>NC_135235.1:615398754-615998754 GCF_051348905.1 Ranitomeya variabilis
TGCTTGAAAAGAGACTTGGAGCATGACCTTCAGCTACCCCTGACTGTGATAGTTAATAGCGGCTCTGACACGCATGACCTGACTTTGCCTGGGGGTTATAGTTTTGTAGTTTCTGGTCCATATACCTGCACGCGCCACTGTTGTCGGTGCCACCATTGGATCCCCGTTCATTACAGACTTCATTGAGACATCACGTGCCGCTGTTGTCGGTGCCACCGTTGGATCCCCGTTCATTACAGACTTCATTGAGACATCACGTGCCGCTGTTGTCGGTGCCACCGTTGGATCCCCGTTCATTACAGACTTCATTGAGACATCACGTGCCGCTGTTGTCGGTGCCACCGTTGGATCCCCGTTCATTACAGACTTCATTGAGACATCACGTGCCGCTGTTGTCGGTGCCACCGTTGGATCCCCGTTCGTTACAGACTTCATTGAGACATCACGTGCCGCTGTTGTCGGTGCCACCGTTGGATCCCCGTTCATTACAGACTTCATTGAGACATCACGTGCCGCTGTTGTCGGTGCCACCGTTGGATCCCCGTTCGATACAGACTTCCTTGAGACATCACGTGCCGCTGTTGTCGGTGCCACCGTTGGATCCCCGTTCGATACAGACTTCATTGAGACATCACGTGCCGCTGTTGTCGGTGCCACCGTTGGATCCCCGTTCGTTACAGACTTCATTGAGACATCACGTGCCGCTGTTGTTGGTGCCACCGTTGGATCCCCATTCTTTACAGACTTCATTGAGACATCACGTGGTGCTGTTGTCGGTGCCACCGTTGGATCCCCGTTCGATACAGACTTCATTGAGACATCACGTGCCGCTGTTATCGGTGCCACCGTTGGATCCCCATTCGTTACAGGCTTCATTGAGACATCACGTGTCGCTGTTGTCGGTGCCACCGTTGGAACCCCGTTCGATACAGACTTCCTTGAGACATCACGTGCCGCTGTTGTCGGTGCCACCGTTGGATCCCTGTTTGTTACAGACTTCATTGAGACATCACGTGGCGCTGTTGTCGGTGCCACCGTTGGATCACCGTTCGATACAGACTTCATTGAGACATCACGTGCCGCTGTTGTCGGTGCCACCGTTGGATCCCCGTTCATTACAGGCTTTATTGAGACATCACGTGCCGCTGTTGTCGGTGCCACCGTTGGATCCCCATTCGTTACAGGCTTCATTGAGACATCACGTGTCGCTGTTGTCGGTGCCACCGTTGGAACCCCGTTCGATACAGACTTCCTTGAGACATCACGTGCCACTGTTGTCGGTGCCACCGTTGGATCCCTGTTTGTTACAGACTTCATTGAGACATCACGTGGCGCTGTTGTCGGTGCCACCGTTGGATCACCGTTCGATACAGACTTCCTTGAGACATCACGTGTCGCTGTTATCGGTGCCACCGTTGGATCCCTGTTTGTTACAGACTTCATTGAGACATCACGTGCCGCTGTTGTCGGTGCCACCGTTGGATCCCCATTCGTTACAGGCTTCATTGAGACATCACGTGTCGCTGTTGTCGGTGCCACCGTTGGAACCCTGAGACGCCGCACAGAAGAAGACTGCAGTCTGATAAGTTTTCTCTCTCTAATACTGAACTCTCGTTCGTCCCTGACCTACCCTGCCATTCTCTCAGTTCTTTCCCATTTCCCTACCATCATCCTGCAACCCACTACTCCCTGTGTGGAGTGCGTTTATTGTTATTAAAACTGTTAACCCTTGCTCTGCCTCCCGTCCGTTACTGCATCCCGCACCTGCCAGTAGTCTTAGAGTTATGCCAAGCAATCGATACCTAGTGTGGAGGCAACCATTGCTGATGTGATCATGTATGGTGGCTTCCATAGGCCAGAGGTGGTCTGATTCATTCAATGTAATTCAGATACAATCTAATAAACGGCTGTTCTACCCTAGAACCTTTATCAAATGTCCGGCCCAGTGATTTATGTATGCAACAACTTATGGTCTATTACCCCTGAGGTGGGGCGCAAGATTAATTAAGCACTGTCTAGGCGTTGCATCCTGTGTTATACTCCAGAGCTGCACTCACTATTCTGCTGGTGCAGTCACTGTGTACATACATTACGTTACTGATCCTGTACTGATCCTGAGTTACATCCTGCATTATACCCCAGAGCTGCCCTCACTATTCTGCTGGTGCAGTCACTGTGTACATACATTACATTACTTATCCTGTACTGATCCTGAATTACATCCTGTATTTTACTCCAGAGCTGCACTCACTATTCTGCTGGTGCAGTCACTGTGTACATACATTACATTACTGATCCTGAGTTACATCCTGTGTTATACCCCAGAGCTGTACTCACTATTCTGCTAGTTTAGCCACTGTGTACATACATTACATTACTTATCCTGTACTGATCCTGAGTTACGTCCTGCATTATACTCCAGCGCTGCACTCACTATTCTGCTGGTGCAGTCACTGTGTACATACATTACATTACTTATCCTGTACTGATCCTGAGTTACCTCCTGTATTATACCCCAGAGCTGCACTTACTATTCTGCTGGTGCAGTCACTGTGTACATACATTACATTACTTATCCTGTACTGATCCTGAGATACATCTTGTATTATACTCCAGAGCTGCACTCACTATTCTGCTGGTAGACCTGTTCTAAGAAAGCTGCAAAATTATTATTTCAGCTCTGGATGATAATGTAACTTAGAATCTCTTTAACAAAGTTTTTTTTTTTTAAATCATACTCAACTTCCCATGCAGAGAATATCACTATATAATGGAATGTGTTGTTGTGGGTCTGGTTATTACAGGACTATGACGGATCCATTCTGTAACGGATCCCCTTTCACCTATAATAGGATCTAATGCTACCAAAGAGTAATGAAAACATAGCTATGCAGACCAGTATGCCAATCTAGTGATATGCTAGATCATTGGTCTTAAACCTGAAGTTGCATGCTGGGAGTTGTAGTTTTTTTTTTTTTTTTTTTTTTTGGGGGGGGGGGGGGGGGAGCCCCAGAATATAAGAACTGGAGCAATTGCTTTAGGTTTCTCCTTTTAATGAAGACTCTAATTACACGTCCGCCTCGCAGAATATTTATTTTTGCAGGAGGAGCAGCTCTTTTCCACATTTTCCCCACCAAAGACAATTATTTTCTTGTCCTTTCATATAATCTAGTCTATGCATCACGCTCGAGCTGGTGAGACCCCAGGCCCTAATTAAATTAAGTTTTCCATCAAATCAATGGCTGAACCAAGTCAAAACATTAGTAAAGTGTGGCTCTCCATTAGGAGAATATAAGCATTCATTCACCACGGCAGGGTCCGCTTCCCATATCCCGCCAGCTCAGGAGACGTGGTTTGCCAAGCTCTGCAGCGCACATATGATTCAGTTCCTCAAATCTCATGTGGAAATCTCAGCTCTAGTATTTGTTTAGTATTATTTTATTTTAGCTTTTGCCAATGGCATAGGCAACACTATACAAGGTAAGCATACATAGCACAACATTGGGGAGCTGTGTGCACCCGGTCCAAGTCACATAGGTGTACTCGACACGCAGACGGCTCCTGTCCTCAGCACAATCTGCAGTTATTACAGGTTTTCCTTTCCTTTTCTACAAGTTTTCTTTTTTTCCCTTTAACCTAAATTCCATTTACAATTAGATTTGTTTTACCTATTCAGAATGGCTGCAGTTCCCATTACGGCCTCATAGATGAGAGAGGCGCTGTATGGGAAACATAATTTAACAGGGTAGAATATAGGCTATCCAGGAGTAGAAGAACATTACGACTTTTTTTAGTTCGTTTTTTTATACACCATTCTCTTTACTGGAGCCGAGCTGCAATGCCAGACACAACCTGTAGATATGGGGTGGCACTGTTTTTGGGAGGAACCTGTTTTTTTTTTCTAATTGTGGACAAACCCTTTCACTGTGTGATTAAAGATTAAACAATGTATCTTGACTCTTGAGTAGTTCTATAACTCTGCATTTCAAGATCTCTGCTTGTATATCTACCTATTCTATGTGTAGACATTCATTTTACCTATTCTATTCTAACCTGTCATTGTGATTTTACTGTACACCGCGCTGAATTACCGGCTTTTATGCTATCTAGCTCTGTATTAAATATAAATATATATGTGTGTGTTAATGACATATATATATATATATATATATATATATATATATATATATATATACACATACATATCTCCCTATACTATGTGTAGATATTTATTTTATCTATTCTGTTCTAACCTGTCAGTGTGATTTTACTGTACACTGCACTGAATTGCCGGCTTTTCTATAGGACACCGATGCGTATTTCTCGCAAGGCAGACGTGCGGTCCATGTGTAATCCGTATTTTTCATTGTTGTGACCTGATTAACTACACAGTGTGGAATCCGCACCTGCATCAAAACCCATTACCTGGAGTCAACCAAATGCTCTACCCCAGTTTCCAATAACGTCATTGTATTAGTGGACAGGTCACTATCTGCAGAAAATTAAGTACACTCATGTCCTGCTGCAGTTGGAGCGCCCCCACACCGCCGCAGGGCCGAGGGGTACCCGGAGCCGGGCCTCTGGGTCTCAGTCCTGGGGTTGTCACGGTGGCTAGACCCGGTCCGTGGCCCTGTCTGTCAGTGGGGGACGTCCGGTGCAATAAGTGGTGTTGTAACGGTGCAGTTGTGAGGTGCAGGTCGCGGTAAATAACAAGGACACCAGGTTGCAGTCTCTTTACCTCTTTACTGAAGGTTTTGGAGACCTCAGTCCAGAGCGCTGTTAACTGGGTTGTCAGAGACCGGCCGGTCCAAAGGCACATCAGAAGTTCTCTTTACAGGTGGGAATCAGTGTCTACCTGCTAGCGCTGGGTGTTGTAGTTCTTCCCTGCTGAGCTCCCGGGATAGTCCTCACAACTGTTTCTGTCTGTCTCTATTGTTCGTTCTCTTCGTCCTCCAGGTGATATGGTAGGACGCACCCGTATGACGGGGTAGGCCTGGAGTTCTTCCGGGACCCTAGAGTTGCCCCTCTCCCACAGCTGCCTCCGTTGTCTGCTTAGGTGTTAAGTGAGACAGCCAACCTGTGATTAGCTGTCCGGCCGTGGTTTGCAGTGTACTTAAAGTCTCTTACTTGCTCGGCGTTCCGGCCACCGACTGTTTGCGCCTCAGAAGGATGTTGCCTCGGTCTAACAGCACGACTCCTTCTGGTCCCAATACTTCTTTACTGTATTCCCGTTGTGCACTGGTTAGTTCTGCTCTGAGGAGTCTGCCAGGATCCCATCCCTGACAGGTCCTCTCACTAGCTCTCCCCAGTTACTTCTCCCTGTCTTCCTGTCCAACCCCCAGTTTTACCAGAGTTGTGAGGAGTGGCCTACTAAATAGGACCACCCCCCCTGGTGGCCTGAGTGTGAAGTGTGGTGTGAGTGTACCTGGTCAGAGAAACTCCTTAGTGCAATCAGACGTACCATAGCTCCCCATAGTGGCGGAGCCACAGTACTGCAACAACCAGGACTCTGGGGTGCTGCACTCCCCCCCGGTTAAATCCAGTACTCCGGGACTGGGAAAACAAGAACAATAATACATGTTAACAGGAAACACACAAATTTTTGAAATAGCATAACAATTGAACATAACTATGCTTCCCTTTACGGGAGGTGAGGATTCTTGAACGTTGCAAAAGTTAGGTCATGCACAGTTTATGACTCTCAGTTCAGTGGTTGAAACAGCGGGGACCCCGGGTAAACAAAGGGGTCCCCCTTATGAAAGTTTTTGAGCAATTCACCGTCCATTACTCTAGTGTCCATTTAAAAACCTGTAACAAAAAGATATGCATACAAACATTTTCAATTAAATAGCAGCCCTTATCAATACCTCCAAGTTTTGTAGCGGAGGGGAGTTTGATTTTGAGTGCTGCGTGTGGACCTTCGCAGCGCAGGGGTTGCTATTGGCCTAACAGGGCCCACTATGCTTGCTACCGCTGGTGTAGTGCACTGTCTTTTAACTACACCTCTAGTGAGTCTGGGTAGCACTGGCAGGTTGGGGCTCTCAGAGCTGCGGTTATCAACAGTGGGTACAGCAGATTCACTGATAGCAGAGGGAGGATTTGCCGGCTCAATGGTTGGCATGGCTTCATCAGGTAAGGCTTGTTGAGGTAGCGGGGCCAGATGATCTGGTACCACCATTGGTTCTGGTGGGTCCGGCTGTTGAAACATTAGAACAGGCACCGCGATGGCTTGGTTTATCTGAGTCCAGGATTGGGGAAAGTCACCAAGGACGGTATGGAACATCTTCTCCTTTTCCACCGGCGGGGAGATTTCTGGTGCCGTGCCCCTCTCTTTCAACTTATCGGGGCAGACCTTAAGGTGATCCCTGGATACCGCTGTCGAGGTCTCCCCTCTGTCCTTGCTGATGAGACAGACCTTTGTGTTGTCGAAGTCGGATGGCAGGATGGTATACGGTTCCGCTTCCCATTGGTCATCGAGCTTGTGTAATCTCCTCTTTCGTTTAAGTACTTGCTCACCAGGTGACAGGGGGATCGCAGGAGCATGTTGGTTGTAGTCCCTTTCTTGCTTCTGCCTAGCCTGGGCGAGACTTCTCTCTACACACTCCTGTACTTCGCGGTACCTTCGCTGCCTTTCTACATCCCAATCTGCATCCGGCGAGGTATCTTCGGGTACTAGGACCCCCATGTCCAGATCAACGGGTAACCGACTAGATCTTCCTCGCATCAGGTACGCTGGAGTACAGTTGGTGGAACTTACTGGGATGTGATTGTACATATCCACCAAGTCAGGCAACTTTGTCGGCCACAGGTTCCGTTCCTCCACGGGTAAGGTCTTCAATAAATCAATTACCACTTGGTTCATCTTCTCGCACATCCCGTTGGTTTGAGGATGGTACGGTGTGGTCCTGATCTTCTTACACCCGTACAGTTGGCAGAATTCTTGGAACACTTCCGCTTCGAATGCAGGTCCCTGATCGGTCAGTACCTTCTCTGGGTAGCCATGGGGCCTACAAAAGTGTTGCTGGAAGGCCCTGGCGGCAGTCCTGGCCGTTAGATCCTTGACAGGCACAACCACCAAAAACCTGGAGTAGTGGTCCACGATGGTAAGGGCGTAGATATAGCCCGACCGGCTAGGTGTCAGCTTCACATGATCCAGCGCGACCAGTTCGAGCGGCCTTTTGGTGATGATAGGCCGCAGGGGAGCCCGCTGACTGTCACGGTCCTTCCTGCGCAGACTACATGGACCACACTCCCGACACCACTTCTCAATGGTTCTCTTCATGCCAATCCAATAGAACCTCCCTCGGAGCAGCTTCTCTAGCTTCCTCCATCCGAAGTGTCCGGCTCCATCATGGTAGGCTCCCAGAACCATGGGCGCATCTCGCCTGGGCACCACTATCTGCCACACCAATTCATGAGTACGTGGGTCAATGCTCCTCCTGCACAGCTTGCCATCATGGATAAACAGCTTGCTTCTCCCCTTCCACAGCTGTTGGGTTTCTTGTGGGTCGTCTGGGCCAGGGTGCAACCCAGCCTGCGTCAAGAGCTCCTTCACCTGACGGACCGCGGGGTCACTATCCTGGGTTTCTGCCCATCCGTGGTGGGGCAGGGGATTCAGCGTGGCATCCGGTTGGTTCTTGTGCCTGTTCTTCACATGGTGAGAGTTCTGAGTGGCTTTGGGGCGATGGAAGGCAGGCAGCTCCACCTCTTCAAGTGCCTCCGGGTCTTCTCCCACTTCTGGTAAATTGGGCATTCGGGACAGAGCATCGGCATTGGCATTCTGGTGTCCTGCCCGATATTTGATGGTGAAATCATAGTTGGACAGCCGGGCCATCCACCGCTGTTCCAAAGCCCCGAGTTTGGCAGTACCCAGATGCGTTAGCGGATTGTTGTCCGTGAAGACGGTGAATTTCGCGGAGGCCAGGTAGTGCTTAAACCTCTCTGTCACTGCCCAGACAAGGGCAAGGAATTCCAGTTTGAAGGAACTGTAGTTGTCAGGGTTCCTTTCCGTGGGACGGAGTTTCCTGCTGGCGTAAGCGATCACTCTTTCCTTGCCTTTCTGGACTTGAGACAGCACGGCTCCTAGTCCCACATTACTGGCATCTGTGTACAGCACAAATGGTTGGTCGTATTCGGGGTAAGCCAGTACCTCTTCTCCCGTCAGTGCCGACTTCAAACAGGTGAAGGATTCCTCCAGCTCTTTGTTCCAATCAAAGGGGGTGTTCCTCCCCTTGGTCTTCTTTGGTTGGCCCACCAACAGGTTTTGCAAGGGTGCGGCCTTCTTGGTGAAGTCCTTAATGAACCTCCGGTAATAGCCTACCAGCCCGAGGAACTGCCGGACTTCGTGGAGGTCAATGGGCTTTGGCCAGTCCTTAATCACTGTGACCTTGTCGGGGTCTGGGGCCACTCCTTCAGCGCTCACCACATGGCCCAGGTACTGCACTTTAGGTTTCAGCAGATGACACTTGGACGGTTTCACCTTTAAGCCAAAGTTGGATAGGGCTTCAAACACCTCGGCCAGGTGCTTCAGGTGGTCTTCGTAGGTCTTAGAGAAGACAATGACATCATCCAAATATAGCAGCACGGTTTCAAAGTTCAGGTGTCCCAGGCAGCACTCCATCATCCTCTGGAACGTTCCGGGAGCATTGCACAATCCGAAGGGCATGTAGTTGAACTCACAGAGACCCATTGGCGTCGTGAAGGCCGTCTTCTCTTTGTCCGCCTCCGCTACAGGAACCTGCCAGTACCCACTGGTGAGATCTAAGGTAGAGAAGTAGTTAGCAGATTTTAAGGCAGCCAGAGACTCCTCTATCCTAGGCAGTGGGTATGCGTCCTTATGTGTAATGCGATTCAACTGCCTGTAATCAACACACATCCTCATTGTACCATCTTTCTTTTTAACAAGGACTAACGGAGCTGCCCAGGGGCTACAGCTGTCTCTCACCACCCCAGCCTCCTTCATTTCCCGCAACATGTCCTTGGCACACTGGTAATGAGCTGGGGGTACAGGGCGATATCTCTCTTTTATGGGTCGGTGATCTCCCGTGGGGATGTGATGTTTGATCCCTTTCACCTGCCCAAAATCTGAGGGGTGTTTGCTGAATATCTGCTCGTACTCGTGTACCACCCTGTAGGCCCCCTGTTTTTGATGGGATGGGGTAGAGTCAGTGCCCACATGCAATTCCCGACACCAGTCCTTCGAGGGCTCTGCAGAACCTTTGTTCTCCGCCAAGTTTGACGGGACCAAGGGTTCAGGTGTCTGTATCACATTATTATTGACAGTGAACAATTTGGCGAGCGTGGTATACTTGGTGAGGTGAACCTCTTCCTCCCCACAATTGAGGACACGTACGGGCACTCTCCCCTGACGGACGTCGACCACCCCCCGGGCTGTCAGAACAGTAGGCCTATTGTCTGAATATACGGGTTCTACCAAGGCCTGGTAGTCCTTACCCCTGAGGCCTATGGCTGCTCGACACCATATTAACATTTCACTCTTGGGGGGTATCGCGATGGGGTTTGAATCACTCACAGTGACACGACCAATCTCACCACCAGTCAGCTCTACCTGCTGTCTCTGCATCAGAGCTCTGATTTTCTTCTGCAGGGCACGTTGCTCACTGTGGCCAGCGGTTTCTGCCACCTGTTGCAACAAAACAATCACTTCTGCAAGACAATTTTCTATAACATTAGTACCAAGAGTCATCATGGGATTACATTCTCGGCGATCAATATCAACAATCACAATCCCTTGGGCTTTCAATTCCACCCGCCCCACTTTGATGGTGACCTCCTTATACCCCACTTGTGGCAACGGCTGACCATTACTGGCGATTATGGTGAAATCATCGTCAGGGCCACGAGTAATATCAGCGTCCTCCCAATACCGTTTGTAGAGCACTTAAGGTATAGTCGTCACCTGAGAACCGGTGTCCAGCAAAGCATTCAAGGGGATTCCATCAATCACTACAGGGAGAACTGGTCGTCCTCCAATATACTTGGTTCTCCAATGCTGCGGGCCTGACCGTCCTACTCCTGGGGGTTGGCCCTTTGCCCCAGGGGTTGCTCGTTTAAAGGACAGTACCTTGCAAGATGGCCCACCTGGTGACAGCGGCGGCAGATGGGTCGTCCATCCTGGTGGAAGCGATCGTCGAGCCGGCTCCTGGTCGGCGGAGTCCTCCTCTGTCGCATCCAAGGGACATCCTCCGGGCTGGAAGCCAACTGGATCTTCTCTTTGGGGGCCTCCTGTAGGGACTGCACCGTCCGGGCCAGGGCAGCAACGCTCTTGGTTAGCTCTTGCATCTGGAGACGGAGTCCTGCAGGGGAGTCGTCCTCGAAGCTCTGGGCGTCGGCCTCCGCGGCAACTGGGGTATCCGATGCCACCTCCTGGTGGTATGTGAGAGCGGGGCGCCTGGGTGGTACTGCGCGGCTGGGCTGTCGCTCCTGCAATGCCTGGATAGCTTTATCTTTAAACTGCGCAAAAGTCAAGTCTGGATTTTGCATGGCCAGGAAGTGCAATTGGCCCCGCTGGTGACTGCACAGGAGCCCCTCAATGAACCGCTCCTTCAGGATTTTATCCTCATCCTGCATGCTGCCGGGGTCACTCTGCTTAATGGCCCGCATCGCTTCCGGGAGATTAAGGGCATAATCCCGTAAGCTATCCTGTGGCCTTTGTTTGCATCCATAAAAAGTCAGTTTAATTTCCGTAGCAGTGCGAGTATCAAAGGTGGCTTTAAGCTTGGCAAAAATCTGTTGTGCAGTTTCTTTATCCTCAGCGGGCCAGGATTTCAATTCTCTCAGAGCCGCCCCAAAGAGTTGGCCGGTTATCATATGGACCTTCTGAGGCTCGGTTAGGGGATAGAGCTCGAGCAGGCTGCAGAGCCCTTCCTTAAAGTCAGTGAACGTATGCGACTCCCCAGAGTATCGCGGAAGCCAAGCCGCTCCGGGCAGGTACGGCATAGAGAAGGGCATTATGGCTTTTGTGTTAGCGGCAGCGTCCGGCTGGTTGGGAGGAACAGCGGGTTCTGCGGCTACCGGTGGTGGTATTAGGGCCGCGGCTCCGTCCGCTGCGGGGACCGGAGCTGCCCCTGCGTCCGCGGCTGCGACCGCCACCTCCTCTCCTCCCGACTCAGACATGGCTGTCCCTTCCTCCCACGAACCTGCTGGAGGTCGGAGTTCCTCTTCCGGGATTGGCGCCTTACCGCGCTTTCCGTTCCGCGCTTCTTTTGGCTGATTCCGCCCACGTAGCTAAGGCTCCTCCCTCCGTGCACGGCAATGGCGAATTTTGGCGGTAAATGGCAATACACAGTCTTTTCAATAAAGTACAATTCAAGCGCAATAAATCACAGTTCCAAGGCACACATGACCTGATTCTTCAGGCTTAAGTAGATCCTGTTCGTGACGCCAAGTTGGAGCGCCCCCACACCGCCGCAGGGCCGAGGGGTACCCGGAGCCGGGCCTCTGGGTCTCAGTCCTGGGGTTAACAATAACGAAAAAAACCTAGCACTCAACTTGATGCTTAAAGTGAAGAATTTATTTGTAGTACCCGACAAACGTTTCTAGCGGTGGACTCCGCGTCTGTCCGTGGCGCTTCAAGATATATCCTCCACAGTCTCCTAACCGGCCCAGCGCTCTTTTAAGGCGACACGGTTATAGGTGCCCTGAGACACTACGGTCTCTTTTTTCAAGCTTCAGTATAGTACGTTACTGATGAAGGTCCATATACGGACCGAAACGTTTGTCGGGTACTACAAATAAATTCTTCACTTTAAGCATCAAGTTGAGTGCTAGGTTTTTTTCGTTATTGTATCAAGGTGTGGGAGCCTACCTAAGCACCTTCCTACCAGTAGTGCACACGCTTCTTTTTCTTTATAATCAGTCCTGGGGTTGTCACGGTGGCTAGACCCGGTCCGTGGCCCTGTCTGTCAGTGGGGGACGTCCGGTGCAATAAGTGGTGTTGTAACGGTGCAGTTGTGAGGTGCAGGTCGCGGTAAATAACAAGGACACCAGGTTGCAGTCTCTTTACCTCTTTACTGAAGGTTTTGGAGACCTCAGTCCAGAGCGCTGTTAACTGGGTTGTCAGAGACCGGCCGGTCCAAAGGCACATCAGAAGTTCTCTTTAAAGGTGGGAATCAGTGTCTACCTGCTAGCGCTGGGTGTTGTAGTTCTTCCCTGCTGAGCTCCCGGGATAGTCCTCACAACTGTTTCTGTCTGTCTCTATTGTTCGTTCTCTTCGTCCTCCAGGTGATATGGTAGGACGCACCCGTATGACGGGGTAGGCCTGGAGTTCTTCCGGGACCCTAGAGTCGCCCCTCTCCCACAGCTGCCTCCGTTGTCTGCTTAGGTGTTAAGTGAGACAGCCAACCTGTGATTAGCTGTCCGGCCGTGGTTTGCAGTGTACTTAAAGTCTCTTACTTGCTCGGCGTTCCGGCCACCGACTGTTTGCGCCTCAGAAGGATGTTGCCTCGGTCTAACAGCACGACTCCTTCTGGTCCCAATACTTCTTTACTGTATTCCCGTTGTGCACTGGTTAGTTCTGCTCTGAGGAGTCTGCCAGGATCCCATCCCTGACAGGTCCTCTCACTAGCTCTTCCCAGTTACTTCTCCTCCTGTCTTCCTGTCCAACCCCCAGTTTTACCAGAGTGTGAGGAGTGGCCTACTAGATAGAACCCCCCCCCCCCCTGGTGGCCGGAGTGTGAAGTGTGGTGTGAGTGTACCTGGTCAGAGAAACTCCTTAGTGCAATCAGACGTACCATAGCTCCCCATAGTGGCGGAGCCACAGTACTGCAACAACCAGGACTCTGGGGTGCTGCACTATCATTATCACTGCTGTGATAAACTGGTTACAGGAATTTTGTATCCACACCTACATCAAAAGCCATTACCTGGTGTCAACCCAATGCTCTATTCCATTTCCACTAATATCATGGTATGAGTGGACGAGTCACTGCTATCGGCCAAACATCGAATTTGCTTGTTCACTCGAATTTTACCAGGAAATTGATTTGCAGAGAAGTTGCGGTAATTTACACAATTTTCAAGTCCATTATTAAACTCTAGGATGTCTCCAGAACCCTCACCATAATAAAAGTAAGATGTAAAAAATTTTTTAAAAAAGAACATACCCACTTTCTGCTCACTTCTACGGTCATTCTGGCTGCTCCTTGCCCGCTGTCTGGTCCTCTGTCACATTGCATATCTGGCCTGGAGTTCACTCTAATTAGCGGCTTCCAGCTATGAAGTGGCCCCAGATAATTGAACACCGGGGGATTCTTACGGTTGGAAGCCACAGTCTAGAGTGAACACCGAGACTGAGGTTTGAAGAAATGTGGGCATGGAGGACTGGACAGCGGGCAGGGAGCAGCGGGGACATCAGTAAAGGTGAGCAGTGAGGTATGTTTAATTTCTTTTTAATCTTATTCTGGCTCTTTACTGCTCAGCAAGATGACAGCCGCTGCTTCCATTTTGCTGAATTCGTATGGCGCAAATTGCCAAAAATCTGTATTTTCCAGACCATAGATTTGTATGAAAGTTATAAAGTATATAAGTTTGACCATCTTTAGTCACTACCTCCAGAAAGTTCAGCACTCTCCTGTCTATGTTCAATCATCATCACTGCTGTGAAAAGCTTGGATACAGGGTGATATATCCGCACCTACATTGCAACCTATTACCTAAAGTCATCCTGAGGCTCTCGCCAATCAATTTTCAAACAAATCAAGCCAGACATGTCAATCGAAGCAAGGATTACCAAGCTACGACTTGCCTTCTTTGGACACATCATACGACGAGAGCAATCCCTGGAGAAGGAAATCATGGTTGGAAGAATAGAAGAAGAATAGAAGAAACAAAGCGAAGATGAAGACCAGCAACCCAATGATTTGATAATATCAAGAGAATGACATAGAAGACCCTGGTGGACCTATCTAGGCTTGCACAAGTTTCATCTTCTTACAGATCATTCATCCATCAAATCGTCATGGCTTGAGATACAGCTGAATGCCGTTAAAAAAAATGTTCTCGCGGGGTAGGACTTCAATCATTTGGCACAATCTATGCTTTTGCAAGTTTATCTTTTTGAAACTCCATGAATTATATAGTATATTTTTGCAGAAACGTCTATATTATAAGATATTTGTCCTGCCTCGTACAAGCAGAGCTCAGATGTCTCCATCCTGGCTTCTACCAATAGGAATCAGTGATCGGGGCACAACATGGCAGCGAGACAGGATACAGTAATTTCCTCAATATGCAACATGATCGAGGCTCGTTGCCGGGAAAAACATTGCAAAAGTGTATTGATTTGTTGTTTTCCAGCTGCTGAGCTTCGAGTCACCCGCTGATCCATAGAGAGCGTGCTTTACAGACCTGTTATTTCAGGCAGGAGCTGCAATGAATGAAAACACTGCTGGCTACTTCATTTACACGCCCTGGGTGTTTAATTCAGGATTGGTGGTTTTCTGAATATTTTAGCAGCAGGATACTGTAGAAAATGTGGTCATTGACCTACAGTCGTATCTGCAGCACAGGCTGACTATGAGTGGGGTGGCATCATTCTCCAGTGGTGGAAGCTCTTGGTGAAGTTCCTTGTCTATTGGGTCTATGGATGGTATTGGAAGACAGTGCCATATTGAAACTATGCAAATTTCTAAGATACTTTATTAATCCATTTCTCAAGGCCATTGTTCTGGCTTGTTTAATTGCTTCTGTTGCAGAGGGAATATTGCATTATATGCCAACTATTCAGGTATTGAGAGACCAGGACTACCTGGAAAACAGGATCCATCCATGCCCAATATGTCTAGCTGAAAGCAATCAATCCATTCTACCAGGAAGGTTGCTACAAGGCTGATCCTGTCCTCAAATAGTCTCAGTCTTAATGGGACTGTCAGAACTAGGACTACTAGTGCAACTTGCACTAGATTAAGTTTATTTGGTACTCGAGTTGGAGCCATCCATCTCGGTATTTGAATGAATCTGATTACAGGGAAATATCTCTATGTCTCCAATTTTGATTACTGTTTTTGCTGCAGCTTGACTCTCTTGGGGTCCACTAACTAGAGGTTGTCCAGAACAGCAAAATCTTATGCTTCCTAGACCATCTGTTGGAGGTCCGAGCTCTGCACTCGAACCCTTCTCATACTTCCCTATGTATATTGTGTCCTTGCAGCTTCTCTTTCTTGTTGCATCACTCTTGGGACTTGGCCAAGGCGAGTGGATGTTGCAGAAAAACAAGTATGTCCGACTACTGTTGACAGGAACCATTCCTATGTATCTCTTCATAATCCTGCCCACTGAAAGTCCCACTTTTCTTTGCTTTCTACAAATAATGCCTTCAGCTAGAACTTCTGACAAGAATTGAAACCGAAGGCCATAGCTACTACATTTATAACTGGAAATCCCTATTCAGGAGGTTGTGATCATTGATGGATTTTAGCTCAGGATACCAATGATGCAAGGCAAGTAAAAGGGTTATCCCAACAAGATAGGTGACAACTTGCTGATCACAAGTGGTCTGACCATTGGGATCCACGCTGATCCTCAGAACAAAGCATTTAAATGCCCCTTTAGAATGAAGTGGTGGCACTGGGTTCCAGCAATCTGACCCTTGGGACCACTAAGTATTCCCCTATCCTTTGGATGGGAGATAATTAGTCAATTAGGTACCACTTCTTAACCAACTATGTTTTATTCTATAAACAATATGTTTCCATCATCCTAACATTTTATATTGTCTCCCAAAGGATGTCCTCCACTAAAGTGAATTGTTCTTACAAAGGTGGGGAATGTTCCTGGGTCTCCTATGCATGTAGTGCCTCACCATTTGTATAGCAGAAGTGTTGGGGTCATGATCCCCAGTTTGATGATCCAGTGGGTGCTCCGCAGCTGGCAGGTCATATTTGCCTTTATGCTGTGTGTTTCTGGCTGAAATGAGGTGGAAATCAGATGCACATGTTATGAGATTCGCAAGGTGGACTAGAGAGGATAAGGCCACTCAAGAAAGAATTAGTGATCCTTCTGAGTCTCCACTAGCCGCCATGCGTAAATCAAGTCGTATAGGAAAAAGCGTCAGGGATTTGGCCTTGAATTAGATCCACGTGTTGTGAGGAAAGGACAATCTATCAGCAGGATTGGAGAAATCACAAAAAATGTGAAATACGACTTATTTTAAGTCTGACTTTTAATTTCCAGGACTTTACCTGCTGTCAGCTCCATCTCCCTGCTGATCCCCATGTGGTGATTATTAACAATGCAAAACTCCTGAAAACCAAGGATATTGGTCATTGCTTGAGATCCTCCATCCTGGGGGTCTGGATGTGGCTTAGAAAATCTCCTTTTTTATTTCAGGGGTGGAGGGAATGTTCACTGTGCATATGCTGAGGTCAAACATTTTCGTTGGATTCTCCAGAAATATCTTACTTTTATCAGCAATGATAGAAAACAATAGTTTATTTTAGTAATTTCTTCATGCAAATAAATAATACCACAACACTTTTAGAAAAAATAGTTTTCAATAATTTATTTTACTCACTTAAATAGTGCCATTAATTTAACAGCACTTTACAACATCATCACTATCATCATACCATATCATTGCTGTATTTTCTAGTACTTCTCACAGTGATTAAATAGTATTATTCCGTATATCATCTGCCAGAAAAGTGAATGAGGTGCCAACAGCTGATCATACTGTTCCCTATGCACAAGAATACAACTACTATAATACTACCCCTATATATACTGTAACGATATAACTATGATAATATTTTTCCATATGTATGGGAATATATCTACTATAATACTGTCCCCTATGTACAAGAATATAACTACTATAATACTGTCCCTTATGTACAAGAATATAACTACTATAACATTGCCCCTATGTACAAGTATATAACTACTATAATACTGCTCCTATGTACAAGAATATAACTACTATAATACTGCTCCTCTGTACAAGAATGTAACTACTATAATACTGCCTCTATGTACAAGAATATAACTACTATAATACTGCCCCTATGTACAAGAATATAACTACTATAATACTGCCCCTATACACAAGAATATAACTACTATAATACTGCCCCCTATGTACAAGAATATAACTACTGTAATACTGCTCCTACTGTATGTGCAAGAATATAACTACTATAATACTGCTTTCTATGTACAAGAATATAACTACTATAATACTGCTCCTATGTTGTGTACAAGAATATAACTACTATAACTTTGCCCCTATGTACAAGAATATAACTACTATAATACTGCCCCTATGTACAAGAATATAACTACTCTAATACTGCCCCTATGTACAAGAATATAACTACTATAATACTGCTCATATGTACAAGAATATAACTACTATAACACTGCCCCTATGTGCAAGAATATAACTACTATAACATTGCCCCTATGTACAAGAATATAACTACTATAATACTGCTCCTATGTACAAGAATATAACTACTGTTACTATAATACTACCCCTATGTACAAGAATATAATTACTATAATGCTGCCCCATGTACAAGACTATAACTACTATAATACTGTCCCATATGTACAAGACTATAACTACTATAATACTGCTCCTATGTACAAGAATATAACTACTATAATACTGCTCCTATGTACAAGAATATAGCTACTATAATACTGCCCTCTATGTACAAGAATATAACTACTATATTACTGCTCCTATGTACAAGAATATAGCTACTATAATACTGCTCCCTATATGCAAGAATATAACCACTATAATACTGTCCCCATGTACAAGAATATAACTTCTGTAATACTGCCCCCTATGTACAAGAATATAATTACTATAATGCTGCCCCATGTACAAGACTATAACTACTATAATACTGTCCCATATGTACAAGACTATAATTACTATAATACTGCTCCTATGTACAAGAATATAGCTACTATAATACTGCTCCCTATATGCAAAAATATAACTACTAAAATACTGCCCCATATGTACAAGAATATAACTACTATAATACTGCTCCTATGTACAAGAATATAGCTACTATAATACTGCTCCCTATATGTAAAAATATAACTACTAAAATACTGCCCCCTATGTACAAGAATATAACTACTATAATACTGCCCCTATGTACAAGAATATAACTACTATAATACTGCTCCTATGTACAAGAATATAGCTACTATAATACTGCTCCCTATATGCAAAAATATAACTACTAAAATACTGCCCCCTATGTACAAGAATATAACTACTATCATACTACTCTATGTACAAGAATATAACTACTATAATACTACTCTATGTACAAGAATATAACTACTATAATACTGCCCCTATGTACAAGAATATAACTACTATAATACTGCTCCTATGTACAAGAATATAGCTACTATAATACTGATCCCTATATGCAAAAATATAACTACTAAAATACTGCCCCCTATGTACAAGAATATAACTACTATCATACTACTCTATGTACAACAATATAACTACTATAATACTGTCCCCAATGTAGAAGAATATAACTACTATAATACTGCACCTATGTACAAGAATATAACTACTATAATAATGCCCCCTATGTAGAAGAATATAACTACTATAATACTGCTCCTATGTACAAGAATATAACTACTATAATACTGCCCCCTATG
Source organism: Ranitomeya variabilis (assembly GCF_051348905.1). Taxonomy (NCBI): domain Eukaryota; kingdom Metazoa; phylum Chordata; class Amphibia; order Anura; family Dendrobatidae; genus Ranitomeya; species Ranitomeya variabilis. The sequence goes on from NC_135235.1 coordinate 615,417,418, forward strand.
TACAAGAATATAACTACTATCATACTACTCTATGTACAAGAATATAACTACTATAATACTGTCCCCAATGTAGAAGAATATAACTACTATAATACTGCTCCTATGTACAAGAATATAACTACTATAATACTGGTTACCGGTACATAAAATGTCACCTAACTTTTTATGTAGAATAATTTTATACCAAAACCGCAAAGTGGTCTATCAGTTTTCTGCTTTTCGTATATTAGGTGTCAACTATAAAGGAACTATGGAACTACTGCTTCCTTAATCCCATCTTTCCAGAATCTAAGAATTTCTAACGCTTTCTTTAATGAGCCCACAATTCTTAGTTATCACGACTTTTATTAGTATTGTTGATAAACCGCCAGGATGTAAAGTGTTAATTTGAGCTCCATCCTCTTCCACCAACTGCCCAGCTGAGTCCGAATTTTCCCCCTTGTCTTCATCTGCGGTTTGGAGCTAAAATATCCCTCTCGCCTACACTGAAATAATAAGCCTTTGCTTTTCCAGGCCCCGGGGAACACAAAGTTTCCCCCTTGTGCCAAAGTTTTCTTCATAAATGAAGGCGGTTTTCTAACAAACCCGAGCGTGTAATTCATAGACAGGGAGCTGGAAGCTGCAGGTAAATTTTTGTTGAAAGCAGCAGAGACTTACATTGCTTTTTTGGTTCCACAAAGAGCCACCAAGCAATACACAGTCTCCTTTAATGAAATGCAAGACCCGGTTGTATACGTGGAAGGTATACTATATTATAAATGTTTCTCTTTCCTGCAGTAGTTTGGTTTACCCTGCGGTAAATAAATAGACAGTCTGGTCCAACTTCTAAAAAAATGTCCTTCCAAGAAATAGATTTTGAGGTGAGTTTATGTGGACATCCCCAGATATTTATGTTTGATATCATGTTTTATGAAAAATTTTGACACCCATTTTTCTTGGCCCAAAATGAATCAATACTCTGGCGACACTGAGGTTTGTACCGGGGATCTATCATAGAGAACAAGGATGGCCCAGCTGTAAAGATGAGACAATCCCTTCAAGGAAAGTTAAAAAATAAAAAATCCCCCCAACACCATTTGTTTCACTTTGCAGTCCCACCTTGGTTTTTGGTCTTTTCTGTCCAGTCACCGGTAAGGTCTTCATTGGGCCACCTTCTGTGTTTTCCGGCCTCCAGCATATTTAATGTCTCCTGTACAATCTATGCTGAAGATGCCGGGTGCTGAATGATGCAGAAAATGGCCCAATGAAGACCACACCAGTGTCTGGACCCAAAAAGACAACTGGACCATAGTGGGGCTGAATGGTGGGACAGGTGAGGCCCAGGTGAGTATAATGTTTAACGGTTTCTTTTACGCATATTTACTATGCTCTGGAGTCTGTAGAGACCTCAGAGTATAATAATGTATATCTGATTTACATTAATTACAAATCAAATTACTGGCAAAATTTGAGCAAAATACTGAATTTGATTTTCAGCAGATCTACTCTTCCTAAGGCTTCTTCCCTAACCATGATTCTGACCATGAATGTGATAGAAGATGAAAGTGGTCCATTTTTGACCTCACTCTCATCACAGGCAACCCTTTTTGAAATGTGGCCACCCCAGAAAGTATGTGGTATGTGGATATGGTCTCTATGCCCTCATGGCCTCCCGAGCCACAGGTTGGGGACTGCTGATCTATTGTGTGTGGGACTTTCCAAATCCCCCCCAAAGGTGATTCAACGGTGAGGCATGGTGGATTTCAACATGCCCAATCTCTTGTTCTAAAAAAACATAATCTGCTACAAGACATGTATGGTTTGAAAATTTTGCTTCCCCTTATTATGCATTCATTTTTTTTTGGGAGTGGTGGTAATACATGGGTCTAATTGCTGATGGTCCCAAATTTCCCAGGATACCTAGGTAAAGGGGCGGGGGGAATGTTTATGTAAACAATTCTCAAAGGCGTGCATATTGGGGTGGATATGCCAATACTGTGAGGGGTGTGGGTGCGGTCATTCCCATAGACCCATAAAAGTGAATGGAGCTGTGGTAACCATTCTATTTACATAAGGACATGAAACTCCATTTTTGGGATTGTGGGAATACCCCTGTTTGTAATCATACTGATTGATACATGGTAATAAATACTGTTCTTGGGACCACTGCAATAATTCTATGGCTGTGGGAAGAGTAGTGATGGGTCAGTTCCTTCTGTGAAAGATGGGAGCTCGCACCCCAAGGAGAGCCACTTGCACTTGTCACTTAATGGCTCTCACTGGAGGTGGGTGGGGGTAAAATGATGATGTTCATTTGCCGATATGACCAAAACACCTCATCGGTCTTTGGTGATTTTACCATAAATACGTGTTCACTGGCAAGCTGAGATGTGATTGGTTGCTAGGGGCAACAAACACAAATTTCCTTTTAGGCAGTTTTATAACTCATGTTACATAATTTGTGATAATTTTTGATTATTTTTTAGCCACTTCAGACATAAAAATAATCTAAATCTGACATCAAAAAATAGTTTATAGTATATCCCCATAACCTGAATATATATATATATATATATATATATATATATATATATATATATATCTATAAGAGAAAAAATTGGAACAGCATCTGATAATACCTTGATTGTCGTGCAAAGCTTTCCCAACCAATGATCAAATGGTTTTCAAAATAGAATAAAAAAGGAAAACAGCACAAAAAACTGAAAAAGAGACTTTATTGCCCAAACGGCGTGGCAACGTTTCGGATGTGATATCCTCAGTTTTTTGTGCTGTTTCCTTTTTTATTTGTTTATGTATATATGTATATATATATATATATATATATATATATATATATATATATATATACTGTATATATATATATATATATATAGTGCTGCTCCTCTATCCTAGTTTATCTGAGAAGTTTCAGACTACGGGTTGACCTTCCCGCAGGGTGTCTGTCACATTAGTGATATTACGGTTCTCTCATACCTGAGCAGAATTCTTCACGTAGGATTGAAAAAAGGGAAAGGATGGATCGTCTGGACAGCTTCCTGTCTGACCCAACTATATAAATAAGGTCGAAATAGGCTCTAAAAATAGAGCCAGTGACTTATGGGATCATCAGTCAGGGCCTGATGAAATGATCGACGCTCAAGGCCATTCTAGTTGAGCAAGAGCAATCTGATCGGTGATCAGTCATCAGTCCTGATTAATCACTTGTCAACAACCGGCCGTTACCAGGCAAGATAAGCACCATTGATCATTAAGGGTGGTCCGTCAAATAATTCCGCCCCATCATGGAAGAAATCTCTTTACATTAACCGAGAGGTTACCTACTCGGGCCTTTGTGCTTGTTTAGCCATTGCCCAAGGGAATGGACTTGCACCAGTCAATTACGGGCTGAATGGCCAAGCAGTTTGTAGGGTAATCAGGGTGTAGTTTGGTAAGAAAACACCGACCCCGCTGGTGATTTATCACTGGCATTTGAAGTGTTTAGACTGTAATTAGATTGTAAGCACGTCAGTGGAAAGATCTCACTGTAACTTATTCTATTTTTCACGTGGGCCCACAATGCCCGCTGTGTGACAAAGAGAAGGAGAGGAATGACTGTATTTACTTGCAGGCGTCAGAGTGGAAAATCAGTGTGATTAGTTGGAGAGCTGACAAACACGAGCGATCGGATTAAACTCAGAGCAATGGATCACTGTGTTCGGAACTGTGACGTTTAATAGCAGCATTCGCTATAACATCTTACAGAAAGACAGTTGCCCTATCCATATGCCCTACTGGATCCTCTATTTGGACCATCTCCATATGATGAGCCCCGTTTTCCAAGCACGGCGCCAGTGTGAATGCAATAATATATTGAGGGGAATATAACAAAACTGGTATTTCAAACTCCAGCTGCTGTAAGGTGCACCAAATTACTTAACCCTTTAACAACCCATGTCAAAAATGTATGTCACGCTTAGATGTTAGTTCCGAGAGACACCCTCATTTTCATCATACAGATCTCATGGTACAGTGTACTAGTGAGATCAACGATCAACAGCTGCAGAAATGCTATAATGGAAAAACCTGATGCAACTGTCGAGATTGAAGCAGATAGGGTTCCCGATGCCAATAAGTTGCCAGTAGAAATGAACAAATCGATTCATTGAACACTGGTCCATGAGCCAGGTCAGTACTCTGTGGCCGCTGGACAGTAGTCCTGAAAACTTCCTCCTACTTACCGGCATCTCCAGCTGCTCTTTTGATTAGGAGGTCTGGCATGACTTCATTGTTGCGGCGTGGCACAAACATGATGTCATGCCAGACTGGCTAGTCAGAAAAGGAGCCTTGGATGCCACCAACAGGGGTGTAACGACCGTGGTTTCATAGGATGCACAGTCAGCTGAAGTGTATTGCGGCGTTGGGTCAGTACGTGGCAATATACACTATTGGCCGATCAGAGGCCAGCAGCTGACGTCGGCGTGCATGTGACTGGGGGCATATGCCAGTGAAGTCAACATGCTGAAGTCAGCTGCTGGCTTCAGATGATGCCGTGTGGCGGGGGAGTGAATGGGAGGTGAGTAGAATGGTTTATTTTTGACATATATACCAGGATGGGGAGATGCATAAAAGGATGGGGGATATATATACCAGAATGGAGCAAAGAATAAGGGACATATATGCTAGGATGGGGGATATATATACCCTGATGGGTCAGAATGAGGGACATATATATATAATAGGATAAGGAACATACAGTATATACCAGAATGCAGGGCATATATGCGAGTATGTATGCCAGAATGGGACCAGGATGAATGACATATATATCTGGATGAGGGACATATATACCAGGATATATACAGTATGTATATATATATATATATATATATATATATATATATACACATACCAGTATGAGAGGGGGCCCAGTCCAAATCTTGCACTGAGGCCATTCGTAATCTAGTAATGCCACTGGCCACCAAATAGGGGGTGGAGAATCGCAGGGCTGCCATCCAGCGGCCATAGAATCCTGACCTGGCCGGTGTACCAGGCTCCTGAGAATTTATTCGCTCATCTCTAGTTGCTATGCCTGCTAGGTCCATAACAGTGGAGCTCTGGAACAGAGTCCCGAAAATGTATTTGCTTATGTCTAGTGTCTATGCCAGGCAGGGCACTAACAATGCAATCCATGGATGCCAACTTAATGCACCTGTTAGACTGTGGTTATGGCAGAGGCAGACATACAATATCATGGGGCAACTTGTTACCAAGAGGTAAGGGAGCCACTATCACCTCCATAGCAGGTGGAATTGTGTATTAATATGAGCTATTGGGCTGCAAAAAAGTGCCCATTTATTTTCTTGCACAGGGGCCCTCTTTTTATCAGTGTCCATCAGTGCCTTATGGCAGGGCCTAATAGAATGACTGTCATTTTTACACTGACAGGCGCAATATACTGAAGTATCGTTAGTGTATAATCTGAGTAATCAGGCTCATACAAGTTCAAATCCCAGATTGAAACAAAAAAAAGTTTAAAAATGTTAATAAAATAAAAAAAATTACTCCTTTTATAAATCGTTTTGTTATATAAAAGAATAAAAAGTAAAAAAAAAAATGTAGAATTGCTATTGCTGTGAGCAATAAAGTAGCAATGCTTAATCTATGTAATCGATTTCTTATTGTTGTTATTCGTTCACTGCATCTTTATTTCCGAAAAGGAATAAAAGGTGAAGCAAAAGTAATATTTGCCCCAAAGAGATAGCAATAAAACCTTAACTCGTTCTGAAAAAAAAATAAGACCTCACAGAGCTCTTTCCATACAAAAATCATTATGACTATCAGTAAACAAAGATACAAATGAAAATTATTTTGTAATAGTTTTTATAGTGCAGGAGTCATAAACTATAAAGAAAACTATAAATAACATATCATTTCTACTGAGCATCAAACGTCGTAGAACCAAAATCTAAAAAACATGACCCCAAAATTGAAAAATTGTTGTTATTCTTTGCACATCACATCCCACAGAAAAAATGAATACAATCTTATCATCTTATCTATAAATTATGTATACCCCCCCAAAAAGGCCATTGCATGGCCACAATGACAGAAGTATGAATATGTTACAGATTTTAGAATATGAAGATGAAAAAGTGTAAAAGAAATCGCAAGGTCCTTAAAATGCTAAATATGCCGGTCCTTAAGTGGTTAAGAAATTTGTTGCATTGTTGTGCTATTGTTGCACCAGAAAATTATGTACTTATGTACATTTCAGATACAATGTACCCCAGCTTTGTGGCATACATTACTGTCATTCTGTCAATTTCTACATGACTAATCCTCTGTTTCTATGCTGCATCCACTTTTTTGGAAAAAAAAAATCCAAACCGTTGTAAAAAATTGGCAAATGATGCCAAATTTTTCCAAATTTTTCTAAAACAATCCTAGTAGATTCCAGCTTGTTCTGTTCTGGATAAAGGAGGAGAATATGCAAAAGTGGGTGGTCAAATTAGATTGGAGGTGTTTCCATGCTACTCCTGGAGGTGGATCTTAAATTTCCTCTTTTTTACAAAGCCAGATGTTGGGAAATACGATAAATCAACTTTTACCCAATGGCGAATATTTCTACCCAAATACAGCTTTCTCTGCCCATAACTCTGCTGCTGATACAATTAAACTGCAAATTGTCAGACAGAATACGAATATAGCACAGGGTAATTTGTCATTTAGCTTTTTGTAGATACAATTACAGTATCAAGCACAAACGGTTAATAGCAAAGTCAACATCTTTTTGCGTTTGTATATATAGGCCCTGATTCATCAAAACCAGAGATTTTCTCACCTCATGTGATGAATGGGTGTAAGATTCAGACTCTCCTAATTCTTTAAGAGTTACATGTTCCTCCCTGACTGAAGCAAGAGCTCTGGCATCTTGACTTAGACAAGCTGTGGTGTCCAGCTCCGCCTACACTCCACAGGTCTGCCGTATACTGGGAACCCTCCCACAAGACCTCCTGCATACTGGAAACTCACTACAAAGCCTGCCATATACTGGGTACCCCCAACAAGACCTACCATATACTGAGAAACAGCCAAAAAACCTGTTGTATACCATGAACCCCCACAAGACTTGCTGTATACCAGGAACACCCCTTAAGCCCAGATGTATACCAGGAACCCCCAAAGAAATCTGTTGCATACCAGTAACCCACCACAATACCCATCATACACTGGAAACGTCCCACAAGACCTGCTGTGTACCAGGAACACACCACAAGACCTACCATATACCAGGAACACCCCGCAAGATCTTTTGTATACTGGGAACACCCAATAAGACTTGCTATATACTGGGAACACCCCATAAGATCTGCCATATACCGGAGACATTTCACAAGATCCGCTCTATACTGGGAACACACCTCAAGATTTGCCATATACTAGGAACACCCCACAAGACCTACTATAAACCAGGAACACTCCACAAGGTCAGCCGTATACCACTAGGAGCACCCCACAAGACCTGCCGTATACCAGGAGCACCCCACAAGACCTGCCGTATACCAGGAACACCCCACAAGATCTGCCGTACATTGGAAACATCCCATAAAACCAGCTGAATACATGTAACACCTCACAAGACCTGCTGTATTTCAGGAACACGCCAAAAGACCAGTCATATTAATGATGGTCTGACCATCCTAATGTGACCAGAGTCACAGTCGCTCAGATCTTTGCACTTCCAACACATCAACTTCACGAAGTGACTTTTTGCTCACTGTTCATAATGTGTGGATTTTCAGCAATACTGTGTATACACAGTATGCACCAATTTTTTTTCACAATTAATAGAGATTTCCTAAGTGTGACTATATATACTGTATTATAAAGCAGTGCTGATCCATGGTGCAATATTATTTCTGAAGACAGGGAATCTAAAGCGATATTAGTCTACTAGTCTGAGACATTTCATAGACGATTGGGACACATTCCAGTTATTCCATGGTGAAGTCTTGATGAAACTTGCAGAATGAAGGAATTCAGCTAATGTACCTGGGGATAGGATGTTGTTCCTTCTGACCCTCCTGTGTGCCTGTGATATGGTGAATCTAGTGCCAGGTTCCTGTCCTGCGGGCATCTGCCTATGTGAGTTCTCAGTTCTTCATAATGGTTTGTTGGCAGATCTCTCATTTAGAATATTTTAATAAGTTTCAGCCTCGTTGTCTACTAGAATTATACTACTTTTCCATGGCATACAAATGCAAAGGATAATTTAGACTTAAAGGGATTTTCCACCATTAGAAATAGCACCACCCTTGTCTTTAGATATTGTTTGGTTTTGCAACTTAACACCATACAAGTGGAAGGGTGACGTTAGTTCAGGACATGCAGTAGACCCATTTTATTAATTTTGGAATCTTCTTTAACATAAATCTGAAAAACAAAAAACAAGAAAAATAATCATAGGACCCTGGTCCAGCAGCTACATCAATAGTCTCTCACCAATGTACCAAGTACCAACTATCCAGGATTCAGCAGGACTGTCACAATTTGGGGGAGCTGTCCTGCTGTCCCGCAAGTTAAGGGCAATGTCCTGCCTTTTACTTACACTGCTTGTGATGTCTCCTGCAGGCTTTACTCATGTCTTCACTGTGCATGTTCCTTGCTCCTCGGTAGTTCCTCCACTTCCTCCTGTGACTGTGGGGAGGGGACAGCATCTCTATACTCTGCTTATACTTACAGTCAAATAAAGAGGAGCTTTAACCAAACTTTTCATGTTGAGCTGTACAAAAGATGTAATATTGGCTGCACAGCGAAATAAAACATTTTTTGTTTGCTCTTAATTTTGCCTCTCCGTTGTGGAGATTTTAGCAAAGTATTTGACACCTAATGAGTTAACTTTAGTTACCGTAAGTCCAAGTAGGTTTGTGCAAGGTCCTGTTTAACCCCTTCACTACCTTTGGATTTTCCATTTTTGGGTTTTTGTTTTTTGCTTCCATTCTTCCCAGAGCCATACCTTTTTTTATTCAAATCATTAAAACATGACCTGTTGAGGGCTGTTTGGACTGAAGTTAGGAAAACAATGCTCTAGACGAACTTGAGAAAAAGATGAGAAGGCTCCTCCTCACACCTTCCAAACTGCTAACACCTTGACAACCGGAGGAAACAGTTGAAGTACCAAAGGTCAATGCCCTAATAAAAAATGGTTTTGAGAACATTTTTTTGCCTGGCATTGCGTCGAATATGTTCAAGCTGTTGCTGAGGGTCCAAACACTGATCTATGCATGGTACTAGAAATAGATGTTCTCATTACCATCACCATCCAAAATAGATCTTTCTTCTCTTGGTCTTGGAAGATTTTGGATTACCCCATTAGCATTACTTGACTTACTGGAAAAATAAATAATGTGTTTCACCCTCAAAGATCCATTTCCAGTGAGAAATTACAAATTACAAAGAAAGTATTCTCTGCAAATCAGACAGAAGTGCAAAGGAATTTAATTGGATTTCCAATTAAGCCCCTTAATTTAATACAGTTCATAATTCAGGAGATTGAACATCCTCTCTGAGTGGGTCAAGAATGTGTCTTATTCCATGAAGGTGACAACCTGGACCACAAAGCAAGAGCAACTAGATATAGTATGGGGAATGCGCCATTAGCATAATTCTATTAAGACAAATTTCCCTCTGTATGTTTAGTCTGTATTCATGGTGTTTGATACAGTGTCCAGGTTGTGATCATCTTAACCATTACACCATAGGCTACGCTGCCAGCACCAATTTCATTCAAGGCACTAGCTCTGACTCGTGAAGCAACAAAACTTAACACTTGACAGTGCTGACTTTGGGAGACGTCTGTAAACTAGAAACATGTGGAGCCGCAGCAAGAGTCATGTGATCTCAGGGCTCAACCCGCTTAGAAAGACACATACCTATATATCTGGGGGCTGGGAAGTCACCATGAGAAGCCATAGGAAAAAAAATAGAACTGGGACCATGTGCATTTTTTTTAATTTTAGAAATTGAGAATTTATGATATTAATTATTAACTTTGCTATGGATTTTTCTTCCCTATTTCCACATCTCACTACTTACATATTGCACGTTATAACTCTGTAGCACCAACATCCCTGCACACCGCTTCCCTCCCTGGCAGGGACCCCGACTCATTCACAGCTCCCATCCCGAACTTCCTCCTTCCTCTCCTATTGCAGACCAGGGTCCACGCACTGCGCAGAGATCCACGGGCACTGTGATTAGGGTGCCCTCGTGCTATGGCTGATAGACAGTCATTATTTAAGGCGCCTCCACCTGCTTGGAGGTGCCTGTGGAACGTTGTTAATTAGTTCCTACATGCTTGCTAGTTCTCTGTCCATTTGTTCCCGCTAGAACTGCCAATATTTGTCCGTACTTAACCTCTGAACCAATACCTGCCTCGCCAGTCTGCATTTTAGCCAGACCCGCCTGCACCTGCTGTGCCATCGTGAACATCTGTTGGTCTCATCTGTGCCTGCTGTTCCAGTCTGTACATCAGCACCTCCTGTGCCGGTCTGTATATCAGCCAGACCTGTCTGCAACTGCCGTGCCAGTCTGTAAATCAACAAGAATTAAAAAAAAAGGGGGGTTAGGGAAATATGAGGGATACAAATACACATGTAGGTAGTATACAGTTATGACAAGTGTATAAAATAGATACAAGAGAATATCCTCTAACACCACATGTGTATTTATGGATCTATTGTGGACTCATCGGTGAACACATACACAAAAGAAGAAGAAAAAAACAAGGAAGCAAGTCCGATAGTGTGGTTAAAAAAATATACAGCTTTATTTAGTCAAATACAATAAAAAGTGTGGGGTGGGGAGGAAAAAGACTGGTAGTAAAGCGGACGCAGTTTCAAGGCAACACTAACAAAAAAGTTAATGTGGACATATACTTAATTGTAATAAATAGTTACCAAAGATTACAAACATTGGTATGAAAATCAGTATAAGTCCAGATAAAAAAGATTGCTTATTAAAGTGCTAGAATGAAGTGATTAATCAGAGTCAGCATGAGTTTGTAACTAATAAGTCATGTTAGACTAACTTAATTTCCTTCTATAACGGAATCACTGACTGGGTGGATCAGGGAAATGCTGTAGATATATTATATCTTGACTTTAGCAAAGCATTTGACAAAGTATCTTTGACAAACATCTTTATCAATGATTTAGATGAAGGAATTGAGGGTAAACTGATTAAATTTGCTCATGACACAAAGCTAGGAGGGATAGCTAATTCTAGAGAAGAGAGAGAGAGGATTCAAAAAGATATAAAAAACTGGAGTAGTGGGCAGCAACTAACAGAATGCTTTTACATGGAAAAATGCAAAGTGCTACATCTGGGCAATAAAAATGAAAAAAGCATATACAGAATGGGGGGAATAGGGCTCAGCAACAGCGCATTTGAAAAAGACTTGGGTATACTAATAGATCATAAACTGAACATGAGTGAACAGTATGATGCAGCAGCAAAAAAGGCAAATACAATTCTGGGATGTATTAACAGAAGCATACAGTCTAGATCATGCAAAGTCATTATCCCCCTCTACTTCTCTTTGGTCAGACCTCATCTGGAATACTGTGTCCAGTTTTGGGCATCACATTTTAAAAAGACATCAATAGGAGAAAGTTCAGAGAAGAGCGACCAGAATGGTGACCAGTCTGCAAACCATGTCCTATGAGCAACGGTTACAGGATTTGGGAATGTTTAGCTTGCAAAAAAGAAGACTGAGAGGAGACTTAATAGCTGTCTTCAAATATCTCAAGGGATGTCACATTGTAGAAGGATCAAAATGTAGATAAAGAAAGGACAGCGCCACTCCAGGATGTGAAGAAGATCAGTTACATCTTTAATCCGCCTCTTGTGGCAACGTTTCGGTCATACGACCTTTCTCAAGCACAATACAAAACACGTTTCAACCACCATTATATACCTGTAGACACACCCATCAGTTAAACACCACCCAATGGAGTGACCACTTCCCTTAAAAAACACAATATATTAAAATACAACAATATAAATATAAAAACAGTCCCACAAAGGCAGTCCCACATAGGTCCCATTAACTAACAGAGTTCAACTATACCTGATCGCTCCCACCAATGTATATACATCCATAAAACCCACACGACATACCCAGCTCCCAAAATGTAAACAGAACACATCGCACCAATCAAAATAATGCATCAGCAATTGCCATAGCGATATAGGCGTGTGTAAGGCAAGAGTCACCAATCATACGGGTAAGGGGCCATATCCGCTGACCGGCCCACAGCCGGCATGCAGTGCGCAGCACCGCGTCAGCTCCTAGGGCATTTACCCAATCAGTTCATCCTTAGTGCCGGAAATGACGGCGCCTCATCGGAGGGATCCTATTGCGCATGTCAAAGACTCCCTCCTTAGCGCAAAAAACTTCTCCTACTCCAGCGCTAAACTGCGCATGTCTGCGTCGTCATGGAAACATGATGTTGTTTCGCCGGAGGGAGTCCCAGTACGCATGTCGGAAGTACATCTATTAATCATGCCGCACAAATCCATAGGTTTCTCCTGTCCAGGGGTTGTACAGCGTCTCCCATCATATGTACGCTCCATAGCACGCATGTCCATAATTCATATAACCCCATTGCCAATGCACATGACAATAGTTGTCTATAATAGAACATATTGCACATATCCCAATTAGGCCAGTATTCATGCAAATATCCCCGCTGATCCCCATCCAAAAGAGGGGGCATTCCATACATAAGATATCACGGAGATGCATCAAGTATTCATCTGGGGCAAAAAAGCATGTCATATAATAGGGCACATAGCAGGATCTTATCAGATAGCAGTTGGATCTCATTAAACATTCCAATGTGTCACAGGCTTCCATATTTAGGGTGCCCTCATAATATACAAACATATAAATGAACAAGGCTCACCCCTCACAGGACACAGATCCACCCGTAATACAATATTAAATATTGACCTAAAATTAACACATAAATAAAGAAGAAAAAAAAAAAAGGAGAAAAAAATATTTAGACTTCAAGAGACTGTCTAATCCGGGACAACAATTCTTAAATAAAAACACTATAAGAGGTTAAAAACGATATACCGACTTGTGCAACACCGAAACCATATGACACTATAGAAGACAACTTTGTGGATATTCCATATTTAATCCCCTAGGGAAAAGTGTATCAAGTTCATAGATCCATTTCAGTTCTTTTTTCTTAAGCATAGCAACACGATCCCCTCCCCGTCTCAATATAGGGACGTCATCCACAATTCTAAACCTAAGCTGATTCACTGAGTGTTTATACTCAAAAAAATGCTTTGGTACCGGAAGATCAATGAGCTTTGTCCTAATTGTACTTTTGTGTTTAGAGATCCTCGTCCTGATCTCCTTCGTGGTCTCGCCCACATAGTATAGACCACACGGACAACTCAAAACATAGATCACAAAACTACTCTTGCATGTGTACCGTTTATGTATCATATACTTTTTACCGGTATGGGGATGATAAAAACATGCCCCTTTCACCATATTGTTACAACATGCGCATCCGAGACATGGAAAATTACCCAAGCTCGGACGACTAAGAGTAGTTTGCAGATCCCTCTTAGAGCTCCCTACATCCGAACACACCAATGCATCCTTCAAGTTTTTATTCCTCCTATAGGAAAAGAGTGGAGATTTCTGAAATTCCTTTACATTAACATGTCCCTTACTGAGCAAAGGCCAGTATTTACGTATAATACCCGAAACTTGGTAACTTTGACCATTAAAAGCTGTAACGAAGGGTATCCTTTTTTCTGCCTCGACTGCAACCCTAGGGGTCAAAAGCTCATCCCTATCCTTAGATAGTACTTTAGACTTAAATTTATCCAAATCAGACCTAGGGTACCCTCTCGCAAGAAATTTTTGGCACATTTCATCTAGCCTAGTGTCGATCAGAAGGATCATCTTTATTCTCTTTTGCACAAGGAAAGACTAGAAGCAATGGGATGAAACTGAATGGGAGGAGACACAGATTAGATATTAGAAAAAACTTTTTGACAGTGAGGGTGATCAATGAATGGAACAGGCTGCCACGAGAGGCTGAACTGACATCTGTCTGGGATGATTTAGTGAATCCTGCTTTGAGCAGAAACACAGTATGGAAGCTATGTATGAGTTAGGCCGGGGTCACACTTGCGAGTTCAATGCGAGAAACTCGCGCAAGTCTCTCGCATCAAGTCCCGGCACTGCCGCCGGCACTCAGGACCGGAGCGTGCGGCTGCATGTATTTCTATGCAGCCACACGCTCTGGTTCTGAGTGCCGGCGGCAGTACCAGGATTTGATGTGAGTTTCTCGCATTGAACTCGCAAGTGTGACCCCGGCCTAACTCATACATACCCTCCTGTCCCTGGTCAGAAACTGGTGAATCCCCACAGTGTACAGTGTGTGCAGTGGGGGGGATTCATAAGTCTGCAGTCACACAGAGTGACTGCAGACTTATTGATTTGGACCTAAGTATGGAAAGCAGGCGACTTCCTAGGGACAGGCACTCAGAGAATGGGAATGTCACTTAATCGTTTTGTGGTTTCTGATCTCTGAAGCAGTTAAAAGAAGTAACACAGCAATGTTGTTTTTTACTTTGCTGTGCATTATGTTAATTTTATGGGGTGCTTTTTAAGCATGTTCCCATGTTCAGGATTTGATCAGTATTTTACCTCAGTATGTGTAAGCCATAACCAGGAGTGGGTGATAAATGCAGAAGTGGTGATATGTTTCTATTATACTTTTCTTCTGATTGTTTCTCTCCCGGTTTTGGCTACAAATACTGATGTAAAATACTGACCAAATACTGAATGTGTGCACGTGCTTAAAAAGCACCCAATAACAGAATCTCAGGGTGAATTGACAACTGGCATATTTTCACATTGCTGATTTAGCTTCCGCAAATGTGCCACAAAATCAGCTTGTGTTACCTGTGGATTTGAAAACAGATTTGAATGCAGTCTTGTTACAGATTTTCCTCTTGTTCACACAAGCGTATAACACGGCCGCGCGCTATATGATGTATTAGACAGCACTTGGCCCAGTATTATGCTATGGGGCAGTGCAGATGTGCGATTATTTCTCATGCCAATTCAGCATGCTGCGGGTGCATCTCATGATTGGATCAGGCGGACTCATACAAGTCTATGGGCATGAGTGAAACATCAAACTGCACTCGGATATCACCTGAGTGCAGTCCAACATCCACGTACTCAGACAATGGAGAAATGAAGTTCTCCATATTTTCTGAATCTGTGATGCGATTCTGTCATGTGAGAGAATCCTGCACAGTAAGATAACACACACAGATCAAACTCTGACAGAGTTTGAGCCAAGTGACATTAGTATAATCCACAGGGGCGGATTATCAGAGGGTCAATCTCAGTGGTGTGGGGGGGCCCTGGGCTACCGCACAGATTGACCCTCTGATAATCCGCCCGAGTGTGACTGTGAATGCCCGCCGGCATTTATGTGCCCCCGGACCCGGTGGGCAGAGAGAGGGGGCCCGCATCAGGCCCCTTCTCATCTGCTCACCGGGCCCCTTCCGGCGCTGCGGCGGTTTCCTATTGACATGCGGGCGCGCACCCGCACGTCAATAGTTAACAGCCGCCAGCCAATTGGAGGCTGGTAGCTTAAGTTGGCCGCAGCGCACACTTCGCCGGCGTCTGACGTCATTGTCAGTCGCCGGCGAGTGTGCGCTGCTGGAGGGAGCTTGCCGCCTGGAGCGCTGGTCAGGTGAGGAGACTCTGTTTTTTTTGTTTTGTTTTTTGATAAGCTAACGATGGACACACTGGGGGCAATGCTGGAGACACTGGGGCAGATTGCTGGAGACACTGGGGCAATGCTGGAGACACTGAGGCAGATTGCTGGACGACACACTGGGGCAGATTGATGGAGACACTGGGGCAATGCTGGAGACATTGGGGCAGATTGCTGGACACACTGGGGGCAATGCTGGAGACACTGGGGCAATGCTGGAGACACTAGGGCAGATTGCTGGACACACTGGGGGCAATGCTGGAGACACTGGGGCAGATTGCTGGACACACTGGGGCAATGCTAGAGGACACACTGGGGCAGATTGCTGGAGACACTGGGGCAGATTGCTGGACACACTGGGGCAATGCTGGAGGACACACTGGGGCAGATGATTGCTGGAGACACTGGGACAATGCTGGAGACACTGGGGCAATGCTGGAAACACTGGGGCAATGCTGGAGACACTGGGGCAGATTTCTGGACACAGGGGCAATGCTGGAGGACACACTGGGGCAATGCTGGAGGACACACTGGGGCAGATTGCTGGAGACACTGGGGCAATGCTGGAGACACTGGGGCAATGCTGGAGACACTGGGGCAGACTGCTGGACACACTGGGGCAATGCTGGAGGACACACTGGGGCAGACTGCTGGACACACTGGGGCAGATGATTGCTGGAGACACTGGGGCAATGCTGGAGACACTGGGGCAATGCTGGAGACACTGGAGCAATGCTGGAGACACTGGGGCAGATTGCTGGACACACTGACGGCAATGCTGGACATACTGGGGCAGAGTGCTGGACAGACTGGGGGTAATATGCTGGAGACACTGGGGCAGATTGCTGGACATACTGGGTCAGATTGTTGAACACACTGTCTGGGGGCAATGCTGGAGACACTGGGGCAATGCTGGAGACACTGGGGCAATGCTGGAGACACTGGGGCAATGCTGGACAATTGGACATACTGGGGCAGATTGCTGGACACACTGGTGGTAATATGCTGGACACACTGGGGCAATGCTGGACACACTGGGGCAGATTGCTGGACACACTGGGGCAGATTGCTGGACACACTGTCTGGGGGCAATGCTGGACACACTGGGGGCAATATGCTGGAGTCAGACACTGGGGCAGATTGCTGGAGACACTGTCTGGGGGCAATGCTGGACACACTGGGGCAGATTGCTGGACACTGGGGCAATATGCTGGACATACTGGGGCAGATTGCTGGACACACTGGGGGTAATATGCTGGACACACTGGGGCAGATTGCTGGACACACTGGGGCAGATTGCTGGACACACTGTCTGGGGGCAATGCTGGACACACTGGGGGCAATATGCTGGAGTCAGACACTGGGGCAGATTGCTGGAGACACTGTCTGGGGGCAATGATGGACACACTGGGGCAGATTGCTGGACACTGGGGCAGATTGCTGGACATACTGGGGCAGATTGCTGGACACACTGGGGGTAATATGCTAGACACACTGGGGCAGATAGTTGGACACACTGGGGGCAGGACTGGAGGCATGGGCAGAATGTAGACACGGGGCATGATTGGAGACACGGGGCAGAATGAAAGACATGGGGCAGGATTGGATCATGGGGCAGGATGGATACGATGGAGACAGATGGGGCAGGATGGGGAGATCATATGGTGTAGAATGGATACTCATAAGTGCAGGATGGGAGAACATATGGCTGGAGCCAGGAATGAGACACACGTGGCCAGGATGGGGAATATTATTACCATAGGGGCTAATTAAGGGATATCATTACTGCAGTGATGTATTTATTTTATTTTTTGAGTATACTGTTTTAAATGGGGGGGGGGGGCGGTCCTGTTACTGTGCAGAGTGACACTATATCGCCTTTTTTTCTTCATGTAGTGTAATGTAGAAGTTGTGAAAAATTAAGAAATGTGTTCTGCAAGCAGAGCTCGAGATAACTGTGTTATTTCCTGCAGAAACGAGTCCTGGCTGGAAGAAATGATGGCGGCCTGTGCTGGATGAAAGATGGAGGACTTCACCTAGAGACGTCACTGGTGAGTCAGTGTTACCTATACACTGACACTATACACTGTATACTATATACAGCAGTCCTGTGTACAATGTCACCAGTGATCACTGTATTACCTATACATTATATACAGAGCTTCTGTGTATAATGTCACCAGTGATCTCTGTATTACCTCTACACAGACACTGCATACTAAGTACAGATCTCCTGTGAATACTGGCACTTATGGTGATAGTATTGTGTTTTTTTTTTTTTTTTTTAATTACTGATCAGTATTGTAGTATTCAGTCACTATGTGGTGGTAATATGTGGTCTGGAAATGGTGTTGTGGTATTTGTCCCTTGAATGTGCTATTTGGTCACCAAGTGGTGGTAATATGTGGTCTTGACATGGTGCGGTGGTATTTGTTCCTTGTATGTGATATTATTCGATCACTGTGGTTGTAATTTGTGGTCTGGTCATGGCGTGGTGGTATTTGTTCCTTGTATGTGATATTATTGGTCAAAATATACCTAAATTGTATTGCAGATTTTAACAAATATTTAATAGGTTACAGTAGAGTAGGGCCCGGCCATTTTTCTGGAATAATCTGGTTCGGGTATAACATGATAACATGACCCCCGTCACATGACCCCCGTTACATGACCCCTGTCACATGACCCCCCCGTCACAAGACCCCCCGTCACATGACCCCCCGTCACATGACCCCCGTCACATGACAGATTTTGCAGCAAATTCACTGCAGTCAAATCTGTGGCTTAAATATATGCCGGGTGTGCACCTACCCTAAGGCTATGTTCCCACTATGAGCTTTTGGTGAGGTTTTTATGTTGCAGATTTTCTGCACCTAGTAAGTAAATTAGGATACTTGCGTTTTTTCCTTGTGTTTTTGAGTGTTTTTTTTACATACCTTTATATTGCGTTTCCGACTCTGCGTTTTTTGCCTCTTGTTCGTATGTCATGTTTTAAACAAAGTTTCTTTGTTTTTGATACTTTCTGGTATTGATAAAATTTAGTGATATAGTCATGTGCGGATTACACTATGGAAGCGCACTAAAAATGCACGTGCGTTTTTTTCCTGTGGAATTTCAGCAACTAATGCAAATTTCTGGAAAAAAATCTGCACGTAAAACTAGGCGTACCCACAAAGTCACATGTTTATGGATGGAAAACACACACCGCGGGCCAGTTTACGCTGTGTAAAAAAAGCACAGCAGGAATGAGAATTCTATAAATCTTATCCACTTTGCTGGAACTGTAGGACGCTGTGTTTTTAATAGAGCAAAAATACACAGCGTCAAAAGACGCAATAAAAACTCATAATTTTCCAAATGAACATATCTTCCAGTCTGATGCAAGAAAACATGTACTCCTTCATAGTGAGCAGGCTTGGACTGGCCCACAGGAGATCAGGAGAATCCTCCGGTGGGCCGCCACTTTCTTATATGAGCAGTACTTGGCACAATATACTTGAATCCCTATGTACAGACAAAAGGCAGCATCTTATTCATTTAAGAATCTATCGAGTTCATTGTTACACAAATTTGTGATTGAGGATAATGTCACATTTGCATGTAGCTGAAAAGTGGGGCCCTGGAGTTGGTCACTGGTGGGCCCTTGTCATCCCAGTCTGACACTGATGGTGAGTGCTTATATATTTTTATACAATAGAATAACCTCAGGAATAAAAGTTTGCTCTGTGCTCCCTCCTAATAACGATAATCTGTGCAATAATATTTGCTTAAAAAACGAGCCACAGTTCCTCCAGTGTCGTAGCCGGCTGATTTCGTAACACTAGTAAATTATTATGATTAATTATGAAGGTGCCCAAGTTAAGAAGGATTATTTTCCATTTCGTTTTATTTCATAAAAGATCAGGGAGACAAAGGGACGCCATTGTTCTCAGGAACTTATTGCGTGTATTCAAATACCTTGTTAGAAAACAGCTTGGGGAGAAATCTGTGGTATGGAAACATGTCATCCATAATTGTACGGGACAGTCTGTGTGTGTTGGTGTAGCTGTAGTAAGCTACGCCCGATAGGTTCAATCTCAGTATGATCCGCAGGTGGGTACTAGCATAACTGGACTAGAAAAAACAGCGTACTGAATAAATAATCGAATAAGCCCATCCATAAAGTCTAAGGTCCAGTACCGATGCTTGCACTATGTCGATTTCGTTATTAGTCTATTTTCATGAGTTTTCCTACATAGACAGTCATAGTTTCACCAAAAACAACATTGCTATCCTATAAATGAACTCCTTGATTGGGCAATGAAGAACTAGGTTATATCCAAAGTAACGAGATATTACCTCATTCAGATAGAAGGTAATGTGCTGCTTACTCGGGGATCCGACTGTTGGGACTCCAGCAATCCTAAGAATGGGGCTCTGAAACCTAGGCTCAGCAAAGTCCATCCTTGAGTGGAGCAAATGAGCTCATGCTTGATCTCAGATACATTCATTGTCTACCGGACTAACGGAGAGAACTAGACACAGCCCTTCGCTATTTCCGGCATAACATAATGATGGCCACTATAAACTTTTTATCACATCTTCCTACTGTAATGGATGTAGACCTCGGATGAAGCCAATCTACACCCAACCATCAAGTATTTACATAGGAGCTGTTGCACTTTGGATAACTACTTCAGAAGCAGGCTGGACTGGCCCACAGGAGAACAGGTGAATCCCCTGGTAGGCCCATCACCCCTCTATATGAGAAGTAGCTGGCATAATACATTTGATTCACTATGTACAGACAGAAGCAGCATCTCATCAATCATATAGATGGGTTATCTGGGACTTTGTTTTATTTTGGATATGGAGCTAATTGGAGGATTTGTTGCTTCTGGTGATGTCACGTTGACAGAGCAGCTACAGTTCGCTTCCTGCTTCCTAACTGCTGGGAGCCAGCTATCAATCAATCAGCATGATGTTTGCAGTGACACCATGTCAACAGAGCAGACCGGTAGTTAAAGAGCTGCTCTGTTGATGTGAGATCCAATGAAGCCGGAGAATCGCTGTCTGAGTCGGACACATCGTCACAAGGCAGAACAGGCAGGTAGTTAGCAACTACCTACTAGTAAGTTCTTAGCCTCATAGCCAAAATAAGGCAAAGTCCCCTTCACCCAAAGGACATAAAGACCAGTTCAGGTAGCAACAGGCAGCCTGAGTATTCAGGTAGTTGGCATGTATTCCAGTACATTGGACTTACTGCTAACTCAGCTCTGTTACTTTGAACCTCCTGTGCAATTCAGCTCTGCTACTTCGGCTCCTCATCTCTTAATTAGCTCTGCTGTATCACTGTGCCAGCATTGTTACTATGGACTTTTTAACACAGCTCGGCACTAAGCAGAACTGGGAATAAATGCAAAAACTTGGTCATAGATGCTGGTGATGAACTTTGCCATATGAAGGAAGGGAGGAGACAAAAACATGGATCCTGAATGTGGAAAACTACTTACAGTTGTAGGTAAGGCTACACATGGCTGGATGCCGAAGGAAACGCCAATAACATCTCGTACAGGACCTAAAAATAACATTTGACATCTATATTCTAAAAAAAAGTATTTAAAGTGAGTGCAAAAGTTATTTTGGTCACAGAAAATCTCCCCCGGTTTTTATAAACATTTTCTTATACAGCACAGTCCAGAATATCTTCATTACGGGACCCAAGCAAGCACATTAAGTTTCTAAATTAGACTTTCTGGGAGAAAGTGTTACAGCTCTAAAATTATAGACCGACATCGTAACTGTTTCCCCAAATTCAATCACTGCCTATAAGAAAGTTTTATAGAAAACACAGAAAACGTTCCACTGCTTCGGTGCCAACTTGGCTCAGGACACAGGCTGAAGAGATATGTTAAGTTCACTTTAGACTTGGCCATGTTTGTCATTTATTGTCTACTTTTTTTTCCATGCCCATGTTGGCGACACTTAGACTTTCTCTTGCCAACTCTGTCTCTGGTGTTGTATTAATTCTGTACGTTGTGTGTCAGTAAATCCTTTACGACTGGCTTTCGACCCTCTCAACAAATTCAAGTTGAAAAGGTTAATTTTTCATTTTAATCAGCCAAGAAACAAAGGAAATGAAATTACAGATACTTCTTAAAAGTGGCTATTTGTCAACGTACTAGTGACATCATTTATGGGATCTAAATACTATCATATATATGAAATGATACTCATTAATTTAAACCCAAATGACTCTAGAGTTTAATTTGGCTGCAGCGGTCACATACCGTACATCCACATGACCACTGCAGCTAGTCAATGGCCTCGGTGGTCTTGACATTTCAGCCCCCAGGGCGGCATAATATTAATTACGTTTAAACATCTTGGTCTGTGGGTTGCACCTTGAATGGTACTGGAGAAGTTACAGCAGCACTGCCCAGGGTGACAAGGTTTGGATAGAAGGAATTGCGGCAGTATTTTGTAACGATGGGATTTATAAAATAGTTATAAATGGGGGAGAAGGGAGAAAAAGGACTTTACGTACATCATCAGCACAAATCTCTTTCCTGACCTCATAATTTGCTATAATGTATCCGTGGAGTTAAAATGTATCAGTCTGAAGTTAAACACCCCCATATTGCTGACACAGGATTGCCTATTTTGACTTCATTATTATTTAATCTAGACCATGGGTGGTCACTGGTCGATTAATTTTCCATTAACTTTCCGACTGAACGTAATTATAGTTATTATTATTTGTATTTGTTTTATCACTTAATATTGAGCAGAATTAAGTCTGCTGACTTGCTGCTACTTGTTACCATGGGGCTCATTGCACCTTGTATTCTTACCTGTAACAGCGAATCAAAACCATATAATTTCCTGCTTTTTTATAAAGTTTATAAATCATATGCTCCTGTTATTCAGCCCCTGAATCTTGTTCAACAGCTCTCCCCACGCAATATGATGCCCCCCACAGCCACCCACACAGTATGATCCCCCACAACCCCCTTCAGAGAATGATGGTTCGCACTGTCTCCCCACACAGTAGGATGCCTTCACAGTCCTCCACTCATTATGATGCCCCAACAGTCCCCTATTAAGCATGATGCCGCCACATATCCTGCCCATTATAATGCCCCAACAGCCCACCATACAGTCTTATGGCTCTCACCCAAAGTATGATGCCCCGACAGTCTCCACACAGTTTGATGGAACCAAAGTTCCTCACACAGCATGATGCCCCACAGCCATCTCAAACACAGTATGATTCCTCCACAGCTGCCCACGTTATTAGCCCCCACGTACAGAATGAACCTCCAACAGCCCCTCACACAGGATGATATACCCACAGTTTCTCACACAGTATGATTCCCCCACAGTATGTTGCCCCACCAGCTTTCTCCACACACTATAATGCCCCCTAACCACCACACAGTATGATGACCCCACAACCCCCATACATTATGATGTCCCCACAGTTCATTACACAGTATCATGCTTTCACAGCCTCCCCCACAGTATGATGCTCTCACAGCACCCACCCACAAACAGTTTGATGACCTAACAGCCCACCACACTGTATGATCACCCCTCAGCCCCTCCTACAGTATGATTTCCCCACACTTCTTCACACAGTATGATTTCTACAGCCCCTCAGTATGATGCCCTCAGAGCCCCCCCATACACAATATGATGCCTCAACAGCCCCTCACACTGTATGACTGCCCCACAGCCCCTCATACCGAATGATGTACCCACAGTTACTTACACTGCCTTCCCTTACAGTACGTGGCCACAACACCTAATCCCACACAGTGATGCCCCTACAACTCCCACACAATGTATGAAACCCCATATAGTGAGAAGGTCCCACAGTTTTTCACACTATGATGGTCCCACAGCCCCTCTTACAGTATGATGTCCTCACAGTTCTTCACATAGTATGAAGCACCCCTGTAGCATGATGCACCAACAGCCCCCCACACAGTATGATGTACCCACAGTTCGTTACTATGATTTTCCGACAGCCTCCCACACACTATGATGCCTCAATGCCCTCCACACAGTGTGTTATGTCGCCACAGCCCCACCCACACAGTATGATGTCCTTACAGCCTCCACACAGTGAATGATGTCCCACATGGTAGGATGGCCCCACAGTTAATTACACAGTATGATGCCCCACAGCCCTGCCAACATATAGTATGATGTCTGCCTCAGCCCCTACACATGGTTTAAAGTCCGAAAAGATCCTTACATAGTATGATGCCTTCACCATCTCCTCACAGTATGATACCCTCACAACTCATCTACACAGTATGATGGCCCCAAAACTCCCCAGTCTGTGCAGCGTGTGAACTCAGGTTTCACACTGTAAGCGCCGTTTAGTAATATCATTGCGCCACAGTACTGAGACTCCGATGCACAGGCTGAATGGTGGAAGAGGTAGCCTATTTGTATATAACCAGTATATACATCCTGAGGATGCACATATTGATAAAATCGGGACTCCAGGTAGGGAGTTTGCTATGTGGTGTGGACTTAAAAAGTTTCAGTCAATTTTAACTCTAGAAACTTAAGGCTCTGTGCCCACGATCAGGAATGGCTGTACTGAGAAACAAGTGCGGCAATTAGAACACAGCATTTTGGATTCAACGAAAATAAGCTGAGTCCAAAACGTTGCTATTCCTGATCGTGGGGACATAACCTAACTCACAGCAAGCAGTGTTATTGAAAACACAAAGTATATTAGAAAGTTTTGAATCATTTTATGTAACAATGATTAATCTCCATTTACATATACCTTTAAAACATACAGTGGGGAAACTAAGTATTTCATACACTGCCGATTTTGCAAGTTTTCCCACCTACAAAGAATGGAGAGGTCTGTAATTTTTATCGTAGGTACACTTCAATTATGAGACAGAATCTTAAAAAAAATCCAGACAATCACATTGTATAATTTTTACATAATTAATTTGCTTTTTATTGCATGAAATAAATATTTGATCCAATACAAAAACAGAACTTAATATTTGGTACAGAAATCTTTGTTTGCAATTACAGAGGTCAGACATTTCCTGTAGTTCTTGACCAAGTTTGCAGACACTGCAGCAGGGATTTTGGCCCACTCCTCCATACAGGTCTTCTCCAGATCTTTCAGGTTTCGGGGCTGTCGCTGGGCCACACTGAGTTTCAGCTCCCTCCAAAGATTTTCTAATGGGTTCCGGTCTGGAGACTTACGTAGCCACTCCTTAGTTGCACTGGCTGTGTGTTTCTGGTCATTATCATGCTGGAAGACCCAACCACTACCCATCTTCAATGCTCTTACTAAGGGAAGGAGGTTATTGGAAAAAATATTGCGATACATGAACTCATCCATCCTCCCTTCAATACGGTGGAGACGTCCTCTCCCCTTTGCAGAAAAGCACCCCAAAGTACGATGTTTCCCCCACCATGCTTCACTGTTGGGGTAGTGTTCTTGGGGTTCTACTCATCCTTCTTCTTCCTCCAAATACGGCGAGTGGAGTTGTTACCAAAAAGTTCTATGTTGGTCTCATCTGACCACATGAATTTCTCCCATGCCTCCTTTGGATCATCCAGATAGTCATCAGCCAGCTTCAAATGTGCCTGGACACGTGCTGATGTGAGCTGGGGGATCTTGCATGCTCTGCAGGATTTTAATCCATGACAGTGTAGTATGTTATCAATGGTAATGTTTGTGACTGTGGTTACAGCTATTTTCAATTCATTGACCAGTTCCTCCCATGTAGTGCTGTGCTGATTCCTGTCCTTTCTCAGAATCATCCTTACCCTATGAGGCGAGATCTTGCATGGAGCCCCAGACCGAGGAAGATTGACAGTCTTATTTGTGTTTATTCCATGTTCTAATAATTGTGCCAACAGTTGTTGCCATCTCACCAAGCTGCTTGCCTAGTGTCCTGTAGCCCATCCCAGCTTTGTGCAGGTCTATAGTTTTGTCCGTGGTGTTCTTAGACAGCTCTTTGGCCATGGTGGAGAGGTTGGAGTGAGTGTGTGGACAGGTGTCTTTTATACAGGTAACGAGTTCAAGCAATTAATACAGGTAATGAGTGCAGAGTAGGAGGCTTCTTAAAGAAAAACAAACAGGTCTGTGAGAGCCAGAATTCTGGTTGCTGGTTGGTCGGTGATCAAATACTTATTTCATGCAATAAAATGCAAATTAATTATGTAAAAATCATACTGTGTGATTTTCTGGATTTTTTTAGATTCTGTCTCTCACAGTTGAAGTGGGAAGACTTGCAAAATCGGCAGTGTATCAAATACTTATTTTCCCCACTGTATGTGCCTTTTGCCTTCAATGCTTTTCCTTTTGGCAAGACGTCCCGACCGTTCAGTCTTAACTAGCTAGTGTCTATAAGCAACTGCATCCAACTACCGCTGCAACTTACATCACATAAAGCCACATGTATTCAGATTTCATGACAGAAGCTGGCACCAAACAGTCTGGTAGTGGGTATATTAAAAATGGCAGCTCTCTGAAAGCAATAAATAGACAAAATGAGTAAAAAAAACACTCAAATGTAAAAAGGTTAAAAAAAATAAAAAAAATCAATTATAGCTCATTGCAAAATTAGAAACCAAAAGCAAACAACATAAAAGGTCCATAAAAATCTATAAACGTATCGAACAGTAGCTTAACGACACGCAGAGAGTCATCGGATTAGGGGCCTCTGGGAAATCTTAAAATCCATTTTAATAGCCCGGACGCTTAATAATTCGGCCCGACAACTTTTTAACAATACTCTTTAGAGCTTTCAAATGTGCTGCGTGTAGCAATCCCAGGACTTCCCATCCCTTCTCTCCCTCCCCGAAACGGAGGCTGAAAACAATAAAGTAACGGAACGATCACGATTTACAAGGCCGGGGTGGATGGGGTAAGGGGGCGGCTTTGCCCACGCTGATAATGAAACACATGGAAAGTGTAGAAGGGGGCGGCATTAGGAGAAAGCATGAAAATCGAAATAAAATAAATGCAATCAGCTAGGAACGAGCCCGTCCTCGTAATGATTTGTTTTTATGGTAACATAAAACTGTTCTGTTCCCACCTCCTGGAAAAAAAAGGACCAAAAAAAAAAAAGGCAAACTGCTTACTTTAACAAGGCGAGCGGCTGTAATGGTAGTGCCCCTTTATGAGGGTGTAATGCATGGCAATATTTCAATACTCCCCAAGTTTTGCATGTTCGACGGGAGGAGAGAGGAGGGTTGGGCGCCATTAAAGTCTTTCTTTGGAATTAATTAAGAGCCGAGTTTAATTGGAAAAATCTTGCAAGCGGGCAGTCTAGACGTAGAAATCACACGATGGCAAAAGTGATTATGATATTAGGAGCAGGTTTAACCCATTTTATGCACATGGGATGGAGCCGCCACCACCTACAATTACGAGAGATCATATTCAATTACTAGGCTAGGGAATTTCACATTGCCAATGTTGCAGCAAAGAAGGTAGAAAGAAAACAGAATGTAACTTTTGGTGCAGATTTTGTGATATCTGCATTAAATATATGCAACAAATACATGACGTTTTCATTTTCGTGTGGATTTTCTTTTACTCCAAATTCATATGTATTGTGCCGTAAATTGCATAGCGCCGTACATTATGTCAAGGCTGTGAATGGTACTGCAAGCTGATTCCCATATGAAGTGAATGGGAGACAGCTTGCAGTATCAGTTATGACCACTACACACCGTACGGCGCTGTGCCAAGTTCTGTGTACTAACTTCAACCCCATAGATTTGATACGGATGACTACGGTAATTCATTAGTATTTCTGCCTCATAAAACCCCTTTAGGCAGCGGCAACAGGGCGATTTTGGCTGCAGCATAGATTGTGTGTATTATGATGTTCTGCAGCAGCTGCAATGTGTGCCTATGTGGTTCTACACCAGCTGAGGAGTGTATTATGAGGTTCTGCAGCAGATGAGATGTATTATGAGGTTCTACAGCAGCTGAGGTGTATTATGAGGTTCTGCTAAAGCAGAGTTGCATTAAGAGGTTCTACAGCAGCTGAGTTATATTATGAGGTTCTGAAGCAGCTGAGGTGTATTATGAGGTTATGCAGCAGTTAAGGTGTATTATGAGGTTCTGCAGCAGCTGAGGTGTATTATGAGGTTCTGCAACTGAGGTGTATTATGAGGTTCTGCAACATCTGAGGTTTATTATGAGGTTCTGAAGCTGAGATGTATTATGAGGTTCTGCAGCAGCTGAGGTGTATTATGAGGTTCTGCAGTAGCTGAGGTGTATTATGCGGTTCCACAGTAGCTGAGGTGTGTATTATGAGGTTCTGCAGAAGCTGAGGTGTATTATAAAGTTCTGCAGCAGCTGAGGTGTATTATGAGGTTTTTCAGCAGCTGAGGAGTATTATAAGGTTCTGCAGCAGCGTTTATTCTTAATTAGGCCAGATTAATTTTTCTTCGGTGAGCCAAGAAGCATTGTTCATATGAGCCTGAATGTTGACTCTTGAATTGATATTTGTTGCAACTTATAGAGTTGCTATCTTTGTAAGACAGGGACACAGAGTAATTGAACAATTGATGTTTGGTAATATGTTGATTACCAATTGTATTAGTCCATGAAGCTTGTTGACTTTCAAACAGTGAAGGGTAAACCATGCAAATTGATTGAATACTCAAACAATGAGAGATGACCTTATCTTACCTTTCACCTGACCTGTGGATAATGGCAGGAAGGAC
Source organism: Ranitomeya variabilis (assembly GCF_051348905.1). Classification (NCBI taxonomy): domain Eukaryota; kingdom Metazoa; phylum Chordata; class Amphibia; order Anura; family Dendrobatidae; genus Ranitomeya; species Ranitomeya variabilis. Next base: position 615,445,947 of record NC_135235.1, read on the forward strand.
AGGTGTGAACTATAAAAGTGGGGTCTGCCTCTGTTCTAAGAGAAACTCTGCATGAGAGTTACCAATGCACCATGGCTCCAACCAGAGGAATACAGATTTGAGACACTCTACAGGACCCCATCTTAGGGAACCACGCTCCAGATGGAGTAATACAGATCTGATCCATTGATCATCACTGCACCCATGGAGACATTTTGAGAAGCCAGGTTGAGACAATCAGGTCACGTACCTCAATAGACTGTCAACTTCCTAAGCTTTTTGTTCCCTCCTCTCTGTGGGTGCCCACCAAAAGCGGGGTGCTACTGGTGGGGGTAGTCAGCCCTTTAAGCCCCGAAGTTGCAGCTACTCTAATCCCAGCGAGCAAGATGAAGGGTGAGACTCTAATTTTCACCCTGTATTTGCTGGCACTGTTCTGTATGTTAGTATCAATTGGTGATTCAATAAAGTATTGCCACACTGCTTACCCTCACCCTGTGCTGCCTGAGTAGTGTTCTGCCCACGGGAAAGGAGTGCGGACGTTCAGTGGGATGAGCCCTGGTCAATTTTGTCTTTCTAAAGACAGCCGTGTCAGTGGACAAAAGCGTCCAATGACCTTCGTGTTTCCACAGGTGTATTATGAGATTCTGCAGCAGCTAAGGTGTATAATGAGGTTCTGCTGCAGCTAAGGTGTATCATGAGGTTTTGCAGCAGCTGAGGAGTATTATGTGTTTATGCAGCAGCTAAGGTGTATTATAAAGCTCTTCAGCAGCTGAGGTATATTATGAGGTTCTGCAGCAGCTGAGTTGTGTGTCAGCAGGTTTTGCAGCAGCTGAGGTGCATTATGAGGTTCTGGAGCAGCTGAGGTGTATTATGAGGTTCTGCAGCAGCTGAGATGTATTATGAGGTTCTGCAAAAGCTGAGGTGTATAATGAGGTTCTGCAGCAGCTGAGGTGTATTATGAGGTTATGCAGCAGCTAAGGTGTATTATGAAGTTCTGGAGCAGCTGAGGTGTATTATGAGGTTTTGCAGCAGCTGAGGTGTATTATGAGGTTCTGCAAAAGCAGGAGGTGTATTATGAGGTCTTGCAGCAGCTGAGGTGTATTATGAGGTTCTGCAAAAGCATGAGGTGTATTATGAGGTTCTGTAGAAGCAGCTGAGGTGTATTATGAGGTTCTGCAAAAGTTGAGGTGTATTATGAGGTTCTGCAGCAGCTGAGATGTATTATGAAGTTCTGCAACAGCTGAGGTGTATTATGAGGTTCTGCAGCAGCTAATGTGTATTATGAGGTTCTGTGGCAGCAGAGTTGTGTATCATTATGTTTTACTGCAGCTGAGGTGTATTATGAGGTTTTGAAGAAGCTGAGTTGTGTATTATGATGTTCTGCAGCAGCTGATGTGTATATCATGAAGTTTTGCAGCCGCTGAGGGGTATATCAAGATGTTCTGCAGCAGCTGAGGAGTGTATTATGGGGTTCTGCAGCAGTCAATTTGGGTATTATGATGTTCTGCAGCAGCTGAGGAGTGTAAAATATTGCTTATGATTATAGCTACATTACTAGGGGCTGCACACTCAACGAGCAGAAAAAAATGTGTTTCAGATATGTGTAAGTACTGCAGACAGTCGTTCCTGGAGTACACAGTGCTGGAGGGCGCTGAGGACATTGTAAAGCCGAGACATTAATGTTCTGTACAGCTGTAATCTCCTTCAGACATTGGATCTCAGTTCACAGCTTGCACTTGAATGTGTCACCACTCAGCCGTGTCCTTTTAAACTGTACCACCCCCTTCATATACCGTGCGATGATCCACCATCAATTAACTGCTGGAACCAGATGGACTCTGCTACAGCTGCCAACAGTGGTGTTATTGCCTTGTGTATGGCGTATGGGGGAGACCTGATAAAGAAAATGACTGCAGGATAAAACAATTCCAGAATTGAGACCCTTATACGAGCGATGATCTGGTGTTCGGTCCATGGAGGGCGACTAAGGCAAGCGATAGGGTAATTGGGGTATAAGAGAAGATGACTGCTCACCAATGACGGCGCAGGGATGCTCACCGTAAAATTATTGATAACGTTTTAGGAGGCAACTCAGTGGCTTTAGATTTGTCCAGATTTATGGATGAAGTGCCGCCATTTTATTCTCCATTCTTGCCAACTCTTCCAAAGAGGGGAGACCTTCTGGACTCCAGGAAGAGTTGACAAGTCTCCCAAAGTCTGGAGGAACCACATAGAACAGCAGGCCTTACCCATCCTTTTTCACTGCTGAGAAGCACTTGGTTAGGGTCAGGTGAGCAGTTCTAATGAAGCATGGACCGATGCAGCAGAGCAATCTGGTTGAAACATGGGAGGCCGATGTGGCAGAACAACACCTGATGTAGCAGAGTGGAGTAGCAGAATTGGACAGTGAATTAGCAGAGTTTAATCAGTGACGAAAACTGGTAAAATAGAGCTGAGTGACACAGGAAGTTCAGCCACAAGACTGGTCCAGTGGTATGGCAGAACTAACTAAGCGTAGGAGTCCAATGCAGAACTGGCAGTGATGTAGCAAAGCTGGATTTGACACAGATTCTACCACAGAGCTGGCAAAAAGGAAAATATAAAGAGCTATCTAGTAATACAGTATATCACAGTTGGGTTTGACACAGTCAAAGGCAGAACTGGAACAGCGATAAGACAGGGTTACTCAAGAGCTGAATAGTACTACTGATCTAAGAACAAAAAAGTAGTACACGGTAGTGGAATGGACAACAATTATCTGAATACTTAGGAAGTGTCCTCCTGTCTGAGTTGGCCTCACAGAGGTGTTAGGCCATGTTCACACGATCCTTTTTTTGATCCTTTTTTTGATCCTTTTTTTTTCAGGTCCTGATTTGGAAAACCCGCAGTGCAAAACTGCACTGCTGATTTTCCTGCAGTTTCTTCTGCAGATTCCTCTGCGGGTTTTCAACAGCACTTTCCTATTGGTGCCTGTTGAAAACAGGAGCTGAATCCGCAGAAAGAAGTGACATGGTACTTCTTTTTTTCTGCAGGCAAATCCTCGCGGATTTGCCTGAGAAAAAAAGGATAGTGGGCACAGCGGTTTTTGTTTTCCATAGAGTAACATTGGACTGTACCCTGCATGGAAAAAGGACCTGAAAAAAAAAAGGATCAAAAAAAGGATCGTGTGAACATAGCCTTAAGGAGCACAGGGAGCCAGCTAGGTAAGGATGCAGTGGAGGTGAGTAACAACTTTATTTGTTAGTTATATATGGAGATGGCTACTTGTAGTTTGCACCTATTCACACCAGTTTTCCGCTCAGAAGGGACGATCAGTCATTTGATATTTGTATATATAGGCTCTCTGAACGAGCACTCCACCCATCAGCCTATAGCGGTTTTAATCACAGCAGTATCATATCTATAAACGGGGCCGCCATCAGGGCATTACTGCCCTGACTGGTGTATGGGGCCTGATGACTAAGGGGGCCCGCATCGGGCACTGTCTCTTCTAGTCATTGGGCCCCAGAAGCAGGATTCTGCCGGTGCAGAAACTGATCCTGCGCCCAAGACGCAGGTTCAGTTAAACTCTATTGCTGTGCGGGCTCGGGCAATAGTTAAAAGCCACCAGCCAATTGGAGGCTGGCAGCTGAAGTCAGCGCGCTCATCGCCGGCGTATTACATCATTGTTATTTGACGGTGAGTGCGTGCTGCAACTGCGTGGAGGGAACTTCACCGCAGGAGCACGGCCAGGTAAGGAGAAAGTTTTTCTTTATTTTTATTGAAAGCAGCAGGGGGGCAGGATGGGAGACACGGGGGCAGGATGGGAGACATGGGGAAGAATAGAGACACAGGGGGCAAGAATGGAGACATGGGGGAATATTGGAGGCACGGGGAAAGAATGGAGACACAGGGGGCAGGATGAAAGACACGGGGAAGAATGGAGACAAGGGGAAAAATGGAAACACAGGGGGCAAGAATGGAGACACAGGGGGCAGGATGGAGACACAGGGGGCAGGATCATGGAGCAGGATGGAGACGGGTGGGCAGGATCATGGGGCAGGATGGAGACAGATGGGGCAGGATCGTCGGGCAGGATGGAGACACAGGAGGAAAGAATGGAGACACAGGGCAAGAATGGAGACACAGGGCAAGAATGGAGACACAGGGGGCAAGAATGGAGATGCAGGGGGCAAGGATGGAGACGGGGCAGAATGGAGACAAAGGGAGCAGGATTGAGACACAGTGGACAGGATGGAGACACAGGGGCAGGATGGAAACTGATGGGGCAGGATGGAGACAGATGGGGCAGGATCATGGGGCAGGATGGAGACAGATGGGGCAGGATCATGGGGCAGGATGGAGACAGATGGGGCAGGATCATGGGGCGGGACGGAGACAGGGGGCAGGATGGAGACACAGGGGGCAGGATGGAGACACAGGGGGCAGGATCATGGGGCAGGATGGAGACAGATGGGGCAGGATCATTTGGCGGGATGGAGACAGATGGGGCAGAATCACGGGCAGGATGAAGACATGGGGCAGGATGGAGACACAGGGGGCAGGATCATGGGGCAAGATGGAGACAGATGGGGCAGGATCAGGGGGCAGGATGGAGACAGATGGGGCAGGATCATGGGGCAGAATGGAGACAGATGGGGCAGGATCATGGGGTAATATGGAGACACATGGTGCAGGATCATGGGGCAGGATGGAGACACAGGGGCAGGATCATGGGGAGGATGGAGACAGATGGGGCAGGATCATGGGGCAGGATAGAGACAGATGGGGCAAGATCATGGAGCAGGATGAAGACACAGTGCAAGAATTGAGACATGGGGCAAGAATGGATACACAGGGCAAGAATGGAGACACAAGGGGCAAGAATGGAGATACAGGGGGCAGGCAAGAGTGGAGACAAAGAGGGCAAGGATGAAGATACAGGGAGCAGGATGGGGACACAGGGGGCAGGAAGGAGACACAGGGCAGGATCATGGGGCAGGATGGAGACAGATGGGGCAGGATCATGGGGCAGGATGGAGACAGATGGGACAGGATGGAGAAAGATGGAGCAGGATCATCGGGCAGGATGGAGGCAGATGGGGCAGGATCGTGTGGCAGGATGGAGACAGATGGGGCAGGATCATGGAGCAATATGGAGACACATGGTGCAGGATAATGGGGCAGGATGGAGACACAGTGGCAGGATCATGGGGCAGGATAGAGACAGATGGGGCAAGATCATGGAGTAGGATGGAGACACGGGGCAAGAATGGAGACACGGGGCAAGAATGGAGACACAAGGATCAAGTATGGAGACACAGGGGGCAATAATGGAGACAAAGGGGCAAGAATAGAGATACAGGGGGCAGGATGGAGACAGGGGGCAGGATGGAGACACGAGGCAGGATCATGGAGCAGGATGGAGACACAGGGGCAGGATCATGGGGGAGGATGGAGACAGATGGGGCAGGATCATGCGGAAGGATAGAGACAGATGGGGCAAGATCATTGAGCAAGATGGAGACACAGGGCAAGAATGGAGACATGGGGCAAGAATGGAGACACGGGGCAAGAATGGAGACACAAGGGGCAAGAATGGAGACACAGGGGGCAAGAATGGAGACAAAGGGGGAAAGGATGGAGATACAGGGAGCAGGATGGAGACACAGGGGGCAGGATGGAGACACAGAGGGCAGGATGGAGACAGATGGGAGAGGATGGAGAAAGATGGAGCAGGATCATCGGGCAGGATGGAGACAGATGGGGCAGGATTGTGGGGCAGGATGGAGACAGATGGGGCAGGATCATTGGGCAATATGGAGACACATGGTGGAGGATAATGGGGCAGGATGGAGACACAGTGGCAGGATCATGGGGCAGGATAAAGACAGATGGAGCAAGATCATGGAGCAGGATGGAGACACAGGGCAAGAATGGAGACATGGGGCAAGAATGGAGACACAGGGCAAGAATGGAGACACAAGGGGCAAGAATGGAGACACAGGGGGCAATAATGGAGACAAAGGGGGCAAGGATGGAGATACAGGGAGCAGGATGGAGACACAGGGGGCAGGATGGAGACACAGGGGGCAGGATCATGGGGCAGGATGAAGACACAGGGGGTAAGAATGGAGACACAAGGGGCAAGAATGGAGACACAGGGGGCAAAAATGGAGACATGGGGCAATGATTGAGACACGGGGCAGAATGGAGACACAGGGGGCAAGATGGAGACACAAGGGGCAGGATGGAGGCACAGGGGGCAGGATCATGGGGCAGGATGGAGACAGATGGGGCAGGATGGAGACAGATGGGGCAGGATCATGGGCAGGATCATGGGCAGGATGGAGACACAGTGGGGCAGGATGGAGACAGGGGGCAGGATCATGGGGCAGGATGGAAACAGATGGGGCAGGATCATGGGGCAGGATGGAAACAGATGGGGCAGGATCATGGGGCAGGATAAAGACAGATGGAGCAAGATCATGGAGCAGGATGGAGACACAGGGCAAGAATGGAGACATGGGGCAAGAATGGAGACACAGGGCAAGAATGGAGACACAAGGGGCAAGAATGGAGACACGGGGCAATAATGGAGACAAAGGGGGCAAGGATGGAGACACAGGGAGCAGGATGGAGACACAGGGAGCAGGATGGAGACACAGGGGGCAGGATGGAGACACAGGGGGCAGGATCATGGGGCAGGATGAAGACACAGGGGGTAAGAATGGAGACACAAGGGGCAAGAATGGATACACAGGGGGCAAAAATGGAGACATGGGGCAATGATTGAGACACGGGGCAGAATGGAGACACAGGGGGCAAGATGGAGACACAAGGGGCAGGATGGAGGCACAGGGGGCAGGATCATGGGGCAGGATGGAGACAGATGGGGCAGGATGGAGACAGATGGGGCAGGATCATGGGCAGGATCATGGGCAGGATGGAGACACAGTGGGGCAGGATGGAGACAGGGGGCAGGATCGTGGGGCAGGATGGAAACAGATGGGGCAGGATCATGGGGCAGGATGGAAACAGATGGGGCAGGATCATGGGACATCACATGGGGCAGAATGGATACTGATGAGGGCAGGATGGGAGAACATATGGGGCCAGGATGAGAGAACATATGGCTGGAGCCAGAAATGAGGCACACGGGGGCAAAGATGAGGGATACTATTACCATAGGGGCTAATTAAGGAATATTATTACTGCAGTCATGTATTTATTTTATTTTTTGAGAATACTGTTTTAAATGGGGGCGATCCTGTTACTGTGCAGAGCGACACTATGGCACCTTCTTTTTCTTCATCTGGTGTAGCGTAGAAGTTGGGGAAAAATTAAGTAATGTGTTCTGCAAGCGGTGCTCTAGATAACTGTGTTATTTCCTGCAGAGACGAGCCCTGGCTGGAAGAAGTGATGGCGTTCTGTGCTGGATGAAGATGAAAAGCAAAGATGAAGGACTTCACCTAGAGATATCACTGGTGAGTCCGTGTGTTACCTGTACACTGACACTATACACTGTATACTATATACAGCGGTCCTGTGTACAATGTCAACAGTGATCACTGTATTATCTTTGCATTGACACTATTTACAGAGCTCATGTGCATATTGTCATTGATCACTTTATAACCTGTACAATATATACAGCACTCATGTGTATAATGTCACTGTTGATCACTGTATTACCTGTACGCTGTACACTATATACAGAGCTCCTGTGTATAATGTCAACGGTAATCACTGCATTACCTGTACACAGACACTGCATACTAAGTACAGATCTCCTGTGTATAATGGCACTTATGGTGATATTAGTATTGTTATTGTTTTTTTATTAATGATCAGTATTGTAGTATTCAGTCACTATGTGGTGGTAATATGTTGTCCGGCCATGGTGTGGTAGTATATAGTCTTTGTATGTGCTGTTATTTGGTCACTATGTGGTGATAATATGTGGTCTGGTCATGGTGTGGTGGTATTTATTCCTTGCATGTGCTATTATTTGGTCACAATGCGGTGCAAAGTACTGCAGTGCGCAAATGCCGGGAAAGGTCAGAGAGGCCCGGCGCCTGCACACTGCAGTACTTTGCTCTGCCCTCAACAGGCAGACAAAGTACGCCTGCGCTGGAGCCATGGCAGGAAGACAAGAAGAGGACGTTATCGTATAAAGATAGGAGAAACCGGATTCGGTCCGTGACGCCCATCGGACCAGGACCACAGCGGGACCACCCCTGGGTGAGTATAATATACCCTGTTTTTCTTACCTTTCAGCTTACATCGGGGGCTTATCTACAGCATTACAGAATGCTGTAGATAAGCCTCTGATGCCGGGGGCCTTAGCTCATATACGATTTTTGGGGTGTCAGATTCCCTTCAAGAGTTGCCACTTTTCCATTGACAGTTGAATCAAATTGCAAAACAAATCTGTGACCGCTAGATGGGAGCCTGAGAAACTCCTCTTACCTGATGGCATCTCTGGCTCCTTTTTTGATTATCCTGCCTGGTGTGATGTCATAGAGGTCACAGATTTGTCTTGTGAACTTATTTGCACCAACTCTACTCTCTAACTATAAAGCTGAGCTACTGCTTTCTTGCCTAAAACATCTACTGGAAGTGGTTGGACTACAGCGCATCCCTTACCAGTTATGTCAGACTCGCTGTTAAAGAGGTCTTAAAGAAAAATAAAATTCACTACAAAAGTAAACTTGCTCTGCCCCAGATTATCTCTGAACTCGGCTGAATCTAATCACCAGCACAATTCCATTTTTAAAGGGTGAACCGTCCTGGAGAAGAGGCCATCGTTGCAAAGAGGTGCTGAGTGCTGTGAATGGCAGGATGTTTAGATGTTGTTCGGAGAACACTATTAATCGGTTTGTAGCAAATGCAATGACGGGAGCCAAGTGCATTACAATGCATTACAAAAGCCATTAGTCTGACCCCCTCACGAGCACGTCGTACAGCCTGTGGAGGACGCGAGACTGGTGGAAGGGTGACATCATACTCTCACATTAGAGTTTTTCCCGGGGGACACCCAAGTTCTGCATGAGATCAGCCGCGAACTGAATTTAGTGCCCTATAATGTGCAATTTCTGCTTTTACACTTTACATCTTACTTTAATTGCTATCATTTATTCATGTAGCGCCGCTATAGAAAAAAGGTATTGTTACATAAACAAAAGGGGGACAAGATTAATTTCAAGGAAAATTAGAGATGGTGGCCCCTTACAGGGTAAATGGTCAAATATTATATACAAGACATTTGTGGAAAATTGTATATAGCCGCTGTGACTATGGTAGTAGCAATGAATAAGTTATGTTAAATTTTAGGACCAGGATTATTTTCACCTTGGGCTCAACCCATGTTTTTTAACCTGTCAAGAAGCAGTGTCAGTGGAAGACTGACAACTCTTAAAATGGCTTCCATGTAATGGCTTTGAGCTAGCCACTCCAACTAGCAGATCCCAAGGGCTGCCTTGGCTTTCACCATCCAATCTCTGTACAGAGATCTGGACTTAACCAGGGGCCCTTGAGTTGAGTCCACAGAGTAACTTCTGTCTAATGGAGCGTGCTGGCAGTAGGTAGTCAAAAATCAATGTCCTTACCAGGAGATCAGGAACAAGAACAGAATCAATAGGTGGAAGGACAGTCCAAACATAGGCAAAGGTAAAAAATGTGAATCAAACAGGCTGTAATAGAGTTAAAAATCACGTCTTAACCAGAGCAAGGATAAACTTTAACTGGCACCTCCCAGCATTCTGCTAGAAGTTTAAGTCGGGTGTGGTGCTGTCCAATGGGCCACAGGAGAGAACTGATGGACAGCACTAGGCAGGATACTGAGAACATCCAAGAAGACCCGCTATATACAATGAAGAAAACCACCCAGAAACCCACTGTATACTGGGAACATTTAATAAGACCTGAAATACATCAGTAACATCACACAAAACTTACTGTATACTGGAAACAACCTTCAAAATATGCTGTATACCGGGAACATCCCACAAGACCGGTCATATACCAGGAAGAAAACCTGATTTATACCGAAAACCACCAAGAATCCCACCGTATACTTCGAACATTTTATAAGATCTGCCATATATTAGGAAGATCTACTGTATACTGGGAACACTACAGAAGACCTTCTGTATACCGGGAACAGCCCAGAAGACTTGCTGGATACCGTGAACACCACACAAGACCTTACATATACGGGGAACACCTCGCAAGATCTGCTGAATACCAGAAACACCTTACAAAACCTCACAAATACCAAGAAAACCCCACAAGACCTGTTACATACCTGGAACACCTCACCAGACCTTCCAAATACTGGGAGTCTCTAACAAGACCTATGATATACGGGAACACCTCACAGGACCTGCCATATGCCAGGAACACCAAACAAAATCTCCTGTATACTGGGAACACCACACAACGCCTGCCATTTTGATGATGCTCTGACCCAGTCATCTAGCTTCATAATTTGTCCTTTGTCACAGTGCTCAGATCTTTTGCACTTCCCCTTTTTTTCTGCTTCCATCACTTAAACTTTAGGAATGTGTATAGGAAAACTTATTGGATCGAAAGTGAGAACAATTTTTTTCCCAGTTTTAGTTTTTTCTATTTGTTACATATGCGGCAAATCATAAAATATACTTCATGGAATTAGTCCTTATCGAATGGTATAAAGCAGTATTAAATCATCCGGTAGTTTATTACGCTATTTTCTGATCACACTTATATGACAAGTATATCAGCAGGTTTATGTAACACCCCAGGTAACCGGCTGTTACAGTGATGTTGCCTTCCTTTTGGGGAGGGTGATATCATGCTTGGAGGCAAGGAGGATTCCCTTTACCAGGTAATGCACCTACTTTCAACACTTTCTGAATCCAGGCCCGAAGGGGGAGCTCTGAACCCGGATTCAGGGGAGCTTTCCCCAGATATAGGTATTCTGGTCTGGAGGAGGAGTTAGTTGGTAGCAGAAGTGGAGAAGAGCAGAGAGTGGGGCTGTGCAGCCACGTGTGAGCTGCAGCTCCAGGAATGGAAGATAACCTGAAGGGTTGGAATGTTAGTAAGCATCTGAGGAAAGGAGCAAAGGAGAAGGAAAGGGCTTAGAGGGGAACTGTGACAGGGCACCCTCTGAGCCGAAGTGCAGGAACCGGGCCCGAGGCTGTTTTGTACTCAAGGTTACACAGCAGAACCGGAGGGCAAAGGACTTTATGTAATTTGCCCGCACCCACACCCGAATGTGAAGCACTACACACAGAGCCTGGGTCGTGATAGAGACCCTATAAAAAGGCTCACACTGCCCACCATACGGGTAACTGTTCAAGGACAGGAGAGAGGACTTTGTCAGGAAGCCACAGGCAGCAAGGACCTTGCATACAAGCGTGAGCAGGAATGCTTACGGACCTCACCTGGGAGAGGAATACACCATTGCCTCCAGGCTGGCCGGACCACATCACCACCTGTTGCTGGTACACTAAACTGTGGTCTGATTCAACCAGTAAACCAGGTAAAGACGTTACAACCCTGTGTCCTCCATTTATTTGCCAGCACAAACCACACCATCCCTGCCCAGCACACCGGGAGCCCTGGGGACCCAGCTTCACCTGTGGTAAGCGATACCATCTTGCTGCCGTACCATAACCCCCAGAGGACCCCTTTAAGCAGCGTCGGTGACCCCTGGCCGAGCACCACAGGTGACGTCACAAACTTTTATTTCTTTACAAATCCCTTTAAAAACTATTCCTTTTACTTGGGCCCCCAGGGTCACGGACCTGGTCGCAGACACCGTGACATCCCCTTTAAGTAGCGGACCCGGTGCCGAGTATCTCCAGGCCCTGGCGGGCGACTCATTTACCTTAACTAAAGAGAAAGCTACATGAAGTAGCTACTACAAAAATAATACATTAAAATAGAAGATAAACTCTGCTCTGCTACATCTGCATAGTAAAGGGCAACATCAGCCAGAGCTCCGTGGTTGCATTTCAGGTGTGTCGCCTTAATTCAAGTCATACTATACTTGTAATTGTATTTTCCAGCCTGATTGGTTGGCATCCCCTTCTGTGTGCCAGCACTGTCTGCCAGAATGCCCCGGGATAATATTGCATCCTCATGTCTGCAATGACTTTTTTTCTATTTTTCTTTCAGGGAATTGCTGCGGGGAACACAGTCTGAGGAATGCGCCGTGAGACCGGGTAACTGTTCTCCAAGGCGGTTCATTGCAACCACAGGCACACCACATTTTAATAGGGTTTGTATTCGGCAATTAACACAATAACACATTCACACAGACTATTGCCAGGGCACAGAGCAATGTGCAATTACAGACATACATGTAAGAATACAATCCATGGTGCCAATCATGGACGGCTGGAGAAGAAATGGTCACGAGTGTGTTAACACATCCCCTATATATGGTTACCAACTAGAGATGAGCAAATATATTTATTATTATTATTTATTATTATTTATTTATATAGCACCATTAATTCCATTGTGCTGTACATGTGAAAAGGGGTTACATACAGGGTTATAGATATCGTTAACAGTAAACAAATTTAGAATGACAAACTGGTACAGAGGGGAGAGGACCCTGTCCTTGCGGACTTACATTCTTTGTGATAATGGGTTAGAGACAGGAGGTTGGTGTGCTGCAGCACTGGTGGTGGTGAGGCGGCAGCTCGGGTGGTTGATGACGTGGCAGCGGCTCGGGTGGTTGGTGAGGCGGCAGATCGGGTGGTTGGTGAGGCAGCAGAATGGTTATTGCAGGCTGTAGGCTTTCCTGAAGAGATGGGTTTTCAGGTTTCGTCTGAAGGATCCGAGGGTGGCGGATAATCGGACGTGTTGAGGTGTGGAATTCCAAAAGATGGGGGATATTCGGGAGAAATCTTGGAGGCGGTTGTGTGATATTTGAGTGGAATTAAATTCTACTCAAATTTTACAAAAGTATGCCTCTGCAAAAATGTGGATTTTTTGTAATTCGCTCCTGCACAGATTCAGCAAAATGGCTGCCATTTTTCTGAGCTGCAAAGGGCTGTCGAAATGTGAAAAAGAAAATCCTTATATTCACCTTTACCATCCAGTCCTTGCTGCATCTTCTAATCGCCTCTGCTCGTGCTGAAATCCCCTGAACTTCTGGCTGTGATGGGGCCCGGGAAGGTTATGCCCATGCTCACACAAAATTACGGCACATGTTGTGTCAGCATTATGCCGTAACCTGTCGCGTGCTTGCACAAAATCTGTGTAGCACTGGGGATTTTAGTGCCACTCATGGGGATCAGAAGATGCAGTGAGGACTGAACAGGTGATGAAGATAAGTGAAGGGGCAGGAGAGGTGAGCGGTCAGGTGAGTGTAAGGATTTTTACTTACTTACTTACAATTATTAGACCCCAGAGCAAGGGACATTAAGTTTGTGGACAATCACTTCTCTGTGAATAAAATTTCCCAGAGAAATCCTCGTGAACAGCCAAATTTTCCCTGATCTGTTCATCTCTAGTGCCAACCTAAAGGACTATGTAGAGCAGGGGTGTCTATCTCATTTTCACTGAGGACCACATCAGCATTATGGTTGACTTCAAAGGACAAATTTAAATTGTAAGGGCTGCAATACTTGGACTGGCCATGGGCTATAAGAGGGCTTTCACAGGGTAGTAGGGCTAAGAACACTGTGCCAGGACAGTGGGGCTAAGAGAACTGTCTCTGAGTAGTAGAGCCAAGAGAGATTTCCATGGGTAGTAGTGATTAAAACAGCTGACCCTGGGTAGTAGTTATTAAGACAGCTGTCCCTGGGTAGTAAGGCTAAGTGAACTGTGCCTGAGTAGCAGGGCTAAATGGGCAGTCCCTTTGGTAGTAGTGATTAACACAGCTGTCCCTGGGTAGTCGGGCTATGTGACCTTTTCCTGGGTAGTAGGGCTAAGAGATCTGTCCCTGGGTAGTAGAACTAACAGCACTATCTCTAGGTAGTAGGACTAAGAAAGTTGTTCCAGGATAATAGGGCTTAGAACACTGTTTCTGAATAGTAGGCCTATGAGCATGGTCCCTAGGTAGTAGGACTAAGAGAGCTGTTTCAGTGTAGTAGGGCGAAGTGACCTGTTCCTGGGTAGTAGGGCTAAGAGAGCAGTCCCTGAATTGTAGTGATTAACACAGCTGTGCCTGGGTAGTAGGGCTAATAGAGCTGTCCATGGGTAGTAGGTCTAAGATAGCTGTTTCTGGGTAGTAGGGCTAAGAGCACTGTCCCTGAATAGTAGGTCTAGGACAGCAGTCCCTCGGTAGTAGTGATTATCACAGCTGTCTCTGCATAGTAGGGCTAAGAGAGCTGTCCCTGGGTAGTAGAACTAAAAGAGCTTTTCCTGGATAGTAGGGCAAAGAGTGCTGTCCCTGGGTAGTAAAACTAAGAGAGCTTTTCCTGTGTAGTAGGGCTAAGAGAGCTGTCCCTGGAGAGTAGAACTAAGAGAGCTTTTCCTTGGTAGTAGGGCTAAGAGAGCTGTCCCTGGGTAGTAGAACTAAGAGAGCTTTTCCTGGTTAGTAGGGCTAAGAGAGTTGTCTCTGTGTAGTAGGGCTAAAGAGCTGTTCCTGTCCAGTAGGGCTAAGAAAGCTGTTTTGGGGTAATAGGGCTAGGAGTGCTGTACCTGGATAGTAAGGCTAAGAGAGATGTCCTTGGGTAATAGGGCTAAGAGAGCTGTGCCATACCTCAGAGTCCAAGATGGACTACTCCCTGTGCTAAGTACTGGCTGCATCTGCTCTGATTTAAAGATGGAACCACAAAAAAATTCTGGCTAACTGCATTCACTTTTCGTGCTGGCTGACTGCATTCACAGCTTTCACAGTTTGTTCTGCCTGACTGCGATAACTGTGTTCACCATTTTTGCGGGCTGACTACATTGACGGCATTCACTGTTTAGACAGGCCTACTGCTATCACTACATACACTCTTTGTGCTGGCTGACTGCATTCACCGTTTGTGCAGGCTATATGCTTTTATGGCGGACACTGTTCATTCTAACAAAGATGGCACACACTTCTTGTTCTGGCACCGCCCCCTCTTTTTGCCACCCCCCTTTTTACTGCTCCCTGAATCTGCTCAGACTTCATGACAGCAGCAGCTCCTTGTGCCGACTCTGCACCTCCTGTTAAGCACTGGTTGTGTCAACAAAGAAGGCAGTCAGTACTTAGCAGAGGGGGTGGTGCCAGCCAGTGTTGGACTGGGGTGCCAAGGGCCCACCAGTAACATTGACTTTGGGGGGCCCACTTTTCACCTACATACAAATTACACTAACCTCATTCACAAATGTACCTATATTTCTACATGATAATAAACTGGGTAGTTTGGTTAATGAATAGTGTTGAGCGATACCGTCCGATACTTGAAAGTATCGGTATCGGAAAGTATCGGCCGATACCGGCAAAGTATCGGATCTAATCCGATACCGATACCCGATACCAATACAAGTCAATGGGACTCAAGTATCGGACGGTATCCCTGATGGTTCCCAGGGTCTGAAGGAGAGGAAACTCTCCTTCAGTCCCTGGGATCCATATTAATGTGTAAAAGAAAGAATTAAAATAAAAAATATTGCTATACTCACCTCTCCGACGCAGCCTGGACCTCACCGAGGGAACCGGCAGCGTTCTTTGCTTAAAATGCGCACGTTTACTTCCTTCCGTGACGTCACGGCTTGTGATTGGTCGCGTGCCGCCCATGTGGCCGCGACGCGACCAATCACAGCAAGCCGTGATGTAATTTTCAGGTCCTCAATGCCTAATTCTAGGCATTCAGGATTTTAAAATTACGATCCGGCTTGTGATTGGTCGCGTCGCGGTCACATGGGCGACGCGACCAATCACAAGCCGTGACATCACGGGAGGCAGGAAACGCGCGCATTTTAAAATTACGTCACGGCTTGTGATTGGTTGCGTGCCGCCCATGTGACCGCGACGTGACCAATCACAGCCAGCCGTGACGTAATTTCAGGTCCTGTATGCCTAATTCTGCATTCAGGACCTGAAATTACGTCACGGCTTGCTGTGATTGGTCGCGTCGCGGTCACATGGGCGGCACGGAACCAATCACAAGCCGTGACGTAATTTTAAAATGCGCGCGTTTCCTGCCTCCCGTGACATCACGGCTTGTGATTGGTCGCGTCGCCCATGTGACCGCGACGCGACCAATCACAAGCCGGATCGTAATTTTAAAATCCTGAATGCCTAGAATTAGGCATTGTGGACCTGAAAATTACGTCACGGCTTGCTGTGATTGGTCGCGTCGCGGCCACATGGGCGGCACGCGACCAATCACAAGCCGTGACGTCACGGAAGGAAGTAAACGCGCGCATTTTAAGCAAAGAACGCTGCCGGTTCCCTCGGTGAGGGCCAGGCTGCGTCGGAGAGGTGAGTATAGCAATATTTTTTATTTTAATTCTTTATTTTACACATTAATGTTGTTTCGATACCGATACCCGATACCACAAAAGTATCGGATCTCGGTATCGGAATTCCGATACCCGCAAGTATCGGCCGATACCCGATACTTGCGGTATCGGAATGCTCAACACTATTAATGAATGATGAAATGCTGCTTTTTTCTGTACATAGTGAATTAAGTGAATTATGCCAAGTACTGCCCATACAGTGGGGTTAGGGGCCCAGATCTACACAGGGGCCCACCGAGGATTCCCCTGTTCCCCTGTGGGCCAGTCCAAGCCTGGTACCAGCATAGGTGGCTGCTGCTGTCTTAGATTTTGAGCTCCAGCGCACACTTCAACACTACTCTGATTGGCTCTCCACCTTCCCCATACAGAGAAATTGACATCTACGGCATTTTAGAGCAATAATATCTTATATAGTGTCTAAGTAGCAGTGCCACGCAATCTCTAACTAAACACTA
This sequence comes from Ranitomeya variabilis, assembly GCF_051348905.1. Lineage (NCBI taxonomy): Eukaryota > Metazoa > Chordata > Amphibia > Anura > Dendrobatidae > Ranitomeya > Ranitomeya variabilis. Next base: position 615,462,806 of record NC_135235.1, read on the forward strand.
TCATAACGTGCACCAATATCAGCTTATATTCAGCCTTCACTCTCCAAAATCTCTGAAGGGGAGCTTGCTCATCTTCTCTCCAAATCACACCTCACCACTTGTGCACTTGACCCCATCCCATCCCACCTCCTCCCCAACCTCACCACCACACTAATCCCATCCCTAACCCATCTCTTCAACCTTTCACTAACTTCTGGTACCTTCCCCTGTGCCTTTAAACATGCCACAATCACACCTATCCTCAAAAAGCCTTCCCTTGACCCGAGCACTATGTCCAGCTATCGCCCCATATCTTTGCTCCCATTTGCCTCCAAACTCCTTGAGCAGCACGTCCATGCTGAACTTTTCACTCACTTTGCATCAAACTCTCTCTTCGACAACCTACAATCTGGCTTCCGTCCCCACCAGTTGACCACTGCCTCCTACGACAGATCCTCTCTTCCTTTGTGGTCAAAGACCTTGCCCTATCCTGGATCTCCTCATACCTTGCCAACCGCACATTTAGCGTTTCCTACTCCCATACTACCTCTTCATCTCGCCCCCTCTCTGTTGGAGTCCCCCAAGGCTCTGTCCTAGGACCCTTACTCTTCTCAATCTATACACTCGGCCTGGGACAACTCATAAGGTCCTATGGCTTCCAGTACCATCTATATGCCGATGACACTCAGATCTTCCTCTCTGGCCCAGATGTCACCTCTCTGCTCTCCAGAATTTCAGAGTGTCTCTCAGCCATATCCTCCTTCTTCTCCTCTCGCTTCCTCAAGCTCAATGTGGACAAATCTGAACTCATTATCTTTCCTCTATCACGCATATCTTCCCTACCTGATCTATCTATCAAAAAAAAAAGAAATCACACTTTCCCCTGTCTCCAAAATCCGCTGCCTCGGAGTAACCCTTGACTCTGCCCTGTCCTTCAAACCGCACATCCAAGCTCTCGCCACCTCTTGTCGCCTCCAGCTCAAAAATATTTCCAGAATCCGTCCTTTCCTCAACCCACACTCTACCAAAATGCTCGTGCATGCCCTAATCATCTCCCGCCTCGACTACTGCAACATCCTCCTCTGTGGCCTACCTTCTAACACTCTCGCACCCCTCCAGTCCATCCTTAACTCTGCTGCCCGACTAATTAATCTCTCTCCTCGCTACACTCCTGCTTCACCTCTTTGCAAATCCCTTCACTGGCTCCCAATTTCCCAGCGTATCCAGTTTAAATTACTAACACTGACCTACAAAGCCATCCATAACCTTTCTCCTCTGTATATTTCCACACTAATCTCTCAATATCTTCCCTCACGTAATCTCCGGTCCTCCCAAGACCTCCTCCTCTCCTCCACACTTATTCGCTCCTCCCCCAATCGCTTCCAAGACTTCTCCCGAATATCACCCATCCTCTGGAATCAGGGCCCCAACACATCCGGTTATCCACTACTTTTGGATCCTTCAAAAGAAACCTGAAAACCCACCTCTTCAAAGAAGCATACAGCCTGTAAAGACCACACGGCCACCTCAACACCATTGGAGCTACTGCAACCCTCGACCTATTGTCTCCTTCCCCATAATCCTATAGAATGTAAGCCCGCAAGGGCAGGGTCCTCTTCCCTCTGTACCAGTCTGTCATTGTTAGTTTTGTTTACTGTAAGTGATATTTGTATTTTGATGTAACCCCTTCTCATGTACAGCACCATGGAATTAATGGTGCTATATAAATAAATAATAATAATAATGTTCACACAATGTATTTTCATGTGTTTTTTGAAGAGTTCTGCACTGAAAAATGCCTAAAAAAGCGCTTAGAAAACACGTGAAAGAGTCTTATTTATTTCTAAACAAAATGTCTTGCTGTGCTTATGTTCTGTTTTTTAACCACTTCGGGTTACTAAAAAAGCCAAGTGGTTAAAAGAATTAAGTGGGCCATTCTGCTGGTGTTTTCCACCTGGGAGACGCTCTAAACTTTACAATACAAGTCAATGTGATGGCTAAAAAAACACGCCCAGAGAACACCAGGGCTTTTTATAGTGTTTTATCAGCGTTTACAATCCAAATCCTTGCACTTTTACTGCATTTTTGAAAAATCGCTACAAAAAATGCACCACAAGTGTATTATGCGATCACGGTCTTAGTAAACAATGTCCAAAAATTGGCCAAAAACGCTAACCTCCTACACATTTTTTTTACAAAAAAAACACCAACATAAATGTTAACAAAACAATTACACAAACACTTCGGGACAAAGAAAAATACATTTATTTAAGTGTTTTTTGCCCGCCTGAAAAAACATACCCTAACAACTCCATAAATAAAGATCCAGATTAATCATGACTACTGCTACATTTTTGGAGCCAAAAATAAATTTGTTGATCTTGGTCACGCACATTCTTGGTTTAGGTGTAAAAATGGCAAAAATCTCAATTTTTTTGCAACATTACCAGCAGTTTTATGTCAGAAAACTACTAGATTTTTTAAATACAGTTTATAAATATTACCAGACATGAACAAAAGGACTCAAACTACCCATGGCAGGAGTCTATTTCAAGCCTTCATGGCAGCAGGATCAGGCCAGTATTCACTTCTGCACCAGCAATTCTATGTCCGACATCCTGGGTGCCTCTGTAACTTACAATGTCCGCCATTCACAAGCATCAAGTGCAGGTAGTATAAAATGGTTTGTCTACTTTTCGCAATGTTAGAACAGTCCCACCAAAATTAGGCTGATCATAGTTTGTCCCAGGACTTTTCTCATCCGCAATCAGTTATAATATGATCCCACAGAAAATGTTCAATTTCTCTGCAGTGCCACCCCTGGAGAAATAAAGTATTACACTATTTATGTTACACATGGATATAATGGGTCCTCTATTGTAAGAGATGCTCTTTGTAGAGACTATCTGCCCTGTATAATACAAGATTTTAAACCAGGCAATCCTTCTAATGAAGCAAGAAAGAAAAGACAAATGTTTTCACAGTGGAGAAGTATTCGGCCTTTTGGATTTCCGACAACGGAGCCTTTTGTTCTCCTCAAAAATAAGCCACATTGAGAATACTTGGCCAAGCAAAGCGTTCCTGTGTATGGGTTAGTTGGGTTAAAGAGCTGAGTGAATTGTTCCAATCTGATTGCTCTCTTAAAAAACAAATATTATAATTACACTTCCTAATTATTTTGAATAATATGCCGGTGACTAATGTAATTTGCCTTTCAAATAGAATATAAAATGAATTCTACCTTCATAAAGGAAAACAATGGCCACATATAATCTAGATGCTAATGACATATTAACAGGAGGACATGCTAAGATCAGACAAAACACCACCTGCCCCACACCTACAAGTAAATGAAGTCACTGAAACTTCCGGGATGAGAGATTCACAGTCTCCAAACATCAAAGTTTATTGAATAGAAAAGTTTGTCGAAAAATGTTCCTGTGTTAGATGTTATAAAAGGAACCAACTTTAACGTCGACACACACCTTGGCATAAATATACATCGCCGTCAGGGGGTATGTACATGGATCTAGCTCAGGAATTGAGCGAAATCCATTCTGAGCAGTGTTGTTGAACTGTGACTAACAGCATTAACATCTAACCCTTAAAAAGCTGCTGTCAATATCTGACAGTAGCATTTAAACGGTTGGTTGCTGGATTTAATAGGAGGTGATTAGTAATGAGCGAGGGTACTCATTGCTCGGGTTATCCCCTCGGGGGTCCTCCGAGTATTTATGACTGCTCGGAGATATAGTTTTCATCACAGCAGCTGAATGATTTACAGCTACTAGACTGCTTGAATACATGTGGGGATTCAAGCTGCTGCAATGAAAACTAAATCTCCGAGCAGTCATAAATACTCGGAGGTCATCCGAGCATGCTCGGGAAAACCCGAGCAACGAGTACACTCGCTCATCACTATAATCAATTACACTATATAATGCAATGGGTGGTATTGGGATAAAAAAATGGAAGATTGCAGTTCCCTAATGTGAAGTGAAAATAAGTCTAGAAAGGTTTTTAAAAGTCGTAAAAAAAAAATATTTAAAACTTGAAATTACCACCTTTTTCCTCTTATTAAAAAATAAGCATTAAATAATAGTGATGAGCGAATATACTCGTTACTTGAGATTTCTCGAGCATGCTCGGGGGTCCTCCGAGCAGTGGCGTAACTACAAAGTTATGGGCCCCGATGCGAACTTTCAAATGGGGCCCCCCATACCAAAATATATAGGTGAATTAGAAATGGCGACACACAAACGTCATCTGCATTAGTAATACATGCACCATTACAGAATTAGTGTTCTGTGACTATGTGGGATCATTATGGGATGTCTGCAGCTAGCCAGACTCTGCTCCACTATGCATATGGCTATAATATTTGCTCTGTGGCTATGGGGGATCATTATGGGATGGCCGCACCCAGCCGGAAATCTGCATCCCATAAATTGGTGCATGGGTCCCACACCTCTAAGCTCCTGCCCGCAGAGTACATGACGTGTACTCCATACCTCCCAACTTTTGAAGAAGGAAAAGAGGGACAAAGTTGCGGGTCGTGGCAAATTTTAGGCCACGCCTCTGACCACACCCATTTCACAACTAGTCACACCCAAATCCACATCCCAACCACACCCATTTAGCACTGCTGATCACACTGTTTCATAAACAATAATTATAAACAAAAAATAAGGACACACATGATGCTCCATACTGTATAATGGCCACACATGATGCTCCATACTGTATAATGGCCACACACAGTTCTCCATACTGTATAATGGCTACACATGATGCTCCATACTGTATAATGGCCACACAGTGCTCCATACTGTACAATGGCCCCACATGGTGCTCCATACTGTATAATGGCCACACATGATGCTCCATACTGTATAATGGCCACACAGTGCTCCATACTGTACAATGGCCCCACATGGTGCTCCATACTGTATAATGGCCACACATGATGCTCAATACTGTATAATGGCCACACATGATGCTCCATACTGTATAATGGCCACACATGGTGCTCCATACTGTATAATGGCCACACATGATGCTCCATACTGTATAATGGCCGCACATGATGCTCCATACTGTATAATGGCCACACATGGTGCTCCATACTGTATAATGGCCACACATGATATTGCCTACAGTATAGTGGCCACACATAGTTACTCCTACACACGCAGCTGAGCTCCGTACACCTTGCACATGCGGCTCTGCTCCGTACACCTCGTACACATGCGGCTCTGCTCCATACACCTCTTACACACGCGGCTCTGCTCCGTACACCTCATACACACCCAGCTCCGCTCCGTACACCTCGTACACACACGATTCCGCTCCATACACCTTGCACACACGGCTCCACTTCGTACACCTTGTACACACCCAGCTCCGCTCCGTACATCTCGTACACACACGGCTCCGCTCCATACACCTTGCACACACCCGGCTCCGCTCCGTACACCTCACACACGGCTCCGCTCCATATACCTCATACACACCCAGCTCCGCTCCGTACACCTCGTACACACACGGCTCCGCTCCGTACACCTCGTACACACATGGCTCTACTCCGTATACCTCGTACACACACGGCTCCGCTCCGTACACATCGTACACACACGGCTCCGCTCCGTACACCTCGTACACACACAGCTCCGCTCCGTGTACCTCGTACACACCCAGCTCCGCTCCGTACACCTCGTACACACATGGCTTTGCTCCGTACACCTTGCACACACGGCTCCGCTCCATACACCTCATACACACACGGCTCCGCTCCGTACACCTCATACACACCCAGCTCCGCTCCGTACACCTCATACACACACGGCTCCGCTCCGTACACCTCATACACACCCAGCTCCGCCTTGTACACCTCATACACATCCAGCCCCGCCTTGTACACCTCATACACACACGGCTCCGCTCCGTACACCTCATACACACACACTGCTCTGCTACATCCACACAAACCAATCCTGACCCTCACACAAAAGCTTACCCTCCTGCAGCACCGTGACGACCAGCACTGCACTACTGTCCTGCACTACATGGAAGCCCTTGATCATGTGACTCCGACTCCACCCCTCCTGTGACCTCATCACAGGTCCTGTGCGCACAGAGCAGCTGCAGCCATAGTTGTGGTGTGCGGCTCTCTGTGGTGGAGGGGCTCTGCTGCGGGACAAGTGCAGTCCCACCCGTGATCGCGCATGCACTGAGAGCCTGCACGTGCACCAGGGCCTGTAAAGAAGTTTTATTTAAAGGGCCGCCGGCCCATTTTGTAGCTCAGAGTTCTTAGGGGCCCGCCCAGTCTGCTGGACTGGGCGGGCCCTTAAGCACTCCGGGCCCCATCGCAATTGCGACCCCTGCGACCGCGGTAGTTACGCCCCTGCCTCCGAGTATTTTTTAGTGCTCGGAAATTTAGTTTTTCTTGCTGCAGCTAAATGATTTACATCTGTTAGCCAGCATAACTACATGTGGGCATTCCCTAGCAACCAGGCAACCACCACATGTACTTATGCTGGCTAACAGATGTAAATCATTCAGCTGAGGAGATGAAAACTAAAACTTCGAGCACTAAAAAATACTCGGTGGACCCCCGAGCATGCTCGAGAAATCTCGAGTAACGAGTATATTCGCTCATCACTATTAAATAATAATAACAATAATAATAATATATAAAAATACATATTTTTTTTTCATTTTTTAGTTCAAATTATGGTAAATTGAACTACAACTCATCCCGGACAGAAAATAAACCCTCATATGGTTATGTGGATGAAAAAATAAAAAAAAAGTTGTGCCATTTTGAAGACAGGGATGAGAAAATGAAAGTGAAAAAAAAAAGAAAAATAGCCTGGTCCTGATGGGGTTAAGGATTCACATTTTTCATTATTGAAGTCTAAGGCCACTTTGACACATTCAGTATTTGGTCAGTATTTTACATCAATATTTGTAATCTGATGGAATTTTGTCTCTGAAAAAGGTATTCTGTATCACAGAAATTCCTCACAACACAGTATTTGGTCACAAAAAAGGTATTCTGAGACAAATTTTTATTCTTATCTCTCAAAATGTCATAAAATTGTCATGACATTGTGTTCTGTGTCAAAAAATTGCATTCGATCTTATAAAATGTTGTTTTGCCTCAAAAATTTGCATTCTGTGTCACAAAACTGTGTTCTGTGTCACAACAGACAAAAATACAGATTCCCACTGGGACAAAATGGTGTAATGTGTCATAAAATAGGACTTGGTCACTGAATTTGGTATTCGTAGCACAGAAATTCCCTCTCAGTACAGTATTTGGTGACAAAAAGGTATTCTGAGTCATAACATTTTTTATTCTTTTGTCACAAAAAAATATTTTGTATCACAGGTTTGTATTCTGAGTAAAAAAAAGTTGTGTTCTGTTTTGCAAAAAGGTATAGTGTTACAAAATTTAGTCTCTGAAATTGGTTTTCGGTATCATAGAATTTCTCCACAAAACAGTATTTTGCCGCAGAAAGGTTTTCGGAGACCACATTTTTAATCTTTTGTCCCAAAATGATAACCCCTGTTACAGATTTGTATTCGGTGTCCAAAATTGTATTCTGTGTCACAAAACGTCACAAAATTGTCATGTAATTGTATTGTGTCAAAAAAATATCATGAAATTGTATACTGTGCCAAAAAATTCATTTGCATTCAGTCTTCCAAAATTATATTCTAAAAAAATTGTTTTCTGCATAAAAACACATGTATACTCTGTCACAAAATGGTGTTATGTGTCACAAAATGGAATTTTGTCTATAAAAATTCACGTTACAGAAATTCCATTGCAAAACAATACTTGTTCACAAAAAGGTATTCTGAGTCATTTGGCACAAAAATATATTTTCTGTCACAGATTCGTATTATGTGTAAAAAAAAAAACAATTGCTCTGTGTCACAAAATGTCATAAAATTGTCAAGAAATTCTGTATAAAAAAATTGCATTCGGTCTTACAAAATGCTATTTTGTCTCATAAATTTGTATTTTGTTCCACAGAATTATATGCTATGTCACAGATTTTTGTTCTGTGTAAAACAATCCTGTATCATCTGTCACAGAATGGCATACTGTGTCACAAAATGGTATTCTGTATCACAGAATTTACCTCACAAAACAGTATTTGGTCATAAAAAGGTATTAAGTAGTGATGAGCGAGCGTGCTCGGATAAGGCGCTAACCGAATGTCTTCGCCGTGCTCTGAAAAATATGTTCGAGTCCCCATCGCTGTACGTCTCGTGGCTGCTCGACAGCCGCACCACATGTAGGGATTGCCTGTTGCATTCGCTCATTACTAGTATTAAGGTAATAGATTTTTGTTCTTTATCACAAAAGAATATCCGGCGTCACAGGTTTGTATTATGTGTCAAAAAATTGTATTCTGTGTCACCAAATTTTCATGAAATTGTATACTGTGCAAAAAATCGCATTCCGTCTTACAAAATGGTATTCTGACTCACTATTTTGTATTCAGTGCCACAAAATTGTATTCTGTTAGTCACAGAAATGGAACTAAAATTGTATTCTCTGTCACAGAATAGAATTTTCATCACAAAATTGAATTCTGTGTCACAAAATAGCGTTTTGTAAAAACATACCTAAACGTGCAGGTTTCACACATGTTACTGGAACCGACTATGGACACACGTAAAATTACAGATGATCCCTCCGAGCTTCTAGAAGCTGATGAAAACTGAGGTAATCTTTTGCCATGTGACGGTAACGTGAGACTCCCGTTTGGAGCGATCTGGTTATCACTGTGTTGATAACCTTGCTCTAATAATACTGATTACACAGGAAGTGATAGTCAAAATACTGCTGGGCTTAAGGTCACCCCTTCATTATCCTTAAATGCCTGCAACCTATTTCCCCCTGGCGAACAAATAGTTGCCAGGTATAATTGCGGGGCACTTTAATCCAGATGCAATTTAACTGTTTAGCCTTTGAGCACTAAACTTGGCTGCAGTCACATTTACTTTTATATCATTTAAGTGCTGGATACGTTGTCAGACAGCTGGGGAAGAGGACGCCATCATTTTAAGAAATCTTGAAAAATAAAATGAGTGGCAAGTATTCAAAAATGTTTGTGCTTACAAGTCATATGGTTGCTGCAGTGGCACAGCATGGGTTGCCAGCAAGTAGGCAAGGCAAGTATTGAGCCTCTTAACCCAGAGCTCCCTCAGTGGTGTAAGGAAATGGACATATTGTCTGCGTTTCCTCCTTGAAGAAACAAGTGTGGTGATGTATAATGTGAATTGTGACTGGTGTTAGTAATGTTGATGATGTGTGTTGTATGAAAGTAGGAAGAGCAAGAGGTAATGGTTTGGATTAGCTCAGCGCAGGAGGGCTAAGCTAAAGGGAAAGAGACAGTTTCTTGTTGAGACGTCAGGTAAGGCCTCTTTCACAGTTCTGTCGGTACGGGGCCATCGCAAACCGTCGGCCCAACATACCGATGGACGTTGTGCAAAATTGTGCACAAGGTGGGCAGCGGATGCAGTTTTCTGACGCATCCGCTGCCCATTCTGAAGTCCGTGGAGGAGGGGGCGCGTGCAGAAATGGCGGATCCGACTGACGAAAAAACGTTCCCGTTCCCGGTCCGCAAAAACACGACACATCCGTTGCACGACGGATGCGACGTGTGGCCATCCGTCGCAATCCGTCGTCAATAAAAGTCTATGGCAAAAAAACACATCCTGCGGGCACATTTGCAGGATCCGTTTTTTTACCAAAACGACGGATTGCGACGGATGGCAAAAAACGGAAGTGTGAAAGAGGCCTAAGGCTCGGAGTGCAGAGAGAACAGACCTAAGGTCTGGTATGAGCAGTTACGCATTTCATGGGTACCCCTAGTAGTGAGAGGAGACCAAGACAAAGAGATAGCATGATCCAAAGCAGAAACGAGGAAGAATGACTGAGAGACAGAGTGATTTACCGGAGACGGGTCCTGGGAGAGGACACCTAGCAGTACAGCCCAGAGTTTATAACTCTTAAAGATAATGGGCCTATATTGGATGGAGTACATGACACAAAAAAAGTGCCCTGGGTGGGAGTTGCAGAGCATTAGTAAAAAAGAAGCACCAGCCATACTGGCAATATAGTTTCATAGAGGTGGGAGAAGACGTGGGTTGAGAATAGGACTCTTACTAATTGAACTTTAGTGTCGAGCTGGGCTGTGGTGAAGTAGTGAAAAATAGTGAAGACAGAGAACAAGTGAAGAGACAGAAAAGAGAGGGATTGAATTCGTGTGAGGAAAATGTTACGTATTATCAAGAAAACATTTTTAGAAGCTATGCACTGACTATCTACTGTATATAACCCTCCCCAAGTTAATGTTCAGTAAAAGGTTTATTTTCAACTGGTGGTCTCCCTATTGAAGTGTCAAACATCAGGTCCAGTGGCCAACCTGCAACAACGGTTACTTGCGGCCTGCAAGGTTGTAGTGCCCCCGTAGCCTATACACACACCCCGCCAGGACCCTCATTTTCATGTAATGTGCAGGGATGAAAGAGATGAGTAACACACTCATGGCTACCGCCCAATGTCATGTTACAGTGATCCCTTAAATGAAATGATGTTCTCTTACAGTAGTATCACCTTAAAAAATAATGCCCACTTAGTAGCTAGCCCCCTTGAAACAAAAATGTCTTCCATTATTTCCCCTAACAATAAATATTTCCCCCTTAGTGCCACTTTAAAAAAAAGATTCCCTTTTAGCACTCCCTTAAATTGAGTAATGCCCCTTTAGTGTAACCTTAAAAAATAATGCCCACTTAGTACTCCCTGAAGTCATACAATGCCCACATAGTACCCTCTTGAATAAGATAATGCCCCCTTTGTACCATTTAAAAACAAATAAAGCCCCCTTTGTGCTATGTTAAACAAATAGTGCCCCTATAGTGCCCAATTAAAAAACACCAAGTGCCTCCTTCAAAAGTAAATATGCTATCCTTATGCCCCTTTTCTCCCAAAACAGTTAATACTCACCTTTTCCGAACAACTGAGTGCACTTCTCTCTTGCACAAAGAGTGGGCCAGCACAGGCGGCAAAATACTGTAATGACATTGTTCCACTTGCCTCCAGATTCCAATATATTACAGGAATGAGAATAGTGGGCATGGAGCCGACCCTGCCGTACCATAAGATCTAACAGTATCAGCGTTATATCGATGCCAACATAGCTCGAAGTAGCGCTTGCCTGAGATCCAGGGCATCCGGCCACAGCTATTTTCTTTGTTTTCTTTTGAAATTTTGCGACCAGGACAATCAACATTAAAAAGGGGATGGCCACTTTGTTTGAAGGGTCTCTTGACTTTAAGCTGATCATATAGTAGTGCCATCCTACTGGGATCAGCTAAAATCTATGGAGAAACCTGGAAGTGAGTGTTCACTTTCCCTGCAGCTCCCCTACAGGAGAAATTAAGCATTACACAATGCCTATTCAAATCAATGTATTGTCTGTGTAATACTGGACAGGAACAGTACTCCAGAATGATAAATGCTCTTTGTAGATGTTTTCTACTTTGGCCAAAACATTTTTGACCTTTTTTATGAAAACTGCTTAAAATGAAAACAGTCTCTGTTGCCTCTTGGAACCAATCAGAGCTCAGCAACAACAATTTACTCTTTCAGTTTTAATAAGTGCAGCGCCCCAGAGTCCTGGTCGTTGCAGTAATGTCGCTCTTCCACCAGAGGGAGTGATGTTACGTCTGATTGTACTAAAGGAGGTCACCTGACCAGGTATCACAGTCACACACTACACTTCACACTCTAGTCCACCAGGGGGAGCAAAAGTTATATGTACTAGGCCACTCCTCACAGATGGGTAAAACTGGTCGGTTGGATAGGAAGGGAGACAGAAGCTGCCTGGGTTAGACCCAGAGAGGACCTGTCAGGCAGACAGGGGGAGAAGGAGGAACATCTGAGCTGCAGACAGAGGGTCCCTGTCAGGGGTGGGATCCTGACAGAGGCCAAGCACGAGATAAAGCGTTACGGAGCTGCGCCTGCACTTCATTGCGGCAGCATCCTAAGAAAGGACACGAAGCGAAGTATATTGTGGAGAGTGAGAAACAAGATCACAGCACAAGGAGATAATACCGAGAGGAGTCCTGCCTTAAGACCGGCAACATCCTTCCGAGGCGCGTAGCCAGTGGCTGGAACACCGAGGGAGTAATAGGCTCTACGCATTACTTCAGAGACCGGCAGGACAGTTAATTCCAAGTTGGCTGCCTGACCTTAATACCTATGAAGACAACGAAGGCAAATTGTGGGAGAGGGGCGTCTCTAGGGTCCCTATAAAATAGCTCCAGGCCTACCCCGTCATACGGGTTGCCCTATCCATATCATCTGGGGGACAGAGAGAGAGAGAGAACATCAGAAACATCCATGAAAGTTGTGAGGACTATCCTGTGGTGCTCAGCAGGGAAGTACTACAACACACAGGCGCTAGTAGGAACTCTGGATGTGCCTTCGGACCGGCCGGATTCAGCCAGCCCTGTGAACAGTACTCTGGACTGTGGACGCTGAAGTCTTCAGTAAAAGGTAAAGAGACTGCAACCTTTTTGTCCTCGTTATTCCTTGCGCCTTACGACGTCCACCATCACCACCTACACATCTGGGAAGCCCTGGGGACATACTTCACCTGTGGGAAGATACACCATCTAGCTGCCATTCCATCAGCCCAGCAGACCCCTATCAGCGTCGGTCACCCTGACCGAACACCACAGGTGGCATCACGAACACCGTACAAACAACTACACTTTTAATTGGGCACCCCTCAGAAGGGCCACGGACCGGGTCGGGCCACCGTGACATCCTCAGAACTGAGAGAGACAGACCCGGTACCGAGTACCCTGCTGCCCTTCGCCTGGGGGCGATCCAACTTGGCATCACGAACAGTATCTACTTAAGCCCGAGAATAGGGTCATGTGTGCCTTGGAACTGTGCCAGAATTGTGCTTTAACTGTGATTTATTGCAAAGACTGTGTATTGCCATTTGCCGCCAAAAATTCCTGCCAAAACCGTCCGCCATTGCAGCGCCACGAGGAGCGCAGAAGAAGAAAAACGGCGTGCCATGGGAGGAGACTACCAAAGCGGCGCCAAAAGTAATGACCGCCCCCTCCGACTACTGCTGCAAGATGACGACGTGCCCCGAAGCAAAGGAGAACCGCCCCCTGATTTGCAACGGCGGGAACGAGGGGAAGAAGGAGCTCCGCCCTCAGAAAATGGAGGAGCAATGTGTGTGTGTGCTCCCGAAGATCCCGGAGCGGAGATGGCGACCAGCGAGTACCTGAACGACGAAGGAGTGATCCAGGACTATCCCCACCGACCGAAGGTGGACTTGAACCTGCTGCAGCTGGAGAATCCGGACTCCTCGGATCCGTAGGGGGAGGAGCCAAGTCCCCCACTCCAGGATGTGAAGCTGACAGCAGCAAGGAAATGGAAGTCGGAACTATGCCAGAAGACCGCATGGGAAGAACCGAGGTCCGAGACGCAGCCGATTCTAGCGTCCTCATCAGCAGAGCGGATCGTCATCAGTGGAACTACATCAGACGCAGGTACAGGAAACGCCCCTGCCCCACCGACCGATCCGGCTCCAGTGACCGTCCCCCACCCAGACTGTGACCGACCACTGGCCGTTGAGCCAGCCCCAGAGAGTCGCCGCGCCACTGATGGAGCACCACCCCTATACCTAGCGACCGAGGGCACTCCTGTGGATGTGAGCCAGGAGGGAGTGATCTTTCGTTGAGATAACTCGAGGAGTGGGGTGTGTGGGTCCTACATTGCCGTCCTCACCTGGGAAGAATATAAACAATGCTTAGTGATGCAATGGAAGGAGAAGAATAGACAGAAGGCCCAGAGTGATGCATTGGATAATAAAGCCCAGCAGGACGACAGACTCCCAGTGAGATATGGGATAGTGGTGACATTTCATCTCCAGAGAGGGAGAGGGTTCATTCAGGAATCCGGGTTGGTACCAAAGGTTCGGGTCGATAGAAGTGAAGTGGAGTCCCACCTTCGAAGGGAACATCCGGGCCGCAGCTTGTACCCGGAGACTCAGTGACTTACATCCGTCACTGGGGAGACAATGGATGGAACGCTCGAAATGTAAAGAGGTGCACATCACTAACAGCGCCGCCTAGTGGCAAGAAAACGCCCCCAACCACTACAACAGCTGAACCCCCGATAGTCCACCGTTGGACCCATGACCGGGACCAGTGCTACCATTACCCGGACTACCCAAACTTTGATAGCAGCTAATGACTTGACGGTACATGAACAGCAAACCCATGACGTCTACTTTGGACCAGACGAGGATCCAGATACTGACCTTCCCAAGCCAGGAAGTGTGCGATACCGACTGGTGCCTTGGGAGATACTACTACAGCCTCCTGAGTTACAAGAATAAACCTCGGAGCCACAATTATGTAAATAGTTAACTGTTTGTTTTCTTGCTTTTGCTGCTAAAACCCGTCTAGGGTTATTTCTCTTAAAGGGATCCCTTAGTTTACCCGGGATCCCTATTGTTTCTAAGTTTTGCACAAGTTTTCTACGTTTATCAAAGGACTGCGGAATCATGGACGGTGAATGGTTCACAAACTGTCGCTGTATATAGTTTGCACCTTCTTAAAGGTGCTCCCTACTGGTTTTACAAAGAAGAGCTTTTTGAAGAGACTGTTCCGGATTACAGCGTGAAAGTTCTTGCTTGAAAGTTAATAACTGACTTGTTGATTGTTTGCACTACCTCAGAAGAGACTTGGTTTCCTTTTAAAGGGAATGTTTAGTTGTTGCACTTCGCCTAAAAGTGATAATGTTGCCTTAACTAGTTAGATAGTAATAATATTCTTACATAGTAATAGTATGTAGTTAGAAGTAGAAATGTTAATAATGTTCTTTGAATAAAAATTGAAGTTAAAGTAAATATTATAATTTTATGAGAGGAAGCTAAGGGAAGATGCAGTAGGCCCGTAGGGGTAGACAGACAGTCCTGCATACGTAAAGTGGAAGAGAAAGAAAGAGAATGTTGATTTACACTTTTGAATTTTATGGTATACCTTTAGTGGGTACACGCCCTTAAAGGAAAAGTACTGTTTTCGTAGATAGTATACCCATATGGGTAATAATGATTATTCATAGTTAGTCAGTTAAAAGGTGTTATTTAAAATCATAAGCACAATCTAAATATGTTCTTGTTTGTAACGTTCAAGTGTCCTCACCTCCCATAAAGGGAAGCATTGTTATACTTACTTGTTTACAGAATTCCAAAAATTTTGTATGTCTTTTGCTAACATGTATTGTTTTTCTCCTTTTCCCAGCCCGGGAGTGCTGGATTTAACAGGGGGGGATTTAGTGCAGCGCCCCAGAGTCCTGGTCATTGCAGTTATGTCGCTCTTCCACCAGGTATCACGGTCACACACTACACTTCACACTCTAGTCCACCAGGGGGAGCAGAAGTTCTATGTACTAGGCCACTCCTCACAGATGGGTAAAACTGGTGGGTTGGATAGGAAGGGAGACAGAAGCTGCCTGAGTTAGACCCAGAGAGGGCCTGTCAGGCAGACAGGGGGAGAAGGAGGAACATCTGAGCTGCAGACAGAGGGTCCCTGTCATGGGTGGGATCCTGACAGAGGCCAAGCACGAGATAGAGCGTTATGGAGCTGCACCTGCACTTCATTGTGGCAGCATCCTAAGAAAGGACACAAAGCGAAGTATATTGTGGAGAGTGAGAAACGAGATCACAGCACAAGGAGATAATACTAGGAGGAGTCCTGCATTAAGACTGGCAACATCCTTCCGAGGCGTGTAGCCGGTGGCCAGAACACCGAGGGAGTAAAAGGCTCTACGCATTACTTCAGAGACCGGCAGGACAGTTAATTCCAAGTTGGCTGCCCGACATTAATACCTACAGACAACGGAGGCAAATTGTGGGAGAGGGGCATCTCTAGGGTCCCTATAAAATAGCTCCAGGCCTACCCCGTCATACGGGTTGTCCTATCCATATCATCAGGGGGACAGAGAGAGAGAGAGAACATCAGAAACATCCACGAAAGTTGCGAGGACTATCCCGTGGTGCTCAGCAGGGAGGTACTACAACACACAGGCGCTAGTAGGAAGGCTACTGATTTCCACCTGCAAAGGGAACTCTGGATGTGCCTTCGGACCGGCCGGATTCTGCCTGCCCTGTGAACAGTAGTCTGGACTGTGGACGCTGAAGTCTTCAGTAAAAGGTAAAGAGACTGTAACCTTTGTGTCCTCGTTATTCCTTGCGCCTTACAACGTCCACCATCACCACCTACACATTTGGGAAGCCCTGGGGACATACTTCACCTGTGGGAAGATACACCATCTAGCTGCCATTCCAACACCCCAGCGGACCCCTAGCAGCGTCGGTCACCCTGACCGAACACCACAGGTGGCGTCACGTACACCGTACAAACAACTACACCTTTAATTGGGCGCCCCTCAGAAGGGCCACGGACCGGGTCGGGCCACCGTGACATCCCCAGAACCGAGAGAGACAGACCCGGTACCGAGTACCCCGCTGCCCTTCGCCTGGGGGCGATCCATAAATCTGCCCTATTATGTTGGAAAAAGGCTGCAGGCTTATAAAGAGAATAATGAGAATGTGGCAGCAAAAAAAAACATGAAAAAGTCTTCAAAAAATTATAGTAAAGTTTGGTAATTGAAACAGTCACTAATGAGTTGGATCAATATAAATATGTCAGCATAGGAAATTCCCCTTTAATTGGTAAACAGTTTATCCCAAGGGAAGCAGTTGATATACGGTGATGGATGGCACAAAGACACATAGTCAATCATTCAGTGGCAGGAGAAGTGCTATTTATCAACTCTCTGACATGATCACATCCTTCATCTTCACTGGACAGTTAATATGCCTTACATATGACATACACTGGACTGTCAACTAGTTGGCGTTGGACTTCGTTTCCCTACAGAACAACAGTGATAAGAGGTGGTATAGATTCTACTGGATGTTAAAATCATTCCTCAAGAGTATTGGGCAATGTGGACCCACCATTACTCGTCCATCAGCCTGATCTGTGGACATCTGACAGGGGGAAGGGTAACTGATTCACGCTGCCTGCACCAAATCTTGACCCTCTTTTCAGCATGGATTCATCTCACCATGCAGTGATTTTCCACTGCTTCGTGATCCTATTTCTGTGCTCTTTTACCCACTTAAAGATATTTTTATTTTCCTCATCTGTGCTAAGGAACGACAAGTTGTGCATTCTGACATGTTAGATGGACACACCAATTTTGTATTTGAATATGGTTTTCTTGACTCTTCACACCCTCAGATAAATTTTTCCCATCCACCTATGACTTCATTCATCAAAACTATTCTTCCCATCCTCCTCTGACCCTTTTTTTCTCAGAATTATTCTTCTCATCTTCCTTGGCTCTTCTTCACCAGAACAATTCTTCACATCCTCTTCTAACCTTTTATTCTCAAAATGATTCTTCACATCTTCCTCTGATTCTCTTCATCAGAACAATTTTTACATCTTTTCTCCAGATCTTCTCTGACCCATTTAATCAAAATGAGTGTTCATCTCCTACTGTACCTTTCATCAGAACCATTATTCATATCATCCTCTGACCTCTTTGATCAATATGATTCATTTAAATTCCTCTCTGACCCCTTTCATCAGATCAATTCTTCACATTTTCCTGAAATACCTTTATCAAAACAATTCCTCATTCTCCTCTGATCAATTTCACCAGAACAATTTTTTCACATCCTCCTATGAACCCTTTCAGCAGAATGATTCTTCACTTCCTCTTTTGATACTTTTCATCAGAGCGATACTTCACATCCTCCTTTGACCTATTTTATTCATACCAATTCTTCACATATTGCTCTGCCTCCTTTAGTCAATGAGTTGTTTACGTCCACAGGATCCCTTTTCTGTATTTTTATCTTCATCACACCATTCTCTATACGCTCTCAACACCTGGAAACCCCCCAACATTGGCAATTGCCAGAATGCTGGCCAAGACTAGTCTAGCACTGATGACCATGCCTTGTTTGAAGTCACTCAAATCATTTGATTTTCCCAATCTAATGTGAATTACCATTGAAACTGCTCCACAAAAAAACTGATCACTTGATTTCATGCTGCACAAGGTGTAATCATGCAAGATCAGGTGTCTCTTAGAAAGTTCCCAGTTATTCATTGTTCTTACTAAATAAGTTTTAACTATATACATACATTTTGTACCACAAATGGATTTCTGTAAAGTCAGCCCTGCTTCAAGTGTAGCCAGAGAGACCAGATACTAGAATAGCATGAGAACTGTGATCTAATGATCGGGTCATGTCCATACAATGACATCTTGAATCACTTCCGTATATTTGTTCAGATGTTCAGAAATCTGTAGACCATTGATAAACCATTAGTTCTGTGTCAGTGACAGATACCAGACGTGTCTCCTCGGATTGGAAAATTCGCAATTTTCAGAACTTTTGACAAATGTTTGCAATTTTCCCAGAACTGGTTGTGCGCTGAAAACATTTGCTCAATCCCATGTTATACCAATCAGAGCAGATGCCGAGCCTGCGGTCTGCGGGAGCCTGCGTTGCCTGTGGCTCTTCTAATTCCAATTTTTAAAAATGATTAAGTCTGAACTAGCGATTGTATGTAATTGACAGGGATGTAGACTGCGTTATAGTCTGTGGCTCAGAGCTGGGATTAATAGGATCCGATTTCCATTGCGGGACTTAACATTTTAATGTCTGCAAGTGAATAATGATACTTTATTAGATCTGGGTGGCCCCCACCAACATAGGGCCTGTCTGAAAATCTAGAATTTCTTTTTAAAGAAAATAATGGAACATATTGAAGTACACTAGGGGAAATTTACTATGATGATTGCACTTTGTGCTAAAATTTGGTGTAAATTTGAGCCATCCAAGTGGTGGTGTAAAGTTAGACCAAAGTGTCTAAAGGTGAGCCAAATTTTTCATCCAGCATCAGTCAATGGCCGGGGTCACACTTGCGAGGGTGATGCAAGAAACTCACACGAGTCTCTCGCATCACACTCGCATTTGTGACCCTGGCCTTACCGATAGATGTGATATAATTATGGAATGTCTTATCTAAAGAACGGATGAGATGGCCAATTTCTGCTCACGAAACTTCATCAGCGTTCATTATTGTCCCCTTTTTTACTGGCCGACAAAACTGTATGGGGATGGAGATTATTAATGTGATTGCTCTGTCCTCATACAGCATCCTGGCTGTGAAACGTCTCCCATTGACCCATATAAGTGAATGGATCAGTGGCCATGCAAGCAAACTACTGTTCTCATAGACCAATAGAAGTGAATTTAGCTTTGACCACATATTTACCCTACTACTCCTATATACGTGAATAGACTGGTGATATTGCATATGCACTACTGATCCAATGGACCCATTCTCTGGCAATCAGATAGGTGATAAATGTTGTTCATAGGGTAACTCCCTATCAGATATCCTCTTCAATAAGGCAGTAATTATTCCTGTGACCCCCAAAAGTCACCCTATAAAAATTCATGGAGTAGTGGACACACATGCGCAGTGCCGCACCCATAGACCAAAAGAATTAAATGGAGATTTGTTCCAACATGTGCACTGCCACTCTAGTAGACCCAGAGAAGTTTATGGGGTAGTTGTCATGGATGTGCACTTCTGCCTCAATAAACCAATAAAGTTGAAAACACTTTGGTCCACGCATGCACACCACCACGACCATAAAAGTAGAAGTGAATGGACCGATGGTCATTTATGTGCCTTATTGTTCCATTCACACAGGGGACATGGAACATCTGCTCACAGGTTCATTGGAGGTTCCAGAATTGGGAATCCCACCATTCATACATTTAATAGCTGTCCTGTTTAGTTTAACTTATTAATAGCGCAAAAATACATATCTATATCTATATATATATATATATATATATATATATATACAGTATTTGGCTTCGATCTCGAGCCATGGTGACTTGATGGATGAACAATATGTAGGAAGATCGAGCTTTTGCAAGTCTAGTTTTTTCCACCATTATCTTGATAGTATCAAGGCATCAGGTTGCTGGTTTTCTTCTTCACCGTGTTCCTTCTTTTCTTCCAACCATGATCCTTCTCCACTGATTGCTGTCTTGGTATGATGTGTCCAAGTCGTAGCTTGGTGATCATTGTTGCAAGTGACCTGTCTTGCTTGATTTGTTCCAAACCTGATTTGTGTGTTCTTTTTGCCATCCATGTTACTAATAACATCATTCTCTAGCACAACATTTCAAAGGCATCAATTCTTCTTCTGTCTTGTTTCTCTATTGTCCAGGTTTCCCTTGCATTTGCTAGTACAGATAAGACCAAACTATGTACAAGATGTATCTTCATCGATAGTGAGATGTTTCTCGATTTGAAGACCTTGTCCAGTGACTTCATTGTTGATTTTTCTCATAGCTAGTCTCCTGTTGACATCCGGTGTCGTTGCTGCATCTTGAGTGATCATTGATCTGAGCAGGTTGAAGTCCTTAACAAGTTTCAGTTTGTTGCCGTCCATTTTAAATGTGTCCCGGTTTTTCAGTAGTCAATATCTTTGTCATCTATATACTTTGTATATGTGTTTCCAGTTTTTACTCTTCGGAATTGAACCCTATACACAATCCTCCTAGATCCTGTTACCCACCAATTATATCTATATCAAGGCTTTACATGGAGATGAATACTTTGCTGAAGGACGAGAGAACAGCCAAGAGAGTAAGGGTTACAGTTACCGTATACCTTCATGGAAAGATTACGATTCTGCGCAATTCTATGGAGCTTTTGTGAGAAGCTACTCAGATATCAGGTACATTCGCCTCTTCTAAAAAGAGTGAATACACTGTAAATCTGACACAAAAATTAAACGCTTTTGTCCTCTTGCGTTCAGACAGCAGATAAAGCCATGCTAAGCCATGGTGTTTTTATCGTGTATTTTATAGGGATGCTGTGGGATTTTGCCTTTTGTTCAGCATAGTCAGGATGTTTGAATCGTGGAAACCTTAGAAGTCCGGACTCAGAGCGTCTTACACCAATGAAACCCATACCTCCAGGACGTGTAATGCAAAAGTGTCCATTGTCCTGGCTTTGAAGTCACTTGATCCCAGTGTTGTTCACATGTAGGATGACACAATCCAGGACTTCAGGAAGCTATTGGGAACGTGGGTGACATTTCCTGACCTTGCTTAGTCTCTGCTCCTGAAAAAAGGGCTATTGAACCTTTCCACTGGGCCAGCTCTCCAAAGGAAAGCAGCGGAGGAATTCACGCTCTCTTCTCTGTTTCTGGGCATTATTTCAGGTCTGAATGGAGGCTGCCAAGCTATTATTCTATTGCTACTGAAATAAAATAAGGTGGACAAAGAGAATGCCAGCAGAGAGGAGGGGGAGAGGAGCCGGCTGCCCTTGAAACAGGTGTAGCCAAGATGGCTGCCACTTTCCCACACGTATCACTGAAGCTTCCAAATGGCCTCCAAGGATACAGCATTATGTCGCTTGGGACTGAATGTCTGCCAAGAGAAAGAGGGAAAGCTAAAAAAGCCCACACTTGTAGGGAGGGGGCTGTTTTCACAATTTTTTTATATTAATGCAACCGGTTGTGTTGTCATCCCAAGGTCATGTCTATGATGTAGGTCTTTCCTATACCTAGCCCTCCTGTAGTCTTACTGTTGCGATTTTGAAGGATATATGGCCTATAAATGCCCTTTAATATTGTGTGGGGGAGTATTTTTGACATTAAAGGTCATTTTGTTTTGGAGTGCTTTTTGGGCATTTACTATGTACTCAGCTAGTACCTACTGCATTTGTTCAAGGGATCTCCAAAATGGCTCATCAATACCCTTAGTACCCATGTAAGGCTGACCATGCTTGACCAAAGAGTAAAAGTAAAGTTGGGTTTGCACATGGTGACTTTACCCAACAATGAGATAAATATCTCAATACTCTATTATCTCATACTCGCCAATTCTCCAGGAATATCTGGAGGCTCCAAGAATAGGATAAAACTTCATGGACTCCCAGAAAAGTCAGCAAACATCTCAGACATCAGCTATTGTGGGACGATTCTTCATTCAGAGGTACAGAATGGGGTGTAGAAAGGCGGGAGATGGCAAATGCAAAAGCAGGGAATAGAAAGTTCAGAAGTAGGGAATGGGTGAAGCTTGAGAAAAGGGGTGAGATTTGTAAAAAATGAACACTGGCCATACACCCCTAAAAAGAGGAGTATTGGAAGATCATGGTTTATGGTAATGGTCACATGCTCAAAATTCACTGGAAGCAAAGTTTAACCTAATTTAGTAAAACTTTTGGTATTTTTTTAATTGTACTTTCTTTTGATACTTTTTGATTTAACTGTTAGAGAAATTTAGCAGGAATGAATCATTTGTATAAATCCTTATAACATCAGGCCATCACCCATGACTGCATGGAGATCAACTCCATCTTAAGCCGGCTATATACATGCTGGTTTAACTGATGTCTAGCATTTAATACTTTACAGTACAGGCATAATTAGTGGCAAAAAACTGTGCCCTCATGTTGGATTTCAGTATGACCAATCCTTTGTTTTTAGGTAGAGATTAGTTGAAGGTCTGGCAGCAGACTGCCAAGTGCATCCTTAGGGTACAAACATGGAGCTATCAGTTTTCAAGCTGACTCTTAATGCAGCAGAGTTTTATGGTAAAAGCAGATGTATACCTTTAAAAAAATGTGATCATTAACAAACAATTTGAAAACGTGTAAATTGCATGAAAGCGTTGTTCTCTGCCATCACTTTGTGTGTCTACACCTTAAATCAGCAATCAGATGCCAGCTCTTTTCTACCTGAAAGCTAAGGTTAAAATCCAACATTACCCATCCTTTTTTCCCCATACACCAGGGGACAGTCAGGAGGCCTCCAAACAAATTAGCTTTTTGTCTGATACCACCAAGTGCACTTGGCAGACTGCTATCAGACCTTCTTTACTTGAAAACAAAGGATTGGGCATGTAAAAATACAACATGTCCTATCCTACTTTTCATCTACATCCGGGAACAGTCAGGAACCATCCGAACAAATTAGATTGTTGCCTAATCTTATCAAATACACTTGGCGGACTGCAGCCAGATCTTTTGTACGTAAAAACAAAGAATTGGACATGAATTCCAGCATGTCCAATCCTTTATTTTTAAGTAAAGATTAGTAAATGTCTGTCAGCTAAGAAAAAAAAAGCCCATACTCCCATTTGTTCCTTCTGCTAACAACATATTGATAGATTTGTTTCCTATAAAATGAATCCCAGCCTACTTGTGTGTGTTGTTGTGCGTGAGCCATTACGGGGTCAGGGACTGATGTGAA
The DNA here is from genome assembly GCF_051348905.1 of Ranitomeya variabilis. NCBI lineage: Eukaryota > Metazoa > Chordata > Amphibia > Anura > Dendrobatidae > Ranitomeya > Ranitomeya variabilis. The sequence goes on from NC_135235.1 coordinate 615,486,213, forward strand.
TGATGACAATCTGACTTGTCAACAGTTTGACACATTACATTTTTGCAAATACAGTTTTTTTTACATTTTTGGTATCTTTGAATATGAAAATATACAATGAATTTTTATGCCATTTGAAACCCAAAGAGTGCATTAAATGTGTTAAAATCACTCCCCCCCCCCAAAAAAAAAAAAAAAAAAATAAGCACGCTCTCTACCTGTGGCATTTTTTTGGAAGGGGATACTCTTGCAAAAAAGTTTTTATGTGCGTGACAAAATAAAGATGAGAAAAATGCATGTGTTTGTAAAATAAAAGCAACCAAAAAGGCGTAAAAAAGTGCATTAAAATCTTGTCAGTACAATAAAAAAATATAACTAAGTCGTGTAGTCTCTGTGGCTGGCTTTAACTCACAGTATAGTTCAGTAATCAGTATCTAAAGAGTTAATACCAAATCTCAGCTCTGTTACATTTGTATTTGTTTTTTTTGTTTTTTTACATTTTCTATGTGACATGTCACAACAATACCTTTTGTCCCTGTTTACTACTCTACTTTGTAATTACCTTTTGTTATGATGGACTTTCAGAAGTGAAAGGAAAGCTTGTAAAGGCAGCACTTATTTACCCAGACACTGCACCCGATGTAAAAAAATTTTTTTTCCAAAATATCTTTATTTTTATTATTATTTTATGCTTAGGGATTCAGGACCTTTGGGATTTGGATATTTTTTATAAGCCTTTTTAGTTAGTGCACTGAGGTCCCTACACCGGTGACCTGTCAGAACGTGATGAATTACACCAATTTTACCTTGTCTTACTTGTTTGGAAAAAGAAATTGGATGTATAACATGGTACTGGACATGGCTATATTGAACAAGGGCTGGAAGAGGAAAAATTTGCGATTTTTGGTAAAAAAAAAAAAAGGGGTCTTTGGTTAGTCTTCTTTTAACTTTTTAGCACCAGGAACATTTTAGACTTTTTTTTGTATCTTAGTCCAGGACTTGTAACTTTTCTTCTGCTTTTCTTCTTGTATCGAACTTTTTGTAGGGTGCATGTGACCACTATTAGTTTAATTGTAAAAACCGTTGTAGTTTTTTTTTTTAAAAATACAAAAACAAAAAAACAAATTCAAGATTAGTTTTTACATTTCTTCATTTCTTCACCAATCTCATATTGATGGCCTACTCTATAAATTGGCCGTTAATTTTTTTCTTCCTGAAAAATCTTTCTATCTTGTAAGAATGTCTAATTCTAGATGACACTATGTCTTGTGCTGTTATTTTTAAAAGTTGTGAAAATTTCAAGAAAGGAAATATAGGATTTTTAAAGAGGCTTTCCGATTTGAATAAATTTGATTAAAATTAACAGAAGTGCTTCAATCTGAAAATTTCAACACCGGTTACATAGGGAAGGTATTAAACCCCCAAAAATTGAGCCAGGGCACATGTTAATAGAAATGTAATACATAGGTGCGTATTCACACTGTGGCCATTTAACAAGCAGAACCTAAGATAAAACTAAAATGTGCAAATACCCTGAAGTACGTAATTAAATAGGTGGGGAGAATAAAGTTCATTTTTTCCCCGTTGCATTTGGCCCCGGCGCAGCATAATAATGCTATTCACCTGCAGACTGACCACATATCTTCAGATTCACGGCGTTATTTCTGGTGACAGGTTCCCTTTAAATATAACAGGCATGGTCACCTCTATGGGTTGGAGAAGCAAAAAAAGAGGAAAAAAAAAAGTTCAACAAGTAAATCGATAAAAAAAACGTTTCAGAAATTATTAATCATGGTTCAGTTTTCTAAATTGATCCAAAAGTATTTTTACAATATGCTTTTGCATTTCTCCAGAGAAGCTATTGTATACCCTAATAATAGATCATGTTCCCTATAATAATAAAATAAAGTCGAAAAACAGAAACCAGAATCAGTAACTTTGGAGTAAACCTGATGCAGGTTCTCCGGTCTGCAATTAATTTCAGAACTTTTTTTTTTTTTGAACGTTAAACCAGTTATACCAATGAGTCCTCAGGGATAGTTTTCATTACATGAAGTTAAAAGCAGCAATGACATCTGGAATAAGCACAGGGGTTAATGCTATGCCCCAGAGCAGGTCCATGTTCTTGCGCGTGTGGTTGAGAACGATGATATGCACTTTCATTAATCAGTGTGATTCTGAGACTTCATGTTCTGCTTCCCACGTGGAAAAATAGAGTTAAAAAAAAGCAAAATCCAGATAGTTTTACATGGAAATCATTTCTGAAACTTTTCCAGAGGCCAAAAGTGTGAAACAAAAACAAGCACAGAGAATGGTGTTTTTAACTGGTAATACCTTCTGTTTTTGTGGCCAGCTGGTGGGAAATGTCTTAAATATTTCTCCAACTTTGCCATCAAGAGACCCTTCTTCATAATTTATTCTTATGGTTGCCAGAACAGTTTAGGTCCTTGAAGGATGAAGAGCCATCATCTAGGACTATACCTCATCACAAGGGATGGAGGAGTATTGGAGAACATTGTTTTGAGGTGCGTGAAGTTCTTAGCATTGCCTGGAAGTTTCTGACGGTTGTAGAAAAGCAAATATATATTTGGTCCATATGGTTTGGACATCCATGTAGTTATGGGTCATGGGCCTGCATCTGGCTAACCTGGGTCAATAAGTACCGTTTGATGCTCACTTTTTAGTTTGCTTTCTGGTATTTTTGATAGGTCATTACCTGGTGGTTTAGAACAAATTGTGGGGGAAACTGGGCACCAAAAACATGTCTGGTCCTTAATGGAATTTTTTTTAAATACATACCTAATGATAGGTACTATCAATGAAATGGTTACATAATGCATTCAAGAACACAAAGACCCAGGATTACCAGCATTATAAATGGCACATGGTAGGTGGGGGTGCTGATACAAATCTCATATTGGGGTCCAAGAGCTTCAAGCTACCTTCTGAGCACAGGAAGAAAGAAGGACAATTAAACGGACATGCTTGGAAAGGGTGACTGACCTGTCTCATCAGGCTTCCCATACACAAAAGAAAAAAGTTGTTTCCAATGGTTGACTTTGACCATACCAGCTAACAATCATTTGGAGACTGTATGCAAATGAGTAGAGATGAGCAAATACTTTGAGGCCCTGAAGTATGAAAAAAAACTGATTCACCAGAAGTTAAATTTTCTGCTATTCAATTATTCTGAATCCAGAAAAATGGGAACTGTCATTCCACCACATTGCTTGAATACTTGCCGGGCCTTCACCAGTCTTCTTAGATCTTGTCAACAGTGTTGTCTTCACTGGAGCTACCACAGTGTCTTCCAGCTGCCCTGCAACTTTGGAGACTCCTGCGATGACTAAGCTCCACGGCACGCCACATAATGATCTGTATCACGCAATGTCATAACTTGTACAATGTTGTAACATTATAGTCAAATATACCATGTGCTGGAAGATGGGAAAAATAGTTCAATGAAGTCCACATCAATGATGGACCAAAAGAGATGACTGGACCAGGTCAAGGCTGTGCAGCAGGACTGGTGAATGCCAGATGAGCATATATATATTTAAATTTTATTTATATATGCTTATCAAGATCGGGGGTCTAAAGAGACTTTGGAGCATCCATGATGCTCAGTGACTCATGGGCAAGATCGTTCATGATGGTTGACCACTGTCTTCTAAATATGTCATGTCAAGTAGGATTTTATCAGCTAAAAATATATATGTGATTGGCCAAGCTCAGTCCATAAGGATTTTTTAAAACTGCCTAGCTAATTTTCCAATTTAGTCTGTGACTTGATAGTCAAATCATTGGTATAGCTGATCTGACACCCGATATATTGGTTGCTTTCTGGTCTATCATAATCTCAATGTTTATGGCTGACTTTACGCTATCATGAATTCATTAGGGACAATCAATGTCCAAACAGTCAATATATTTTCAGCAACAGTCCATGCAACTGACAGAGGGATCTGTTGTGAATTCTGCTTTTGGGCTCCCTCCGGTGGTTGTAGGTGGTAATGCAGTTGCCCCTGAGTTGCAGCCCTGGTCAGGTGTATCTGCTGATTGCAGTTCTGACTGGGGTATTTAGGCGTGCAGGATTCATTTGTCCTTGCCAGTTGTCAATTGTTCTTGGGAGGTTATGGACCTCTGCCTGGTTCCTCCTGCCTTTCTGCCAAATCAGCAAAGATAAGTGTCTGTTTTTTTTTTCCTGTGGCACACATGCAGTGTGCTTCACAATTCAGTGCTATTCTTTGTGTTTTCTTGTCCAGCTTCGATTGTGTCAATATTTTCTCAGTCTTGTTGGATTCTCTGGAGTGGCAGATATACATTCCATGTCTTTAGTTAGATTGTGGAACTTTTTGTATTATCTGCTGTGGATATTTTTGGAAGGGTTTTAATACTGACCGCCTAGTAATCTGTCCTATCCTTTCCTATTTAGCTAGAGTGGCCTCTTTTGCTAAATCCTGTTTCTACCTGCGTGTGTCTATTCTTCTCCTACTCACAGTCATTATTCGTGGGGGGCTGCCTATCCTTTGGGGGTCTGCTCTGAGGCAAGGTAGCATTCCTATTTCCCTCTATAGGGGTATTTAGTCCTCCGGCTGTGTCGAGGTGTCTAGGTTCGTGTTAGGCACACCCCACGGATACTTCTAGTTGCGGTGTTAGTTCAGGATTGCGGTCAGTACAGGTTCCACCGACTCCAGAGAAAGTTTCATGTGGCTCCAAGGTCACCGGATCATAACAGGGATCAAAGCAGCAAGCTTAGTAAGAAAAAAAACTGACCACGGCATGAAGCTGTTGTCACATGAGCACTCCGGTGACATCACTCAATCTCATTCTACGAGTACAGACACTCAAGGAGTTCAGAAATTATAATAATGATGCATGAGGCTTCTTTACAGCATAATTGCTCCCATATGAAACAATGCAGTTGCAGGCCCGTCATTTCCATCTGTCAGTGGGACAGCAACTGACAAATAATCACAGCAGAATTTTACTGGCTGGAGCTGCAAAAATATAAATATGATGAATGTTTGAGTATCACTACATTAGCAGACAGAAGCTACACTTGATGTGGCAAAATGGCATCCATGCAAGGGGCTGTCTGCTATGGAAGATCCCTTTTTTGCTATAAAAGTGTGGACAACAAGAAAAGTTGCCAAAGGAAGTCTTGATGGGCCAAATTAATAAATCTGCTAGTATGGGAACCACTGGTGGGCTTGAAGACCTATGTGTGAAAGGAGCAGTACTGAGCATGTGCAACCACTGCTCATATAGACAGTGAATGGAGCACATGCTCACTGTCACTTGGTTTACACAGAAGAGTTTAGTTCCCCTTTCACGTGATTTGTGGCGGTCCATGAAGTTGGACAACTAGAGATGATAGGTAGGACACCCTACCACATCATACCAATTTAGAACCGAACTCAATGAAGGATGATCGAAGTTACAAAAATATTGGGATTGTCTGTGAACTGGTTAGCATCCTTGACAAATTTGGTAGATATCATGGTGCCACTCTGATTGATAAAAGATAATCAGTAATGAAGTTGTTGCCCCTCCACCATCCTTTACATCTTGTAGGGGTTAAAAATAATTAATTAAACACAGGGCAGAATCAAGTTTTCCTGCAACCGGGGTCCCTATTGGGAGAGGATTGTCTTTTTTTTTCTTTTCACCGCATTAAGTTTTATAGTTTTATAAGATTCAGGCAAATGGAAAACTGTTTCTTTTACTTTTTTTGTGTTACCCTGAAAGTTTTATAGCTAAAAAAACAGTATTTGTGGTTTTAATGTTTCAGATTTGATGCAGAGGGCTGTGGAATCTCTTAGGTAATCCTATGGTCTGAATAATTAGACAAATATTTTGCTTTCCAATTCCACCCTTTCGTAGCAGACGAAGCGGGCTGCCAACCTGAAGGCCAGCAGAGGAAATGCAGAGCCACTGTCACTTCTTATTGGCTGATGCGGTGCCGCGAGTCGAATTAACACATTAGCCCCTCCGCTGGTCAACACCTCATATTTTTGTTCCATGGATGTCTTATGTATAAATACATTGGGAGAAAATGGGTAAAAAAAAACATCTTGTTTTAAGAAAGACTCAGGGCATGTCATTCTCGGCCCCTAAGAGACCATCTATGACTGATTTAAGATCCTAATAAGTGTTCATTTTTTTCTCCAGAACCCCCATTGGGGAAATGAGGTATTACAACACCATCTCTGTACTACACCCCCAACCGACTGTCTAACTGGCTTGTCATTTATCCTTGATCATGTATCGTGTATCCAAGGTTTGTTTATGGGTCAGACATTGACTTTCTACAGTACCTACGTGTAAGATAGTTTCATTTGTACACTGAGATAGTTAACTTGCATACTTTTCTCTCAGTGTCCATTGCCAGTAAAATTCCATACTCATCTGGTTTCCTTAAACAGAATCTAAGATCAGAAAATGTCCTATTTTTTTTTTAAATCAGCTTTTGTGTCAAATGATTTTTTTAATATATTTTTTTGTCAATTTTCACACTGGCAACTGTAATTTCAGGACTTTCCTGCAGTCTAATTATCAGCAGAGGCAGGATGACAATGACAACTAATAACTCTATACACAGCTGATAACACCGATCACATCAGACTCCGTTTCCCCTCACCTTTACAAAGACATTTACACATGCTCATTAGATGCCTTAATACATAAGATTACTCTTTGTTTCATTGCAGCCATTTGGTAAATTCAAAAAAGATTTTTTTTTTCTTATTAATGTACACTCTGCACCCCATCTTGACTGAAAAAAAAAATGTAGCAATTTTTTTGCAAATTTATTAAAAAAGAAAAACTGAAATATCACATGGTCATAAGTATTCAGACCCTTTGCTCAGTATTGAGTAGAAGCACGCTTTTTATCTAGTATAACCATGAGTCTTCTTGTGAATGATACAAGTTTTTCACATGTGGATTTGAGGATCATCTGCCATTCTTCCTTGCAGATCCTCTGCAGTTCCGTCAGGTTGGATGGCGAATGTTGGTGGACAGCCATTTTCAGGTCTCTCCAGAGATGCTGAATTGGATTTAGGTCAGGGCTCTGGCTGGGCCAGTCAAGAATGGTCACAGAGTTGTTCTGAAGCCACTCCTTTGTTATTTTAGCTGTGTGCTTAGGGTCATTGTCTTGTTGGAAAGTGAACCTTCGGCCAAGTCTGAGGTCCAGAGCACTCTGGAAGAGGTTTTCATCCAGGATATCTCTGTACTTGACCACATTCATGTTTCCTTCAATGACAACCAGTCGTCCTGTCCCTGCAGCTGAAAAACAACCCATAGCATGGTGCTGCCACCACGTTTCACTGTTGGGATTATATTGGGCAGGTGATGAGCAGTGCCTGGTTTTCTCCACACATATCGCATAAAATTATCACCAAAAAGGTCTATCTTCTTCTCATCAGGCCAGAGAATCTTATTTCTCATAGTCTGGGAGTCCTTCTTGTGTGTTTTTTAGCAAACTATGCAGGCTTTCATATGTCTTGCACTGAGGAGAAGCTTCTGTCAGGCCACTCTGTCATAAAGGCCCGACTGGTGGAGGGCTGCAGTGATAGTTGACTTTGTGGAACTTTCTTCCATCTCCTAACTGCATCTCTGGAGCTCAGCCACAGTGATCTTGGGGTTCTTCTTTACCTCTGTCACCAAGGCTCTTCTCCCACGACTGCTCAGTTTGGCTGGACGGCCAGGTCTAGGAAGACTTCTGGTGGTCCCAAACTTCTTCCATTTAAGGATTATGGAGGCCACTGTGTTCTTATGAACCTTGAGTACTACAGAAATGTGGTTGTAACCTTGGCCAGATCTGCGCCTTGCCACAATTCTGTCTCTGAGCTCCTTGACCAGTTCCTTTGACCTCATGATTGTCATTTGGTCTGACATGCACTGTGAGCTATGAGGTCTTACTGTATATAGACAGGTGTGTGCCTTTCCAAATCAAGTCCTACTAATTTAATTAAACATAGCTGGACTCCAATGAAGGAGTAGAACCATCTCAAGGAGGATCACAAGGAAATGGACAGCATGTGACTTAAATGAGCAAAGGGTCTGAATACCTCTTAGCCTTCTTTTTGCAAGCTAAACATTCCCAGATCCTTTAACCGTTCTTCGTAAGACATACTTTGCGGTCCACTCACCATCCTGGTAGCTCTTCCCTGTACTTGCTCCAGCTTTTTAATGTTTTTTTTTTTTAACCCCTTCCCGACCCATGACGCCACATAGGCGTCATGAAAACCCGTGCCAATCCGACCCATGACGCCTATGTGGCGTCATGGAATGATCGCGTCCCTGCAGATCGGGTGAAGGGGTTAACTCCTATTTTACCCGATCTGCAGGGAGAGGGGGAGTGGTACTTCAGCCCAGGGGGGGTGGCTTCACCCCCCCGTGGCTACGATCGCTCTGATTGGCTGTTGAAAGTGAAACTGCCAATCAGAGCGATTTGTAATATTTCACCTAAAAAACAGGTGAAATATTACAATCCAGCCATGGCCGATGCTGCAATATCATCGGCCATGGCTGGAAAACCTGAAGTGACCACCCCCCACCCCACCGATCGCCCCCCCACCGCTCCGTTATGGGGTCCGGTCCCCTCCGTCCTGTGCTCCGCTGCCCCGTGCTCCTGCCCGCTCCCCCGTCCTGCTGTCCGCTCCCCCCGTCCTCCGATCACCCCCCCTGTGCTCAGATCCACCCCCCCACCACCCCTTCATACTTACCGATCCTCCCGGTGTCCGGCCGTCTCCTCGCTGGGCGCCGCCATCTTCCAAAATGGCGGGCGCATGCTCAGTACGCCCGCCGGCCGGCAGATTCCTTACAGGTACATTTTGATCGCTGTGGTAGGTTCTACCACAGCGATCAAAATAAAAAAAATAATAAATAAACCCCCCCCTTTATCACCCCCATAGATAGGGACAATAATAAAATAAAGAAAATATATTTTTTTTTTTTCCCACTGTGGTTAGGGTTAGAACTAGGGTTAGGGTTAGAACTAGGGTTAGGGTTACGGGTAGGGTTAGGGTTATGGCATGTGCGGATTTGGCAGCGGATCCGCAGCGGATCGGCCGCGGATCCGCAGCGGATCGGCCGCGGATCCGCAGCGGATCGGCCGCGGATCCGCAGCGGATCGGCCGCGGATCCGCAGCGGATTGGCCGCTGCGAATTCGTAGCAGTTTTCCATCAGGTTTACAGTACCGTGTACACCTATGGAAAACCAAATCCGCTGTGCCCATGGTGCGGAAAATTCCGTGCAGAAACGCTGCGTTGTATTTTCCACAGCATGTCAATTCTTTGTGCGGATTCCGCAGCGTTTTACACCTGTTCCTCAATAGGAATCCGCAGGTGAAATCCGCACAAAAAAACACTGGAAATCTGCTGTAAATCCGCAGGTAAAACGCAGTGCCTTTTACTTGCAGATTTTTCAAAAGTCGTACGGAAAAATCTCACACGAATCCGCTACGTGGGCACATACCCTTAGGGTTAGGGTTGGAATTAGGGCTAGGGTTGGAATTAGGGTTACGGGTGTGTTGGGGTTAGGGTTGTGGTTAGGGGTGTGTTGGGGTTAGGGTTGGGATTAGGGTTATGGCTACAGTTGGGATTAGGATTAGGGGTGTGTTGGGGTTAGTGTTGAAGTTAGAAATGAGGGGTTTCCACTGTTAGGGCACATCAGGGGTCTCCAAACGCAACATGGCGCCACCATTGATTCCAGCCAATCTTGCATTCAAAAAGTCAAATGGTGCTCCCTCCCTTCCAAGCCCCGACGTGTGCCCAAACAGTGGTTTACCCCCACATTTGGGGTACCAGCGTACTCAGGACAAACTAGGCAACAACTGTTGGGGTCCAATTTCTCCTGTTACCCTTGCAAAAATAAAAAATTACTTGCTAAGACATAATTTTTGAGGAAAGAAGAATTATTTTTTATTTTCACGGCTCTGCGTTGTAAACTTCTGTGAAGCACTTGGAGGTTGAACGTGCTCATCACACATCTAGATAAGTTCCTTGGGGGGTCTAGTTTCCAAAATGGGGTCACTTGTGGGGTGTTTCTACTGTTTAGGCACATCAGGGGCTCTGCAAATGCAACGTGACGCCCGCAGACCATTCCATCAAAGTCTGCATTTCAAATGTCACTACTTCCCTTCCGAACCCTGACGTGCGCCCAAACAGTGGTTTACCCCCACATATGGGGTATCACTGTACTCACAACAAACTGGGCAACAAACATTGGGGCCCAATTTCTCCTGTTACCCTTGTGAAAATAAAAAATTGCTTGCTAAAACATCTTTTTTGAGGAAAGAAAAATGATTTTTTATTTTCACGGCTCTGCGTTGTAAACTTCTGTGAAGCACTTGGGGGTTGAATGTGCTCATCACACATCTAGATAAGTTCCTTGGGGGGTCTAGTTTCCAAAATGGGGTCACTTGTGGGGTGTTTCTACTGTTTAGGCACATCAGGGGCTCTGCAAATGCAACGTGACGCCCGCAGACCATTCCATCAAAGTCTGCATTTCAAATGTCACTACTTCCCTTCCGAGCCCTGACGTGCGCCCAAACAGTGGTTTACCCCCACATATGGGGTATCACTGTACTCACAACAAACTGGGCAACAAACATTGGGGCCCAATTTCTCCTGTTACCCTTGTGAAAATAAAAAATTGCTTGCTAAAACATCTTTTTTGAGGAAAGAAAAATGATTTTTTATTTTCACGGCTCTGTGTTGTAAACTTCTGTGAAGCACTTGGGGGTTCAAAGTGCTCAGCACACATCTAGATAAGTTCCTTGCGGGGTCTAGTTTCCAAAATGGAGTCACTTGTGGGGAGTTCCTACTGTTTAGGCACATCAGGGGCTCTGCAAATGCAACGTGACGCCCGCAGAGCATTCCATCAAAGTCTGCATTCCAAAACGTCACTACTTCCCTTCCGAGCCCCGGCATGTGCCCAAACAGTGGTTTACCCCCACATATGGGGTATCAGCGTACTCAGGAGAAACTGGACAACAACTTTTGAGGTCCAATTTCTCCTGTTACCCTTGCAAAAATAAAAAATTCTGGGCTAAAAAAATATTTTTGAGGAAAGGAAACACATTTATTATTTTCACGGCTCTGCGTTATAAACTTCTGTGAAGCACTTGGGGGTTCAAAGTGCTCACCACACATCTAGATAAGTTCCTTGCGGGGTCTAGTTTCCAAAATGGAGTCACTTGTGGGGAGTTCCTACTGTTTAGGCACATCAGGGGCTCTGCAAATGCAACGTGACGCCCGCAGAGCATTCCATCAAAGTCTGCATTCCAAAACGTCACTACTTCCCTTCCGAGCCCCGGCATGTGCCCAAACAGTGGTTTACCCCCACATATGGGGTATCAGCGTACTCAGGAGAAACTGGACAACAACTTTTGAGGTCCAATTTCTCCTGTTACCCTTGCAAAAATAAAAAATTCTGGGCTAAAAAAATATTTTTGAGGAAAGGAAACACATTTATTATTTTCACGGCTCTGCGTTATAAACTTCTGCGAAGCACTTGGGGGTTCAAAGTGCTCACCACACATCTAGATTAGTTCCTTGGGAGGTCTAGTTTCCAAAATGGGGTCACTTGTTAGGGAGCTCCAATGTTTAGGCACACAGGGGCTCTCCAAACGTGACATGGTGTCCGCTAATGATTGGAGCTAATTTTCCATTCAAAAAGCCAAATGGCGTGCCTTCCCTTCCGAGCCCTGCCGTGTGCCCAAACAGTGGTTTACCCCCACATATGGGGTATCATCGTACTCAGGACAAACTGGACAACAACATTTGGGGTCCAATTTCTCCTATTACCCTTGGAAAATTAAAAAATCCTGGGCTAAAACTCATTTTTGAGGAAAGAAAAATTATTTTTTTATTTTCACGGCTCTGCGTTATAAACTTCTGTGAAGCACCTGGGGGTTATAAGTGCTCACTATGCATCTAGATAAGTTCCTTGGGGGGTCTAGTTTCCAAAATGGGGTCACGTGTAGGGGAGCTCCAATGTTTAGGCACACAGGGGCTCTCCAAACGCGACATGGTGTTCGCTAACGATTGGAGCTAATTTTCCATTCAAAAAGTCAAATGGCACGCCTCCCCTTCCGAGCCTTGCCGTGCACCCAAACAGTGGTTTACCCCCACATATGAGGTATCAACATACTCAGCAGAAATTGCCCAACAAATTTTAGGATCCATTTTATCCTGTTGCCCATGTGAAAATGAAAAAATTGAGGCTAAAAGAAATTTTGTGTGAAAAAAAAGTACTTTTTAATTTTTACGGATCAATTTGTGAAGCACCTGAGAGTTTAAAGTGCTCACTATGCTTCTAGATAAGTTCCTTGGGGGGTCTACTTTCCAAAATGGGGTCACTTGTGGGAGCGCTCCAATGTTTAGGCACACGGGGGCTCTCCAAACGTGACATGGTCTCTGCTAGCGATGGAGATCATTTTTCATTCAAAAAGTCAAATGGCGCTCCTTCCCTTCCGAGCCTTACCATGTGCCCAAACAGTGGTTTACCCCCACATGTGAGGTATCCGTGTACTCAGGAGAAATTGTCCAACAAATTTTAGGATCCATTTTATCCTGTTGCCCATGTGAAAATGAAAAAATTGAGGCTAAAATAATTTTTTTGTGAAAAAAAAGTACTGTTTAATTTTTACGGATCAATTTGTGAAGCACCTGGGGGTTTAAAGTGCTCACTATGCTACTAGATAAGTTCCTTGGGGGGTCTAGTTTCCAAAATGGGGTCACTTGTGGGGGAGCTCCAATGTTTAGGCACACGGGGGCTCTCCAAACGCGACATGGTGTCCGCTAAAGATTGGAGCCAATTTTTCATTCAAAAAGTCAAATGGCGCTCCTTTCCTTCCAAGCCCTGCCGTATGCCCAAACAGTGGTTTACCCCCACATATGAGGTATCAGCGTACTCAGGACAAATTGGACAACATCGTTCGTGGTCCAGTTTTTCCTTTTACCCTTGGGAAAATAAAAAAATTGTTGCTAAAAGATCATTTTTGTGACTAAAAAGTTAAATGTTCATTTTTTCCTTCCATGTTGCTTCTGCTGCTGTGAAACACCTGAAGGGTTAATAAACTTCTTGAATGTGGTTTTGAGCACCTTGAGGGGTGCAGTTTTTAGAATGGTGTCACTTTGGGGTATTTTCAGCCATATAGAACCCTCAAACTGACTTCAAATGTGAGGTGGTCCCTAAAAAAAATGGTTTTGTAAATTTTGTTGTAAAAATGAGAAATCACTGGTCAAATTTTAACCCTTATAACTTCCTAGCAAAAAAAAAATTTGTTTCCAAAATTGTGCTGATGTCAAGTAGACATGTGGGAAATGTTATTTATTAACTATTTTGTGTCACATAACTCTCTGGTTTAACAGAATAAAAATTCAAAATGTGAAAATTGCGAAATTTTCAAAATTTTCGCCAAATTTCCGTTTTTTTCACAAATAAACTCAGAAATTATCGACCTAAATTTACCACTAACATGAAGCCCAATATGTCACGAAAAAACAATCTCAGAATCGCTAGGATCCGTTGAAGCGTTCCTGAGTTATTACCTCATAAAGGGACACTGGTCAGAATTGCAAAAAACGGCAAGGTCATTAAGGCCAAAATAGGCTGGGTCATGAAGGGGTTAAATGTGGTGCCCCGAACTGAACACAGTATTCCAGATGAGGCCTGACCAAGGAGGAGTAGAGAAGAATAATTACTTCACATGATCTGAACTCTATGCTTCTTTTAATACATCCTGTGTTTGCCTTTTTTGCTGCTGCATCACACTGTTGACTCATGTGCAGTCTGTGATCTATTAGTATACCTAAGTTTTTTTTAACACTTTCAAACTTTTCAAGATTACTTTAGATCAGTGCAACACATATTGAAAATATACTGTATCTGTGTTTGTGGGAGCAGAAATGCATTTCTCAGGCGCACATACCATTAAGGCTCGTGCACACAACCACATTTTCGGTCTGATCGCGATCCAACATAGCAATGGATCACATGTGCATCAATGTTATTCTATGGGGCCATGTACATGTCCAATCACAGCATTCCCAAGTTGGATCCGATACTCTGATCGCATTTGGCCATGCAAGTCAATGAGTGCATAGGAAACATTGGACTGCACTTGGATGACATCTGAGTGAAGTCCAATTTTCACAGACTGATAGAATGGAAAAGATGGAAAAAAACGTTTCCATCTTCTCCTCATCCAAGAAAATTGGAAAACAGTATGCTCATACTCTGATCAGTGTGCGATTACCATAATTGACCCGATTCTCTTGGATGAAAGAAAATGCACTGGTTTGACCCTGACCTTAAAGTGAAAAATTTCATGTCTTTGCCTTATAAAAATTTCTAAAACCAGTGGAAATCTCCTGGTAGAAAAATAATTTGAACAATTTTCATTGATCTCAAATTGGTCAAAGATATTATTATTATTAAAAAAAAAAAAAATTCTTATATTTTAGATTCTTACAAAGACATGAGAGGTAACGTAGAGAGCCATAGCAGACTATTATAGATCTGCACAACTAATTCTGAAAATACGACTGTGCACGTAAGTGGGAAGAATTTTCCCCAGATGCTTAAATTTTTAGTGTAAATTGAAGCTAAATTGAAACTATTTTTATTGATCTTTTATTTTTTTAATTTTTTTTTGTCACATTTTGGTGCAAAAATTGATGCTGGTTTTTGAAATGATTGTAAAATATTTATACAGTTTCTACAATCTCACATATCCAGTTATACCCGATCCAGCCGTTAGAAAATTTTACCTTTTACAAATGGAGCAAAATTGGATGCAAACTGGAAACCAAAGTTTTCGAATGGATCCGTCTTAAAAAAACAAAAAACAAAACACAGATCTGTTTAAAAATGGAAACTCTGGCTTTTTTGGCATCCATTTTTGTTTGTAAAGCATCTGATTTTTTATGAGGTGTTACTAAACACTTCTAGTGTTCAGGGCTTGTATAGTGCTAAAAAACAGCAACCAGAAGGGATGGAAATGATATTTTATAATTTTCGCGCTCCAATTCAAATGAATAAATCCTGCTCTGGATCATTTTATTTCCATTTTCATGGCCCCCCAAAAAATGTATCCAAAAACGGAAAGAACTACTGGACATGTGAACAGAGGCTGAGAGACGTTCTGAGACAATGGCATAATTATCAAGGGTTCCTTATCTGTGCCCGCATTGTTGGTGGCTGTCATCTCTTCAAGCACGCCACGGCTCACATAAAGAAGGCAGGTGGCGGCTCGGACTATAGAGCTGCTGAATAGTGAATGGGGGGTAATTATATGATGGCAGGCTGTTATCAGTACACCTTGTCACTCTCACATGCTGTGATCATTGGTGATGTGAGCCGGGGATGGAGGCTGGTAGACCCCCGCTTCATCTCTATTATACAGAGGAAGCAGCCCTTGGAGAAAGGGTCAGAGGGCTGCTTCAGCTTTCACTTGGGAATTAAAGGTTAGTGGCTCCGCAGCCATGTCCTTTCCCAAAGCAAAGCGTTCACAATCAATGAGGCCCTCTAGATATGGAAATGACCAATACACCTATTGTTTTAGACTAATTGCTTGGAAATCACCATTTTAGGATAATTTAAGGTCTTCATTTGATATGTATCTCTCTTTCCGAAGACCAAATATCTAAGGAAGTACAAGGGAGGTGGAGGAGGATGGCATTTCATAGAGGAATGTGGTCTACCAACATAGATGCCACCAGTCGTTTAGATTGGTGTTTCTCAAAGTTTCATTTGGCCGTTCCTTCCGAACCCCTTATATTTGCACACTTATCTTGGCTGGTCATGCATGTGTACTTAATGGGGTGTAAGTCACTGTCAGGCACTCCTGGTAGTGGTTTATCTCCTGTGAGAACAAAAGGATCTGACATGTGGAAACCAAACATGTCCAACCCTTCTCTTAGATGGACCAGCCACCCAACTAATATATAGAAGTGTCTCAAATTTTCAACAATGGATGAAAATGTTGGGGAACCTGTTGGTACCAGAGTTGGGGAACCTCTTACATACTGTACATTTGAGGAATATCAAATAAACCCCTTGATTACAGTGGGAGCAGCCAACCCTCTAATGTATTTGGGGTGTTCCTATATCTCTTCAGTCCAACATGGTCATATAACGATGTGACTTCAGAATTTGTAATTGCAGTCATAGCTGACTTTCAGGTTTGCAACCGATACTGTAAAGTGGGTTTCATCGCTGCCAAAATGATTTTTCATAATAGTTGTATGGCAGTATTATTTGGATAACCCATAGCACTGTTCATTAGATTACTTTATATATGAACATGTTTTTGTGGTCACTGTATGGCTCTATTATTGGAGCACTGTATGGTGGTATTTACTTAGGCACAGTGCAGTACATAATTTTTGTAATCCATGATGGTGACAGCACTATATAGCAGTATTATTTACTGTAGCTATTTTATATAACTTATTAAATTACTTTATATATGGGGCTATTTATGGTCTGTTTTTGATGCTATTATTTGAGCACTGTATGGGGGTACTTACTTATACACTGTGCAGTCTATGATGGTGACAGCACAGTATGGCAGTGTTATTTATTGTACCTATTCTTGTTAGATCCTTTTATACATAGGGCTGTTTTGTATTCAGTGAGTGACGCTATTATTATGGTAGCATCTAGTTGGGATTGTGCAGGATATCATTTTTGTAGTTTGCATTGGTGGAAGCACAGTATCGCATTGTTATTTACTGTAGATATTTTAGATAATTGTTATTAGGTTATTTTATACATGGGGCTGTTTTTTTTTACTGTATGATGACATTATTTGAGCACTCTATGGTGGTATTTAGAGATGAGCGAAACTCCAAACTCCGACTTATCATTGAAGTCCATTTTACAATTCAGAGAGGAGAGAGATTTCTATGGGGTTCAGAGTCAGGTTAACATACGGGTACAGTTCTGGTACCCGAGCCGAACTTTGGACTAAAGTTTGGTCGAACACGACTAACCTGAACATTGACGGGTCCGCTCATCCCTAGTGGCTTTTACTTAGGCATTGTGCTGATTATAACCTTTTTGATGTATGATGGTGGCAGCACAGTACAGCAGTGTAATTTAGATACTTTAGGTAATAGATTAATTATATATGGAGCTGTTTTTTATACACTGTATGACGCCATCATTTGAGCATTGCATGCTGCTGCTTACATAGGCAGTGTGCTGTATATTATATCTGCAGTGCTTACATGTGGCAGCACTATATAGCAGTGTTATTTACTGTGTATATTTTATATAAGTGGCATTAGATTACTCTACATATGGATCTGTTTTTTGGTCATTGTATGATGCTATTATTTGAGCACTGTGTGTTGTTAATATTTACTTAGACACTCTGCAACATGTTAATTTTGCAGTCTGTGATGGTGGCAGCACTGTATAGCAGTGTTATTTACCATGTATAATTTATATAACTGTTTTTAAACAATTATATATATGAAACAGTTTTTTGTTCACTGTTTGAAGCTATTATTTGAGCACTGTATGTTGATATTTAAATAAGAACTGTGCTGCATATCATTTTTGCAGTTTATGACGATGGCAGCAAAGTATAGCAGTATTATTATGGTATTAGATTACTGTATATGTGGGCTGATGGCAACACTATATAGCAGCATTATTTCCAATGGATATTTTATAGAACTTTTATTAGATTATGTTACATATAGAGCTTTATTGGTCACTTTTTGATGTTATCATTTAAGCACTGTATGGCGGTATATACTTAGGCAGTGTACAGTATATTATTTTTACAAGTTGCAAAGGTGACAACACAGCATAGCAGTGTTATTTAAGTATTTTATATAACTGGTATTACATTACTTCATATAAGGAAGAATTTTTTGTTTGCTGTATGAAGCTATATTTGAGCACTGTTTGGTGGTATGTACTTAGGCACTATGCAGTATATTATTTTAGCAGCGTATAGTTGGTGACCGCACTGTATGGAAGTGTCATTTATATTTATAAATTATTATTATTTTGTATAGAGTTCTGGGAGCTATTTTTATTCACTGTATGATGCAATTACTTTTAGCACCATTTGGTGGTATTTATGCACTGTGCGATATATTATTTTTTTTATTATATCACAGCCTATATAAGTTATATATTGTGTTATTTGGCTAAGGTATATGTGGAACATCATCAGGCACAGTATGATGATTTGTACACTGTATGACTGTATATAGAAGCAACCTACTGACAGTACAAGAAATGCGTGCTCATCACTCGAGCCAAGAAATGTAAGTCATCAGAAGGCAGGAAAACATTTACAATTTGAGGACAGTACTCTGTTAGCCAAGCTATTTAGTCATTCCCTTGGATTATGCAAATTATATATTTGCAAAATCTGTAACTAGTTGTGTGATTTTTAGATTCTACATGCGGACTTCCTGTGTACTTGGCTACACCGGCCAGCAATTAAAAAAGTGACAGAAGCTTTTCTGTCTCCTTCTGGCAGTGACTGGAAACTGCAACACATGTATTAGTGGAGATGAGGGGATTACTTTGCTATCCGTCAGCTATTAGGATATATTTGATGAAATTATTTGACATGTGCTTGGATCACTTTTGGTGTATAACAGCAATCGTGGAAATTACTCAGTCATTGTGAGCTATGGACTGCAGACTTCTGGACTGGGCAACATTCTTTGTCCTAAATATTTGCCCATTGGTTTTATGGTATTAGATTTAAAGGGCACCTGTCACCCCCTTTTTTCCGTATGAGATAAAAATACTGTTAAATAGGGCCTGAGCTGTGCATTACAACAGTGTATTTTGTGGACCCCGATTCCCCACCTATGCTGCCAAAATACGTTACCAAAGTAGCCGTTTTCGCCTGTCAATCAGGCTGGTCTGGTCAAAAGGGCGTGGTGTCTTCCCCCAGATCTTGCTTAGTTTTCCGTTGGTGGCGTAGTGGTTTGCGCATGCCCAAGGTCCCGAATCCACTGCACAGGGGAGTGAAAACAGCGCTCTGCTGCCCGCGGCTTCAGGAAAATGGCCGCCGCGATCTCCATCTGCGCACGCGTGGCATCCCACGGCCATTTTCCTGAAGCTGCGGGCAGCAGAGCGCTCCATCTGCGCACGCGCGGCCAAAGAAATATGGCCGCCCCCACCGATCAACAGGGAAATAACGCACATCGCGCTGTTTTCACTCCCCTGTGCAGTGGATTCGGGACCTTGGGCATGCGCAAACCACTACGCCACCAACGGAAAACTAAGCAAGATCTGGGGGAAGACACCACGCCCTTTTGACCAGACCAGCCTGATTGACAGGCAAAAACGGCTACTTTGGTAACGTATTTTGGCAGCATAGGTGGGGAATCGGGGTCCACAAAATACACTATTGTAATGCACAGCTCAGGCCCTATTTAACAGTATTTTTATCTCATATGGAAAAAACGGGGTGACAGGTGCCCTTTAAGGTATGAGATTAATGCAAATACATTACTCATCCTAAGTGAGATCATATATTATACCCCAGAGCTGCATTCACTATTCTGCTGGTGCTGTCACTGTGTACATACATTACATTACTTATCCTGTACTGATCCTGAGTTACCTCCTGTATTATACTCCAGAGCTGCACTCACTATTCTGCTGGTGCAGTCACTGTGTACATACATTACATTACTTATCCTGTACTGATCCTGAGTTACATCCTGTATTATATTCCAGAGCTGCACTCAGTATTCTGCTGGTGCGTCACTGTGTACATACATTACATTACTGATCCTGTACTGATCCTGAGTTACATTTTGTATTATACCCCCAGAGCTGCACTCACTATTCTGCTGGTGCAGTCACTGTGTACATACATTACATTACTTATCCTGTACTGATCCTGAGTTACATCCTGTATTATACTCTAGAGCTGCACTCACTATTCTGCTGGTGCAGTCACTGTGTACATACATTACATTACTCATCTTGTACTGATCCTCAGTTACCTCCTGTATTATACTTCAGAGCTGCACTCACTATTCTGCTGTTCTGTGGAGGTCTCATATCTATAATATAATATAATTAATTACTCGATATTCTTTGTACCATCCATTGGATGTCTCCATCTAGCATCAAAGAAACTTTGCAGTAATAGATATTAACCCTTTGCATCCAACCCTATGACAGTCATTAAACATGTGATTACCTGCAGGGCTACAAGTGAATGATGAAGCAGATTGCACACGCTGTTAACAGACCTCATCACCTGTGGAGAGAGTAATAGAGAAATGATGATGTACGCTGCCCTAGGGCTCTCAGCCAGACACCAAGTGGTTAACCTCCCAACAATAAAGAGAAGAGCAGATCACCAGCAGATTGCATACAATCAGATTGGGAATACTTCAGACTTTATTGTAGACTCATCCTCACATATTGTGCCATCATTGCTAGCAAGATCTTATACAAAGAGTAAAGAGAGTAGACAGCAACCTACATAGATATGTAACTGATTATCAGTTTACAGAGTGTCTCCCCCTGTGGTGGACTCAGAGTGACCACATACTACATGATTGTTTAGTTTTTTAAAGTTAGCCAATTATTACCACATTTGTTCAGCAGTGGTCACTGCAGATTAAATGAGTGGTTATTGATACCATCGATAACTTTTGAGCAGCTGGACCCAGTGCCTCTCATTTAGAGTGGTCTATGTGATTTATTTCATAGTGACAACAGTGAGTATTAGCGAATTAAAGTGAACTTACTAACTTTTCATGGTATTCTCGATATGGTAAGAAACCCAATAAACCATACGGAAACCCTGCTTTTTTGGACTCTTTGAAAGGCTTGTCAACTCTTCTTGGAGTTCGGGAGGTCTGACATGTTTCTGGAGTCTTCTCAAATGTTGTGGGAGATTTATCAAGTATGATCCTGTTAGGGGAAAGTACAGAACAGAGGGAAAATCCATTATCTATCTATCTATCTATCTATCTATCTATCTATCTATCTATCTATCTATCTATCAAAGAGTTGCATCTGGACAGGTCCTGGTCTGGAGATATGTGTCACTGAGGTGGTTAGCCTTGGTGATGTGAAGCCCAGAAAAGAAGGCTCCTGCATCAATAGTGCTGAGAGCTTTATAATGGGCCCAGACTTTGGGTCCAGGTTTTAGAAATGAGCAGAAGATTGGGTGGGACTGGTATTTCCAATAGGCTTGAACAGCTTATTTAAGGCAGCTGAGCTGCCTCAGTATTGTCTGTAAGTGAAGGTGGGAGGACTTATACTTTGCTCCTCAGTTTTGTCTGGAGGCTGACTAGAAGTGACCTTAATTGTAAAATGTGTGAGCTCACATTGCTGGATGTTATACTGCCATATGTGACACCTCAGTGATTCGCATGGCTTTAAGCACTATTCTACTAACTGCATGCACCCCTTTGTCTTCTCAGGGTCTGACCTTCTCAGTGGTCTTCCTCTTGCAGACACTTCCACCACTACTACTATTCTCTTTGCCAGCTGCTGCGGGGTCAGGCATTGCCCTGGTGTGGCACCTGGTGGCTACCATAACAGCCCAAGCAGTGGTGTACTGCCACTGGTGGATGACCATGTGGTCACTATGGGGCCCATGAGTCAGGGGGCCTAGTGTCACTGCCAGCACCAGCCCCCCTGCTACATTCGTTCAACTGTTTCGGCATGCTGTTTGCCAGTACAGTTGAAAGCAATGATGGAAGAGGGAGCATCTGCTGACGGTTCTATTCCCATAATTCCCCTTCAGCGTCTGAGCTTTGTGATGCCCTAGTGCAGAGACACTGCACATATGACTCCAATTTGCAGTACAAGGGAAAAAAAGACCTTGTATTATACTCAGCTATAAGGCGATCTGGTCCGATGGGCATCACTGGTGTTGGTCCAGGGCTTCATCTGGTCATCCTTCTGTGCTTCATGTGAATGATATGTCCTACATCATCCACACAGTGTACTCCTTTGCACTTGTGTGCAAGCGCACTTCTCTCTGCTCTGCTGAGGACAGAGCAAAGTACTGCAGTGAGCATGCATCGGGAAAGGTCTACAGAACTCCGGCGCATGCGCACTACAGTACTATTCTATGCCCTCGGCAGGGCAGAGAAAAGTGCACCTGTGCAGATGCGCAAAAAGGAACACTGTGTGGAAGAGGTAGGATGCGTTATCCACATGAAGCACAGAAGGCTGACGGCATCAAAAGAAGAGAGGATGCATCGGACTAAGAACAGCGACACCCATCGGACTGGACAACACCATAGATGAGTATAAAGAAAAGTCTTTTTTGTCTTTCTGGAGTAATACGTGAAGCATTATAGAATGGTGCCACATAGGGTTTAAAGGTGGTAGCTGTAGGCTATATTGGAAAAAACTGGTTACAGGTTCCCCTTTAACCCCTTCACCATCAAGTCTGTTTTCAACTTCATGACCTGGCCAAATTTTACAATTCAGACCAATGTCAGTTTACCTGGTAATAACTCTGGAATGCTTCAACATATCCCACTGATTCTGAGATTTTTTTTTTTTTTCGTGACATGTCGTATTTCATCAGAGTGGTAAAACTTCACCGACTTTTATTTTTTAAACGGACTACAGAATGATAGTGGGGCAGTTTGTTTCCTCCCCCAGCCTGGCTTTTCCATATGGCTCATGGTCACAGATTCCAGTTACAAACCCTGCAGTAAAGGGTTTGGGTGTGTCAGAGTCATGGTCAGTGTCAGTTTGATGTTTGCAGGAGGGCAGAGCAGAAGGCTCTGCAGAGCTCCACCCGTGTGAGGCAACACAGACAAGCAGAGCCAAAAAGCCAAGGGAGCTAAAAGGCCAGGCACTCACAGCACAAGCGGCAGTGCAGTTGCCCATGGCAACCGGTCTCAGAGGTGGACTGGCGTGTTTATGGGCTGCAAACTGGAGGATATGTTTCCCGATGGCGATCCGGAGGATATTTTGTGCTGTATAATTTTGTGAGTTGGCATTAAAGAGACTTTTGTTTTGGAATTTTACTGTGGTCACTGCCTGTCTATCACATTGCATGATCCCCCCTCAAGTGACCTCATTTTGGAAAATATACCCCTTTGGGAATTTATCTACAGGTGTTGTGACGATTTTGACTCCATAGGAGTTTTCCAGAAACAAGCAGCAGCAGCTGAGAGAAAATTGCAATCTGCCGTTGTAGTGACCAGTATGTTGAAGTGCCCGTACATTGTGCCTAGATCATTCTTCTGGAGGGCATGCACATGTAAATGTAGCTCTTATCGCTACAGAATTGCCAAACATGTGGACACTAGCTGCAGTTTAAGCACACTCGGGCTCAGAAGGGAGGGGGGATTTGGGTTTGGGAGCACAAAATTTGCTGAATTTCTTTTTGGGGAGAGGGCTATTTAGCTTTTCCAGTGACTTTGTACCACTACTAAAGTGGAAACCCCCTTATACTCCCATTGACAGATGACGGCCCTAAGTGGGGACTTGCTTCTTTCTGTGGATTCAGTTGAAGCTTTTATTGGAAACATTTTACATAACATTTTGGATCACATTTATCCAGTGCTCTATGCTGAGCACTTACTTTGGGGCTTTCCTTTAAATGTTCAAGTGCTGTAATTCAGATGAACCCCCCAAGGGAGCCACTCTCTGTAATGAGGCAGCAGAGTCACTCTGTGGCCGAAGGCACTCTTATGCAGTCCTATTAAGATGGACACTGTTGTGAATTCTGCTCTTGGGCTCCCTCCGGTGGTTGTAAGTGGTAGCGCTGCTGTCTCTGAGTCGCAGCATTTGTCAGGTGTGTTCACTTTGTGCAATTCTGACTGGGCTATTTAGTTTTGCTTGACCCTTTAGTCAGTGCCAGTTGTCCATTGTTCCTGGAGGATTCACATCCCTGCTGGTCTCTCCTGCTTTGCTGTTCATTTCAACAAAGATAAGTTCTGGCCTTGATTTTTGCTGTCCACATGCTGTGGCCTTATTGTTCAGTTCTTTTCCATGTTTTTGTCTTGTCCAGCTTGGTCTGTATAAGGATTTGTTTTGCCAAGCTGGCATCTCTGGAGATGCAGATATACCCTCCATATCTTTAGTTAGCTGTGGAGATTTTGTATTTTCTGTGGTGGATATTTTCTAGTGTTTTAATAGTGACCGCATAGTACTCTGTCCTATCCTTTCTATTTAGCTAGAAGTGGCCTCCTTTGCTAAATTCTGATTTCAGTCTGTGTATGTTTTTCCCTCTCCTCTCACAGTCAATATTTGTGGGGGGCTGTCTATCCTTTGGGGATTTTCTCTGAGGCAAGATAGTTTTCCCTTTTCTATCTCTAGAGGTAATTAGTCCTCCGGCTGTGTCGAGATGTCTAGGGAGTGATAGGTACATTCCATGGCTACTTCTAGTTGCGGTGTTAAGTTCAGGGTCTGCGGTCAGTACAGGTACCACCTTCTCCAGAGTACGTCTCATGCTGCTCTTAGGCCACCAGATCATAACAGTACAACTGGCCCACAATGAGTTAACCGCATCTCAGAAGAAGGGAAGGAAAGTGCTGAGCCATTTTTTTTTCTGTAGTCTGTTGTGTTTTTTTTTTTTCTTCCCTCTTTACCTCTGGGTGGCTCAGGAGTTCGGCGCTGGTATGGATGTTCAGGGATTGGCTTCTCGTGTGGATCAACTTGCTGCTAGAGTACAGGGTATTTCCGATTATATCGTTCAGACTCCGGTTTTAGAGCCTAGAATTCCAACTCCTGATTTGTTTTCTGGGGACAGGTCCAAATTTTCGAGCTTTAAAAATAACTGTAAACTGTTTTTTGCTCTGAAACCCCGTTCCTCTGGTGATCCCATCCAGCAGGTTAAAATTGTTATATCTCTGCTGCGTGGTGACCCCCAGGATTGGGCATTTGCCCTGGAACCTGGGAATCTGGCGTTGCTTAATGTGGACACCTTTTTTCAGGCGCTTGCGTTATTGTATGATGAACCTAATTCAGTGGATCATGCTGAGAAGACCTTGTTGGCCCTGTGTCAGGGTCAAGAAGCGGCAGAATCATATTGCCAGAAGTTTAGAAAATGGTCTGTACTGACTAAATGGAATGAGGATGCCTTGGCGGCAATTTTCAGAAAGGGTCTTTCTGAATCCGTTAAAGATGTTATGGTGGGGTTCCCCATGCCTGCTGGTCTGAGTGATTCCTTGTCTCTGGCCATTCAGATTGATCGGCGCTTGCGCGAGCGCAGAGTTGTGCACACTATGGCATTGTCTTCCGAGCGGAGTCCTGAGCCTATGCAGTGTGATAGGATTGTGTCTAGAGCTGAACGACAAGGATTCAGACGTCAGAATAGGTTGTGTTTTTACTGCGGCGATTCTGCTCATGTTATTTCTGATTGCCCTAAGCGTACCAAGAGAATCGCTAGTTCTGTTACCATCAGAACTGTTATCTGTGACCCTGATCTGCTCATTATCGTCATTTTCTGTCATGGCATTTGTGGATTTAAGCGCCGCTCTAAACTTAATGGACTTAGAATTTGCCAGACGTTGTGGTTTCCCCTGGCAGCCTTTGCAGAGTCCTATTCCTTTGAGAGGCATTGATGCTACACCGTTGGCTAAAAATAAACCTCAGTTTTGGACACAGCTGACCATGTGCATGGCGCCAGCCCATCAGGAAGATTGTCGTTTTCTGGTGTTGCATAATTTACATGATGTTATTGTGCTGGGTTTCCCATGGTTACAGGTGCATAATCCGGTATTAGATTGGAAATCTATGTCTGTGACTAGTTGGGGTTGTCAGGGGGTTCATGGTGACGCTCCTTTGATGTCAATTGCCTCCTCCCCCTCTTCTGAAATTCCTGAGTTTTTGTCCGATTTCCAGGATGTATTCAATGAGCCCAAGTCCAGTTCCCTTCCACCGCATAGGGACTGTGATTGTGCTATTGACTTGATTCCAGGCTGTAAGTTCCCTAAGGGCCGACTTTTCAACCTGTCTGTGCCAGAACATACCGCCATGCGGAGCTATGTTAAGGAGTCCTTGGAGAAGGGGCATATTCGGCCATCTTCTTCACCATTGGGAGCAGGTTTTTTTTTTTGTTGCCAAAAAAGATGGCTCCTTGAGACCCTGTATTGATTATCGCCTCTTGAATAAGATCACGGTCAAATTCCAATACCCTTTGCCTTTGCTTTCTGATCTGTTTGCTAGGATTAAGGGGGCTAGTTGGTTTACTAAGATTGACGTTCGAGGGGCATATAATCTTGTTCGTATTAAGCAGGGTGACGAATGGAAAACTGCGTTTAATACGCCCGAAGGCCATTTTGAATACCTTGTGATGCCATTCGGACTCTCTAATGCTCCATCTGTGTTTCAGTCCTTCATGCATGATATATTTCGGAATTATCTTGATAAATTCATGATTGTATATTTGGATGATATTTTGATTTTTTCAGATGATTGGGAGTCTCATGTGAAACAAGTCAGGATGTTATTTCAGTTCCTTCGTGATAATGCCTTGTTTGTGAAGGGGTCTAAGTGCCTCTTTGGAGTACAGAAGATTTCTTTTTTGGGCTTCATTTTTTCTCCCTCATCTATAGAAATGGATCCGGTTAAGGTTCAAGCCATTCATGATTGGATCCAGCCCACATCCGTGAAGAGCCTTCAGAAATTTTTGGGCTTTGCTAATTTTTATCGCCGTTTCATTGCCAACTTCTCCAGTGTGGTTAAACCCCTGACCGATTTGACGAAGAAAGGCGCTGATGTGACGAATTGGTCCTCTGCGGCTGTTTCTGCCTTTCAGGAGCTTAAACGCCGATTTACTTCTGCCCCTGTGTTGCGTCAGCCGGATGTTTCTCTTCCTTTTCAGGTTGAGGTTGACGCTTCTGAGATTGGGGCAGGGGCCGTTTTGTCTCAGAGGAATTCTGATGGTTCCTTGATGAAACCGTGTGCCTTCTTTTCTCGAAAGTTTTCGCCTGCGGAACGCAATTATGATGTCGGCAATCATGAGTTGTTGGCTATGAAGTGGGCATTTGAGGAGTGGCGACATTGGCTTGAGGGGGCCAAGCACCGTATTGTGGTCTTGACCGATCATAAGAATCTGATTTATCTCGAGTCTGCCAAACGACTGAATCCTAGACAGGCCCGATGGTCCCTGTTTTTCTCCCGTTTTGATTTTGTGGTCTCGTATCTTCCAGGTTCTAAGAATGTTAAGGCTGATGCCCTCTCTAGGAGCTTTTTGCCTGATTCTCCTGGGGTCCTTGAGCCGGTCGGCATTCTGAAGGAAGGGGTGATTCTTTCTGCCATCTCCCCTGATTTACGACGGGTACTTCAGGAATTTCAGGCTGATAAACCTGACCGCTGTCCAGTGGGGAAATTGTTTGTTCCTGACAGATGGACTAGTAAAGTGATTTCAGAGGTTCATTGTTCTGTGTTGGCTGGTCATCCTGGGATTTTTGGTACCAGAGATTTGGTTGGTAGGTCCTTTTGGTGGCCTTCTTTGTCACGGGATGTGCGTTCTTTTGTGCAGTCCTGTGGGACTTGTGCGCGGGCCAAGCCTTGCTGTTCCCGCGCTAGTGGGTTGCTTTTGCCTTTGCCGGTCCCTGAGAGGACTTGGACGCATATTTCTATGGATTTTATTTCGGATCTTCCAGTTTCCCAGAGGATGTCAGTTATCTGGGTGGTTTGTGACCGGTTTTCTAAGATGGTTCATTTGGTACCTTTGCCTAAGTTGCCTTCCTCTTCTGATTTGCTTCCGTTGTTTTTTCAGCATGTGGTTCGTTTGCATGGCATTCCGGAGAATATTGTGTCCGATAGAGGTTCCCAGTTTGTTTCTAGGTTTCGGCAGGCCTTTTGTGCTAGGCTGGGCATTGATTTGTCTTTTTCTTCCGCAAGTCATCCTCAGACAAATGGCCAAACCGAGCGAACTAATCAGACTTTGGAAACTTATTTGAGATGCTTTGTGTCTGCTGATCAGGATGATTGGGTGGCTTTCTTGCCATTGGCCGAGTTTGCCCTTAATAATCGGGTTAGTTCTGCTCCCTTGGTTTCACCCTTCTTTTGTAACTCTGGTTTTCATCCTCGTTTTTCTTCAGGGCAGGTTGAGCCTTCTGATTGTCCTGGGGTGGACTCTGTGGTTGACAGCTTGCAGCATATTTGGGCTCATGTTGTTGACAATTTGGTGTTGTCTCAGGAGGGGGCTCAGCGTTTTGCTAACCGTCGTCGGTGTATTGGTTCCCGGCTTCGGGTTGGGGATTTGGTCTGGTTGTCTTCCCGTCATTTTCCTATGAAGGTTTCTTCCCCTAAGTTTAAGCCTCGGTTTATTGGCCCTTATAGGATTTCTGAGATTATCAATCCAGTGTCTTTTCGTTTGGCCCTTCCAGCCTCTTTTTCCATCCATAATGTTTTTCATAGATCTTTGTTGCGGAAATATGTGGTGCCCGTTGTTCCCTCTGTTGATCCTCCTGCCCCGATGTTGATTGATGGGGAGTTGGAGTATGTGGTTGAGAAGATTTTGGATTCTCGTTTTTCGAGGCGGAAGCTTCAATATCTTGTCAAATGGAAGGGTTATGGCCAGGAGGATAATTCTTGGGTTGTTGCCTCCGATGTTCATGCTGAGGATTTGGTTTGTGCTTTTCATTTGGCTCGTCCGGATCGGCCTGGGGGCTCTGGTGAGGGTTCGGTGACCCCTCCTCAAGGGGGGGGGTACTGTTGTGAATTCTGCTCTTGGGCTCCCTCCGGTGGTTGTAAGTGGTAGCGCTGCTGTCTCTGAGTCGCAGCATTTGTCAGGTGTGTTCACTTTGTGCAATTCTGACTGGGCTATTTAGTTTTGCTTGACCCTTTAGTCAGTGCCAGTTGTCCATTGTTCCTGGAGGATTCACATCCCTGCTGGTCTCTCCTGCTTTGCTGTTCATTTCAACAAAGATAAGTTCTGGCCTTGATTTTTGCTGTCCACATGCTGTGGCCTTATTGTTCAGTTCTTTTCCATGTTTTTGTCTTGTCCAGCTTGGTCTGTATAAGGATTTGTTTTGCCAAGCTGGCATCTCTGGAGATGCAGATATACCCTCCATATCTTTAGTTAGCTGTGGAGATTTTGTATTTTCTGTGGTGGATATTTTCTAGTGTTTTAATACTGATCGCATAGTACTCTGTCCTATCCTTTCTATTTAGCTAGAAGTGGCCTCCTTTGCTAAATTCTGATTTCAGTCTGTGTATGTTTTTCCCTCTCCTCTCACAGTCAATATTTGTGGGGGGCTGTCTATCCTTTGGGGATTTTCTCTGAGGCAAGATAGTTTTCCCTTTTCTATCTCTAGAGGTAATTAGTCCTCCGGCTGTGTCGAGATGTCTAGGGAGTGATAAGTACATTCCACGGCTACTTCTAGTTGCGGTGTTAAGTTCAGGGTCTGCGGTCAGTACAGGTACCACCTTCTCCAGAGTACGTCTCATGCTGCTCTTAGGCCACCAGATTATAACAGGACACCACCCTATCACAGGTCAGATGGCATCCACAGTGCCTCCATCTGCCTCATTATAGGCAATCTTCTGCCGAAGATTCCGTCTGAATCACATATTTCGGAGGTTTACATGGAAACCCCAATGATAAATGTGAGCCGAGTCTTACTGCAAATGAATTAACAAATCAACAGCATGTGAAGAATTGGTTGTATTTATTTTTTACACCGTTCCCTATGCGGTATAAGTGATCAGACAACTTTATTCTTCAGGTCGATGCACTTACGGTGATACAAGATTTATATCGAGTTTTTCTGTTTGGCTGCTGTCACACACTAAAAGACACTTTTTTTTCAAAAACAAGTTTTTGCATCACCATATATTAAGAGCTATAATTTTTCCATGTTTTTGCTGACAGAGTCATGTTATGACTTGTTTTTTTGCGGGACGAGTTGACATTTTTATTGGTATCATTTTTGGGCTTATGACATCTTTTGATCACTTTCTATTCTGATTTTTGGGAGGCAGATATTACAAAAACTAGTAATTCAGGAATAGTTGTTTTTTTCTATGCTATTCTGCGTTTGGTAAAATTGATAGCTTTATTCTTCGGGTCAGTACAATTACAGTGATACCACATTTATATTTTTTTTATGTTTTGGCACTTTTACATAAAAACTATTTTACAAAAAAAAATAATTATTTTTGCATCACTTTATTCAGAGAGCTGTAACTTTTTGATTTTTCCGCTGATAGAGCTGTATGGTGGCTTGTTTTTTTTGCATGACAAGATGAGGTTTTCAGCATTTATTGTTTATTTAATTTTCTTTTTCATAATAATATTTATTTATGGGTACACAATGTACAGCTCTGGCAAAAATTAAGAGACCACCACATCAAAACCCTGTCATGGGCAGCCCAATCTCCAGACCTGAACCCCATTGGAAACCTCTGGAATGTAATCAACAGGATGATGGATAGTCCCAAGCCATCAAACATAGAAGAACTGCTTACATTTTTGTGCCAGAAGCAGTGTGAAAGACTGGTGGAGAGCATGCCAAGACACATGAAAGCTGTGATTAACAATCATGGTTATTCCACATAATATTGATTTCTGAACTCTTCCTGAGTTAAAACAATAGTATTGTTGTTTCTAAATGATTATGAACTTGTTTTCTTTGCATTATTCGAGGTCTGAAAGCACTGTTCTTTTTTAATTTTGACCATTTTTCTTTATCAGAAAAAAAAATTAAAAATATATTGCTTGGAAGTTCGGAGACATGTTGTTCTAAGTTTATAGACTAAAAGAACAATTTACATTTTTCTCAAAAATTTACCTATAAAGAGAAAGACAAACTGAACATTTTGCAGTGGTCTCTTAATTTTTGCCAGAGCTGTATATATTTTTATCATTATTTTGTGATTTTTTTAAAAATATTTTTACAACTTTTTTTTTACTTTTTTTTACTTATTTCCGCTATAGGACTCTCATTTTCTGCAGTCTGATCCCAGTTATAAGGTATAGCGATGCTGAATACCTTATAGCCTGTCAGCCCTGCAGACACAAGTTAGTTAGATCATGCACTGCGCATGATCTAACTAACTTGCTAGTGCCTGGTGACCTGGATGTCGTCATGATGACATCGGGTCACCATGGAAATGATAGGGATCCAAGGTCACAAGTCAGAGTCAGAGTGGTAAAGGAGTCCAAGGTCACAAGCCAGGAGGGTACGTCATAAACAGAAGGAAGAGAAAAGCGTAGTCAGATAACACCTACACCTTGTGCAAAAATTGACTGTAGTCAGAGACTTGTTCCCCATCATAGATGGGGATGGATCTGGTTAGTTCACTCACTGCCTTGGTCGGTTCAGTGCTGCGTTGCCCAGGGAGATCTCCAGAATGCAAGATGACCATGTGAGCCTGGTGGAGACATACATGGCAGTCAAGGAGTCCCTGTGTAGTCAAGGTGGTTTAGTGTCACCTTGCTGGGGTTCTCAATCTATCTATTTATCTATCACATCTTCTTGGCTTTCCCTCACTTTGCTGTGATTATTACTATTCATTATTCCAGGGGCAATATTTGCACACCCTAGGTGGGCCCCTTCCTCCCTCGTAATTTTAGGGCACCTTCTATGTCTGGTTTGGAGCACATTGGTATATTTGGTTTCTTGTAACACGTCTGGGCAGCGAGGTTTATGTGACCATATTTCTCATAATCCAATCTAGAATTCAGGATTTTACATCTAATGAAAAATAGTATAATTATTCTGCCCAGACAAAAAGCTTCGGAGCCCGGAGCAGGAGCAAAAATGCAGCAACCAGCAGTGTGTCTCTATAGCCCGGGGCCGCGCAGGTCATATATAACCACTGTGCTCTCCTGATTAATTTTTAATTGAGTCTTGTAAAGGCGTGGAAACAGTGTGAATTATAAAGCCGCAGAGGCGGCCATGTACACCGTGTGCAGGACTCAGACCTGGTCCGGGGCATGGAGGAGACGGGGTCATAGAGAGAAGGGGCCACATCAAAGGGAGATACGACCAGCAGATAATTGGTGCTTGGGGGGATCACTTTGAGTCAAGGACCCAGGGGTGCAGCCATGGCAAAAGTCATGAAGGACTAATCCAGACCCGAAATGGACCATGGTAATAAGATCAGATTAGATACGCGGCCACAGATGCTGCATGACCAGAGCCCCAACTACAATCACCTCTGTGCTCAACAATGAAGAAAAAGTCTACAATGTATACTAAATCACATATACCTATTATCTATCTATTCATCCCATATCTATCTATCTATCTAATATCTATCTATCTATCTATCTATCTATCTATCAATCTATATCCCATATCTATCTATCTACCTATCTGTCTATCCCATATCTATCTATCTATCTATCTATCCCATATCTATCTATCTATCTATCTATCTATCTATCTATCTATCTATCTATCCCATATCTATCTATCTATCTATCTATCTATCTATCTATCTATCTATCCCATATCTATCTATCTATCTATCTATCTATCTATCTATCTATCTATCTATCTATCTATCTATCTATCCCATATCTATCTAGCTATCTCATATCTATCTATCTATCTATCTATTTATCCCATATCTATCTATCTATCTATCTATCTATCTATCTATCTATTTATCCCATATCTATCTTTCTATCTATCTATCTATCTATCTATCTATCTATCTATCTATCTATCCCATATCTATCTATCAATCTATCTACCTATCCCATATCTATCTATCTATCTATCTATCTATCTATCTATCTATCTATCTATCTATCTATCTATCTATCTATCTATCTATCCCATATCTATCTATCAATCTATCTACCTATCCCATATCTATCTATCTATCTATCTATCTATCTATCTATCTATCTATCTATCTATCTATCTATCTATCTATCATGGGTCTGTAGTTGTGATCTCCAGAATTTGTAGTAATTTCCAGCATGAGAATATCTCAAAGAAGCGACACTTCAATCACTGAAGCACGAGGGCCGAAGGGCGAAAGAAAGAAAAATAAAACAATTTGTTTTCCAAAATGCAGATTACACTGATTCACTGCAAATCCCGACCCTGGAGTATCACTCCCATCATCTGTGATTGAAACTGTATAATGTCCTGTATAGCGGACAACTGTTGATCGTTCACCAGAAACGTTAGGCGACATCTCTCCGCCTGCACAGACGTTATAGTTTGTGTCCCCCTTTATTGGATTTGCTTGCTGGACCTGGGCCTTAGGAAGTTGGCCTGTTCATGCCCCCTTCTTTGGCTCATTAACGCCCATTTAGATGCCGCCTCATCGGCGTCAGCGGCTCTGTGCCCTGTACACAAACACACACATGTTTATTTTCTCTGGGGCGCTGCCAGGGCATCCAGAGGCATCAAAAGCAGCTACGTACCAGCGAGAATTGAAGAGAGGCCAGTGGTGGATGTGCTCTGCCAGGGTGCAGGGGAAAGGTCCACAGGGGGTTAACCTGGTCTGCTCAGAGTCAGCCTGGTTATCCTGATTCTTCCCTTTGGCATTGCCCCGAGATACACAGTGTTGGGGAAGATGACAATTGTGTTGGATACAAACTACGAATTTCTAGCTAGTATATAAGTATTTAACCCCTTCCAGTGCCTTTTTTTTTCATGATAAACAGAGCAGTATTATGTTCCTATTCTTAAATGGGTTTACCACCACCGTTAAATGTGTGTTTTATGTAATCTGTGCCAAAAATCTATTTTGCAATTTTTTTTAATGAAAAATGTTGCACTCCTAATGTAAATGTTTACACTGCCTTACCTTGTATTGAATTATTGTCTGTACAGTATATGTCACAAATTATTATTAAAATATTATATAAATATATTAGATTTTTATTATATATTTATATATATAATATTTATATTATTTTCATTTTAAATTAATATATTGTTTACATTATAATTGTATTACTTTTTTGCCCTATAACTAGAGCTGCCAACATAGTATTATAAGTGATAACTGTCGCTGTCAGCCCTGTGCGAGGTCAAATAATACCCAGCAGTATAATCATGCCATCAATCACCAGTGATCTCTGGGACCAATAGCAGTAGCTATTGATAAGCAAATTAAATAGTGATGAATAGAATTACTTATTCATTTCCTAAAAATAGTTCCAAAAACATAGGAAAATACAGCCAACCGGGAAGGGGTTAATCAATTTTTTTTTAATAAAATATATATACACATTTATATAAATTTATTTGCATTTTGCAGTGAGAAATAAGTATTTGCTCCCTCTCGCAAACAAGACTTAATACTTGGTGGCAAAACCCTTGTTGGCAAGCGCAGCAGTCACCAAGATGTTTTTTTGTAGTTGATGATGAGGTTTGCCCACATGTCAGGAGGAATTTTGGTCCTCTCCTCTTTCCTGATCATCTCTAAATCATTAAGATTTTGAGGCTGTCGCTTGGCAACTCGGAGCTTAAACTCCCTCTATAAGGTTTCTATGGGATTAATGACTGGAGACTGGCTCGGCCACTTCATGACCTTAATGTGCTTCTTTTTGAGCCATTCTTTTGTTGCCTTGTCTGTATGTTTTGATCATTGTCTTGCTGGATGAACCAGCCATGACCCATTTTTAATGTCCTGGCAGAGAAAAGGAGGTTGTCACTCAGAATTTTATGGTACATGGCTCCATCCATTCTCCCGTTGATACGGTGAAGTAGTCATGTGCCCTTAGCAGAGAACCACCCCCAAAACAATGTTTCCACCTCCATGCTTGACAGTGGGGATGGTGTTCTTTGGGTCATAGGAAGCATTTCTCTTCCTCCAAACACGGTGAGTTGAGTTAATGCCAAAGACCTCAATTTTTATATCATCTGACCACAGCACCTTCTCCCAGTCTCTCACAGAATCATCCAGGTTTTAATTGGCAAGGTTCAGATATGCCTGCACATGTGCCTTCTTGAGCAGGGGGACCTTGCGGGCACTGCAGGATTTTAAACCTTTATGGCGTAATGTGTTTCCAATGGTTTTCTTGGGGACTGTGGCCCCAGCTGCCTTGAGATCATTAACAAGTTCCCTCGTGTAGTTTTAGGCTGATCTCTCACCTTCCTCATGATCAAGGATACCCCACGAGGTGAAATTTTGCATGGTGCCCCAGATCGATGTTGATTGACAGTCATTTTGTATTTCTTCCATTTTCTTACTATTGCACCAACAGTTGTCTCCTCACTTAGCATCTTACTTATGGTTTTGTAGCCAATTCCAGCTTTGTGCAGATCTATGATCTTGTCCCTGACATCCTTATAAAGCTCTTTGGTCTTGCCCATGTTGTAGAGGTTAGAGCCTGACTGATTAATTGAGTCTGTGGACAGGAGTCTTTTATAAAGGTGACCATGTAAGACAGCAGTCTTTAATGCAGGTAACGAGTTGATTAGGAGCGTCTAACTGGTCTGTAGGAGCCAGAACTCTTAATGGTTGGTAGGGGATCAAATACTTATTTCTCACTGCAAAATGCAAATAAATGTATATAATTTATACAATGTGATTTTCTGGATTTTATTTTTGATATTCTGTCTCCCAATGTTAAAATTAACCTACCCTTAAAATTCTAGACTGTTCATGTCTTTGTCAGTGGGCAAACTTACAAAATCAGCAAGGGATCAAATACTTATTTTTCCCCACTGTATATATGTATATACACAGTACGTACATACATATACACAGCATATATATATATATATATATATATAAATATATATATATATATATATATATATATATATATATATATATATATATATATATATATATATATATATATATATATATATATATATAATGTGCATTGCCCCCCATGTGGCCATGTGGTCAATTTGAGGCCTGTGATTGACCTCATCTGTCACATGAGGAGGCGATTTACGTGACAGCATGGGGCCAATCATAGACGTCAGATTGGCTTAAGCACCGGAATGAAGAACACATGAACAAAAGTGCTTTTTATCTTAGATTTTTTTACCCCTTTCCTCCACTTATGACAGTCAGGTCAATTTTGATTTGTACTGAATTTATGCAGAATGAACCAGATCTCAGATCTTAGAGCGAATCTGCCCAAATTAAATTTCGGGATATTTTATCAATCTCTAGTAATAGCAGCAGCGCATTTTATACACAGTGCCCATTTGATCTGTGTATAAGTAAAGGAAGACGTAGAAGGCAGAAACTGGAAATCATTGCTTCTGTCTTCTTTTTGAGAAACACCAAACCCACAACTGTGAGATCTCCCGTTCACGTGAGTAGCATGAATACGGTAGAATAAACCCACACTAAAAAGAAAGAAATTATCAGCGATTATCAAAAGGTTAATATAATAATAAATAATAATAATAATAATACATAACAATAAATGAAAATAATAAATACAAATAATAATACATAATAAAAAATAATATATAATAATAAAAATAAACCATAATCAACAATACATAAAGATAATAACACATGAAAATAAAGGAAAATAATAAACAAATAATAATGCATAGTTATAAGTAACAAATAATACATCATAAATAATTCTGAATAAAAATAATAATAATACATCATAAATGAAAATAACAAAAAAATAATAATCATAAATAATAAATAATTATGAATTCAAATAATAATACATAAATAAATAAAACTAAATAAAAATATTATATCATAACTGATAACTATTGATTGGCTGCTTTTTTGAGTGCCCTGGTCTGGAGAGCTAGTACTCTATAAAAACCCCAACACATCTGCACTGCATAGACCGATCATCTAGGCGCAGCCAGTCTGAAATTTCATCTAAAATGGCAGGGGGACCAACGGTGGAAGTTGTCAGTAAGGAAACAATAGCGGGAGGTTAAGTCGTTCAATATGGGTGTCTGGCGATCATTCCAGCTCAGCTTTGCTGTTATCACTCCGGTTCCTTGAAACATTTGGAACTATTTATGTCCTTCCACTAATTTACATGTGCTGAGAGATGTGTGTGCGGTGGAGACTTTATTTCAAGTGGATACAAAACGTTTAAGCTGCTTGACTTGTAAATCATAGATGGGCGATAGCCAAAACCTATATAGATGTGTACACAATCACTTACTAGGAATGGGGGGCTGCTGCCGAGGGTGCACTGGGGGCTTTCAGGTTTGTCTTAGGTCATTACTGATGCTGAAAGAGTTAAAAAAATGAAAAAATAAAATGTAAAAAATTGTGATTTCTTCAATTCTATACATCATACTAATATCCTTCCGTTAGCGATCCTCCACCCATGCCTCCATTTTACTTTCGCTCTGGGAACAGGTAGCTCTACTTTTGGAAAAAAAAAATGTGGTTCCATTTTCCAAGACCTGTTGCATCTCCATTTTTCGGGATCAGAGGCTGGGTGAGGACTTATTTTTTACGCAATGAGTTGACGTTTTCATTGACACCATTTTAGGGTAGATAAGATGTTTTGATCGCCTGTTATTGCATTTTATTACAATGTCGCAGCAGACAAAAAAACCCCGTAATTCTGGCGTTTGTGTCTTATTACGCCATTTACCGATTGGTTAATTCTTTTAATATATTGATAGATCGGGCGTTTCTGAACTCGGCAATACCAAATATGTGTATTTTTTCATTGTTTTATTTTGAATGGAGCAAAAGTTAGGGTGATTTTAACTTTTATATCTTTTTAATATTTTCCCAAACTTTTTTTGTACTTTTTACTTGCTTCAATAGTCTCCTTAGGAGACTTGAAGTTGTGATTTTCTGATTGCTTGTGCTACACATAGCAGGGCTTAAGCTCTATTATGTGCAGCAAAAATCATCATCTTTTATGAATGGCGGCCTAGGAGATCTGCAATGACAAGCATGGGGGTCTTATGCAGATCCCCGGTTGTCATGCCAACCTATCGGCGCCCTGCAATCATGTGACAGGGACGCCAATGGGCGTGGTTTGTGACGCGCCTCTGGCGAGTTCAATGTACATGCCGCTGTCAGAGACTGACAGCATCACTTAACATGTTAACAGTGGCGGGTGGATCGCGATTCCACCCACGGCTGTTAGGGGCACATGACAGCTGATCTAATCAGCTGTCATATACCGGGAAAGATGCTTGCTCAGCGCCAGAGCCCGCACCAATTGCAAGGACACAACCTATGACATACCTATATGGAAGTTATGGAGTCCACACTTTTATAAATGATACCACTCCTGGCACTCGAAACCTGTCTGGTAGTCTTGTCTTGTGCAGTCTTGATTGAGTTTGACGGTAGCCATTGTGATGCGCTTTATAGCGGTGTGCAATATCATGCCATGTGTTATCGCATGTAGGCTTTCATGTGATGAGCTGTTAATTGGTGCATTCAGTGTCTCATTACAATAATGACTGGTGGTGGAGGTTCTCTCTGCGGCGGATCTAGTGAGAACACACAAACTGCTGATTGCTCCGTGCTTGGCTAGCACTCTGCCCTGAAGGGGACGTCGCTCTTTCAGCAGGAAGCTAACTATTTAATTGTGTGTGTATGCGGGATACATAATGAATTAGACTGAATTACACAAAGCAGGATGTCAGCGAGGGAGATGCAGCCACCAGCAGATTGTGTGGTGAGCTATGATGGCCATTATTTTTTTTTCCACATTGGAAAGAGGAGGGGAGGACTCATATGTCACCAACATTTCCTATTAGGGCCCACACGGATCTGATTAGCTCTTGATAATTCTGCAACAAATCGAACCATATATCCGTAGTAAAATCTGCAAATCAGCACTAGATTTTGGTGCAATAATTCCATTATTTATTATAATAAGAGGTTTTTAGACTCTGTACTTTAACAGAGATCTGTCACTAGGGTGTCATAGCCCCCTGAAAGTAAGATCGTCTCATCGGGTGATGAATCGCAGATCTTCTTTAGAGATGGTATGATTTGTGTCCCATATTAAATAGATTTAGTTTCTTCTGGTGTTGAAGAGGTTAACGACCCTTTCTATGCTGGTCAGAAACTTGAAGCTCCATTTCAGCTGCTTCTGATCTGGTCATTACCTCTTCCTATATAAACTGGTCAGACCTTCTTGTCCCTGCTGGTGAAAGATTGATCTTCCTGTGCTGTGTGCTAAATTTAAATGGTTGTAGTAGGGTTGTTGAAGTAGTGTTCTGTGGTTTGCTGTAGTACGTGAGTGTTTATCTCATGGTCCCTGTTCCCATTTAGTTTATTCCTCTCAGTCCCTATCCTCCTCCCTATTGTTGGTTAGTGTTTTTGAATAATAGAGATTTTCTGTTATCCCTGCATCTTGCTTACATTACATTTCTGTCCCATGCCTAATGGTGTTGGGGAGGGGACAGATCAGGGTTTAACAGGAGCATAGTAAAGTCGGAGACCCTGGCCACTTTACCTTCAAGAGTACACCCGGGACAGGAATAGATAGGTTCCCAGTTCCAGGGACAGTTTGAGGCCCCCTTCCTTACCGAGGACTGTCACAGCATGATTATGTAATCACGCAAAAGTTTTTCTTTCCCCTATAGTTTAAATGTCGTGAGCATCTCTAGAACTTTTCAAATCCTTTCAAATGTGAATTTGCATGTTTCCCAAAAATGTCATTTGCCACGAATTAAAATTAATGAAAAGATGTTTATAACCTCTTTCAATCTATTTAAAGCAAACACAGCCTTAATAGGATCAAAATGACCTCAGCATTAATGTCCATTGGTAAATGGATGGTAACTGTTCTTTACTGCTGTGCTTTCGCACACTATATGTACAGTTTCTTCAGTGTTCCATAACATTCTCTTTCTGTGGCCACGTTCATACGTTCTGTATTTGGTCAGTATTTTACATCAGTATTTGTAAGCCAAAACCAGGAGTGGAAAAATCAGAGGAAAAGTATAATAGAAACATGTCACCACTTCTGGATTTTTTTCATCCACTACTGGTTTTGGTTTACAGATGCTGAGGTAAAATACAGACCAAATACTGAATCTGTGAACGTGACCTATCTCTAAGGCTCCCATCACACATCCCTTTTTTGTATACGTATGCGGTCCTTTTTTAAGGGCTGCAAATACGGACACACGCATACCCATTGTATTCAATGGTGGTGCGCACATGTCAGGTTTTTCATACAGACTGTGTGTCCATGTGAAAACCCCGCAGACATGTCAGTTTTTATCAGTAGCAAGGACAAAATGTGTGCCGCAGATGTGCACACTGATAACACATGGAAAACTTGACATGACATGTACCGGCACCTGGGAAGAAGCGGTACACTCCACGCTGTTCCCAGGTGCTGACTGCTGAAAGCAGCTCTCATCATTGTTGCTTGGTCTCCATCAGATCAGTGCGACCAGAGGACAATGATGGGAGTTGTATTCAGCACTCGCTGTGTCCCTCCTGTGTAAAATAAATAAATTATTAAAACAGTGTTTTCATAACCAGCAGCGGGAAAGCCGACGGCCGGGTGCTGATATTAATAATCTGGGAAAAGGGACAATATTCCAAAAGATTCCCAGGCTATTAATAACAGCTCATAGCTGTTTGCTTAGCCTTTCCTGATGAATTTACGGAGATCCCAGAAAAAATGACTTACGGTCCCCCTATAATAATAATAATAATTTTATTTATATAGCGCCAACATATTCCGCAGTGCTTTACATTATAGAGCGGACTTGTACAGACAATAGACATTACAGCATAACAATAAATACAGATCAAAACAGATACCAGTAAGGGCCCTGCTCGCAAGCTTACAAGCTATGAGGAAAAATGGAAGACACGAGAGGTGGATGGTAACAATCGCTATTGTTGTTCGGACCAACCATAGTGTAAGGCTCGGGTGTTCGTGTAAAGCTGCATGATCCAGTTAACAGCCTAAATATGTAACAGTACAGACACAGAGGGCTATTAAATGCATAGAGCGTAAGAGACCATGATGCGATGAACCTAATT
Organism: Ranitomeya variabilis; assembly: GCF_051348905.1. NCBI lineage: Eukaryota > Metazoa > Chordata > Amphibia > Anura > Dendrobatidae > Ranitomeya > Ranitomeya variabilis. The sequence continues at coordinate 615,527,053 of NC_135235.1, forward strand.
ATGGTTTAAGTTTTTTGAATGGGCCACACAGGGATAGTTAGGTTAATGCGTTGAGGCGGTAGGCCAGTCTAAACAAATGCATTTTTAGGGCACTCTTAAAACTGTGGGGATTGGGGATTAATTGTATTAACCTGGGTAGTGCATTCCAAAAACTGGCGCAGCACATGAAAAGTCTTGGAGACGGGAGTGGAAGGTTCTGATTATTGAGGATGCTAACCTCAGGTCATTAGCAGAACAGAGAGCAAGGGTAGGGTGGTAGGCTGAGACCAGGGAGGAGATGTAGGGTGGTGCTGAGCCATGGAGGGCTTTGTGGATGAGGGTAATAAGTTTGTACTGGATTATGGAGTGGACGGGTAACCAGTGTAATGACTGGCACAGGGTAGGGGCATCGGTGTAACGATTGGTGAGGAATATGATCCTGGCTACAGCATTCAGGACAGATTGGAGGGGATAGTTTGGTAAGAGGGAGACCGATTAGTAGAGAGTTACAATAGTCCAGACGAGAATGAATAAGAGAGTAAATTCAAACAAACAAAAGCTAAACAGACAGCTCTGGGTTGATATTAATAGCAAGGAAGGGGCCAGAGACATTCCCCCCCAGGCTACCAACATCGCCCTCAGCTGCCTCAGAAATAGCGCATCCATAAAATGCGCTAAACCTGGCGCTTAGCCTCACCCTTCCCACTTGCCCTGTGGTAGTGGCAAGTGTGGTAATAGGGATGGTGTTGATGTCACCTTTGTAATGTCAGGTGACATCAAGCCAAGGGGTTAGTAATGGATAGGTATCTATAAGACACCACCATTACTACCACCATAGTAAGTATTGAAATAAACACACGGCAAAAATAAAACTTTTTATTTGAAATAAAACAAACCACCCTGTTTTACACATTTATTTAAAAATAAAAAACAAAGCGCCTAATCCAATGAAGCCCATGTGACCTGTAAAAAAGCAAAAATAATAAACAACCATATCTCTCACCTGTTCTATGTGAAGATAATTTCTACTGTCCCATGCCGTAATCTATCTCTGCGACATCTGATTTTAAAAATGAGCAGTGCCATGATGCAAAAACCAGGACACAGTGCGAGTGCAGCTTCCGTGATGAGTGGTTACATCATAGATAGAAGTTCCCACCGTGAATTAAGCTATGCTACCATGGGCAGTTCACTGTGATCGGCCCAATGAGCTTTGGTGACCTCAATGAGATCACCTCGAGCACCATGAGAATTTTCACAAGAGGCGTTTGACAGACAAATATTTTTTACCTAAATGGACGAATATATTAAATGTAACCTGTCACTTAATTCATGCTGCCGAAGCCACAGGAGGCATGATTCAGATCCTGGCTGCACGATTGAAGCGACGTATGAGACATCTAAGAAAATATAATTTGAAGAGTCATCCAGTGACTATAGGAAGAGACTTGACTAATCTTGTGCAGCCCCATCACCACTCCAGTTGTTTGACCGGTCTCTGCCATACGCTCTGGTTGAGAGCAATGCGAGGAGACGAGAGCAATGCAAGGAGAAGCTGACTAGACTAGTTGGGTTTCTGCTTATGGTCCCTGACTCTTCAAACTATGTTTTTACTAAAACGATACGGTAAAAAATAAATAAATATATATATATATATATATATATATATATATATATATGTAACTGGTTGCAGTTGTGCAGCCAGATTGATTCATGCTGCCTCTGACAAGTTTCCTTTAACCCCTTCATGACCCAGCCTATTTTGACCTTAATGACCTGGCCGTTTTTTGCAAATCTGACCAGTGTCCCTTTATGAGGTAATAACTCAGGAACACTTCAACGGATCCTTGCGGTTCTGAGAATGTTTTTTCATGACATATTGGGCTTCATGTTAGTGGTAAATGTAGGTCGATAATTTTTGCGTTTTTTGTGAAAAAAATGGAAATTTGGCTAAAATTTGGAAAATTTAGCAATTTTCAAATTTTGAATTTTTATTCTGGTAAACGAGAGAGTTATGTGACACAAAATAGTTAATAAATAACATTACCCACATGTCTACTTTACATCAGCACAATTTTGGAAATAACATTTTTTTTGCTAGGAAGTTATAAGGGTTAAAATTTGACCAGCGATTTCTAATTTTTACAACAAAATTTACAAAACCATTTTTTTTTAGAGACAACCTCCCATTTGAAGTCAGTTTGAGTGGTCTATATGGCTGAAAATACCCCAAAGTGACACCATTCTAAAAACTGCACCCCTCAAGGTACTCAAAACCACATTCAAGAAGTTTATTAACCCTTCAGGTGCTTCACAGCAGCAGAAGCAACATGGAAGGAAAAAATTTACATTTGACTTTTTAGTCACAAAAATAATCTTTTAGCAACAATTTTTTTATTTTCCCAAGGGTAAAAAGAGAAACTGGACCCCAAAAGTTATTCTACAATTTGTCCTGAGTACGCTGATACCCCATATGTGGGGGGGAACCACTGTTTGGGCGCACAACAGGGCTCGGAAGGGAAGGAGCGCCATTTGACTATTTCAATGAAAAATTGGTTCCAATCTTTAGCGGACACCATGTCGCGTTTGGAGAGCCCCTGTGTGCCTAAACATTGGAGCTCCCCCACAAGTGACCCCATTTTGGAAACTAGAGCCCCCAAGGAACTTATCTAGATGCATAGTGAGCACTTTGAACACCCAGGTGCTTCACAAATTGATCCGTAAAAATGAAAAAGTACTTTTTTTCACAAAAAAATTATTTTAGCCTCAATTTGTTCATTTTCTCATGGGCAACAGGATAAAATGGATCCTAAAATTTATTGGACAATTTCTCCTGAGTACACCGATACCTCACATGTGGGGGTAAACCACTATTTGGGCACACGGCAGGGCTCGGAAGGGAAGGAGCGCCATTTGACTTTTTGAATGAAAAATTAGCTCCAATCGTTAGCGGACACCATATCGCATTTGGAGAGCCCCTGTGTGCCTAAACATTGGAGCTCCCCCACATGTGACCCCATTTTGGAAACTAGACCTCCCATGGAACTAATCTAGATTTGTGGTGACCACTTTAAACCCCCAAGTGCTTCACAGAAGTTTATAACGCAGAGCCGTGAAAATAAAAAATCATTTTTCTTTCCTCAAAAATTATTTTTTAACCCGCAATTTTTTATTTTCACAAGAGTAACAGGAGGAATTTGACCCGAAAAGTTGTTGTCCAGTTTGTCCTGAGTACGCTGATACCCAATATGTGGGGGGGAACCACTGTTTGGGCACACGGCGGGGCTCGGAAGGGAAGTAGTGACGTTTTGGAATGCAGACTTTGATGGAATGGTCTGCGGGCATCATGTTACGTTTGCAGAGCCCCTGATGTGAATAAACAGTAGAAACCACCCACAAATGACCCCATTTTGAAAACTAGACCCCCCAAGGAACTTACCTAGATATGTGTTGAGCACTTTGAACCCCCAAGTGCTTCACAGAAGTTTACAACGCAGAGCCGTGAAAATAAAAAAATCCTTTTTCTTTCCTCAAAAATGATGTTTTAGCAAGCATTTTTTTATTTTCACAAGGGTAGCAAGAGAAATTGGTGCTTCACAAATTGATCCGTAAAAATGAAAAAGTACTTTTTTTCACAAAAAAATTATTTTAGCCTCAATTTGTTCATTTTCTCATGGGCAACAGGATAAAATGGATCCTAAAATTTATTGGACAATTTCTCCTGAGTACACCGATACCTCACATGTGGGGGTAAACCACTATTTGGGCACACGGCAGGGCTCGGAAGGGAAGGAGCGCCATTTGACTTTTTGAATGAAAAATTAGCTCCAATCGTTAGCGGACACCATATCGCATTTGGAGAGCCCCTGTGTGCCTAAACATTGGAGCTCCCCCACATGTGACCCCATTTTGGAAACTAGACCTCCCATGGAACTAATCTAGATTTGTGGTGACCACTTTAAACCCCCAAGTGCTTCACAGAAGTTTATAACGCAGAGCCGTGAAAATAAAAAATCATTTTTCTTTCCTCAAAAATTATTTTTTAACCCGCAATTTTTTATTTTCACAAGAGTAACAGGAGGAATTTGACCCGAAAAGTTGTTGTCCAGTTTGTCCTGAGTACGCTGATACCCAATATGTGGGGGGGAACCACTGTTTGGGCACACGGCGGGGCTCGGAAGGGAAGTAGTGACGTTTTGGAATGCAGACTTTGATGGAATGGTCTGCGGGCATCATGTTACGTTTGCAGAGCCCCTGATGTGAATAAACAGTAGAAACCCCCCACAAATGACCCCATTTTGAAAACTAGACCCCCCAAGGAACTTACCTAGATATGTGTTGAGCACTTTGAACCCCCAAGTGCTTCACAGAAGTTTACAACGCAGAGCCGTGAAAATAAAAAAATCCTTTTTCTTTCCTCAAAAATGATGTTTTAGCAAGCATTTTTTTATTTTCACAAGGGTAGCAAGAGAAATTGGACCCCAACAGTTGTTGCCCAGTTTGTTCTGAGTACACTAATACCCCATATATGGGGGTAAACCACTGTTTGGGCACACATCGGGGCTCGGAAGGGAAGTAGTGACGTTTTGAAATGCAGACTTTGATGGAGTGGTCTGCGGGCATCACGTTGCGTTTGCAGAGCCCCTGATGTGCCTAAACAGTAGAACCCCCCACAAGTGACCCCATTTTGGAAACTAGACCCCCCAAGGAACTTATCTAGATGTGTGTTGAGCACTTTGAACCCCCAAGTGCTTCACAGAAGTTTATAACGCAGAGCCGTGAAAATAAAAAATAATTTTTCATTCCTCAAAAATTATGTTTTAGCAAGCAATTTTTTTATTTTTGCAAGGGTAACAGGAGAAATTGGACCCCAACAGTTATTGTCCAGTTTGTTCTTAGTACACTGGTACCCCATATGTGGGGGTAAACCACTGTTTGGGCACACGTCGGGGCTCGGAAGGGAAGTAGTGACGTTTTGAAATGCAGACTTTGATGGAGTGGTCTGCGGGCGTCACGCTGCATTTGCAGAGCCCCTGATGTGCCTAAACAGTAGAAACCCCCACAAGTGACCCCATTTTGGAAACTAGACCCACCAAGGAACTTATCTAGATGTGTGGTGAGCACTTTGAACCCCCAAGTGCTTCACAGAAGTTTATAACGCAGAGCCGTGAAAATAAAAAATAATTTTTCATTCCTCAAAAATTATGTTTTAGCAAGCAATTTTTTAGGGTATCAGGAGAAATTGGACCACAATAATTGTTGTCCAGTTTGTCCTGAGTATGTTGGTACCCCATATGTGGTGGTAAACCACTGTTTGGGCGCACGTCGGGGCTCGGAAGGGAGGGAGCACTATTTGACTTTTTGAACGCAAGATTGGCTGGAATCAATGGTGGCGCCATGTTGCGTTTGGAGACTCCTGATGTGCCTAAACAGTGGAAACCCCTCAATTCTAACTCCAACACTAACCCCAACACACCCCAAACCCTAATCTCAACTCTAGATATAACCCTAATCACAAGCCTAACCCCAACACACCCCTAACCACAACCTTAACCCAACACACCCCTAACTCTAATCCCATCCCTAATCCTAACCCTAATCACAACCCTAACCACAACCCTAACCCCAACACACCCCTAAACCTAACCAAAAGCCTAATCTTAACCCTATTTCCAACCCTAACTCTAATTCCAACCCTAACGCTATGTGCCCACATTGCGTATTCGTGTGAGATTTTTCAGCGCCATTTTTGTAAAATCTGCAGGTAAAAGGCACTGCGATTTACCTGTGGATTTACCGCAGATTTCCAGTGTTTTTTGTGCAGATTTTACCTGCGGATTCCTATTGAGGAACAGGTGTAAAACGGAATCCACACTAAGAATTGACATGCTGCGGAAAATACAACACAGCGTTTCCGCATGGTATTTTCCGCACCATGGGCACAGCGGATTTGGTTTTCCATAGGTTTACATGGTACTGTAAACCTGATGGAAAACTGCTACGAATCCAGTGGCCAATCCGCTGCAGATCCGCAGCCAAATCCACACCATGTGCACATAGCCTAATTCTAACCCTAACTCTAGTTCTAACCCTAATTCTAACCCTAGCCCTAACCCTAGCCTTAACCCTAACCTTAGCCCTAACCCTAACCCTAGCCCTAACCCTAACCCTAACCCTAGTGGGGGAAGAAAAAAAATATATATTTTCTTTATTTTATTATTGTCCCTACCTATGGGGGTGATAAAGGGGGGGTCATTTACTATTTTTTTTATTTTGTTCACTGTGATAGGTTTTATCACAGTGATCAAAATGTACCTGGAACGAATCTGCCGGCATATTCGGCGGGTGCACTGCGCATGTGCCCGCCATTTTGGAAGATGGCGGCGCCCATGAAGAAGACGGATGGACACTGTGAGGCTCGGTAAGTATGAGGGGGGGAGATCGGAGTACGGGGAGGGGATTGGAGCAAGGGGGTGGTGGATCGGAGCACGGGGGGAGCAGACAGGAGGACGGGGGAGCGGACCACAGTACGGGGCAGAAAGGAGGACTGGGGAGGAGATCGGTGGCGGTGGCGGGGGGCAGATCAGGGTTTCCAGCCATGGCCGATGATATTGCAGCATCGGCCATGGCTGGATTGTAATATTTCACCACTTTTCATAGGTGAAATATTACAAATTGCTCTGATTGGCTGTTTCACTTTCAACAGCCAATCAGAGCGATCGTAGCCACGGGGGGGCGAAGCCACCCCCCCTGGGCTGAAGTACCACTCCCCCTGTCCCTGCAGATCGGGTGAAATTGGAGTTAACCCTTTCACCCGATCTGCAGGGACGCGATCCCTCCATGACGCCACATAGGCATCACAGGTCGGATTGGCATCGACTTTCATGACGCCTACGTGGCGTCACAGGTCGGGAAGGGGTTAACTGTAGTCTAAATGAGTGTTTGGCCAATTGCTATTGTACCATTCTTGCCAACTATATTGGGACAATTTGGAGACACCCGAAGTAAAGGCGAGACCTCCCAGACACCTGAAAGAGTTATCAAGTCCCCTAGGTGGCATGTAAATATTTTTCAAATTCTTCTTCAATGTTTGTTTTTCCCTCTGATCCCACATTTCTATTTTCCTATTGTGTGGTAGGAGCAAATTAATGCCAAATTTGGTCAGTAATGGTAGGTAAAGTTCCAACCTATTAGTAATGTATAAGCTGAATTTTTGGGCTGCCAAGACACCCACATCTTTACTTAATTATTATTTATTTTGTGTTCACCTTGTGCAAGGATATTTTTATGGTGTAATTGCTTTTTTTGGATGTCCCTTGTAGAGGTCTGGGGATGCTTCTGTGTGTCAATCAGGTTCTTTGACCTCTGCTATGGCTCCCTCTTTTGGTTGAACCAAACCCTGAATTAAACTCCTGGTGGATACATTATGCTCTTGGTTGAGCCAGGAGCAAGATCAGTTACTTCTAAACGTTGATAAAGGTAGGACCATGATTTTTGACCCTTGTAGAGAGCCTGACTTGGGGCATTAGTAAAAGTTTGTGTTTTTTTTTAAAGATGGCTTGTGATAGATTTCATTTTTTTAAATGCACTTGAGCTGAGAAAGTGCAGCGCCCCAGAGTCCTGGTCGTTGCAGTACTGTGGCTCCGCCACTAAGGGGAGCTATGGTACGTCCGATGGCACTGAAGGAGTTCATCTGACCAGGTATCACAGACACCAATACATTTCACAGTCGGGTCACCAGGGGGAGCTAAGGGTTCTATTCATTAGGCCACTCCCCACCATTGTGGGTAAACTGGGGGTCAGGCAGGAAGTTAGTTCAGAAAGCTGACTGGGTTGGAACCAGGCAACACCTTGTGGCAGGGGGTGTTGTGGGAGAAGATTCAGTAGGGTCCCTGTCAGGGGTGGGATCCTGACAGAGGCCTGGCTACAAGAAGGAATGTAACGGGACCGTGCCTGCTCAGCATAGCGGCGGTGCCCAAGGAAGGATTAGAAGCGAGATAGATTGTGCTGAGTGAGAAACGAGATCAAAGCAAGAAGGAGAATACCAGTAGGAGTCGTGCTGTGAGACCGAGGCAACATTCTACTGAGGCGCACAACCGGCGACCGGAACGCCGAGGGAGTATTACAATATTCAGCTTCAGGCAATACTCTAAACCAACGGCAGGACAGTCAGTCTAAGGCGGGCTGTCTCACCCAAATCACCTATGCAGTCTTGGGGGGCAACTTGTGGAGAGGGGCGACTCTAGGGTCCCAGAAGAGCTCCGAGCCTACCCATCATACGGGTGCCGTCCTAACCGTAACATCAGGGAGGGACGGAGGATTAGCAGAACATCATCTAATCGAGTTGTGAGGGAACTTAAGAAACGGACACAACAGTTGTGGGGACTTTCCGTAAGCACAGCAGGGAAGGGCCACAACACCTAGCGCTAGAAGGAAGGCACAGATTTCCACCTGTTAAGAGAACTCTGGAGGTGCCATTGGACCGGCCGGACTTGCGCAGCCTGGTTATCCGGATTCCGGACTGAGGACCCAGAGATCTTCAGTAAAGAGGTAAAGAGACTGCAACCTGGTGCCTTCGTTATTTACTGCACCGCACCACCACCACCACTATCTACATCTATCACTGTACGCCACTCAGCAGGGTCACGGACCGGGTCTAGCCACCGTGACAACCCCAGAGCAGAGACTCAGAGGCCCGGTGCCGGGTACCCCTCGGCCCTGCGGCAGTGGGGGCGCTACAACTTGGCGTCACGAACAGGATGTACTTAAGCCTGAAAAGTCAGGTCATGTGTGCCTCGGAACTGTGATTTATTGTGCTTGGACTGTGATTTATTGCAAAGACTGTGCTGTGCCACTTGCCGCCAAAATCCGCCGCCATTACAGCGCTGAGGAGAGCGCAGGAGAAGAAGAGGGGCGTGGAGTAGGCGTGGACAAGCTGAAGAACGCGAAGGACAATGGCCGCCCAGTCTAAATATTTCTGTGTCCTGAGGACGTGTCCGTCAGCAGCCGAGGTCCGCCTCCTGATCCTGTTTGGAGGGTGGAGACCATGGAGACGGGGCCGCCCACGAAAGATACCGCGGGAAGAAGACGCTGGGGAGGAGATAAAGATGGCGACGCCGGGAGCACCGCGTGGGGATGACCTGACTCGGCATGGAGCCGCATCACCGGACACAGCCTCGGAGACACCATCGTTGCGGGGACTGACCCTCACGGAACCACCGATGGGTCGACCCAACTGGCAGATGTCCGAGGAGTGTGTGGCCGCAGCCGAGGCCCGACAGATAGCACGCCGCTTGGAGGCTGATGCCCGCGTGCTCGCTCGGCTGGGCCAGCCCACGGAGGTCCACCTGTCTCCGGTGTCCCCTGCTCCTCCCAACCCAGCCACGGCGGAAGGTACGCTGCAGGTACAGGGCCTGAGGATCCTGCCGGAGGCAGGACACCTGCGGCGCCTGATGACAGCATGGCGGAACAGACCCCAACCTGCAGCCCAGGTAGATCTGACAAGCGTCGCGGAGACCCCACCGTCACACTGGGGTGTTGTGGTGTCCTTCAACTCCCGGAAAGGAAGGGGAGTTATCCAGGAGATCGGGGAGCCACTACAGGTCCGTGTTGACCGGGAAGAAGTAGAGCCCTGCGGGGGAAGGTATGATTCCGACCTGGAGCCTGGTGACGCAGTGACCTATACCCGGTGGAGGAGGGAAACTGGCGAAACTGGCTGGATGGCTCGGGGCATCCAGCGGTGTGTCGCACTCCAGGCTGCTACTGGGACATCTGAAGACGAGTCTCCTGCAGAGAAGGTGATGGAACCTGTCTCCATGGAATCTCCAGAAGTCCGGGCTCACCGTGTGCCCCTGGGTCGCGCTCGCCCACAAGCAAGGAGGGCATCCCGGCGAGGGATCCTGACACTGCTGGAGCCAGGACCGGCCCTTGCTGTACCAACGCGGCCCGTTGGCCGGGTGAGGCCTGGAAGGAGACCACCCCCTACACTACAAGATTAAGTAAGCAGGAATGCTTTAATAAATGTAAATAGTTATTGTTCTACTGTTTTGCTGCTAAAACCCGTTTAGGGTTATCTTAAAGGGATCCCTTTGTTGACCCGGGATCCCTATTGCTTTTTGGTTATTTCTATTTTCTTCTTCGTTATCAAGAACTGCCGCCATCATGAACAGTGCATGATACAAACTGCTTGTAAATAGTTCGCACCTTATTAAAGGTGCTCCTTACTGGTTTTACTTAAAGAGAGACTCTTTGCGAAGATACCGCACCGGAGCTTTCGTTGAGTATGGACTGGTAGCTTGAGAAGATGTGCTACCTCATAAAGACTTGGTCCCCTCTTAAAGGGGATGTTCACGTATTGCGCTGATGAACCGTATTGCCTTAAGACAGTTGGGTGGCAATAATGTCTTAGAAAGAGAAAGTAATAATGTTGATATGAACACGTTAAATGTACCTAACTAGTTAAATGTGAAAAGTGTTTGATAATGTTGATGGAAGAACGAGGACAGGAAGTGAACCCGTAGGGGTTAGTGGTGAGTCCTCTTAGGAGCCATATAGAGATGGCTCAGTGATTTCAAACTGAAGGTAAATGTTATGTTCTATACTGTGTATAGTAGTCGAAAAGGCAGTAGGCCCGGGCTGAAAGGGGCGGTCCTGTAAAGAAAGGAGAGGCAGTAGGTCTGGAGCCGTTAGGACAGGCAGTCCTGCAAATTTAAAGAAGGAGTATGAAGTTAATTGCCTTATAATGTGCTATAAGAAGGTCTTTAATGGATTTAGAGTGTACATCCTCAAAGACAATGTTAAATTATTGTTCAACAATTTTGCACTAAGTAGAATACCCGGTTGGGTAAAAGAAAGTTATCTATAGCATGTTGCTATAATATTTAACCATGTTTTGTAACGTTCAAGTGTCCTCACCTCCCATGAAGGGAAGCTCTGTTCAAGTATACTTATTGTTATTGCACTCAACAAAATTGTATGTCTTTTTGCTAACCTGTATTGTTGTTTTCTTCCCAGTCCAGGAGTACTGGATTTAACCGGGGGGAGTGCAGCGCCCTAGAGTACTGGTCGTTGCAGTACTGTGGCTCCGCCACTAAGGGGAGCTATGGTACGTCCGATGGCACTGAAGGAGTTCATCTGACCAGGTATCACAGACACCAATACATTTCACAGTCGGGTCACCAGGGGGAGCTAAGGGTTCTATTCATTAGGCCACTCCCCACCATTGTGGGTAAACTGGGGGTCAGGCAGGAAGTTAGTTCAGAAAGCTGACTGGGTTGGAACCAGGCAACACCTTGTGGCAGGGGGTGTTGTGGGAGAAGATTCGGTAGGGTCCCTGTCAGGGGTGGGATCCTGACAGAGGCCTGGCTACAAGAAGGAATGTAACGGGACCATGCCTGCTCAGCATAGCGGCGGTGCCCAAGGAAGGATTAGAAGCGAGATAGATTGTGCTGAGTGAGAAACGAGATCAAAGCAAGAAGGAGAATACCAGTAGGAGTCGTGCTGTGAGACCGAGGCAACATTCTACTGAGGCGCACAACCGGCGGCCGGAACGCCGAGGGAGTATTACAATATTCAGCTTCAGGCAATACTCTAAACCAACGGCAGGACAGTCAGTCTAAGGCGGGCTGTCTCACCCAAATCACCTATGCAGTCTTGGGGGGCAACTTGTGGAGAGGGGCGACTCTAGGGTCCCGGAAGAGCTCCGAGCCTACCCGTCATACGGGTGCCGTCCTAACCGTAACATCAGGGAGGGACGGAGGATTAGCAGAACATCATCTAATCGAGTTGTGAGGGAACTTAAGAAACGGACACAACAGTTGTGGGGACTTTCCGTAAGCACAGCAGGGAAGGACCACAACACCTAGCGCTAGAAGGAAGGCACAGATTTCCACCTGTTAAGAGAACTCTGGAGGTGCCATTGGACCGGCCGGACTTGCGCAGCCTGGTTATCCGGATTCCGGACTGAGGACCCAGAGATCTTCAGTAAAGAGGTAAAGAGACTGCAACCTGGTGTCTTCGTTATTTACTGCACCGCACCACCACCGCACTACTACCACCACTATCTACATCTATCACTGTACGCCCCTCAGCAGGGTCACGGACCGGGTCTAGCCACCGTGACAACCCCAGAGCAGAGACTCAGAGGCCCGGTACCGGGTACCCCTCGGCCCTGCGGCAGTGGGGGCGCTACAAAAGCACCTCTTAAGCTTTCAATAAAAAGAAAAAAATGAGCTCAATAAATCACTGGAAATATATATAGTGAATGATGATGAGTAAATCAATTTGAATTTGCAGAAAATGTTGCAAAAATTGGGATTGGCCCGTATTATTATTTTTTTCTAAATTTGCTTGGGCTGCTATTTGCTGAATAATAGAGATCTGAGAAGGGGTTAAACAAACTATACTCATCTCATCCTCATCTGTACCACCACGCAGCTCTGCTCTGGTCCAATCTTCTTCTTCTCTCTGGTCACTGGTTTGGCTTCCTCAAAAGCATCTTCGATACCTCCACCACCTCCCACATCAATTTCTCCAGCACTGATTTGTCCCAAAGCACGTCATGACATTGTCATGGCTAATAACTGTTGGAGGCACTGAATATATCTTTGTAGAATCCACACAGATATATTTTTTAAAACTTTGTTTAATCTAAGTGTATAATGCTTTTGGCTCTGGAGAGACCCTAGAGAATAAAAAAGCACATTAAACCAAATCTGCAAAATTCAGATTTCGGCAAATTCACTCATCCAGAATAGTAAATAATGGAAACTATGGTTCTGATTCATCATTTGCATTTTTTAAGTCACTTTTCTATTTTTCTTGTATTATTTGTCAGTCATCAAAGTGGTGCATGTAGTTTATGAATTTTGTGCAAAATAAAAAATTCCGTTCTTTTTTGCCAAAATTTCAGAAATACGTTAAATAACTCCGGAGAGCTGAGGACTGGAGAGAACATTTGCACAAAAATGTAGCGACTTTGTAAGAAAGTAGCAATTGATGAATCATCAGAAAATATCAGGAAACTGCAAACCCAACCCACAATAACAAAAATAGAAAAAAAACAAAACAAAACAAAACACAACAACAATCAAACACTCAAACACATATAAAATAAACTTTATTAAAATATACAAATTAAAAGAAAAAAAAGCAAAAATTAAAAACAGATGAAAACCACCAAAAACGACACAAAAAGCAGGCGCAAAAGCAGTAAGGAAACTGTGTCTCAGGATTCAGAAATATCTATTAGATTGGGACATATTTTTAACTACAGTCATAGGGACAGTCAATGCTCTGCTTGGGCTTTCATTGTATTGGGGATTTATTGGGAATTGGTGGGGACAGGCTATAGAATTTAGGGAAATCATAACCTTTCTGCTTTTCTATAAATACCCCAATATATTTTTTGGACTTTTTAATGGGAGAACTTCTATACCTGGAGCTATACAGGTATCGTGTGTGAGCCGTTTGCTTATATGGATCTTCACTTCAAAGGTCATTCAATCAAGTTTTATTGAGATCTTGTTCATTGAGGTCTTGTACACACGAAGCCCTTCTACCTCGAAATTGTCGTTCTGCAAAAACCTAATGCCTGGGTTGGCGGTGTTACAACGCAGACCATAACAATAACCTTTTTGTAAGGAACATAATATTATCGTTCAAGGTTTTCTGAATTTTCTTTATCTTCAATGCCTCAACGGTAATCAGCCTACTTGTTGATCTCCTTCCAATGACAATTCTTGGGCATCGTTCAAATTACTGGCCTTAATTACAAAATGTATTATTGGAAAGAACCCTAGAGCAGAATGTGAAGCAAGAAACCAGCGAGATGTGGGATATACAGCCTAAATGCACTGCAGACGGGCAAAAAGAGAAGAAATCTATCGTGCAAGCACATTGATCCGATTATCATCCAAATTACAGAAGCAGCGGCAGATGAATGACTCAAGATTTCAATGTTCTCCAAGTCAGCTTGTCTGATGGAACACCGAAGCGTGAGGGGGTGTTTGGCTTCAGTGGAGTTGGATCTCACACCGGGAAAAAGAACTGGCATTGGAAACATTATTACAGAGCTGTAACCTGGCCAGTATCTAAGAGGCTTAACGTATGTTTTAATGAAGACCTCCAGACAAGGGATGAAGGCTGCCAGGTTTGACTTGGACGGCGAATGCATCACGTGAACAAGCCCAGGTTCATTCTGAAAGTATGATTAAGAATGAGAAAGCAGAGCTCAGTTTAAGGACAACTTCATTATATTGGTAGGTACATTAGATATATTTAATAAGGTAGATAAATTAACTGATAGAGGACCCATAACAAAAATGAGATTCTGACTCTGAATGTCCTATCATGAATTTTTTTTTAAATATTTGTGCTCCTTTGTTTGTGAGGAGCCCTTAGTCTTATATTTAACTACCTGTTTGTAAATCGATTCTGTCACTGAATTGTGACCAACTGGCTGGATAACCCCTTTATATGCCAGATCGCTCCACCGGCCAGCAGTTACTCCATAGAGTGGACTCAGCAACAAAATTAATAAAGGGGATGGGAGAACTACAATACCCAGAGAGATTAGCAAAATTAGGATCATTTAGTCTAGAAAAAAGATGACTGAGGGGGCGATCTAATAACCATGTATAAGTATATAAGGGGACAATACAAATATCTCTCCGAGGATCTGTTTATACCAAGGAAGGTGACGGTCACAAGGGGCCATTCTCTGCGTCTGGAGGAGAGAAGGTTTTTCCACCAACATTCCTTACTGTTAGGGCAGTGAGAATCTGGAATTCCTTGCCTGAGGAGGTGGTGATGGCGAACTCAGTCGAGGGGTTCAAGAGAGGCCTGGATGTCTTCCTGGAGTATAACAATATTGTATCATACAATTATTAGGTTCTGTAGAAGGACATAGATCTGGGATTTATTCTGACACAATATAGGCTGAACTGGATGGACAAATGTCTTTTTTCGACCTTGCTAACTATGTTACTATGTTACTATCACAGAAACCAAAAGATAGATGGGGTTTTCTAAGCTGGCACCCTACTGGCACCCAATCAGTACTAAACCAGTTTAAGAGCTTATGTGTATAAAATGTGCTCGCTAAAGACCTTGTCTACTTTTTGGCCACATTTTAACATAGCTTAATCCCATAATGGACACAATCCTGCTCCTATGTTTGTTCATCACGCCATCAATAGACCACAAACACAGGGCCACCAAATCAACAAAGGACACTCCATACTTGAAGCATTAAATATAGACAAAAGGAGTTCTAGTCCAAATTCATATAATAAAAATACCAATTTTATTTATTATAACAATAATCACATTTCTCATAAAATATCATAGAAACAACATTACATGCTCAGCAAGGGAAAGCAAAAAACGGTACCAGACCTGTGCGACCAACTACTCTCTGCTTTTAAATTAGTAAGGTGCTTAGTGCCACTATAGTATTTAATGGGATAAGAAAAGCCCTGTTGTGAAATTGGATTTTGGGCTCCCCCGGTGGCCACTGGTGGAATTGAACTGGTGTGCATCATCCCCTCTGTTCACCTGTTTCCATCAGGATGTGGGAGTCGCTATTTAACCTTGCTCCTCTGTCACTTCCATGCCGGTCAACATTGTAATCAGAAGCCTTTCTGTGCATGTTCCTGCTGCTAGACAACTCCCAGCTAAGTTGGACTTTAGTCCTCGTTTGTTTTTGCATTTTGTTCCAGTTCACAGCTGTAGTTTCGTTTCTGTGTCTGGAAAGCTCTTGTGATCTGAAATTGCCACTCTGATGTTATGAGTTAATACTAGAGTCTTAAAGTAATTTCAGGATGGTATTTTGATAGGGTTTTCAGCTGACCATGAAAGTGCCCTTTCTGTCTTCCTGCTATCTAGTAAGCGGACCTCAATTTTGCTAAACCTATTTTCATACTACGTTTGTCATTTCATCTTAAATCACCGCCAATATATGTGGGGGCCTCTGTCTGCCTATCGGGAAAATTTCTCTAGAGGTGAGCCAGGACTATATTTTCCTCTGCCAGGATTAGTTAGTCCTCCGGCCGGCGCTGGGCGTCTAGGGATAAAAAACGTAGGCAACGCTACCCGGCTACTGTTAGTTGTGCGGCAGGTTTAGTTCATGGTCAGTTTAGTTTCCATCCTTCCAAGAGCTAGTACTAATGTTTGCTGGGCTATGTTCTCTTGCCATTGAGAACCATAACAAAGCCCCCCAGGATACACTATTGTTATATGTCACTTCCTACCATCTCTGATATCACCAAAAATGTCACTATCTTACAACATCGCAACGTAATAAACCTGGTATGCTCTCTTACCCATATAGCAGGCAGCTGGTGGTTGCACAGTGCAGCCCCAACGCGCGTTTCGTGTTGGCTTCGTCAGGGGGCGGTACTGTGGTGTGTATGGGGGAGGTTTTTATATGATTTTAGATTGTCCTTAATTGTGCACAGAATGTAGCGCATGTGCGCCGCTGACCACGCCGGGTACTGCATCATGTCCGGCGCCCACCATGACGGAGCGCATCCAGGGACACCTAATTGACGTCACTGAGGTGCAAACGTCACTAAAAGGCGCCGTCCACAATGCCCCGGGACACCAGTCATGGAAGACATGCGCACTGTGCACAGAAAGGTAATCCGCCCATGTCAAAAAAGGGGGAAGAACCATGCTGCAGCGCCTGTGACCATTAACTATTTACACACCAGTGTACCCTTTTTGCAGCGGAAATCCGCTTATAAGTTTTAATAAACAACAATCTACACACATCTATTATATAAACATTAAACTACTTATAAATACGATCCTTAGTATTAAAACTTAACCGGTGTACAATTCTGCATGCACAGTGCTATTTAGTGAGAAAGCATACAGAACAAAATATATCCACATGACAATATACTTGTGACAACAAAAACAGGGACAGTTGTTCCTGTGTTATTAAATATAAATATTGTTATAAATATACATAGTTAGTGCAATAATACAAATACTATTAAATAGTGATGCTGCTTCATAGGTTTCCCCATAAGTTCACAAAAAAGAGACATGTTTTGGATCCATCTTCCAGATCTTATGGTAGGACATACTCCCCCAACATTCCATCATAATGTTCTTTAAAACATGCTTGTTTTGGCGTCATCACATGTGCTCTAAAGTTACATTCTATATTAAAAACAAGAACAAGACATAAATAAACATGAAAAATTAAAAGAACACACACAATACAAAATATATGGAGACTCAATTACAAGAAGGAACTGAAACTAACTTGTTCATTTAGGCCCGCTGGAGCTACCGTATTCAGAACAGTGATCCAACGACACTCATGTTGTGCCAACTTTCTTTTTAAATCACCTCCTCTAATGCCAGTATGTATCCTATCTATCCCCCTAATTTTTAATTCTTTCGGGTTATAGTTATGGTATGCCCTAAAATGCTTTGGGATTGGTTTTAAGCTGGCCACATCTTCCACGTCACGTGATGCAATTATGTCTCTCACGTGTTCCCGTGTATGAACAAGCAATTCCCGGGACGTGAGACCTACATATATTAGATTGCATGAACATACTGCGTAATATACCACAAATGTGGTGCTGCAGCTAATGTAGTCTCTAATTTGAAATTCCTTCTTGCCATCCGATGACGTAAAAGATGTGGCTCTCTCCAGGTTTTTACACGCTAAGCAATCCCCACATGGATAGAATCCGTTTTTCTGTTTGCCTGCATTGAATGGATCCTGGGTCTTTGCCACATAGTGGCTATGCACCACCATTGTTGTGAATTCTGCTCTTGGGTTCCCTCCGCTGGTTGTTGGTAGTAATGCAGTTGTCCCTGGGTTGCAATCCTGGGCAGGTGTCCCTGCTGATTGCAGCTCTGACTGGGATATTTAGGTGTGCAGCATTCATTAGCCCTTGCCAGTTGTCCATTGTTCTTGGAGGTTTTGCATCTCTGTCTGGTTCCTCCTGCCCTGCTGCCAAATCAGCTAAGATAAGTGTCTGGTTTTGTTTCTACAGCACACATGCTGTGTGCTTTACAATTCAGTACTATTCAATGTTTTTTCTTGTCCAGCTTAGACTGTGTTTGGATATTTCAGTCAAGTTGGATTCTCAGGAGATGCAGATATACATTCCATGTCTTTAGTTAGATGGTGGAATTTTTGTATTATCTGCTGTGGATATTTTTAGGGTTTTAATACTGACGCTTAGTATTCTGTCCTATCCTTTCCTATTTAGCTAGCGTGGCCTCTTTTGCTAAATCCTGATTTCTGCCTGCGTGTGTCTTTCCTCTAATACTCACAGTCAATATTTGTGGGGGGCTGCCTATCCTTTGGGGTTCTGCTCTGAGGCAAGATAGAATTCCCATTTCCATCTATAGAGGTATTTAGTCCTCCGGCTGTGTCGAGGTGTCTAGGATGTGTTAGGTACACCCCACGGCTACTTCTAGTTGCGGTGACAGTTTAGGGTTTGCGGTCAGTACAGGTTCCACCTACTCCTGAGAAAGTCTCATGCGGCTCCAAGGTCACCGGATCATAACACACCATATCACGAATATTACCACTTCTTCGTGCTGTAAGAAGGGATCTGTCTGAAAGGCATTTCTGCAGAATCGAATCTGTTTTTAGAATGGGCCAATGTTTTTGTAAAATGTCTCTCATCATTTCCCACCTATGATTATAGGTGGAGATGAATCTGACTTGATTCTCCCCCATTTTTTTGTCTTTCCTTTTCAGTCTTAATAGTTAATTTCTATTCGCTTTTTTCGCCCTTACATACCCTTTTCTAATAGAACGCCGACTATACCCACGTTTGTTCAAGCGTTCACTCAGATCTCTCGCTTGTTCCTCAAACATGTGGTCAGATGTACATATTCGTCGGGCCCGCAAAAACTGTCCTATAGAGATGGCTTTTATTGTGGATCGAGGATGAGATGATGATGCGTGCAACAAGGCGTTCACTGAAGTCTCTTTACTGTACATATCCGTATAGATATACCCATTCTCCTGCACTTTCAAGGTAATATCCAAAAAGGAAATCTCTTTTTTGTTGTATATATAGGTCAACTTGATGTTGGAGCTGTTGCAATTAAGTCCCACCATAAACTGCTGTAATTCAGAGACAGGGCCCTGCCAGATGAACAGAATATCATCAATAAATCTGTACCATCCTAGAATTTGGGGGGAGGCCTGTGCGCCCTCAGGCATTATGCCTCTTTCCCAATATCCTAAAAATAAATTTGCATACGAAGGCACACAGGCCGCCCCCATGGCAGTGCCCTGTCTCTGTAAAAAAAATCGATCTTTGAAAACAAAAAAGTTATGTGTGAGAACAAATTCCAACAGCTCCAACACCAGTTCCCTTGTATCAGCCTCCAAATTACTGGACTCCAGAAAAAACCTTGTCGCTCGAATCCCCTTTGTATGGCGTATGCAATTGTCTGAAGACTTCTCGTTCGTACCTCTCCACAGGCCAGATGACAACGTTTCCCCCCTTGTCAGCTGGTTTTATAACAACATCATCCCATTTCTTAATCTCCTCCAATGCTTGTCTTTGTGCAACACTAAGATTATCCCTTTTCTTATAGTTATTGATATTCCTGAACTCTTCCCTCACTAATCTCGTAAATATTTCCATTTGTGGGCATAGTGACAAGGGGGGAAAAGTGGTACATCTAGCAGCTATAGGAGGTGGAGAGGTACTTACCATAGCAGGATTAGACTCGCGTTCTAATTCCTCAAGATTTTCCAATGCCTCCAATTCCACTGGATCAGTTATTCCGTAAGAGGAGGAGGGTTGGTATGGTAGTGCAATCTCTTAAGAATAATTTTTCGTGAGAAGAGATTAAGGTCCTTTACTGCTGAGAAAAAGTCAAAGTTATTACATGGGGAAAATGATAATCCCAACCCAAGTACTTCCTTTTAACATGTCAATTTTTTCTGTAGGCAATCAATTACCAATCAAAAGGCCCTTTGCTGCTCACCGATCAGTGGTATGAACACTGGATATAGATGCTTTCAATTCCATAGCAATCAAGATGATGGTCATGTGGGCAATCATGTAATTGCTGAAGGTCTGATCACTGAGATCCCCATGTATCCCAAGACAGGGTCTCAGCGTAGCCCCATCTTAATGGAGCAGAGGTCGAGTGTGCACCTTCGCTCTATTCATACTCTTCTGCACAGGCGCAAGACCACTTGGCGCATTCATAGCAGCACCTACATGGAAGATGACAGAGGTAGTAAAGAGATAACGTGATTATTTGTGACTGCTTTCATTTGGAATTCTATGGATGTGGATATTCAGTAGGCGTCATGTGCAGCATGGTGAAAGTTTTGTTAGAACGTCACAATATTGTATTGGATTTGTATCATGAGAGATTTTAAAAGGAATCTTAAATGGAGTTTCCCCAAACCAAGATATTTTTTGGGAAAAAAAAGTTCTGTAAAAAAAAATCTAAAATAGATAAAACTAAGTAGAAACTACCAATATTTAACATTGTTGGTGCAAAAGCGATCCGAAAGGAGTTAATTTCTTACATTTTGCCATGTAACACAAGTTAGCCAGGAAATAACAGAATATATTGACTTTGGTTTCCTATTGACATTTTTATGGTAGGGGGATGAGTCAGTCCGGTTAATGAAGAAGAATGTGGCATCGGTTGGTTTCACTCCACACATCCTGTGACCATGAAAATGTTGCATTTAGTTCCTGAACAATGAGCAGCTTAATTTCTCAAAGTCTGCACAGATAAATGTAATTATGCCATGTATAGAAAGTGGTTGAATATTTGTGAACCTTTCAAAATTTTACAAATGTCTGCATAAATATGTCCTAAAAGTCCTGCCAAATCAGATCTCATACTTTAAACTGATGAAGGGCAACATCCTGAAACACCGTGTTGGCAAATTAGGATTCTAGATTTCATCCTAAGTCATATTGCAAGGCTCGTTAAAGGGTCAATAATGACTTGAGACTTGAAGGATTGCTACTTCCAATAGAAGGCACTAGAGTTCAAGTCCTCTTCCTCTCTGAAAAGATAATTTGCATATTTAATTTCCCAGAGGACCTTGCAAGGCATTTAAGTCTCCTCATACAGTCATGCCAGACCTGCGTCTAAATGTTTCTAGTAATTATTTACTCCTGCACTTTGACTTGACGGAATATTATCCCATTTCTCCCTACAAAACAGCTGTTCCTCTATTATGTTAGTGGGTTTTCTCATATGAAATGATCAGTTCCGATCCTTCCAAACATTTCTACAAAAAGAACATCAGGACTTTAACTTGGCCATTCCAAAAAGTTAACTTTTTTCTTATGTGACCATTCTTTTTTAGAACGACTTTTGGGCTTCTGGGTCATTGTCTTTCCGCATGAGTCACATTCTATTGGACAGATGTCCTGATTTTTTTCTATAAAATTTTCTGATAAAATTCAGACTTTATTGTTCCATCAATGATAGCAGCCGTTCTGCCCCAGATACAGCAAGTTAGGTCGAAACTAAGATTTTACCGCCACTGTATTTAACCCCTTTACCCCCAAGGGTGGTTTGCACGTTAATGGCAGGGCCAATTTTTACAATTCTGACCACTGTCCCTTTATGAGGATATAACTTTGGAATGCTTCAACGGATCCTGATGATTCTGACACTGTTTTCTCGTGACATATTGTACTTCATGATAGTAGTAAAATTTATTCGATAAAACGTGCGTTTATTTGTAAAAAAAATGGAAATTTTGCGAATATTTTGTAAATTTCACAATTTTCCAAATTTGAATTTTTATGCCCTTAAATCACAGAGATATGTCACACAAAATACTTCATAAGTAACATTTCCCACATATCTACTTTACATCAGCACAATTTTGGAACCAACATTTTTTTTTGTTAGGGAGTTATAAGGGTTAAAAGTTGACCAGCAATTTCTCATTTTTACAACACCATTTTTTTTGGGACTACATCTCATTTGAAGTGAGGGGTCTATATGATAGAAAATAACCAAGTGTGACACCATTCTAAAAACTGCACCCCTCAAGGTGCTCAAAACCACATTCAAGAAGTTTATTAACCCTTCAGGTGTTTCACAGGAATTTTTGGAATGTTTAAATAAAAATGAACCTTTAACTTTGTTGATACAAAATTTACTTCAGCTCCAATTTGATTTATTTTACCAAGGGTAACAGGAGAAAATGGACCCCAAAAGTTGTACAATTTGTCCTGAGTACGCCGATACCCCATTTGTGGGGGTAAACCACTGTTTGGGCAAATGGCAGAGCTCGGAAGGGAAGGAGCCCCGTTTGACTTTTCAATGCAAAATTGACTGGAATTGAGATGGGACGCCATGTTGCGTTTGGAGAGCCACTGATGTGCCTAAACATTGAAATACCTCAAAAGTGACAACATTTTGGAAAGTAGACCCCCTATGGAACTTATCTAGATGTGTTGTGAGAGTTTTGAACCCCCAAGTGTTTCACTACAGTTTATAACGCAGAGCTGTGAAAATAAAGAAAAAAAATTTCCCACAAAAATTATTTTTTAGCCCCCAGTTTTGTATTTTCCCAAGGGTAACAGGAGAAATTGGACCCCAAAAGTTGTTGTCCAATTTGTCCTGAGTACGCTGATACCCCATATGTGGGGGGGAACCACCGTTTGGGCGCATGGCAGAGCTTGGAAGGGAAGGAGCGCCATTTTCAATGCAGACTTAAATGGATTGGTCTGTGGGCGTCACGTTGCATTTGCAGAGCCCCTGTGTAACTAAACAGTAGAAAC
Organism: Ranitomeya variabilis; assembly: GCF_051348905.1. NCBI lineage: Eukaryota > Metazoa > Chordata > Amphibia > Anura > Dendrobatidae > Ranitomeya > Ranitomeya variabilis. Next base: position 615,549,801 of record NC_135235.1, read on the forward strand.
CCCCAACAAGTGACCCCATATTGGAATCTAGACCCCCCAAGGAACTTATCTAGAGGTGTTTTGAGAACTTTGAACCACCAAGTGTTTCACTACAGTTTATAACGCAGAGCCGTGAAAATAAAAAATATTTTTTTCCTACAAAAAGGTTTTTTTAGCCCCCCCAATTTTTTTTCCCCCAAGGGTAACAAGAGAAATTGGACCCCAAAAGTTGTTGTCCAATTTGTCCTGGGTACGCTAATACCCCATATGTTGAGGTAAACCCCTGTTTGGGTGCATGGGAGAGCTTGGAAGGGAAGGAGCACTGTTTTAATTTTTCAATGCAGCATTGGCTGAAATTGAGATCGGACGCCATGTCCGGTTTGGAGAGCCCCTGATGTGCCTAAACAGTGGAAACCCCCAATTATAACTGAATCCCTAACCCTAGCCCCAACCCTAACCCTAACCCCAACCCTAGCCCTAACCCTAACCCTAACCCTAGCCCTAACCCTAGCCCTAACCCTAGCTCTAACCCTAGCCCTAACCCTAGCCCTAACCCTAGCCCTAACCCTAACCCTAGTCTTAACCCTAGCACCAACCCTAGCCCTAACCCTAACCCTAGCCCTAACCCTAGCACTAACCCAAGCCCTAGCCCTAATGGAAAAATGGAAATAAATATATTTTTTTATTTTATTATTTTCCCCTATCTAAGGGGGTGATGAAGGGGGTTTGATTTACTTTTATAGCGGGTTTTTTAGTGGATTTTTATGATTGACAGCTGTCACACACTAAAAGACACTTTTTATTGCAAAAGATAGTTTTTGCGTCTCCACTAGTGTTGAGCATTCCGATACCACAAGTATCGGGTATCGGCCGATACTTGCGGTATCGGAATTCCGATACCGGGATTCCGATACTTGCCGCGTATCGGATACCGGAATCGGAAGTTCCCAGATTCAAACTGCACAAATTCAGCCAATGAGAATGATTCCAAGTGTGGGCACATCCTGTTCAGCATGGAGGGCATGAAACTACTGGCAAGGCTGTGATTGGCTGCTGAAATGATGTCATGATGCAGTTTAAAAGTCGCTGGCGCCATTTTGCGCCCACTCTGCTGTGAATTCAGTTAGTGACAGGACGCTGTTTGCTGACTGAGGGCCAGTTTAGAGATAGCGATTTGCTTCTTTGTGCTTTTCCAAGGCTAATTTAGCAACCGCTGTGTTCACCTACTAATCACCTTGCTTTTGCCTTGTAGCGCTGTTTTCACAGCGATCTGCAAGGTCTTTGTGTGTGTGTGTGTGAGTGCAGCCCACTCTCTAGTCTGAGAGCAGCCACATAGGCCATCCATAGCTGGTTGTATTCAGTTCAGGGAGGGTGGTTCATTGCCTCATACTGTTCTTTTTTTTTTTTTTCCAAGTAGTGTAGTCTGCTGCTAATTTTTTCAAAAAAATTCTATTAGTGTCTTTCCACCCGTCTCCAGCTAATTTGTGGAAAAACACTACATAGGATAACGTAGAGGAGGGTTTTTGGGCCTTGCAGCGCCGTTTACGGCTGTCTGCACGGTCTCCGTGTGACTGCAGCTCGCCCTGTAGTCTGTGAGCAGCCATAGCCTGGTTGTCTCCAGCTCAGGGTTCTTCACTGCGTCATACCGCAAAATCAATTTTCATTTTGTTTTAAGTAGTGCAGGCTGCTGCACATTTTTTCCAAAAATTCCTATTAGTGTCTTTCCACCCGTCTCCAGCTAATTTGTGGAAAAACACTACATAGGATAACGTAGAGGAGGGTTTTTGGGCCTTGCAGCGCCGTTTACGGCTGTCTGCACGGTCTCCGTGTGACTGCAGCTCGCCCTGTAGTCTGTGAGCAGCCATAGCCTGGTTGTCTCCAGCTCAGGGTTCTTCACTGCGTCATACCGCAAAATCAATTTTCATTTTGTTTTAAGTAGTGCAGGCTGCTGCACATTTTTTCAAAAAAATCCTATTAATGTGTTTCCACCCGTCTCCAGCTAATTTGTGGAAAAACACTACATAGGATAACGTAGAGGAGGGTTTTTGGGCCTTGCAGCGCCGTTTACGGCTGTCTGCACGGTCTCCGTGTGACTGCAGCTCGCCCTGTAGTCTGTGAGCAGCCATAGCCTGGTTGTCTCCAGCTCAGGGTTCTTCACTGCGTCATACCGCAAAATCAATTTTCATTTTGTTTTAAGTAGTGCAGGCTGCTGCACATTTTTTCAAAAAATTCCTATTAATGTCTTTCCACCCGTCTCCAGCTAACTTGTGGAAAAACACTACATAGGATAACGTAGAGGAGGGTTTTTGGGCCTTGCAGCGCCGTTTACGGCTGTCTGCACGGTCTCCGTGTGACTGCAGCTCGCCCTGTAGTCTGTGAGCAGCCATAGCCTGGTTGTCTCCAGCTCAGGGTTCTTCACTGCGTCATACCGCAAAATCAATTTTCATTTTGTTTTAAGTAGTGCAGGCTGCTGCACATTTTTTCCAAAAATTCCTATTAGTGTCTTTCCACCCGTCTCCAGCTAATTTGTGGAAAAACACTACATAGGATAACGTAGAGGAGGGTTTTTGGGCCTTGCAGCGCCGTTTACGGCTGTCTGCACGGTCTCCGTGTGACTGCAGCTCGCCCTGTAGTCTGTGAGCAGCCATAGCCTGGTTGTCTCCAGCTCAGGGTTCTTCACTGCGTCATACCGCAAAATCAATTTTCATTTTGTTTTAAGTAGTGCAGGCTGCTGCACATTTTTTCAAAAAAATCCTATTAATGTGTTTCCACCCGTCTCCAGCTAATTTGTGGAAAAACACTACATAGGATAACGTAGAGGAGGGTTTTTGGGCCTTGCAGCGCCGTTTACGGCTGTCTGCACGGTCTCCGTGTGACTGCAGCTCGCCCTGTAGTCTGTGAGCAGCCATAGCCTGGTTGTCTCCAGCTCAGGGTTCTTCACTGCGTCATACCGCAAAATCAATTTTCATTTTGTTTTAAGTAGTGCAGGCTGCTGCACATTTTTTCAAAAAATTCCTATTAATGTCTTTCCACCCGTCTCCAGCTAACTTGTGGAAAAACACTACATAGGATAACGTAGAGGAGGGTTTTTGGGCCTTGCAGCGCCGTTTACGGCTGTCTGCACGGTCTCCGTGTGACTGCAGCTCTATCTGTTGTCAGTTCAGCCCCCCAAAAATAAATAAATAATAAAGTTCACCAAACACACCAGTGACACCACTTTACATTTGTGTAGGCCACATTAGCTCATATTAAAGTCTAGTCCACACTTTAGAAAATAAGTGTTTCTTATACCTGTTAGGAGTTGTTCAGGAATAAGCACACAAAGCCGTTAGTACTTTTCTGCTTATCTTTATCAGTCAACCAAGATGAAGAAGGCAGTGAGTAAGGCACGTGGGCGTGGGCGTGGGCGCGGAGCAGGGAGGGGACGTGGGGATTCTGTGCCTGCTGCGGGCACCGGTGACTCGTCATCAGCACCCACTTTCACCAGGGAACAGTCATTCATGCGCAGCTTTGTCGCAGAGCGCCGTACACCGCTGCTGCGTGAAGAACAAATTGAAGCCGTTGTCGGATGGATGGCAGCTAATGCATCAACTTCAATTAGTGCCACATCCTCTCAGACACAGAGCACTGGAGAGCAGCCATCTGTCTCTTCACCACCTGCCAAATTGCCCAGGCAGACAGAGAGCCCAGGACAGGAGCCGTCTCTACTTCTGTTCTCTGAATCTCTTGGCTTGGAAACAGGGGGCCAGCCAAGCAGCATTGGAGAAATGGAAGAAGAGGCAGGGTGCAGTGATGCCCAACAGCTTTTTCTCTCTGAGTCTGAATAGGCGGGTGGGCCAGTGGCTCCGGTCACCACATCGCAGGCCGCATCAGCTGATGATGACACTCAGGTGCCACTTACTGGTGCGTGCTCTGCTGCTGAGACTACCCAGGAGGAGCAGTTGGGGGCAGAGGGTAGTGTAGATGATGAGGTCCTTGACCCATCTTGGCGTGAGGGACAGGAAGGTGGTGGGAGCAGCTCTGAGGAAGAGATTCCCCGTACGGCCCAAAGAGGGAGAGGGAGGGGGAAGACTGCGGATCCTGCAGCCTCCGCTTTGGCACCCGTTAGGAGCATGTCTCTTCCAAAAGCCAAAAAGGGCGCTCCCAAGACTTGCAGTGCCTGGTCCTTTTTTGACACAGTTGCAGACGACATTTGCTATGTCAAATGCAAGGTGTGTCATCACAAAGTGAAAAGAGGGAAAAGTGTCAGCAACCTCAATACCACAAATATGTGGAAACATGTGCGCACCAGGCACGCGGCGGAGTTACAGAAACGCACTGAAGAGCTAGGCCAACTAACAGCGGCAGCTACCACCTCTTCAGCTCGTGTTGCCTCTTCCTCCAGCTCACACGCAGCTGGTTCGGCTTCCTCCCAGGATCGCCGTGGAAGAACCTCTGGCCCTGTTGTCCAGAGACCCGCTGTAATTCCACCCGCAGCACCACTTTCCCAGTCATCCACACACTCCCAGCCCAGTCTACAGCCATCGGTAGTACAGGCATGGGAGAAAAGGCAGCCTTTCTCGTCAAACCACCCACGAGCACAGGCTCTGACTGCAGGCATTGCCAAACTTCTGTCACTGGAAATGCTGTCATTCAGGCTGGTGGAGACTGACAGCTTCCGTGACTTGATGTCATTGGCAGTCCCACAGTACAATGTGCCCAGCCGCTTTTACTTCAGCAGGCAAGCCGTCCCTGCCCTGCACAAGCATGTGGAGGGACACATAAAACACGCGCTACTGAACGCCGTCAGTAGCAAGGTCCACCTCACCACCGATGCGTGGACCAGTCAACATGGACAGGGGCGATACCTTTCCCTCACTGCCCATTGGGTTAATGTCATTGAGCCGGGTACAGATCGTGCGAGTGGCGCAGGACGTGTCCTGCCCACTCCAAGGATTGCAGGAATCCATTCTGTACGCATTGACTCCTCCTCTTACACCAGTTCGTCAGAATCATCGCTGCAGGAGCCGTCACAGTCCACCTCCACATGGACCCGTGATGAACGTTTACCTGTTACGACCGACATGAGCACAGCCGTGGCCAAACGTCAACAGGCCGTCTTGAAATTAATTTCTTTGGGGAATCGAAGCCACACAGCGCAGGAGCTCTGGAATGCCATCAAGCAGGAGAGCGATGTGTGGTTTGTGCCAGCGAATCTCCAGCCAGGCATGGTAGTGTGTGATAATGGCCGAAATCTGGTGGCAGCTCTGGGCCTCGGCAACCTCACTCACATCCCATGTCTGGCACATGTACTCAATTTGGTAGTGCAGAGTTTTTTGAGGGACTATCCGGATCTTGATGCGCTGCTGCACAAGGTCCGCCTAGAGTGTGCTCACTTGCGGCGTTCCAGCACGGCAAAAGCGCGCATTGCGGCTCTGCAGCGCCGACACCGCCTGCCGGAACATTGCATCATATGTGACCTACCTACCAGGTGGAATTCCACGTTACATATGTTGGAGCGGTTGTGTGAGCAGCAGCAAGCTGTAATGGAGTACCAGCTGCATCAGGCGCAAAGAAGTCGCACTCCGCGCCGTACAGACTTCACAACCACAGAGTGGGCCACTATGAATGACGTCTGCCAGGTTTTGCGTCCCTTTGATTATTCCACGCGGATGGCGAGTGCAGATGATGCACTAGTCAGCATGACTGTCCCCCTTATCTGCCTGCTTGAAAAATCACTGCAAGCGCTAAGGGATGATGTTGTGGAAGAGGTGGAGGATGAGGATTCAGCATTTCCATCATCTTCTGGACAGTCAGCGCCACGTGGTTCCTCACAAACGCGTAGGCAGGGGACACTTTGTGAGGAGGATGAGGAGGAGTCAATGGAGGAGGAAGACATCCGTCCAGAGGAGGGAGTTACACAATTGTCCAGTACTCAGTGTGTACAGCGAGGGTGGGGTGATGACGAGCGGGCAGAGATCACGTCTCCAGCAGGGGACAGCGTTTCTTGGGCAGTTGGCAGTCTGCAGCACATGGTGGATTACATGCTGCAGTGCCTGAGAAACGACCGCCGCATCGCCCACATTCTCAACATGTCTGATTATTGGGTGTTCACCCTCCTCGATCCTCGCTACCGGGACAATGTAGAAAGCCTCATCACACCGTTGAACCGGGAGCGAAAAATGCGGGAGTACCAAGACACACTGGTGAATTCCATCATCTTCTCCATTCCAACTGAGAGAAGTGCTGCTAGTGCATTCCAAAGCAGCTCAGTGCGTCCAGGCAGTGGTGGAGGCTCTGCACAAAGAGGGAGGAGAAGCAGTGCCTCTGCCCAAGGCAAGACCAGTATGGCCCAACTGTGGCACAGTTTTCTGTGCCCGCCACAAAAGTCTACACCATCACAGACGCCTCCAGTCAGCAGGAGGCAACGGTTCCGTCAGATGGTGACAGACTACATGTCTTGCCCTCTTGCTGTACTCCCAGACGGCTCTTCACCTTTCAAGTTTTGGGTCTCAAAGCTGGATACATGGCCAGAGCTAAGCCAGTATGCATTGGAGGTGCTGTCTTGCCCTGCGGCCAGTGTATTATCGGAACGTGTCTTTAGTGCTGCAGGTGGTGTACTAACTGACCGTCGCATGCGACTATCCTCCGATAACGTTGACCGGCTTACTTTCCTGAAAATGAACAAGGCCTGGATCTCGCAGGAATTTGCCACTCCTCTTCCTGATTAAATAATTAGGTGACTGTCTACAGTATCCAGGTCTCCTGTTGTGTTCATCTTTCTACCACCTGAACTTTAATTCCTGGGCTCCAACACCGCCAGTTGAGGCTCAGAAGTGCCGTCTGCACAGTCAAAACATACGACCCAGTGTTATTGGGTTTCAGTAACGTCAGCTGATCCCCAGCTGTGTAGCCGGCAATGTGTCCTGCGACCGCCATGCTGACACAACAACTGAAATGTAAGGGAACCTGCCCCCCCCCCCCCCAAGGCGTTTGTTACTGAAAGAGCCACCTTGTGCAGCAGTAATGCTGCACAAGGAAAAGGTAGCTATTTTTGTTTAGCTCCTTGCACACGCAGAACTTAACACTTATAAAATGTGTCCACTGATACCGTAAAACCGTCCCGGAGGTGGGACTTTCCTTCGTAATATGACGCAGCACAGCCGTCATTCCTACCCCCTTGGCGCCGTGCCCTGGCTCCTCAGCGTTGTTTGATTCCGTCCCGGAGCCTGCGCTGTTATGTTATCCCTTGGCCAGGCACACTTAGCGCTGCCCGTCTTCTGACATCATTTGGTGTCAGGATGGCTGCGCCTGTGCGGCCGCGCTGGCCGAGAGCCCACCTCGCAGTGTCTTCTGATTTAATCCCACTGGGGGCCTGAGATCCATGGACATGCGCAGTGCATATCTGAACCTCCACCTCTCACTCATCTCCCTACGGCTTCTTCAGACTGTGCGGTGTCAGCTGGTCCCTAATAGCATGCCACGGCCGTGACACCGCACAGTCTTAAGAAGCCGTAGGGAGGGGAGTGAGAGGCGAGGATATGCACTGCGCATGGCCACGGATCCCAGGCCCGCGGTGGGATTACATTAGAAGACACTGCGAGGCGGGCTCTCGGCCAGCGCGGCCGCACAGGCGCAGCCAGCCTGACACCAAATGATGTCAGAAGACGGGCAGCGCTAAGTGTGCCTGGCCAAGGGATAACATAACAGCGCAGGCTCCGGGACGGAATCAAACAGCGCTGAGGAGCCGTGGCACGGCGCCGGGGGGGTAAGAATGACGGCTGTGCTGCGTCATATTACGAAGGAAAGTCCCACCTCCGGGACGGTCTCACGGTTTCAGGGGACACATTTTATAAGTGTTTAGTTCTGTGTTTGCAAGGAGCATAATGAAAAGAGCCACCTTTTCCTTTTGCATCTTTTGTGCTGCACAAGCTGGCTCTTTCAGCTACAAACGCCTTGGGGGGGGTTAAAGGTTCCCTTGAGACTTTCTCCAATCAGGCTACACTGTGTTCCTCTCCTCCTCCTCCTGTCCCTGGGCTCCAACACCGCTAGTTGTTGCCTGGTAGTGCTGTACGCACAGTCAACAGTCGCTCCTCTGTTATTGGGGTTCAGTAACGTCAGCTGTTCCCCTGCTGTGTGTGTGGCAATCCCTCCTATCTCCTCCACCTCCTCCTCCTCCTCCTGTCCCTGGGCTCCAACACCGCTAGTTGTTGCCTGGTAGTGCTGTACGCACAGTCAACAGTCCCTCCTCTGTTATTGGGGTTCAGTAACGTCAGCTGTTCCCCTGCTGTGTGTGTGGCAATCCCTCCTATCTCCTCCACCTCCTCCTCCTCCTCCTGTCCCTGGGCTCCAACACCGCTAGTTGCCATCCAGAAGTGCTGTCCGCACAGTCCCAACAGTCCCTCCTCTGTTATTGGGGTTCAGTAACGTCAGCTGTTCCCCTGCTGTGTGTGTGGCAATCCCTCCTATCTCCTCCACCTCCTCCTCCTCCTCCTGTCCCTGGGCTCCAACACCGCTATTTGTTGCCTGGTAGTGCTGTACGCACAGTCAACAGTCCCTCCTCTGTTATTGGGGTTCAGTAACGTCAGCTGTTCCCCTGCTGTGTGTGTGGCAATCCCTCCTATCTCCTCCACCTCCTCCTCCCCCTCCTGTCCCTGGGCTCCAACACCGCTAGTTGCCGTCCAGAAGTGCTGTTCGCACAGTCCCAACAGTCCCTCCTCTGTTATTGGGGTTCAGTAACGTCAGCTGTTCCCCTGCTGTGTGTGTGGCAATCCCTCCTATCTCCTCCACCTCCTCCTCCTCCTCCTGTCCCTGGGCTCCAACACCGCTAGTTGTTGCCTGGTAGTGCTGTCCGCACAGTCCCAACAGTCCCTCCTCTGTTGTTGGGGTTCAGTAACGTCAGCTGTTCCCCTGCTGTGTGTGTGGCAATCCCTCCTATCTCCTCCACCTCCTCCTCCTCCTCCTGTCCCTGGGCTCCAACACCGCTAGTTGTTGCCTGGTAGTGCTGTCCGCACAGTCCCAACAGTCCCTCCTCTGTTATTGGGGTTCAGTAACGTCAGCTGTTCCCCTGCTGTGTGTGTGGCAATCCCTCCTATCTCCTCCACCTCCTCCTCCTCCTCCTGTCCCTGGGCTCCAACACGGCTAGTTGCCGTCCAGAAGTGCTGTCCGCACAGAGCCAAACACCTCGCCAATGTGTTAGTGGGGTTCAGCACCGCCAGCTGTTCCCCTGCTGTGTATACGGCAACGTGTACAGCGACCGCCACGCAGGCACAACAAGTTAAATTTAAGGGAACCTGTACCCCCCCCCCCCAGGCGTTTGTTACTGAAGGAGCCACCTTGTGCAGCAGTAATGATGCAAAGGGAAAAAGTGCCTCTTTTTGTGGTGCTCCTTGCACATGCTGAACCTAACACTTATGAAATGTGTCCCCTCCTACCGTGATACCGTCCGGTTGGTGGAACTTTCCTTTGTGATGTGACGCAGCACAGCCATCATTCTTACCCCCTTGGCGCCGTGCGCCGCCTCCTCAGCGTTGTTTGAATCAGTCCCGGAGCCTGCGCTGTTAGGTTAGCCCTTGGCCACGCACACATTTTGCGCTGCCCGTCTTCTGACATCATTTGGTGTCAGACTGGCTGAGCCTGTGCGGCCGCGCTGGATGAGATCCCGCCTCGTAGTGTCTTCTGATTTAATCCCACTGGGGGCCTGAGATCCATGGACATGCGCATTGCATATCTGAACCTCCACCTCTCACTCATCTCCCTACGGCTTCTTCAGACTGTGCGGTGTCAGCTGATCCCTAATAGCATGCCACGGCCGTGACACCGCACAGTCTGAAGAAGCCGTAGGGAGGGGAGTGAGAGGTGAGGATATGCACTGCGCATGGCCACGGATCCCAGGCCCGCGGTGGGATTACATTAGACGACACTACGAGGCGGGATCTCGGCCAGCGCAGCCGCACAGGCGCAGCCAGTCTGACACAAAATGATGTCAGAAGAAGGGCAGCGCAAAATGTGTGCATGGCCAAGGGCTAACCTAACAGCGCAGGCTCCGGGACTGATTCAAACAACGCTGAGGAGGCGGCGCACAGCGCCAAGGGGGTAAGAATGACGGCTGTGCTGCGTCACATCACAAAGGAAAGTTCCACCTACCGGACGGTATCATGGTAGGAGGGGACACTTTTCATAAGTGTTAGGTTCAGCATGTGCAAGGACCATAATTAAAAGAGCTAAGTTTACCTTTTCCAGCATTAGTGCTGTACACGATGGCTCTTTCAGCTACAAACGCTTGGGGGGGGGGGTTAAAGTTTCCCTTTCAACTTGCTCCAGTGCAGGCTTCAGCCTACACTCTAATCCCTCTTCTCCTCCTGCTGACCCTGGGCTCTAACACCACCAGTTGGGGCCCAGATGTGCTGGTTGCACAGAGCCAAACACCAGCCAATGTGTCAGTGGGGTTCAGCACCGCCAGCTGTTCCCCTGCTGTGTAGCCGGCAATGTGCCCTGCAACAGCCACGCAGGCACAAGAACTGAAATTGAAGGAAACCTGTCCCCCCTCCCCCAGGCGTTTGTATGTTTTACAGCCACCTTGTACAGCAGTAATGCTGCATGTGTGCAAGGTGGCTCAGAAACTTATTCTCCTCGCACATGTGGAACTGAAAACACGTCTAAAATGTGTCCTCTGTGTGACCATTAAAACGTCCCTGAGGTGTGACTTTCCTTTGTAATGACACGCAGCAACCCCCTTGGTAGCACTGCCCGTCTTCTGACATCATTGTTTGGCTGGCTGCGCCTCTGCGGCAGCCCTGCCCGACACAACGCCCCTCGGTGTCTAATTTATTTTGACTGCGAGGGTGTGATTGACGGGCATGAGCAGTGCATATCTTCGCCAGGCTGTCACTCATCTCCTTCCGCCTTCTTCAGACTGTGCGGCTTCATGGCCGTGGCATGCGATAAGGGATCAGCTGATGCCGCACAGTCTGTAGCAGGTGTAAGGACACGAGCGCGAGGCGAACCTATGTACTGCGCCAGGCCATGAATCCCAGCCCCGCAGTGTGAAACACTGTAAAGACACTGCGGGGCTGGGATTCATGGGCATCGCGAACCGCACTAGCCGACATAAAATGATGTCAGAAGATGGGCAGCGCATGGCCAAGGGATAACGCAACAACGCAGACTCCTGTACATCAAAATGCGATGCTCAGGAGGCCGTGCCACGAACCAAGGTGGTGTTTTTGCCAGCTGTGCTGCGTCTCATTATTAAGGGAACTCCCGCCTCCAAGACAGATTGACTGTATAAGGGCCAAAATGTTGTACGTGTTTCATTCAGCTTGTGCAAGGAACAAAATTAAAAGAGCAACCTTTGACTTGTGCAGCACTACTGCTGCATAAGGTGTGGCTCTTCTACTTTGTAACACCTGAGGGGGGTTAAAGGTTACCTTTAAAATTGGTTCAATTAGGCTTCGGCCTACACTCTGCTCCCCCTGCAGAGCCTGGGCTCTAACACCGCCAGTTGGGGCCCGGTACTGCTAGCTGCACAGAGAAAAACACCAGCCAATGAGTCAGTGGGGTTCAGCACCGCCAGCTGTTCCCCTGCTGTGTAGCCGGCATCGTGTCCTGCAACAGCCACGCAGACACAAAGCTGCCACCAGTGCAGGCTTCGGCCTACACTCTGCTCCCTCTCCTCCTCCTGCTGACCCTGGGCTCTAACACCGCCAGTTGGTGCCCGGTACTGCTAGCTGCACAGAGAAAAACACCAGCCAATGTGTCAGTGGGGTTCAGCACCGCCAGCTGTTCCCCTGCTGTGTAGCCGGCATCGTGTCCTGCAAAAGCCACGCAGACACAAGAACTGAAATTGAAGGGATCCTGTCGCCCCACCCCCAGGTGTTTGTATGTTTTACAGCCACCTTGTACAGCGGTAATGCTGCATGTGTGCAAGGTGGCTCATAAACTTATTCTCCTTGCTCATGTGGAACTGAACACGTCAAAAATGTGTCCTCTGTGACCATTTAACCGTCCCTGAGGTGTGACTTTCCTTTGTAATGACACGCTGCAACCCCCTTGGTAGCGCTGCCCGTCTTCTGGCATCATTGTTTGGCTGGCTGCGCCTCTGCGGCCGCCCTGACCCACACAACGCCCCTCGGTGTCTTATTTATTTTGACTGCGAGGGTGTGATTGATGGGCATGAGCAGTGCATATGTTCGCCTGTCCCTCATCTCCTTCCGCCTTCTTCAGACTGTGCGGCTTCATGGCCGTGGCATGCGATAAGGGATCAGCTGACGCCGCACAGTCTGTAGCAGGTGTAAGGACACGAGCGAGAGGCGAACCTATGTACTGCGCCAGGCCATGAATCCCAGCCCCGCAGTGTTTTAACTATGTAAAGACACTGCGGGGCTGGCATTCATGGGCATCGCGAACCGCACCAGCCGACATGAAATGATGTCAGAAGATGGGCAGCGCATGGCCAAGGGATAACGCAACAACACAGACTCCTGTACAACAAAATGCGATGCTCAGGAGGCCGTGCCACACACCAAGGTGGTGTTTTTGCCAGCTGTGCTGCGTCTCATTATGAAGGGAACTCCCGCCTCCAAGACGGATTGACTGTATAAGGGCCAAAATGTTGTACGTGTTTCATTCAGCTTGTGCAAGGAACAAAATTAAAAGAGCAACCTTTGACTTGTGCAGCACTACTGCTGCATAAGGCGTGGCTCTTCTACTTTGTAACACCTGAGGGGGGTTTAAAGGTTACCTTTAAAATTGGTTCAATTAGGCTTCGGCCTACACTCTGCTCCCCCTGCAGATCCTGGGCTCTAACACCGCCAGTTGGTGCCCGGTACTGCTAGCTGCACAGAGAAAAACACCAGCCAATGTGTCAGTGGGGTTCAGCACCGCCAGCTGTTCCCCTGCTGTGTAGCCGGCAACGTGTCCTGCAAATGCCACGCAGACACAAAGCTGCCGCCAGTGCAGGCTTCGGCCTACACTCTGCTCCCTCTCCTCCTGCTGACCCTGGGCTCTAACACCGCCAGTTGGGGCCCGGTACTGCTAGCTGCACAGAGCAAAACACCAGCCAATGTGTCAGTGGGGTTCAGCACCGCCAGCTGTTCCCCTGCTGTGTAGCCGGCATCGTGTTCTGCAAAAGCCACGCAGACACAAGAACTGAAATTGAAGGGAACCTGTCCCCCCTCCCCCAGGCGTTTGTATGTTTTACAGCCACCTTGTACAGCAGTAATGCTGCATGTGTGCAAGGTGGCTCAGAAACTTATTCTCCTCGCACATGTGGAACTGAAAACACGTCTAAAATGTGTCCTCTGTGTGACCATTAAAACGTCCCTGAGGTGTGACTTTCCTTTGTAATGACACGCAGCAACCCCCTTGGTAGCACTGCCCGTCTTCTGACATCATTGTTTGGCTGGCTGCGCCTCTGCGGCAGCCCTGCCCGACACAACGCCCCTCGGTGTCTTATTTATTTTGACTGCGAGGGTGTGATTGACGGGCATGAGCAGTGCATATCTTCGCCTGTTGTCACTCATCTCCTTCCGTCTTCTTTAGACTGTGCGGCTTCATGGCCGTGGCATGCGATAAGGGATCAGCTGAGTCCGCACAGTCTGTAGCAGGTGTAAGGACCCGAGCGAGAGGCGAACATATGTACTGCGCCAGGCCATGAATCCCAGCCCCGCAGTGTGAAACACTGTAAAGACACTGCGGGGCTGGGATTCATGGGCATCGCGAACCGCACCAGCCGACATGAAATGATGTCAGAAGACGGGCAGCGCATGGCCAAGGGATAACGCAACAACACAGACTCCTGTACAGCAAAATGCGATGCTCAGGAGGCCGCGCCAAGCACCAAGGTGTGATTTTTGACATCTGGGCTGCGTCTCATTACGAAGGGAACTCTCGCCTCCAACACAGTTTGACTGTATAAAGGGCTAAATGTTATACGTGTTTCATTCAGCGTGTGCAAGGAGAAAAATTAAAAGAGCAACCTTTGACTTGTGCAGCACTACTGCTGCATAAGGTGTGGCTCTTCTAGTTTGTAACCCCTGAGGGGGGGTTAAAGGTTACCTTTAAAATTGGTTCAATTAGGCTTCGGCCTACACTCTGCTCCCCCTGCAGAGCCTGGGCTCTAACACCGCCAGTTGGGGCCCGGTACTGCTAGCTGCACAGAGCCAAACACCAGCCAATGTGTCAGTGGGGTTCAGCACCGCCAGCTGTTCCCCTGCTGTGTAGCCGGCATCGTGTCCTGCAAAAGCCACGCAGACACAAGAACTGAAATTGAAGGGAACCTGTCCCCCCTCCCCCAGGTGTTTGTATGTTTTACAGCCACCTTGTACAGCAGTAATGCTGCATGTGTGCAAGGTGGCTCATAAACTTATTCTCCTTGCCCATGTGGAACTGAACACGTCTAAAATGTGTCCTCTGTGACCATTTAACCGTCCCGGAGGTGTGACTTTCCTTTGTAATGACACGCTGCAACCCCCTTGGTAGCGCTGCCCGTCTTCTGGCATCATTGTTTGTTTGCCTGCGCCTCTGCGGCCGCCCTGCCCCACACAACGCCCCTCGGTGTCTTATTTATTTGGACTGCGAGGGTGTGATTGATGGGCATGAGCAGTGCATATGTTCGCCTGTCCCTCATCTCCTTCCGCCTTCCTCAGACTGTGCGGCTTCATGGCCGCGGCATGCGATAAGGGATCAGCTGACGCCGCACAGTCTGAAGCGGGTGTAAGGACCCAAGTGTGAGAGGCCAACATATGTACTGCGCCAGGCCATGAATCCCAGCCCCGCAGTGTTTTAACTATGTAAAGACACTGCGGGGCTGGGATTCATGGTCATCGCAAACCGCACCGGCCGACATTAAATGATGCCAGAAGATGGGCAGCGCTAACAGCGCAAGGCCAAGGGATAAAACGACAGCGCAGACTCCTGTACAGCAAATAACAACGCTCAAGAGGCTGCGCCCAGCACCAAGGTGGGATTCTTGACATCTGTGCTGCGTCTCATTACGAAGGGAACTCCCGCCTCCAACAAAGTTTGACTGTATAAAGGACTAAATGTTATACATGTTTCATTCAGCGTGTGCAAGGAGAAAAATTAAAAGAGCAACCTTTGACTTGTGCAGCACTACTGCTGCATAAGCTGTGGCTCTTCTACTTTGTAACACCTGAGGGGGGGTTAAAGGTTACCTTTAAAATTGGTTCAATTAGGCTTCGGCCTACACTCTGCTCCCCCTGCAGAGCCCGGGCTCCAACACCGCCAGTTGGGGCCCGGTACTGCTAGCTGCACAGAGCCAAACACCAGCCAATGTGTCAGTGGGGTTCAGCACCGCCAGCTGTTCCCCTGCTGTGTAGCCGGAATCGTGTCCTGCAACAGCCACGCAGGCACAACAGACCCAAAGCTGCCGCCAGTGCAGGCTTCGGCCTACACTCTGCTCCCTCTCCTCCTCCTGCTGACCCTTTGCTCCAACACTGCTAGTTGGGGCTCTAGGAAGACAAGCTTGAATAGGTCCCCATCCTGGTTCCAGCACCGTCAGCTGGTTCCGGGCAGAGCCTTTGGCTTAGGTGCCTCCTTCTGGGTATCCGAGTTCCACCAACGTCAGGTGGTCCTTGGTAGTGCTTTCAGGCACGGGTACCTCCTGCTTAGTAACCGGGTTCCAGTAACGTCAGCTGGTCCTCGGTAGTTCCATTGGCTCTTGGACCTTCGGCTACCCATCCGGGTTCCAGCACCGTCAGCTGGTTCTCGGCAGTGTCTTTTGCTCTTGTACCTTCTGCTCCCCATCCTGGTTCCAGTACCGTCAGCTGGTTCCGGGCAGAGCCTTTGGCTTAGGTGCCTCCCTCTGGGTATCTGAGTTCCACCAACGTCAGGTGGTCCTTGGTAGTGCTTTCAGCACGGGTACCTCCTGCTTAGTAACCGGGTTCCAGTAACGTCAGCTGGTCCTCGGTAGTTCCATTGGCTCTTGGACCTTCGGCTACCCATCCGGGTTCCAGTACCGTCAGCTGGTTCTCGGCAGTGTCTTTTGCTCTTGTACCTTCTGCTCCCCATCCTGGTTCCAGTACCGTCAGCTGGTTCCGGGCAGAGCCTTTGGCTTAGGTGCCTCCCTCTGGGTATCCGAGTTCCACCAACGTCAGGTGGTCCTTGGTAGTGCTTTCAGGCACGGGTACCTCCTGCTTAGTAACCGGGTTCCAGTAACGTCAGCTGGTCCTCGGTAGTTCCATTGGCTCTTGGACCTTCGGGTAGCCACCCGAGTTCCAGTTCCATCAGCTGTTTCTCAGCATTTTCTCAGCCTTCTTGTACCTTCTGCTACATTTCCAAGTTCAAGACCCTAAAGACGACGACCCGGAAGACCACCCCTAAGATGACGACGACACCAGAGACGACGACCACTGAGATGACGACGACCCTGGAGACGATGACCCTGAAGACCACCCCGATGACGACGACCCCGGAGACGACGACCCTGGAGACGACGACCCTGGAGACGACGACGACATGGGAGACCGAGAAGCAGAAGAACAAGAGGCTGCAGAACAAAGAGCAGAAGAACATTAAGCATAAGACTAAATATCAGAGCGAAAGATATTATCTAAATTATAAGCAGAAGAAGACTAAGCAGTGTATGGGGGTGAGTCCGTTCCTCATCGTGGTGCCCCTGGATAAAGCCTGATGCTGCAGGCCAAACTGAACGCGGACAAATGTAACTCTTTTGTGACAGGCAGAACGGAAGGTGTAATCTTCAAACTTTTATAGATAACAACTACGGGAATGCCTGTCACAAATAAGAATATGATGAAGAAGTTGAATATGAAAAAGATAATAGTTAAATAAAAAGAATATGAACAATGTAAAAAAAAAAAAATATAGGTAGAAGAAGAAGAAGATGAATAAGGTGAAGATAGTTGATGTCAAAGAAGCTGATGATGAGGATAATGAAGAAGAAAGTGGGAGAAGTAAAAAAGAAGGTGAAGGACGTGGAAGTAGTGAAACATCAATATCTGAAAAAAATAAAATAAAAAATAACATAGTCAAAATCTTTCTAACGCCGAACGTCATAAAAAAAAACTATAAAAACCTGCTATTCTATTTGTTTGGGCTAAACCTCTGTGCCTTTAATGTCTCCGCCACCTCCCCCAATACATCCTACATTATTCTTAGTTGTTTTCCTTCATGTAGAATTTACCTACAAGGAAAGAAAGGGTTTATTTTAATTCCGATATTTTCGTCCCATTGACTTGCATTGGGATCGGGTATCGGTATTGGATTAGATCCGATACTTTGACGGTATCGGCCGATACTTTCCGATACCGATACTTTCCGATATCGGAAGGTATCGCTCAACACTAGTCTCCACACTTTGAGAGCTATAATTTTTCCAGATTTTGGTCCTCAGATTCATTTGAGGTCTTGTTTTTTGCGGGACGAGTTCACGTTTTTATTGGTAACATTTTCAGGCACGTGACATTTTTGATCGCTTTTTAGTCCGATTTTTGTGAGGCAGAATGACCAAAAACCAGCTATTCATGAATTTCTTTTTGGGGAGGCGTTTATACCATTCCACGTTTGATAAAATTGATAAAGCAGTTTTATTCTTCGGGTCAGTATGATTACAGCGATACCTCATTTATATCATTTTTTTGTTTTGGCGCTTTTATACGATAAAACTATTTTATAGAAAAAATAATTATTTTTGCATTGCTTTATTCTGAGGACTATAACCTTTTTATTTTTCCGCTGATGACTCTGTATGGCGGCTCGTTTTTTGTGGGACAAGATGATGTTTTCAGAGGTACCATGGTTATTTATATCCATCTTTTTGATTGCGTGTTATTCCACTTTTAGTTCGGCGGTATGATAATAAAGCATTGTTTTTTTACTTTTTTTTTTTTTTTTACCGCGTTCAATGAAGGAGTTAACTAGCGGGACGGTTTTATAGGTGGGGTCGTTACGGACGCGGCGATACTAAATATAAGTACTTTTATTGTTTTTTTTTAGTATTTAGATAAAGAAATTCCCCAATGTGGAGCTTACTCTTTGCCACATGGTTTTTTTTTGCCTTCCTCTGGATCAACATGTTAGGGCTAGTGTTGAGCGATACCTTCCGATATTCGAAAGTATCGGTATCAGATTGGATCGGCCGATACCGGCAAAATATCGAATCTCGCCGATACCGATACCCGATACCAATACAAGTCAATGGGACACAAATATCGGAAGGTATCCTGGATGGTTCCCAGGGTCTGAAGGAGAGGAAACTCTCCTTCAGGCCCTGGGATCCATATTCATGTAAAAAATGAAGAATAAAAATAAAAAATATGGATATACTCACCCCTCCGGCGGACCCTGGACCTTAGCGATGTAACCGGTAGCCTCCGTTCCTAAGAATGCAGAGTGAAGGACCTTCGATGACGTCGCGGCTTGTGATTGGTCGCGTGACCGCTCATGCGACCAATCACAAGCCACGACGTCATCGCAGGTTCTACACTCACTGCATTCTTAGGAACGGAGGCTGCCGGTTACATCGCTAAGGTCCAGGATCCGCCGGAGGGGTGAGTATATCCATATTTTTTTATTTTTATTCTTTATTTTTTACATGAATATGGATCACAGGGCCTGAAGGAGAGTCTCCTCTCCTCCAGACCCTGGGAACCATACACTGGGAACTTCCGATTCTGATTTCCGATATCACAAAAATATTGGAACTCGGTATCGGAATTCCGATACAGCAAATATCGGCCGATACCCGATAGTTGCGGTATCGGAATGCTCAACACTAGTTAGGGCATGTTAGGTTAGGCTGTGGGTTGAACTAGATGGACTTAAAGTCTTCCTTCAACCTTAATAACTATGTTACTATGTTACTATGTTACTATGTATTTATGGGAACAATATATATATATTTTATTTCTTTATTTAGGAATTTATTTATTTTTTTTTACACGAGAATATTTATTTTTTTACTTTATGACATTGCCCCAGGAGGGGACATGATTATATAGGGTCAGATCGCTGATCTGACTCTTTGCTGTGCACTGTGTCAGATCAGCGATCTGTCGTGCAGGGCTGCAGGCTGACCAGCGCCTGCTCTGAACAGGCGCTGGTAAGCCACCTCCCTGCAGGACCCGGATGCAGCCCCGCAGACATTTTGGATCCGGGGCCTGCAGGGAGAAGGTAGGAGACCCTCGGAGCAACGCGATCACATCGCGTTGCTCTGAGGGTCTCAGGGAAGCACGCAGGGAGCCCCCTCCCTGCGCAATGCTTTACTGTACCGCCGGAACACTGCAATCATGTTTGATCGCAGTGTGCTAGGGGTTAATGTGCCAGGGGCGGTCCGTGACTGCTCCTGGCACATAGTGCCGGATGTCAGCTGCGATAGTCTCTTTTGATAGCACAGTTCAGCACAGATCAAGACTGTTTACAAAAGCATAATAGTAAACATCATTCCTTCTAACAGTGTAATAGAGGAAGGAGGGGGTTTGCTGAGGGAGATGATCTCTATGATACAATTTATTCCAATTCTTATCTTCCTGCTTCTGATAGACTTTCTCAACTAGCTGTACAAGGGGTTAGCCCAACTCCACTCTGTAATGGAATCCTGTGTCCCTATGGTTCACTTGCCTGAATTTTGTGAGACAGAGCACAGAAACACACCATTCACCCCTTTGGCTGCTACCAGAACAGTAAACAAGTTTTCCACAATCCCCCTGGGGCTCTGCTAACCACTCCCTGTCTCCTGTGACTGTGATAACCCCTGTAGTTGCTGGATGCTTTTGAAGCAACAGCAGTTCACACTATTTCTGCATGTCACATCTGACTGCCAGGACCCGAAAACCTTCTCCCACAAAGTGACGCCACACATGCTTACTCAAATATAACTTTTATTTAAAGAACAGTCTTATTCCAAAGATTTATCTTTTCTCTTTTGGCTTAAATTATGGTCGCAGCTTATCACAGGCAACAATTTGCCAACCAAACGGGTGCAGGGAGATTGTCTGCCTTCCGGTAATCCGGTGCAGGTATCATCACCTATTATAAAACTCCACCCATTCCGCAGCTGCAACTGAAAAACAACCAAACCATAACAGGGAAGGGAGGGCGGGAACCAGGTCCGGGTTCAGAGTGAGGGACCGGAAGTCGCGTCCAGCGCGAGGTCCCTCCTCCGAAATAAGCCATGCCCACCTCGCGCGGCCGATCCTGGCCCCGAACGACGTCACTTCGTGGGAGACTGGGGCTAGCCATGCAGGGGGCCCGGCAGTCAGGGGACAGCGGGATTGCCGCAGTGTCCCTCAGACTGCCAGGACCCGAAAACCTTCTCCCACAAAGTGACGCCACACATGCTTACTCAAATATAACTTTTATTTAAAGAACAGTCTTATTCCAAAGATTTATCTTTTCTCTTTTGGCTTAAATTATGGTCGCAGCTTATCACAGGCAACAATTTGCCAACCAAACGGGTGCAGGGAGATTGTCTGCCTTCTGGTAACCCGGTGCAGGTATCATCACCTATTATAAAACTCCACCCATCCAGCCACGGAGTAGCCCGGGAACCAAGCTACGACCCACCCACAGAATGGAGAGCCTGAATCACCCCTTCACGAAGACCGTCCAAAAATATATCCAAACCGGCATCGTTAAGATGAACCCCATCTGGAAGGAGAAAACCCGCATTGTCACCCTCCAAACGGTGGTGTCTTACCACCACACCGTTCTTAAATCTAACAAAACGGGATATTCTCTGGTTTAGAGTGCGCCTAGACCTCTCCATGGCACTCAGCTCCCTGGCACCCCGCCAGACCCGCCTTGGAATCAGCTCCGACCAAACCAGACGCATGTCCGGAAAGAAACCTGGAAATTTATCGAGATCGGCTCTCATAAGAGTCAATAATTCAGCGAGGGGAAAAGAGGCCAGGTCGTTTCCTCCAGCATGGATCACCACCACCGTCAGGGAAGACGCAACTCTCGCGATCCGCACAACTTCAGGAAGGACTTGAGACCAGGTAAGGCCCCTCGTGCCTCGCCAGATGATATCCACATCGGAGAAACCGAGCGATCGCCCTCCAGGGCACAATTCAGCGCGCCGAGCTGCCCAATAAATGTAAGAGTGACCCAGCAGCCATACGCTGGGACGCACACCATCTGAAACAAATAACATTCATTAAGCAAAACAGAGGGATATGAGCGTTGGAAGGAAAAACAGTAACATCAAAACAGTGCGTCCGTATGGTACGTATTACAAAACTAATTCGGGCCTGATATACCTAGCGAAACAACGGGACTTCCATCTACCCACTCTCTGGATATCTGATTCAAACAAACCAGCCCTGGAAGCTTCCGTAGCCGCGCCGATTCTAAAGGAATGCGTACCGAATTCTGCCGCAGGAAGGCCTAAAAACGAAAGCGCAAGCCTCAGGATGGATAAAAACTGATCCGCAAGTAGGGGGGAGCCGTTCTCGTGTACGAAAAATTGGGCATCGGCGCTCCTGACCTGCATGTAACTGTTGATTAAAACCAAAGGACAAGTCGTATCTTTTATGGCAAAAAGAGGGAACCATGTGCCCCTCCCTACCTGGTCGGTTTTGGATCTGCGAACTCTGATCCTTAGACCATTGTCACAGATCACTATGTCGTCCAGTTGCAAGCCCCCTGACTTGCGGCGGGACGAGGGGAGAATCTCGCTAACTCGCATAGCCCCGAAAAATGCTAGGCCAAAAGCCGCAGAGATCAAAACGGCCTCGTATGCAGAATCGCAAACGCTGCTGGAAGCCCCGATTAAGTTAGTCAGGAGAGAAAAAGAGATGGGTCTCCTAATGTCGCTCCGTGTGCTCGTCCGTTGCCAGCCTTTTAGAACTTGGCTGATCAAAAAATGTTTAGTTGAATCTGCCCAACCGCGCAACTTAAAATGAAATGCTAAACCCGAAATGCGGTTACGCGCAACCGTGCCAGATACCCCAGCGGTCTGCAAGCGCGCCAAAAAAGCCAACGTGACCTGAACTCTCAGGGAATCTGAGGATCCTACCGGTTTATCCTCTGCCACAATGCACCACTCATCCCACGCCTTACCGTATGCTCTCCAGGTAGAAGGAGCAATGGATGACCGTATCAAAGGAATTAGTTCTCCAGGACATCCCAGACCAAGGGAGGGCATGCCAGGATTCGCGTTTGCTCCTTCCGAAGCTGACCAAATCGATCCTGCAAAGGAGACACGTTAGTAAAATCCGTTACCACTACGTTATTACCAGATCCAACTGACGCTTTTACCCAAACGTTGAGCTCTAAACATTTTAAAACAATGAATCTGATAATCTTTATGACCGGTGGTGAGGAAGATGAAAGGTAATTTATAGCATGCGCAGAGCTGTCCGTGTGGAATCGCAAAAGAATGCGCTTGTTTAGGAGACATCGACCCCAGAGTTCCATAGACGCCGCCAGGGAAAACAACTCGGCTAAAGTTGAATCTTGATCCCATGTCCTAGTGCACCAAGACTCGGGCCACGTGCAAACGCATTTTTGGTCTCTGAAACGCACGCTGAAACCGTCGATGCCCGCTGACTCAAACCAAAGATCCAAGCTATCGCTGTCACAGAACTCTTCCTGAAAGCATGTAGATCCATTGTAGGAGAGGAGGAAACGCTGCCATACTATCAGATCACTACGTAACTGTGAGGAAATCCTGATTCTGTGGTGAGGCTGCTTCACTCCTCTCGTGGCAAGTATCAACCTCCGGGAAAAAATTCTGCCCATCGGCATTATCTTGCAGGCGAAGTTCAAACAGCCGAGGAGGGATTGCATCTGAATTAAGGAGACCTTACCCACCGCTAAGCAACCTGCAATTAATTCCAACAGCTTCACGATCTTATTGTGAGGCAACCTAAATTCCATGGAAACCGAATCGATCTCGATTCCCAGGAAAGTGATAACCGAAACCGGGCCGATCGTTTTCTCCGGGGACAAGGGAACGCCAAAAAGGGACATGACCTCCATAAATTTATTCAAAGCCTGAGAACACGATTCCGAATTAGCTGGGCCCACTAGCAGAAAATCGTCCAGGTAGTGCGTAATTGATGACGAGCGTGTGACCTCTCGGGCAACCCATTCCAGGAATGTGCTGAACATCTAGAAATAATGGCAGGAAATCGAGCAACCCATTGGGAGGCATGTGTTGTAGTAATATCGGTCCTCGACCATGGCGCCTAACAAATGGTAACAGTCCGGGTGCACAGGAAGGAGGCGAAAAGCGGATTCAATATCCGATTTTGCCATGAGGGCCCCTGGCCCGGCTGCTCTTACAATCTCGATAGCTCTGTCAAAAGGAATGTATGTCACTGCGGTGTCGTCACTCGGAATGCCGTCATTCACCGAACTGCCTTTGGGATAGGACAAATGGTGAATTAGCCGGTATTTCCCATTCTCTTTTTTGGGAACAATGCCCAGCGGGGAAACCCGTAGGTTATAGAAGGGGAGGGTATCGAAAGGACCCCGGAAACGTCCTGCCTGTATTTCCTTGTTCAACTTGTCAGATAATATAGCAGGGTGGTCCCTGGCAGATTTTAAATTAGGGGCCGACTGGGGTTTGCCCGAAAAAACGAAAGGAATGAAAAAGCCGAAAGAAAAGCCGAAGCGGAGTTGTGCTGCAGCAGGCCTATTGGGGTACCTGCCCAGCCACGGTTCCATGTTTTTTACGTTCAGCGGTGTCATGTGGCTCACCCCCTGAGGGGGCCTTGCTATTGTTTGATTTTTGGGAGGACCGGGTGCACTTGGCTGCCGAATGGTTGCCGCCGCAAGACGAGCATTCATGCTTATATTTGCACAAGCCGTAGAACTTGCAGTGGCCCTCGTTGAAAAGCCAACATGTGCCAGGTCTCCGCACGACCGCCGACCCGGCACTGGTATTCGTGCCGGCGGATGAACCGGGAAAGGGCTGCAGGGTTTTTTGCGCCATCATTAAACGCAGCCATGAATCAGTAGCCTTCACCCCCCACCCTAAATGTGGGTTGATGGCTAGCCGGCGGCGGAAATCCTCATCGTATTTCCACCAAGCGGACCCGCCGTGAGACTTGTATGAGCTGTATATGCTGTCCAAGTAAATGAATAGCTCAGAGCATCGCTCCGGGTGTTTTTCGCCCATAACGCAGCCCAGAACAGCGAAAGCCTGAAGCCAATTGTTAATAGTTTTGGCTACCTTGGGCTTCCTGTCGAAGACCTTTTCACCCACACGTCTCTCCTTGTCGACCGAGTGCTGCTCGGTCGACACGAGCGACCAAATGTCGATGAACTCATTCGCCCAAATTTGTTCTTTAACGCTAATGTCCAAATGTGACCCTAAAGGAGGGACACCGCAAAAAAGTCCATCCTTGTATATGTCTGGGCGGGGAGGAGGGGAGGGTTTGGGTGGTATAACCGGTTGCAATAGCCTGGGATTCACGAAAATCCTGCCGCCGGTCATGTTAGATGGGATCGCTGTGTTTGACAGATTAACACTATTACCCCCGTCCCCTCCCCAGGCCCCCGTGAAGGGGTACTCACCGGTTTGCACGTTGGGGTCCGGACGGCTCTGCTCTTGGGTATCCTGATTAACGGCACTCCGTTTCTCCGCACGGGACCTGGACCTGTCATGACAAACGCCGACGAGACCTGCCTGATGAGCTATCCGATGTGGATGGAGAACGCCATCTTGATGACCTAGACCGTCTGCTGCGACGACTGGACCTGGACCTGTGGTAACGTCCCTTACTATTGTAACGGCGCCTATGCCTCTTCCGGCGGCGGCGACTGCGTCCAGATGAGGATGAAGAGGAGGAGCTGCGCGCGGGGCGGATACCCGCACTCTGTCCGCTGACCAGAGCCGGGGTGCCAGCACCCTGTAAAGGAGTTCCAACACCGGTTGCCACCAGCGATAGAACCGCTGAGGCGCTCTGATGTTCTCCTGCTGCCGTTTGCGATGGAACCATTTGCCCCCCGGGAATTTGGGAAGAAGGTGCCGTAAAAATCAAAGGGCATGAGGGGAAAGGAGAATCCCCTCTACCACCTACCTGGGCAATCCCCGCCTGTACCCCCCTACCCCAACGCTGAAGAGGTACCCATTTGCTGCTGAGCTGCTAGTAATGCTCCCCATGTTCCCCCTGCATTGCTATTAATATCTCTGCTCAACTGTGGGGTAGGTGGGATAATGTCCTGAGTCTCCCCTACCCCGCTCCCTGTCCCTCCAGCTTCCTGAGAGGAGGAAGATGACCCCTGCACTCCCCCCATAGCTGCGGCTGTAATCAACCCTGCGCCCGCTCCTGTAGCTATCGACTGAGGCTGCAAGCTTCTTCCCCTAGGAGCAGTGGCTGCCGAGTCCGGTGCGCTGCTATGTATAGGCACTATCCCCTCCTGCACGCACGCTGCTGCCGCTGCACGCCGACCGGTGCCCGCATATGAGGAAGCGCGCGAACTAGACGCGCGCGCGCTCTTTTTAAAAAGCACTGGCGGGCTCAGGCGAGCCGGCGGTCGGGTGGCTCTGGAAGAACGCCGCCCGCCCGACGGCAACGCACGCTCCGCCGCAGGGAGGGAGCCGCTCTCGGCCAGCAGGGCCGCCAGCCAAGTGCTGCCCTCCCTGCTAATCTTATCTCTCACCGCTTGCTGCAGCAGGTCCATCTCGCCGGCAGCCCCAACCAGGTCCGGGTTCAGAGTGAGGGACCGGAAGTCGCGTCCAGCGCGAGGTCCCTCCTCCGAAATAAGCCACGCCCACCTCGCGCGGCCGATCCCGGCCCCGAACGACGTCACTTCGTGGGAGACCGGGGCTAGCCATGCAGGGGGCCCGGCAGTCAGGGGACAGCGGGATTGCCGCAGTGTCCATCACTCTTAGGGTGGATTGATGAAAATAAACATTAGCTAGTGTGAGAAAGGCCCTTAGCTACTTAGATTTTACATTGGGCTCCTTTTTGACCATGCTGACTATTATATACTTTGCTCTTGGAGTGATCTTTGTTGGTCGACCACTTCTGGGGAGGGTTACATACATGGTCTTGAATTTTCTCCATTTCTGCACAATCTGTCAGACTGTGGATTGGTGTAGTCCAAACACTTTAAAAATGGTAGTGTAATTTTTTTTCCAGCCTAATGAGCATCATCCACTTTTCTTCATGCCATGATAGACTTTGACAAACGTGTTGTGAAGATCTAACTGATAGATCCCTGTTCTTTAAATAAAATAAGTCACCCACTCACTCCTGATTGTCATCCCATTATTAAAAACACCAGACTTTAATGCCACTTTTAATTCATCTGATAATCCAAAAGGTTCACATATTTTTACCGGTTATGAACATGGAATATCGCATCATTTTCCTAATATAAAAAACAATGTCTAATATTTTTTACTTATTTTTAATTTGGTCCATTTCATCTATTTTTAGGACTTGGGTGATAATCTGAAGTCATTTTAGGTCAAATTTATGCAGAAATATGGAAAATTATGAACAGTTCACAAACTTTCAAGTACCACTGTATACCTTAAAGGAAGCTGGGGTACAGGGAGCTGTTTGATAGAATATTCAAACTGAGTAACTGAGAAGTAAGATAATAGGTTTAATGGGAGTGAAAGTTAAATGTCCTTCCCTTTTGCCTATATTGGACATGCAAAATTAAAAGGCTATTGATATTAACACTATTTTGTGAATATAAGGAAAAAGAATCCCATATTGTGACTGGCAATTTAGGATACAATATGGCTATAATTTAGGATATATTGATTCCTTGTGAAACCCCGTCTATCTTGTATTCCAGTGATCGCCAAACATTTATTGATTGGGCCACATGCCAAAACTATGAAGTGGGCAACTCTCTGCTACCCTTCCAGTAACAGAGATGGGAAAATGGAAAAATCCTTGAAAATTTAAAGAAAAAACAAAAAAAAAAATTTTTCAAAGAGAAAAAAAATTGTGATAGTGTTCAGTATCTAATTTCTATTGGCTCTATATTATTATGTACCTCATAGGTGGGGCATAATGAGGGTGGGGAAAAAAAGTTGTCTCCCCAAGAGTTTACAGCTACACATAGACTTCAATTTTCTGACTCTCATGATGAAAGCTCGATGCCAAAAGTAGGTGGGAGAACAGGTAGTAACTTTATGGTTACAAGGACCTTCAGAGGAACAGGGCAGAATATTATAGAGTGGCTTGTGCAACCCCATGAGTACCTCCTAAGTAGGGCTTAATGAGCGGAGGGGGTATGATAGCCTTCCCAATAATTCACAGCTATGCCTGGACTGTGATTTTATGACTGCATGGTGATCTGAGATTGGGGCAACCTTTACATTGAATGCTTGATGACAAGGTTAATTGGGAGAAATTTCTGTGGTACCAAGAGGCTCTGAACAGAACAACTCTGTCAGGAACACCGCACTGCCCTTGCTCACTGAGCCAGTGTGCTTGTCCTGAGTAAAACAAACTGTGCCCAAAGATACCTGTGGAGCGGGGCAGCAGTGTGAAGATGTGTGCTTCAGACAAACAGGACCTGAAGCATGTGACTACTGGGGGCGTGGCCTAAGCTCCAGAGAGCTAGGAGCTGAAGGAAAACTCCTAGAAAGGTAACTATGGGACAAACTTACCAAGGGATTAGACAGAACGAATAGTCAGGACATGGCCAAGGGGTCATTGTTGTGAATTTGCTTTTTGCTCCCTCTAGTGGTTACTAGTTTTTTGACTCTGGTTTTTCTGTCATTCCTTTTATCCGCACCTGGGTCGTTAGTTAGGGGTGTTGCTATATAAGCTCCCTGGACCTTCAGTTCAATGCCTGGCAACGTAGTTATCAGAGCTAGTCTGCTGTGCTCTTGTCTACTGATCCTGGTTCCAGTTATATCAGCTAAGTCTGTCTTTTGCTTTTTGCTATTTGTTTTGGTTTTGTATTTTTGTCCAGCTTGTTCCAAAACTATATCCTGACCTTTGCTGGAAGCTCTAGGGGGGCTGGTGTTCTCCCCCCGGACCGTTAGACGGTTCGGGGGTTCTTGAATTTCCAGTGTGGATTTTGATAGGGTTTTTGTTGACCATATAAGTTACCTTTCTTTATTCTGCTATCAGTAAGCGGGCCTCTCTGTGCTAAACCTGGTTCATTTCTGTGTTTGTCATTTCCTCTTACCTCACCGTCATTATTTGTGGGGGGCTTCTATCCAGCTTTGGGGTCCCCTTCTCTGGAGGCAAGAAAGGTCTTTGTTTTCCTCTACTAGGGGTAGCTAGATTCTCCGGCTGGCGCGTGTCATCTAGAATCAACGTAGGAATGATCCCCGGCTACTTCTAGTGTTGGCGTTAGGAGTAGATATATGGTCAACCCAGTTACCACTGCCCTATGAGCTGGATTTTTGTATTCTGCAGACTTCCACGTTCCTCTGAGACCCTCGCCATTGGGGTCATAACAGTTTGCCAGGCCAGTATTAAATGTTTAATGCATTGCAGAAGAGGGATTATAAGAAAGAAGATTCTGAGTTTTTTTTTTTTTTCTTCTTCCCCTTTACCTCAGAGTGGCTATGCTTGCTGCAGACATGAATGTCCAGACCTTGATTACAAGTGTGGACCAGCTGGCTACTCGTGTGCAGGGCATACAAGACTATGTTATCAGAAATCCTAGGTCAGAACCTAAAATACCGATTCCTGAACTGTTTTCCGGAGACAGGTTTAAGTTTAGGAATTTCGTGAATAATTGTAAATTGTTTTTGTCCCTGAGACCCTGTTCATCTGGAGATTCTGCTCAGCAAGTAAAAATTGTTATTTCGTTCTTACGGGGCGACCCTCAGGATTGGGCTTTTTCGCTGGCGCCAGGAGATCCGGCATTGGCTGATCTTGATGCGTTTTTTCTGGCGCTCGGTTTACTTTATGAGGAACCCAATCTTGAGATTCAGGCAGAAAAGGCCTTGCTGGCTATGTCTCAGGGGCAGGACGAGGCTGAAGTGTATTGCCAAAAATTTCGGAAATGGTCCGTGCTGACACATTGGAACGAGTGTGCACTGGCCGCTAATTTTAGAAATGGCCTTTCTGAAGCCATTAAGAATGTTATGGTGGGTTTTCCCATTCCCACAGGTCTGAATGATACTATGGCACTGGCTATTCAAATTGACCGGCGGTTGCGGGAGCGCAAAACCGCAAATTCCCTCATGGTGTTGTCTGAACAGACACCTAATTCGGTGCAATGTGATAGAAAAACCGCAAATTCCCTCATGGTGTTGTCTGAACAGACACCTGATTTAATGCAATGTGATAGAATCCTGACTAGAAATGAGCGGAAAATTCATAGACGCCGGAATGGCTTGTGCTACTACTGTGGTGATTCTACACATGTTATCTCAGCATGCTCTAAACGTATAGCTAAGGTTGTTAGTCCTGTCACCGTTGGTAATTTGCAACCTAAATTTATTCTGTCTGTAACTTTGATTTGCTCACTGTCATCTTATCCTGTCATGGCGTTTGTAGATTCAGGTGCTGCCCTGAGTATCATGGATCTCTCATTTGCTAAGCGCTGTGGTTTTACTCTTGAACCATTAGAAAATCCTATTCCTCTTAGGGGGATTGATGCTACACCATTGGCTGCAAATAAACCGCAGTATTGGACACAGGTTACCATGTGCATGACTCCTGAACACCGCGAGGTGATACGTTTCCTGGTTTTACATAAAATGCATGATTTGGTCGTTTTAGGGCTGCCATGGTTACAGACCCATAATCCAGTCCTGGACTGGAAGGCTATGTCAGTCTCAAGTTGGGGCTGTCGTGGTATTCATGGGGATTCCCTGCCTGTGTCTATTGCTTCTTCTACGCCTTCGGAAGTTCCGGAGTATTTGTCTGATTATCAGGACGTCTTCAGTGAGTCTGAGTCCAGTGCACTGCCTCCTCATAGGGACTGTGACTGTGCTATAGATTTGATCCCAGGCAGTAAATTTCCTAAGGGAAGACTGTTTAATCTGTCGGTACCTGAACATACCGCTATGCGTTCATATATCAAGGAGTCTCTGGAGAAAGGACATATTCGTCCGTCTTCTTCCCCTCTTGGTGCGGGATTCTTTTTTGTGGCAAAAAAGGACGGATCTTTGAGACCTTGTATTGATTATCGGCTTTTAAATAAGATCACTGTCAAATTTCAGTATCCTTTACCGCTGTTGTCTGACTTGTTTGCCCGGATTAAGGGTGCCAAGTGGTTCACCAAGATAGACCTTCGTGGTGCGTACAACCTTGTGCGCATTAAGCAAGGTGATGAATGGAAAACCGCATTCAATACGCCCGAAGGTCATTTTGAGTACTTGGTGATGCCTTTTGGTCTCTCCAATGCGCCTTCAGTTTTTCAGTCCTTTATGCATGACATTTTCCGGAAGTATCTGGATAAATTTTTGATTGTTTATCTGGATGATATTTTGGTTTTTTCTGATAATTGGGATTCGCATGTGGAGCAGGTCAGGTTGGTCTTTAAAATTTTGCGTGAAAATTCTTTGTTTGTCAAGGGCTCAAAGTGTCTCTTTGGTGTACAGAAGGTTCCCTTTTTGGGGTTCATTTTTTCCCCTTCTGCTGTGGAGATGGACCCAGTCAAGGTCCGAGCTATTCTTGATTGGACTCAGCCCTCGTCAGTTAAGAGTCTTCAGAAGTTCTTGGGCTTCGCTAACTTCTACCGTCGTTTTATCGCTAATTTTTCTAGCATTGTGAAACCTTTGACGGATATGACCAAGAAGGGCTCCGATGTAGCTAACTGGGCTCCTGCTGCCGTGGAGGCTTTCCAGGAGTTGAAACGCCGGTTTACTTCGGCGCCTGTTTTGTGCCAGCCTGACGTCTCACTTCCCTTTCAGGTTGAGGTGGATGCTTCGGAGATTGGGGCAGGGGCCGTTTTGTCGCAGAGAGGCCCTGGTTGCTCTGTTATGAAACCTTGTGCCTTTTTCTCTAGGAAGTTTTCGCCTGCCGAGCGAAATTATGATGTGGGGAATCGAGAGTTGTTGGCCATGAAATGGGCATTTGAGGAGTGGCGTCATTGGCTCGAGGGTGCTAAGCATCGTGTGGTGGTCTTGACTGATCACAAAAATCTGATGTATCTCGAGTCTGCTAAACGCCTTAATCCGAGACAGGCCCGCTGGTCATTGTTTTTCTCCCGCTTTGATTTTGTTGTCTCGTATTTACCTGGTTCAAAGAATGTGAAGGCCGATGCTCTTTCTAGGAGCTTTGTGCCTGATGCTCCTGGAGTCGCTGATCCTGTTGGTATTCTTAAAGATGGAGTTATCTTGTCAGCTATTTCTCCGGATCTGCGACGTGTGTTGCAGAGATTTCAGGCTGATAGGCCTGAGTCTTGTCCACCGGACAGACTGTTTGTCCCGGATAAGTGGACCAGCAGAGTCATTTCCGAGGTTCATTCCTCGGTGTTGGCAGGTCACCCGGGAATTTTTGGCACCAGAGATCTGGTGGCCAGGTCCTTTTGGTGGCCTTCCTTGTCAAGGGATGTGCGGTCATTTGTGCAGTCCTGTGGGACTTGTGCTCGAGCTAAGCCTTGCTGTTCTCGTGCCAGCGGTTTGCTCTTGCCCTTGCCTGTCCCGAAGAGACCTTGGACACATATCTCCATGGATTTCATTTCTGATCTTCCGCTATCTCAGGGCATGTCCGTTATCTGGGTGATATGTGATCGCTTCTCCAAGATGGTCCATTTGGTTCCTTTGCCTAAGCTGCCTTCCTCTTCCGATCTGGTTCCTGTGTTTTTCCAGAACGTGGTTCGTTTGCACGGCATCCCTGAGAATATTGTGTCTGACAGAGGATCCCAGTTCGTTTCCAGGTTCTGGCGATCCTTTTGTAGTAGGATGGGCATTGATTTGTCGTTTTCGTCTGCTTTCCATCCTCAGACTAATGGACAGACGGAGCGAACCAATCAGACTTTGGAGGCTTATTTGAGGTGTTTTGTCTCTGCTGTTGTGAATTTGGATTCTGGGCTCCCCCGGTGGCTACTGGTGGAATTGAACTTGTGACATCATCTTCCCTGTTCACCTGTTCTGATTAGATCTGGGTGTCGCTATATAACCTGGCTTCTCTGTTAGATGCTTGCCGGTCAACAATGTTATCAGAAGCCTCTCTGTGCTTGTTCCTGCTCCCAGACATCTACTAGATAAGTTGGACATTCGTCCATGTTTTGTTTTTGTATTTTGGTTCCAGTTCACAGCTGCAGTTTCGTTACTGTGTCTGGAAAGCTCTTGTTGATCAGGAATTGCCACTCTGGTATTATGAGTTAATGCCAGAGTCCTAAAGTAATTTCTGGATGTGTTTTGTTAGGGTTTTCTACTGACCATGAAAGTATGCTTTCTGTCTTCTGCTATCTAGAAAGCGGACCTCAAATTTGCTAAAACTATTTTCCTGCTGCGTTTGTTGTTTCATCTCATATCACCGCCAATATATGTGGGGGGCCTCTGTCTCCTTTTTGGGCATTTCTCTAGAGGTGAGTCAGGTCTTATATTTCCCTCTGCTAGCATTATTTAGTTCTCCGGCCGGCGCTGGGCATATAGGGATAAAAAGTAGGACATGCTACCTGGCTACTTCTAGATGATGCGGTAGGTTTAGTTCATGGTCAGTATAGTTACATCTTCCAAGAGCTTGTTCCTATAGAGGCTTATGCTAGTTCTCTGGCCATGGAGATCATGACAGTTTGACCGGCCCACTAAAGGGTTAAAATCCTTGGCTGAGAAAGGAGAGAAATAAGAAGTCTGCTGAGAGTTTTTTTTTTTTTTTTTTTTTTTTTTTTTTCTGTGCTCTTAATTGGATCACTTGCCAGTCTGTCTTTGCTGCAGTCTTTCTTTTTTTTCTCTCTCCTTATAATCTTTGAATGGCTTTGTGTTCACCTGTTAATAATGGATCTTCAGAGTGTAACTGCAGGTTTGAATAATCTCACCACGAAAGTACAAAATTTGCAAGATTTTATTATTCATGCTCCGGTATCTGAGCCGAGAATTCCTTTGCCGGAATTCTTCTCAGGGAATAGATCTAGCTTTCAGAATTTTAGAAATAATTGTAAGCTATTTTTGTCCCTGAAATCTCGTTCTGCTGGAGACCCTGCACAGCAGGTTGGGATTGTGATTTCCTTGCTCCGCGGCGACCCTCAAGACTGGGCTTTTGCATTGGCACCAGGGGATCCTGCGTTGCGCAATGTGGATGCGTTTTTTTTGGCCTTGGGCTTGCTGTATGAGGAACCTCATTTGGAACTTCAGGCAGAAAAAACTTTGATGTCCCTACCGCAGGGGCAAGATGAAGCTGAAATTTACTGCCAAAGATTCCGTAAATGGTCTGTGCTTACTCAGTGGAATGAGTGTGCCTTGGCGGCTACTTTCAGAGAGGGTCTCTCTGATGCCATTAAGGATGTTATGGTGGGGTTCCCTGTGCCTGCGGGTCTGAATGAGTCCATGACAATGGCCATTCAGATCGATAGGCGTCTGCGGGAGCGCAAACCAGTGCACCATCTGGCGGTGTCCACTGAGAAGACGCCAGAAAGCATGCAGTGTGATAGAATTCTGTCCAGAAGCGAGCGGCAGAATTTTAGACGGAAAAATGGGTTGTGTTTCTATTGTGGGGATTCTACTCATGTTATATCAGCATGCTCTAAACGTACTAAAAAGCTTGATAAATCTGTTTCCATTGGCACTTTACAGTCTAAATTTATTTTGTCTGTGACCCTGATTTGCTCTTTGTCATCTATTACTACTGACGCCTATATCGACTCTGGCGCCGCTTTGAGTCTTATGGATTGGTCCTT
The DNA here is from genome assembly GCF_051348905.1 of Ranitomeya variabilis. Taxonomy (NCBI): domain Eukaryota; kingdom Metazoa; phylum Chordata; class Amphibia; order Anura; family Dendrobatidae; genus Ranitomeya; species Ranitomeya variabilis. The sequence continues at coordinate 615,583,473 of NC_135235.1, forward strand.
TGCCAATCGTTGTGGGTATGATTTAGAGCCTTTGGAAACTCTTATTCCTCTGAAGGGGATTGACTCCACCCCATTGGCTAATAATAAACCACAATACTGGACACAAGTGACTATGTGTATTAATCCGGATCACCAGGAGACTATTCGTTTTCTAGTGCTGTATAATCTACATGAGGATTTGGTGCTGGGATTGCCATGGCTGCAGTCTCACAACCCAGTCCTTGACTGGAGAGCTATGTCTGTGTTGAGCTGGGGATGTAAGGGGACTCATGGGGACGTACCTTTGGTGTCCATTTCATCATCTATCCCCTCTGAAATCCCTGAGTTCCTGTCTGACTATCGTGACGTCTTTGAAGAACCCAAGCTTGGTTCACTACCTCCGCACCGTGAGTGCGATTGTGCTATAGATTTAATTCCGGGTAGTAAATACCCAAAGGGTCGTTTATTTAATCTGTCTGTGCCTGAACATACTGCTATGCGAGAATATATAAAGGAGTCCTTGGAAAAGGGACATATTCGTCCATCGTCATCTCCCTTAGGAGCCGGTTTTTTCTTTGTGTCAAAAAAAGACGGCTCTTTGAGACCATGTATTGATTATCGGCTTTTGAATAAAATCACGGTTAAATATCAATACCCATTGCCGTTGCTGACTGATTTGTTTGCTCGCATAAAGGGGGCCAAGTGGTTCTCTAAGATTGATCTCCGTGGGGCGTATAATTTGGTGCGGATCAGGCAGGGGGACGAGTGGAAAACCGCATTTAATACGCCCGAGGGCCACTTTGAGTATTTGGTGATGCCTTTTGGTCTTTCTAATGCCCCTTCAGTCTTCCAGTCCTTTATGCATGATATTTTCCGCGATTTTTTGGATAAATTTATGATAGTGTATCTGGATGATATTCTGATTTTTTCGGATGACTGGGACTCTCATGTCCGGCAAGTTAAGAGGGTTTTTCAGGTTTTGCGGTCTAATTCTCTGTGTGTCAAGGGTTCTAAGTGCGTTTTTGGGGTTCAGAGAATTTCCTTTTTGGGATATATTTTTTCTCCCTCTTCCATTGAGATGGATCCTGTCAAGGTTCAAGCTATTTGTGATTGGACGCAGCCCTCTTCTCTTAAAAGTCTTCAGAAATTTTTGGGCTTTGCCAACTTTTATCGTCGATTTATTTCTGGTTTTTCGGATGTCGTTAAGCCATTGACCGATTTGACTAGACAGGGTGCTGATGTTGCTAATTGGTCCCCTGATGCTGTGGAGGCCTTTCAGGAGCTTAAGCGCTGTTTTTCTTCTGCCCCTGTGTTGCGTCAGCCTGATGTGACTCTTCCTTTTCAGGTTGAGGTCGACGCTTCTGAGATCGGAGCTGGGGCAGTGTTGTCGCAGAAAAGTTCTGACTGCGCCGTGATGAGGCCTTGTGCCTTCTTTTCCCGTAAATTTTCGCCCGCTGAGCGGAATTATGATGTTGGGAATCGGGAGCTTTTGGCCATGAAGTGGGCGTTTGAGGAGTGGCGCCATTGGCTCGAGGGGGCCAGACATCAGGTGGTGGTATTGACTGACCACAAAAATTTGATTTATCTTGAGACCGCCAGGCGCCTGAATCCTAGACAGGCGCGCTGGTCATTATTTTTTTCTCGGTTTAATTTTGTGGTATCGTACCTACCAGGTTATAAGAATGTTAAGGCGGATGCCCTTTCTAGGAGTTTTGAGCCTGATTCACCTGGCAACTCTGACCCCACAGGTATTCTTAAGGAGGGAGTTATCTTGTCAGCCGTTTCTCCAGACCTGCGGCGGGCCTTGCAGGAGTTTCAGGCGGATAGACCGGATCGTTGTCCGCCTGATAGGCTGTTTGTTCCTGATGATTGGACCAGTAAAGTCATCTCTGAGGTGCATTCTTCTGCGTTGGCAGGTCATCCTGGAATTTTTGGTACCAGGGATTTGGTGGCAAGATCCTTCTGGTGGCCTTCCCTGTCACGAGATGTGCGAGGCTTTGTGCAGTCTTGTGACGTTTGTGCTCGGGCCAAGCCTTGTTGTTCTCGGGCTAGTGGATTATTGTTGCCCTTGCCTATTCCTAAGAGGCCTTGGACACACATCTCGATGGATTTTATTTCAGATCTGCCTGTTTCTCAGAAGATGTCTGTCATCTGGGTGGTGTGTGACCGTTTTTCTAAGATGGTTCATTTGGTTCCCCTGCCCAAATTGCCTTCTTCTTCCGAGTTGGTGCCCCTGTTTTTTCAAAATGTTGTTCGTTTGCATGGTATTCCTGAGAATATCGTTTCTGACAGAGGAACCCAATTTGTGTCTAGATTTTGGCGGGCATTTTGTGCTAGGATGGGCATAGATTTGTCTTTTTCGTCTGCTTTTCACCCTCAGACTAATGGCCAGACCGAGCGGACTAATCAGACCCTGGAGACATATCTGAGGTGTTTTGTGTCTGCTGACCAGGATGATTGGGTTGCTTTTTTGCCATTGGCGGAGTTCGCCCTCAATAATCGGGCCAGCTCTGCCACCTTGGTTTCCCCGTTTTTCTGTAATTCGGGGTTCCATCCTCGATTTTCCTCCGGTCAGATGGAATCCTCGGATTGTCCTGGAGTGGATGCGGTGGTGGAGAGATTGCATCATATCTGGGGGCAGGTGATGGACAATTTAAAGTTGTCCCAGGAGAAGACTCAGCTTTTTGCCAACCGTCACCGTCGTGTTGGTCCTCGGCTTTGTGTTGGAGATTTGGTGTGGTTGTCTTCTCGTTTTGTCCCTATGAGGGTCTCATCTCCTAAGTTTAAGCCTCGGTTCATCGGTCCGTATAAAATATTGGAGATTCTTAACCCTGTTTCCTTCCGTTTGGACCTCCCTGCATCCTTTTCTATTCATAACGTTTTTCATCGGTCGTTATTGCGCAGGTATGAGGCACCGGTTGTGCCTTCCGTTGAGCCTCCTGCTCCGGTGTTGGTTGAGGGTGAGTTGGAGTACGTTGTGGAAAAAATCCTAGACTCCCGTGTTTCCAGACGGAGACTCCAGTATCTGGTCAAGTGGAAGGGATATGGCCAGGAGGATAATTCTTGGGTCACTGCATCTGATGTTCATGCCTCTGATCTGGTTCGTGCCTTTCATAGGGCCCATCCTGATCGCCCTGGTGGTTCTGGTGAGGGTTCGGTGCCCCCTCCTTGAGGGGGGGGTACTGTTGTGAATTTGGATTCTGGGCTCCCCCGGTGGCTACTGGTGGAATTGAACTTGTGACATCATCTTCCCTGTTCACCTGTTCTGATTAGATCTGGGTGTCGCTATATAACCTGGCTTCTCTGTTAGATGCTTGCCGGTCAACAATGTTATCAGAAGCCTCTCTGTGCTTGTTCCTGCTCCCAGACATCTACTAGATAAGTTGGACATTCGTCCATGTTTTGTTTTTGTATTTTGGTTCCAGTTCACAGCTGCAGTTTCGTTACTGTGTCTGGAAAGCTCTTGTTGATCAGGAATTGCCACTCTGGTATTATGAGTTAATGCCAGAGTCCTAAAGTAATTTCTGGATGTGTTTTGTTAGGGTTTTCTACTGACCATGAAAGTATGCTTTCTGTCTTCTGCTATCTAGAAAGCGGACCTCAAATTTGCTAAAACTATTTTCCTGCTGCGTTTGTTGTTTCATCTCATATCACCGCCAATATATGTGGGGGGCCTCTGTCTCCTTTTTGGGCATTTCTCTAGAGGTGAGTCAGGTCTTATATTTCCCTCTGCTAGCATTATTTAGTTCTCCGGCCGGCGCTGGGCATATAGGGATAAAAAGTAGGACATGCTACCTGGCTACTTCTAGATGATGCGGTAGGTTTAGTTCATGGTCAGTATAGTTACATCTTCCAAGAGCTTGTTCCTATAGAGGCTTATGCTAGTTCTCTGGCCATGGAGATCATGACACTCTGCTGATCAGGACGATTGGGTGACATTCTTGCCGTTGGCTGAGTTTGCCCTTAATAATCGGGCTAGTTCCGCCACCTTGGTTTCACCTTTTTTCTGCAACTCTGGTTTCCATCCTCGCTTTTCTTCGGGTCATGTGGAGCCTTCTGACTGTCCTGGGGTGGATTCTGTGGTGGATAGGTTGCAGCAGATCTGGAATCATGTGGTGGACAACTTGAAGTTGTCACAGGAGAAGGCTCAGCGCTTTGCCAACCGCCGCCGCGGTGTGGGTCCCCGACTACGCGTTGGGGATTTGGTATGGCTTTCTTCCCGCTTTGTTCCTATGAAGGTCTCCTCTCCCAAATTTAAACCTCGTTTTATTGGGCCTTACAAGATATTGGAAATCCTTAATCCTGTATCTTTTCGTCTAGATCTTCCTGTGTCGTTTGCTATTCACAATGTATTTCATAGGTCCTTGTTGCGGCGGTACATTGTGCCTGTAGTTCCTTCTGCTGAGCCTCCTGCTCCGGTGTTGGTTGAGGGCGAGTTGGAGTACGTGGTGGAGAAGATCTTGGATTCTCGCCTCTCCAGGCGGAGGCTTCAGTACCTGGTCAAGTGGAAGGGCTATGGTCAGGAGGATAATTCCTGGGTGGTCGCCTCTGATGTTCATGCGGCCGATTTAGTTCGTGCCTTTCATGCCGCTCATCCTGATCGCCCTGGTGGTCGTGGTGAGGGTTCGGTGACCCCTCACTAAGGGGGGGGTACTGTTGTGAATTTGCTTTTTGCTCCCTCTAGTGGTTACTAGTTTTTTGACTCTGGTTTTTCTGTCATTCCTTTTATCCGCACCTGGGTCGTTAGTTAGGGGTGTTGCTATATAAGCTCCCTGGACCTTCAGTTCAATGCCTGGCAACGTAGTTATCAGAGCTAGTCTGCTGTGCTCTTGTCTACTGATCCTGGTTCCAGTTATATCAGCTAAGTCTGCCTTTTGCTTTTTGCTATTTGTTTTGGTTTTGTATTTTTGTCCAGCTTGTTCCAAAACTATATCCTGACCTTTGCTGGAAGCTCTAGGGGGGCTGGTGTTCTCCCCCCGGACCGTTAGACGGTTCGGGGGTTCTTGAATTTCCAGTGTGGATTTTGATAGGGTTTTTGTTGACCATATAAGTTACCTTTCTTTATTCTGCTATCAGTAAGCGGGCCTCTCTGTGCTAAACCTGGTTCATTTCTGTGTTTGTCATTTCCTCTTACCTCACCGTCATTATTTGTGGGGGGCTTCTATCCAGCTTTGGGGTCCCCTTCTCTGGAGGCAAGAAAGGTCTTTGTTTTCCTCTACTAGGGGTAGCTAGATTCTCCGGCTGGCGCGTGTCATCTAGAATCAACGTAGGAATGATCCCCGGCTACTTCTAGTGTTGGCGTTAGGAGTAGATATATGGTCAACCCAGTTACCACTGCCCTATGAGCTGGATTTTTGTATTCTGCAGACTTCCACGTTCCTCTGAGACCCTCGCCATTGGGGTCATAACAGGTCATACACAGAGAGAGCAGCGCAGTACAAGAGAAGCAGGCAGAGAGTAGTCAGGACATAGCCAAGAGGTCATACACAGAGAGGTCAGCGCAGTACAAAAGGGACAGGCAAAACTTGTAACAGGGACACAGTCAAATCAGAACCAGACAGATGTAACGTAGCACAAGCATAAAGCACAGCAGGGTCAAACACACTCAGCCAAGGGTCAGAGTATAAGCAACAGGGAATGGCCCCACAATGAGGCTGTAAAAAGCCTCCCAGAATCCCAGAGTGAGGCCATCCATGTTAACCCTAAAACCACCTAATCCCAGAAACTTAGCAGACCATGACAGTACCCCCCTTTTAACGGGGGCCTCCGGACCCCCAGGTTTCTCAGGGTGCCGGGCATGGAATGCATGAACCAGGCGGTCAGCGTATTTGGATCTGGCTGGTACTCAAGACCGATTCTCCAGACCGTGCCCCCTCCAATGCACCAGATAATGCAAAGACCCCCGAACCCGCCGGGAGTCCACAATATGTTGCTCTTCAAACTCCATATGCCCATCAACCAAGACTAGAGAGGGACCAGCGTCTGAATCCTCTCTCACTGACCACAAAGGTTTAATTAAGGACCTATAAAACTCATTATGGAGTTTTAAAGTGGGGGACAGACGAAGGCGATAGGCTACCGGGTTCACCACCTCCATGACTTCATAGGGGCCAATAAATTTAGGTCTAAGTTTGGCGGAAGACACTCGAAGGCTTATGTTCCGTGTGGAAAGCCAAACCTTATCTCCACATTGCAACATCTGAGCAGAGTCCCTTTTTTTATCTGCAAAACGTTTATATTTTTCCTGAGCCCTAGAAATATTTAATCGAACCTTTGACCATAGATCCCTGAGACGATTGATCCCATCCTCTGCCCCCAGTCAACCGAAATCTATACGTGAGAATTCGACAAAATGAGGGTTTATCCCATAAATAACAAAAAATGGTGACCTACTGGTAGACTGGTTTACCTGGTTGTTGAAGGAGAACTCTGCTAATGGTCAGACCAGTCGCTTTGCAGGGTAGAAGTCTGTTCAAGAGACTGCTTAGTGCCTTCAGTTTGCCTGTTACTTTCCGGATGATACGCTGAGGAAAACGACAAAGATATCCCCAATTTTTTGTAAAATGCCCGCCAAAACCTAGACACAATTTGAGTCCCTCTATCAGACACAATATTCATAGGCATCCCGTGGAAATGTACCACCTGGGAAAGGAAAAGCCTAGAGAGAGTCTCTGCTGATAGTAAACTTTCCATGGGTACAAAATGTGCTAATTTAGAAAATCTGTCCACAATTACCCAAATAACAGTATTTCCACGGGACGATGGAAGATTGGTAATGAAGTCCATGAACAAATGAGTCCATGGTCTTCCCAGAATTGGTAAAGGCACCAATTCCCCGGCCGGCCGACAATGAGAGGTCTTACAACGGGCACATATCCCACATGCAGCAACATGTTTCTTAACATCCGAAGCCATTAAAGGCCACCAAAAAACTCTTGCCACTGCTTCTCACGTGTCCGCTGTACCTGGATGAGCATTCAACTTTGAATCATGGAACTCCCACAGGAGTTTGGTGCGCAAATGCTGCGGAACAAATAATTTGTCTTCAGGTTTGGACGTTGGTGCTGAAGATTGAGCCCCCACAATCTCCCACTCCAATTCCAATGACCCTTCGGCAACCACGATACTGGGATGAAGAATGGGGGACGGCAGATCTGGGGTGGACAATGGTTCAAAACTATGCAACAAAGCATCAGCCTTCACGTTTTTTGACCCTGGACAAAAAGTAATGTAAAACTGAAATCTGATTAAAAAAAAGTGACCAGCGGGCTTGCCTGGAAGTCTGTCTCTTAGCAGATTTGATATATTCTAAATTTTTATGGTCCATGATAACTGCAATAGGGTGAGCCGCCCTCTCCAAAAAATGCCTCTATTCTTCGAATGCCAATTTAATAGCTAAGAGCTCCCTATTGCTTACGTCATAATTTTTTTCAGCGGGCGAAAATTTCTTTGAAAAATAGGCACAAGGCCTGAGATTAGTTAGGGAAGCCGGTCCCTGTGATAACACTGCCCCCACCCCCACCTCAGAAGCATCAACCTCGACCACAAATGGCATAGAAGGGTTGGGTTGAACCAGGATAGGAGCAGATGTGAAACAGTTTTTTAGCATTAGAAATGACTGTTTAGCTAACGGGGACCAGTTCCTGACATCTGCTCCTTTACAACTGAGATCCGTGAGGGGCTTAGTTATCTATGAGAACCCTTTAATAAACTTGCGATAATAATTTGCGAATCCCATGAAGCACTGGAGTCCCTTAAGGTCCCAAGGCTGGACCCACTCCACAATAGCTTGCACCTTCTTGGGATCCATGCGAAACCCTGAGGTGAGATTATAAGACCTAAAAATGACAACTCCTGAACAAAAAATGAACATTTCTTGAGTTTGACAAACAATTGATTTTCTCGAAGCCTCTGGAGTACAGTTTTAACATGTAACAAATGTGACTGTTTATCAGCAGAATATATCAGGATATCATCCATGTATACAGCTACAAAGTGGTCGATGAGGTCCGCGAACACGACAGTGATAAAATTTTGGAAAACTGCTGGTGCATTGGTGAGACCAAATGGCATTACCAAGTCCTCAGATAACCCTTCAGAAGTAAGAAAAGCTATTTTCCACTCATCCCCTTCCCGTATCCTTATCAGATTATAGGCCCCTCTGAGATTCAGTTTAGAGAACCATCTGGATCCAGAGAGCTGATTACAGAGATCGGGAATCAAAGGCAGGGGATATGTGTTCCTGACTGTGATTTTATTTAATTCTCGAAAGTCAAGGCAGGGATGTAGGCCACCATCTTTTTTCTTAACAAAGAAAAACCCAGATGCTACCGGGAAAACTGAAGGTCTTTTGTGCCCCTTACGGAGATTCTCAGCAATATATTGTTTCATAGCCAGGTACTCCAGGCCTGACAAATTAAACAAACGAGCTTTGGGCAATTTGGCTCCTGGAATAAGATTGATGGCACAGTCAAATAGCCTATGAGGGGGTAACGCCTCAGCCTCACTTTCTGAAAAAATGTCCTCAAAGTGTTTTAGGTACTCCGGAATACCCTCCAGACTGACAGAAAGCATAGAGACAGGTTTTCCAATTTTCGCATAGGAAACAGATTTGTGGTAACAGTTGACACATGTGGACCCCCACTAGACAATCTCCCCCAATTCCCAATCAATCATAGGATTGTGGCATTGAAGCCACATCATGCCCAAAACCAGCCCTGCAGGCAATTTGTCCATAACAAAACATTAAATTTCTTCTATGTGGGAAGAGCCAATTTTCAACACAAATTTCTCAGAAACAGAAAGAATCCCCGTTCGGGTGAGAGGAAATGAGTCGATGGCCACGACTTTTAGTGGGGTATGAAGCCTGACTGTCCCTATTAGTCCATGAGCCAAGAACCAAATTTGACGATATCGGTACCAAGCGGAGTGACTAATTCTCTTTGGTATTTTTAGGTAGATGCATGTCTGTAGTTTATTTTTTGATATGATAGCCCTTACATATACGTAGCTTATTAACCCCTTCAGCCCTAGGCCTATTTGTACCCAAGTGCCTAAGCCAATCTGACCTGTGCCACTTCATGGGCTAATAACTTTGGAACGCTTTCACCTATCCAAGCCATTCTGAGATTGTTTTCTCGTGACATATTGTACTTCACGTCAGTGCTAAATGGGAGTCAATATATTTTACCTTTCTATATAAAAAAATGCTAAATATTCGGAAATTTTGGAAAAATCGGCAATTTTTTAACTTTGAAATTCTCTGCTTTTTACAAAAATACTGATACCCCCCATAATAGTTATTAATTTACACTCCCCACATGTTTACTTCATATTGGCATCATTTTGAAAATGAAACCTTATTGTTTTACGACGTAATAGGGCTTATAGTTTTATGCGCAATTTTTCACATTTACAGCAAAACCCACTTTTCAAAGGACCAAGTCACTTCTGAAGTCACTTTAAGGGGCTTACATAACAGAAACCACCCATAAATTACCCCATTTTGCAAACTACACCCCTCAAGCTGTTCAAAACTCATTTTTAAAAACTGTTAACCCTTTAGGTGTTCCACAGGAATTTTAGCATGAGCCAAGAACCAAATATGACGATATCGGTACCACCCGGAGTGACTAGATGTAGTATTTGTAACAAAATTTAATCCAAGTTATGTAAATACACACTGAACATGTCATGTGCATATATATATATATATATATATATATATATATATATATATATATATATATATATATATATATATGTTACTCCATAATATCTTCAACATCGGACTCTGAATCTGACTGTTGTTCTACTGGCTCGTCTTCAGTACCCTTGTTCTGGCATGTCTGTATTCTGCACATGTCTGTGCACTTCAGGCCATTGCTGAGGCAAGTACACTGAGGAAGTTCACATGACCGCACACACTTGCAGGACAGTAGCTGTATAATAGCTTCTGGTGCTGGTGCCCCTTGCATCCACTTGACAACAAGCTTTCCGTCGTTATCTATCATCCAACCGCAGTCTGTTGGGTTTGCAACCCATGGCTGGCTCTGCAGACTTCTCCTCCAGATCGCAGCCTGGTAGTTTGCACGCAGTGCATGCATGAAAAGGCAGTCCTGGCAAGGAGGGAGTTGACTTGACTCTACCACTCCACGTCTGGCACAGAACAGCTGATAACGGAGCCTGTTTACCTCAGTTGTTTGGGTAGTTGGCAGGTACATGTGGCAGGTGATTTCCTGTAACTTCTCAAAAAGTTCGGTAGACACTTCCCATGAACGACCAACTTCCTGAAAGGCATCCTGGTATGTCTTGTTCATCTTCAACTGCTTGAGTGTCGTCATCTTCCCACGGCCAGCGAATGCACTGACGGTGTCACAGCCTGTAAATGCATGCATACCAATCAATGAATCACATACGCTGCCTCCCAATGTTCGGCTCAGAGTGGTGATATCCAGGAATCTTGTCCGGTTCTGTGTACCGCATTTCTGGAACAGGTGGGATGGGATTTTGTGGCACATGCCCAGACACAGGACCATGACATCAGTATCCTCCGAAGTGATGATGACCGACTTGTAACCAGATTCTGCTGCATGAAGAGCATGGAGAAGGAGGCGTGTGTCTGCTTCTTCTTGATTTGACTTAAGGTCAGCAGCCTCTTCCCACTGTTCTTTGGTGATCTTAAAGCAGAGCTGCTCACATGTGACATACAGCTCCTTCTCCTCAAGCTTCTCCCTGTGGTGTTTCGCCTTCCATTCTTCTACCAGAAACTTTATGAGACTTGCCTTGTTGGAGGAACTACTTAGAAGCTTTTTCCACTGCTGGATGTTGTGCCCATGTTGAATGTTCTTGAAATGGATCCCTGTGCCTTCATATCTGTTGACTCTTTCTGTATCTTTGATGGATGTCTCCTTGTAGACGTCAAAGACAATATCAATGCGCTTGCTCTTAGCACCCTCATGGATAGCGCGACTCATTGCTGTGCCTGCTAGCTGGCCAAATGTTGCATTGTTTCCCTTCAGTTTCTGAACCAGGCTCATCCCATCAATGATGGTTGCAGAGGGCTCGGGGATCACTTCTGCAGGACGAGCATTCCTCTCCAACTCCCTTGCGAGGGCAGCCTTGTTGGTCTTGCGGATAGACCCATCACCATTGGCAAGTGCCCATGGCAATGGACCCAGGGGATGAGTCAAGACATCACTCATTTGTAGCTTTCTGTTCTCAGCTACAAGTATCATCTGGCCAAATAGGTTTCTGTCAGCCTTCAAAATTACCTCCTTGCCAAGACCTTGTCTGCGTGTCTTCATTTGGATGTTAGAGAACGTTTTAAGTTTGTTCTTCGTCATCTTGTCATGAAACAATGTAGTTGGCTTATCGGTACCCAAACGCTCATCCTTGAATGTTTGATATGCATCCTCTCCTATACTGTATGCCCCTTGAAGGTCTTTGGCTACATCTGGTGGTGCTACAGTCGCTGTTGACAAACTGATAAGTTCACCATTATGCTCTTTGTTGAAGGGGTTCACCCAACCTGTCTCCAGCAGTTGAACGAAAGATTGGACATCGGCTTCATCTCTTCTAATCCTAGACACCTGTAGGTCTGACTGGCTGAAGTCAGTATATTGTTGGCCTACCAGGGCCCTCAGCTGCCTCAAGTACATACTGCGGTACTCTGATGTCAGGTAGAACCTGGAAACAGCTCCAACTTTGAGGCTGAAGCCTTTTGTGCCCCCTGGTGTCTGGGTGTCTTTGTTGATTGTCTCTTCAATGGTCTGGTCCACAGGAATTCGTCCAAAAGGATTCTTGCTACCGATCTGGACCGAAAAGCCACCTTGCATGAAGTATTCATGGACCTCTGGGTGTTCTATGGGCAGCCGAGACATTGTGGCATAGTAATAGGTTAGGTATCGGGCATAGTTGACCTTGTCATAGGCAAAACACCATGGTATCATCTGTCGGATTGCTCCTAGGTGAAGCATCCAGTTGCCTTCTCTTGAAGCTCGAACCAGGGCCAGCATGGTCTCGACCATGTCCAAGTATGACATCCAGAATGCTGAGAGTTGTTCATTTCTGAGGGTCTCAAGATAAACTTGAAAGAGCTTCAGGGTAAGTGTGCAAGATTCATTATCCAAGAGCTTTTCGAAGGATCCCTGCGACACACTGATGCGAAAGTTTGTGATGTTCTTCAGTGTTTCATCCAGATGGTGAAGGTCCCTTGCATGGTTTTCTTCTAGCCATGGAAGGAAGTTTTTCCATGCAAGCCTCATAAGTGCTTCATAGACCAGCTTGTGTAGTCTCACTGCTCTGTTGTACCTCCGGCCGTCCATCACTCCAGACACTGATCCTTCAGCGATTACACCGGATTCAACACACAGATCTCTAAGGCCTGCATCCTGAAATCTGTTCCCTATGATAGAGAGGAGATTACAGATTGTGTGGAAGACACCCATTCTAATTATAATGTTCTTGAACTTCTCCTGTTTCCAGATAACCTCGGCAGCTTTGGCATAGAGTGCTTGATCAAACACACACACAATTCTGTTAAGCTTCAGGGTCTGCATGATGGCATGTGTTTGCTCCAAGACTTCATTCACAGTGGACATGGCTGTTGCAGGAGCATTGATAGTGGGCAGGTAGCTTACAGTGTCCTGGGCCACTACAATGTCGCTGCGGATTTTTATGTTGAACCCAGTCCAACTGCTGGTGGTCTGATCCTCATGGTCTGACATTCTAGCCAGAAGCCAGATATGGTTTTTGGTTTTTGAATCCTGGACCTCCTTGGTAGTGTTAACATTCGAAGTCTCAATCCTGGGTGGCTCTCCCCGCTGCCCAACATTGTATATCGGTAGCATTAATTCTGTCAGAGTTATGCTTCTTTTCTTCGACTTGGTTACATCTGGCAGGACTTTCTTTGTCACAGAGCATGCAACATTGGACTGAACAGCAATGCCATTGACTCTATGAGATGTACCTGCTCCACTTAGTGTCTCCTCAAGTCTGTCAATGTTATCCCAGGCCAGGGTTGTGAACACACCTGGGTAGATACTTGCTGGCATTGGGATGTCATCCTTTGAACATTCCAACTTCTGGATACAAAGGGCTGTATCGATCTCCTCAGCCATTGAATATGACACACAGTGGCCAAGACGATTCAGAGTTCGAATCAGTTCTGTATTGCCGGTCAAAGACTTAACTGCAAAGGATAGCAGTACGTGCTTTGGTGGCTTTGTCTTTCCATTGGTAACAGCAAAAACCAAGTCACTGCCGAAGGATGTGGCAAGACGTTGAGCTCTTTCACAGGTAGTTTGGCACTCACAATCTCCTGTAAGCAGGGTTTGCAGGAATTGAGTGACTAATGCAGGAACGACATTCTGATCTGTATTGGGAGGCCATGGCTGACTCACATCTTGCTTCTTGATCTCATTCCTTAGCTGCATTGCTGCTTTGGTTACGATATCTCCAGAGTTAGCAGCTCTTGCTTCTTGCAGATCTTTTGTCATGCTGTGTACTTGCCGGACAAGGTCGTCCATTGATAGGCTACATGGATAGACTAGAAGCTTACCTTTCTCATCTGAGAGAAAGCGGAGTGATTCCCCAATCTCTGTTTCAAGTTTTCGTCGAACATGTTTCTTTGTCGATGGTTTCAGTTGGATGATACCACGGGATATCATTAATCTCTCAAGCCTAGATGTGAGGTTTATCATAGGCAGTACTTCTGGGTTTGGGAACAATTTAGTCCTTATATACAAGAAGAGTTCTTCAAGGGCCTCTTTCTCTGCCTCTTCGTAGCGTACTTCCTCGCTTTCGACCTGATTTTCAGCTGCACTAGACCTACAGGCCACTTGGGAATCATCTTTTGTGAATAGTTTGTAGCACGACTTGTGGTAGTGCCCCTCTGCAGCAACAAGGTCTCTGCTAAGTAAACCAAGTATTCTCTGTGTGCCTTTCCTTATCGCTGCTCTGCGGATCGTCTCATCTGCTCGTAGCTCAACACACTGGACAATTGGCTCCCTTGTTTGTTTTCCTTTTAGGTACTTGCTTGACTTCTCACAGAAGATACATACTTTGGCATACACCCTGCTATCACTGGGGGCACCCCTCGGTAGCTTCCTCATGGAGATTTTGCTTGCTGTTTCGACATTGACACCCTTGCCAAGGATAGAATCCAGTGACTTCTTCATTGTAAAGATACTACGACATTTACGGTGATATTGTATGTGTGGTATTTCTCCTTCTTCAAGGCCCTTAGCTGCTACCAGGACTGATTCATGCTGCCTGATCTCTGCAGCCCTAAGCAATGTTTTCCAGGAGTCCAAATCCTTAAGGGACGCCAGATCATCGCTGTCATCATTAGAGCAGTGTATGATACAGTCGATCCGTGATTTCTTCCTTGCTGGTACTTCCATCATGCCGTTAGATAGTCAGTAAACACCTGCAAACACAAAGAAAAACATTAAAATTTTATTTACCGTATTTCCTGGCGTATAAGACGACTTTTTAGCCATGAAAAACATGGCTCCAAGAGGGCGGTTGTCTTATACGCCGAATACAGCCGCCGGGGGGAAAGGCCGCCGCGCAGGGAAGGAGGAGGCAGGGGCCCACCTTCATGAGGCGCTCGTTCTTAGAGCTGGGAGCGCTGGTGCTAGGTGACTGTTCCCCCTCTCTCCACAAGTTCCTTACCAGCAGCAGCACACAGTACAGGACTACAGGACCTGTGGTGATGTCACGGCCATGTGATCAGTCACAAGCCTGGGAGGTGTCAGCCTCTACAGAGGGAGATAGGAGCTCTGCAGAGAAGACCGGAGAGTCCTGTTCAGCACAGAACGTGTATGTGTCAGTGTGTGTGCGTGTGTTGGGGCACCTCAGGGTGTCTTCAAATGTGACATAGCCCCCTAGATTTCTTCCAGTAAAATTTGCACTCCAAAAGTCATTTGGCGCTCCTTCCCTTCCGAGGCCTGCCGTTCCCCAATACTGCAGTGTACGACAACATATCGGGTGTTGTTGTGTTCGGGAGAGATTGGTGAACAAATAGTGGGGTGCATTTTTTGCTGGTACACCTCTTAAAAATAAAAAAATGAGCCTAAAATGACACCTTCATGTAAAAAATGCACTTTTTCCATTTTCTCAACCAAGTGTTTCCAACTACTGTGAAACACTGGTTGGGTCAAAGTGGTCACTATACCCCCTAAAAGATTCCTTGGGGGTGTAGTTTCCAAAATAGGGTCACTTTTTGGGGTTTCCACTGTGGGGGTACCTCAGGCAGCCTTCAAATGTGACATGGCCCCCTAGATTTCTTCCAGTGAATCCGCCACCCAAAAACCACATAGCGCTCCTTCCGTGTTGAGCTGTGCTGTGTGCCCATACTTTAGTTTACGAGTACATGTGGGGTGTTTCTATAAACTGCAGAATTAGGGTAACCAAGTTTGGGTTTGCCGTTAACCCTTGCTAGGTTGCAGGTAAAATTGGATTACAATGTAATATCTGGAAAAAAAATGAAATTTTGAAATTTCGCCTTCATTCTGCTAAAATTCCTGTGGAACACCTAAAGGGTTAACAGTTTTTAAAAATGAGTTTTGAACAGCTTGAGGGGTGTAGTTTGCAAAATGGGGTAATTTATGGGTGGTTTCTGTTATGTAAGCCCCTTAAAGTGACTTCAGAAGTGACTTGGTCCTTTGAAAAGTGGGTTTTGCTGTAAATGTGAAAAATTGCGCATAAAACTATAAGCCCTATTACGTCGTAAAACAATAAGGTTTCATTTTCAAAATGATGCCAATATGAAGTAAACATGTGGGGAGTGTAAATTAATAACTATTATGGGGGGTATCAGTATTTTTGTAAAAAGCAGAGAATTTCAAAGTTAAAAAATTGCCGATTTTTCCAAAATTTCCGAATATTTAGCATTTTTTTATATAGAAAGGTAAAATATATTGACTCCCATTTAGCACTGACGTGAAGTACAATATGTCACGAGAAAACAATCTCAGAATGGCTTGGATAGGTGAAAGCGTTCCAAAGTTATTAGCCCATGAAGTGGCACAGGTCAGATTGGCTTAGGCACTTGGGTACAAATAGGCCTAGGGCTGAAGGGGTTAATAAGCTACGTATATGTAAGGGCTATCATATCAAAAAATAAACTACAGACATGCATCTACCTAAAAATACCAAAGAAAATTAGTCACTCCGGGTGGTACCGATATCTGGCCCGGCTCATGGACTATATCTGGTGTTGGGAAATTATATCAGAGCTGACCAGGTTGAGTGATGAACCACTGTCCACCAGTGCTGTAGAGAAAAAAACATAATTGTCTACCAACAGTTCAACCTTTAGAAAAACCTTAGTACATGAGGACGAAAGTGCCTGAAGGTCTGGGCAGCTTCCTCGATCACTACCCAGACCTAGTCATTTCCCGTCGCCTTGGAGGATGACGGACACAAGGGACACTCCTTTTTCCTGTGACCAGACTCCCTACAAGAAAAACAGATCTGTTTCTCCCGGCGATGTTCTCTCCCTTTTTCTCTGACAGAGGTGACGCCAACTTCCATAGGCTCAGGAGTAGCAGGCGCGATACCAGTCTCTTTGCTGCCGGAGAATAGAGATGTCTCGGACTGCATGACGCCCCTAGCCCAAAGCCTGCTGTCCATACACACTGCTTGCGTAATGGCATCCTCCAAAGTGTCTGGTGGAGGGTGAAGGGCCAGTTCATCCTGGAGGCGTTCAGACAGGCCTCTGCAGAATAGGCCCAGAAGGGCAGCATCATCGCACGAGATCTCCACTGCCCAGCATTGGAACTCCGCACAAAACCACTCAGCCGAGTGTTTACCTTGGCGCACATTCATCACCGTATCTTCAGCTATACAAACCCTGTCAGGTTCATCATATATGCGACCCAGGGTTTCAAAAAAGGCATTGACAGTCATTCTCTCCAGGGCAGAAAGAGAAAGAGAAAAGGCCCATGCTTGCGGAGCACCCCGAAGTAGGGAAATGATTACCCCCACCCTCTGGAACTCATCCCCAGAGGAGCGGGGCCTTAGAGAATAAAAAAAGCTTGCATCCTTCTCTGAAGGTCCTGAACTCCCTTTTATCCCTTGAGAAAGGGTTTGGCAATTTGACCAGAGATTTAGGGGATGCTAATGACACATCTCTACCCCCAGAACTACCAACTTTTGCTGGGTATGGGCCATCGTGCGCTGTTCCGCATTGAGTGTCTGGAACATTTGGGTCAGGTACTTGACCTGATCAGCTAAAGCTTGCATGGGATCCAAAAAGCCAGATTTGGTTTGGGACAGATACTAAACTCCCCACACACAAAGTTATGTATTGTCGCTTATAATGTCAGGAATACCGCACTGCACTTGTTCACTGAGACAGTGCACGTGTTCTGAGTAAAACAAACTGTGCCCAAAGATACCTGTGGAGCGGGGCAGCAGCGTGAAGATGTGTGCTTCAGACAAACAGGACCTGAAGCATGTGACTACTGGGGGCGTGGCCTTAGCTCCAGAGAGCTGGGAGCTGAAGGAAAACTCCTAGAAAGGTAACTATGGGACAAAGTTACAAAGGGATTAGACAGAACAGATAGTCAGGATGTGGCCAAGGGGTCATACACAGAGAGGGCAGCGCAGTACAAGAGAAGTAGGCAGAGGGTAGTCAGGACGTAGCCAAGAAGTCATACACAGAGAGGTCAGTGCAGTACAAAAGGGACAGGCAAAACTCGTAACAGGGACACAGCCAAATCAGAACCAGAAAGATGTAACGTAACACAAGCACAAAGCACAACAGGGTAAAACACACTTGGCCAAGGGTCAGAATATAAGCGACAGGGAATGGCCCCACAATGAGGCTATAAGAAGCCTCCCAGAATCCCAGAGTGAGGCCATCCATGCTAACCCTAAAACCACCTAATCCCAGAAACTTAGCAGACCATGACAAGCTCTGAGTGACTGGTGCAACCCTATGAGTATCTCCTAGGTGGGAGATGCTGAGAGTAGGGTAGTCTTCTCAAGGATTCTCAGTAACAGATGGACTATGAGACTTCTCTGCAACCATCAAGCTCGCAGAATTTTATATTAATCCCAAAAAGGGTGAAATCTCATGACAGTAATCCTTAGATATTTAATTACATCCTTTTGGACAGTGACCAGGGCTTCCCTTCCAACTTTTCCCTGGTGTGGTTTAGTCAATGTATAGACCCAGAACACTTAAGAAGACACAATGAGGTCTCGGTACGGCTTCTGATCGCCCCTGTCTGTTACTCGGCAGAGTATTAACCGGCCTGAGCTGTAATCAATTTACATTTTAAGTATCCAATTCAAGAGTTTCTGGCACCGATAGCCCGTTCTCTCATTCAATTTGTGATCCGGCCAAGATGCTGACAATCTTAAACAGGAGTCATTATAAACGCAGTCGGATACGCTTTGCCTCCAAGGTGGAGGGATGTAATGGAAAAGGGTACTCTATAATTGGCATACTTGGTACCAACCCAAGTATTAGTATGCAATGCAATATGGAACATGTGAGTGCTATATATGTTGTCAGATCTGTATCCTTAGGACCAGTATGGCGCCAGACTTTTAATACTTATCTTAAGTCCAATTAAAAAGTCTTTTGTGATTGAATTAGAAATCTTTAATGTATTATCACATCTTCAAAACAAAGCGCCTGGATGAATAGAAGGAACCTCACTGGGCAATTTATACCTATCTCATAATTATTTCCTCAACTCCAGTCCTCAAGAGCCACCAACATATCAGAATTTGCTTAGTATTGCCCCGGTGGTACTTCCATCTTCCCATGCAATTCCAAGGAAATCCTGAAAACTTGATCTGTTGGTGGCTCTTGAGGACTGAAGTTGGGGAACACTGCTGTAGGGCGTATATACCATATAGACAGCCATGAAGCTTCTATCTAATCTATAAGTCTAACGGACCATACCCTAGATAGTCCCATGCCCTTTGCTATTGAGTGACCCTAGTAAAAGGAGAAAAGTTGCAATTCATATGCAATTTTTTATTGCCCATGAATGGGCCTCCAGAAACCTGCACAAGGAAGGATTGTTGTGCAGCATTCATATCTATCTATCTATCTATCTATCTATCTATCTATCTATCTATCTATCTATCTATTTCAAGGTTGAGTTGTTTAATACTTCCACAGAAGCATGTAATATAATGCAGGCTTTAGGTTTACAAGGTACAGTACAGAGCCAGCAGTGGAAATAATTAGGTGCAGACCTATGATGTAGAGGGGAAACAGACAGAGATCCTGAAAATAACATAATTCTGCTTCTACCACAATATAATTATATTTCGATATCCCCCTGTTGTATTTCCACCCAAGATTGTACTCAAGTGACCTTTACGGTAATACAGTAAAAGTTCCATGTTCCAACTTCACATTACACCATTACAACCTTGTAACACAATGTAAGAACATGGATGTTGGAAAACATCTCTCTTGGACTTATTAGTGAGAAGCTTGGTAAACATAAAAAGAGACATTCATAGGATATTGATGTTGTATTAAGTCTGTAAAGGCAACATGTAAAAAGAACAATAAAAAATGAACCACATCTTTATCATTTCCTGTGCCTCAGGGGGCATCTTTCAAGTGGCGGACATTCAATATATTTCTATGGATGGGATCAATCGACCATGGGATTAGTGATAGCTTGCTGACTGATTCTGAGAACAGGATCTGAAATGCTAAGTTAAAATGGTGATCCTGCTTACCATGTGCACTATTGAACCATTCATTCTATAGAAGATCCAAAGCCTAACGCTCCGCTATATGTGGCAGTCCCACAGACAATAAATGAGCCCTGTTTGGGGGGATCTGTGGGGGTCCAAGAAGTTGGATCCCCGGCAATCAGTGAGTTATAACTTATCCTGTGCATATGTGATAACTTTTTGCATGGGGAAAAATAAAAAACAGGTGAGAAATAGAATGGGAAAACTTGGTTTTAGCTTACACCCTTGGATCTACATAGTTCTGTATGGGAGCTGTGTACAGTAAACTGTAGGATACAGTATTCTTTATCAAGAATTTTTCCCATGTTGCAATTATTTTTATTAATATTTTAGGTGAGCTATACAAAGTTACAAAAACAACATCAGAAAAAGAAAAGGTGCTGCCCATTCAATGCTGCCAAATAATGCACATACCTTCTCAAATGCTAGATACATCACCTCTCAGTGTAAGGCTATGTGCGCACGTTCGTGTGCAGATTTTTCCGCACTGTTTTTGCTAAATCCGCAGGTAAACCTCACTGCAGATTACCTGCGGATTTGCCACAGATTTACCGTGTTTTTGTGCGGATTCCACCTGCGGTATTAGACCTGCGGATTCCTATTGAAGAGCACGTGTAAATCGCTGCGGAATCCGCACAAAGAATTGACATGCCGTGGAAAAAACACTGCTGCGTTTCTGTACGTTTTTTTCCGCAGCATGTGCACTGCGGATTTTGTTTTCTATACGTTTACATGGTACTGTACAACGCATGGAAAACAGCTGCAGGTCCGTAGCGTCAAATTTGCTGCGGATCTGCAGCAAAATCCGCAGCAAAATCCGAACCGTCTGCACATAGCCTGAGCCATAGATCTGGGTTAGCAGCACGGACCGGACCGCAACAACACAGTGATCGATGAGGACCAGTATGGCTGAATATGCAGGATTGCAGACAAGCAGACAGCATATAGCACAGATGAAGCTGAGCCAAGCATGTGGATACACACAGGAACAGTAGCCGCAGGTGTATAAGAAACTGGAATCTTCTGGCAGGAAAACAGTTAATGATAGGAATTCATATAGATACACATGGGGATGGCCACCTAAGCATGGCAGGTAGTTATATATTTGGCACTTTATATAAGGCACGGTAGCACTTATATCATATTTATGTGGTTTAATTATAGTTACGTATGTTTATAAACGCTTATTAATACGTCTATTTATGTCTAATAATCACACTGATGAGGTCAGTTTTATCACTTACACATATGCTAGATTACAAGATATATGCAGATCATCTTCACTCATATGCGTACGGCATATAGATTATCCTCACTTATATGCGTACGGCATCTTACGTAACATATACTCTGATTTCTTTCTAAATCACTCCAGGGTGTGCGCATGGATAGATTGCAGGCCGGAGCGGAGGGCGGCTAGCGGTCTATTGGGGAACAGGGCAGTAGAGTCGGACTTACAGATGACTTGATGCTCCCAACCCCGTGACCGCGATCTGACTCCCCATTGGATGCCGGTTTTTGCAGATCTGGACATGCGCCAGGAGACCCTGGAGTGACATAGTTCCGTATGGGGCGTCTGATGGGAAGCCCCTTTTTGGTGTTTCCGGGCTCTGTACAGGGGGCGGTACTTATCTATATGACGCTGTACAGGAACTACTTGTATGACATACACTTTAGACAAAAGATTGTGTTTCGGACGCATGCGCCGTGTAACAACGCCTCGCTCCAACACGGCTGTTAGTAATCCATTATCAAAACTGCCCAATGAATGATAGGGTTTAGTATATTTAAACCGGCTAACCTCCTGCCCTGACACGCCTCCAGAAGAAGCAAACGCGAAACGCGCGTCGGGGCAGAGGGACGCCGAGGTTTTTGCATAAGGCTGACAGCAAGGTAATATACCTCATTCATCACATATAGCGTGACAAATGTATTGGGAGTTTGGTTTAATGGCATTAAAATGATTAAATGGTTTCTCCCTATTAGGGGTATTTTCTATGTCTATGCTTCTTCCATTTTGGCAGTGATATGAATATGTTTGCAAGTGAATAGCTTGAGTTTTTTGCAATTACCTGAGGCAGAAGAGTCCCTTTGGTGGATTTGCACCTTTCTTACATGTAGTAATTCCATTTTATATGTTTTATATTACTATGTCTAATAAAATTGATGGTTTTTATCAGTACCATAGTGGAGATCGATTTATTCTATAGATCACACTTTATGTGTAGGTTCTAGCTGGGTGGTACATATACCCTTCGTTTGGAAGGGATTTGTTATTTTGGTACATTGAGCAATTGTGTGTGAATACATAAATGATAGGAATTCAGTCTGGTATCATCCAGCAGGGCAATAGCTAAACACAGGAACAACTGAGAAGTAATATTAGTGTGGTATCTTCCAGCATCGCAGTAGCTAAACACAGGAGTAACTGGGAAGTAAATTCAGTTGTGGTATATTCCAGCAGGACAATGGTTAAAAACAGGAATACAATGAACTACAGGAAATCCAGAGATTTGCTTGAAGAGCAAGATTACAGAGGCAAGGTCTAAACAATTGCATGAAGCTGGTAACTTATTTTAGAAGATGGGGAGGACAATACTTAATTAAATTGGGCTGAGATTGGAAATATAACTTGTTGCAGAATGGAAGTCAAGAGAAGATGAATATATGGCAGACACGTGGCTAGAGCTGGACCAAGTGAACTAGCAGAAAACTCCTGATAAAATCAAGGCAACTGAAGCAATGTTGTTTAATAGCCACCTGGCCTCTGCCTGAGTCAGGCTTAAAAGGGCTTTGGTGATAATGTTAGATCTGTTTGTTGGCCATTTTGAGAATCCTGGCATGGACTAGTACAAATGAAGGCAGCCATAGTAGAAGGGAGCCAGGCCTGGTGCTTGAGCCCCAGGACAGGTCAGTAACAGGTCACATAGGATGCAGTGAACTTGGCCATGAATGCAAGGAACATTGTAATCCTTGTATAATAGCAAAGACTATGAAACAAAGTGGCTGTCATTGGCTGGTCAAAAACTAGTGAACAAGTAATTTTAGGAAATTGATTGTAATTGAAGATTTACATAACTTTTTGTTTGCTATTAAAGTTTCTAAGACTTATTTAATGGGTCCTTCAATAGATCACATTTTTTTAGGGCTAGGGGTCACTTACTACAAAAGGGTTAAGGAATATATTTTTACCTCCTGACCCAGCTTTTACAATATTATAGATTTGATGATAGGAACCATCATTGCGGCTTTGGGGAAGAGCTGGTAATATCTCCCTCCTGGGTCCATTTCAGCGTACGTTATGTCATTTATAGTTTAGACAAATGATGGAGTTATATGGTGAAATAGCCGCCTTTATCTGGGCTTATTATCTCCAGGTGCAGTCATTATAGCTTCTTAGGAACAGCTGTCTTGCTTATAATTACCTAATTGGGGTGATTTAAAAGATTTGCCAGCCTCGTTGAGAGATCAGGTGGGTGGGGAACGAACTGCCCAAAGAAACGGAGAAAGGTCCAAGATGTTTTTGCACAATTGATATTCCGGAGGCCCTGACAAATATAAGATTTGTCCCCTGAAAGTGTTACAGTAAAGAAAAACTAAAATTGTATTTGGCACAATTCATTAGGCAACACCCAGTTATATTAGTGGCCCTTAATAATGTAATAATGCATCATAATATATTTATTATATATATTTAAAGGATACTGACTTATGCTACAGGGGAACATCAATGATTGGACTCCAAAAGCCAAGGTTACCTATATGATGGGACAGTTCACTCAATGATCTGGAATTTCTCTGGTAGGCAATGTCTTGTGAGGACCACTTTTTTTTTAAAAGAAGCAGCTGGGAAATTTGATGATTGCCACAGGTTTGGCTTGTGAAGCCTCCAATAATATAACCTGCTATAAATGTATGACCATACACCAACCCTACAGTACACTGACCATGCGAATGAATGAAAGATCTACCAGGTAAAGTGTTTAACCACCATCTTGGGGTCCTGAGCATGGGGCACCCTTTTCTGTTTTTCATATGTCTAAATAGGGTAGAAGAAAAGAGATGGTCTTATTGGGACAACATCATAAAATGATATGGTCACTATCATAGATTAGGGAAAATTAAGATATACCGTAAGTGAGATATCAGAAGGACAGAAGGGCACAATAAGTCAATACCGCATGAGAAATAATAGCAGGTGAGAGTGATAGTAGTGCTCACATGGGGTGACTGAACACATATTAGAGCCTGAGGGGAAGGGCATAACACCTATAAGAGCCTTAGAATCCGTGGCTGTAGCCTCATGGCTCATAGAAAAAATAGGTTGGCGCACCACAATGATATCAAATAAATATATACTGGGGGTGCAAAACAATGGCTAATACGCAGCCTCATGGCTGTAGGAAAAATTCTTCCAGATAGCAATTCACAGCACGGTACCTGGGCTGCCCTTGCGGAAATGAAGAATTCTTGATGGTACAAAATGAAGGTTTTTAAACACCAATGTGTTTTGGCACCAAACTGGCACCTTTTTCAAGATAAAACAAATGTAATTTGTTTTTTTACCTTGCTAAAGGTGCCGAAACGCATTGATGTAATAAAAACCTTCATTCTATAACCATCAAGGATTCTTTGTTTCCATAAGCGCAGCTCAGGTACCATGACCTTTCCACTAAAGCGAACCTATATGAATATATAACAGCAGGTACAATTTTGCACCCTAAAGCCACCCTAAGAGGCAAACATACAGACGGGGGGGGGGCAAAAAACATTATGAGATGGCTCTGTGTATTCATATTTGCTATAGCTGCATCTAGAAATGTCTGGTCTATCAAAATATAAAATTAATTAAGCCGATCTTTAATTGCCGTAATGAGAAAAATAAAATCAAAACACCACAAATGCAATTTTTTTGTTCATGGCAATAACACTAAAACCTAAAAAGCGATCAAAGCACAGCATGCACTCCAAAATAAATAAAAACAACTGCTAACCATGCAAAAAAAAAAACCTCACACAACTCCATCGATGTGGAGCGCCCCCAGATGCAGGGCCGCGGGGCACTCGGTACCGGGCCTCTCTGTCTCGGTCTTGGGGTTGTCACGGTGGCCTGACCCGGTCCGTGACCCTGCTAAAGGGCGTCCAATCAAAGGTGGTGGTGCGTGGTGCGATGAAATAACGAAGACACAGGGTTGCAGTCTCTTTACCTCTTTACTGTAGGCTTCAGGATCCACAATCCGGAGCCCTGCTAACAGGGCTGGCTGAGACCGGCCGGTCCGAAGGCACATCCAGAGTTCCCTTTGCAGGTGGAAATCAGTGCCTACCTTCTAGCGCCTGTGTGTTGTAGTACTTCCCTGCTGAGCACCACGGGATAGTCCTCACAACTGTTGTGTCTGTTCCTGATGTTCTTTCCCACAACTCTCGTTTCTATTCTGATGTTCGATCTGTCCGTCCCCCAGATGATTTGGCTAGGACGCACCCGTATGACGGGTAGGCCTGGAGTTCTTCTGGGACCCTAGTGTCACCCCTCTCCCACAATTGCCTCCTATGTCTGCTTAGGTGATTTAGGTGAGACAGCCAAACTATAATTAACTGCCCTGCCGCTGTTTGAAGTAATGCTTGGAGCCTAATACTTCCTCGGCGTTCCGGCCACCGGCTACGCACCTCAGTAGGATGTTGCCTCGATCTTACGGCACGACTCCTACTGGAATTATCTCCTTTTTGCTGTGATCTCTTTTCTCACGTCTCCACAATAAACCTCTCTTCTTGTCCTTTCTTGAGATACCGCCGCAATGTAGTGCAGGCGCGGTTCCTTAACATTCTGTCTTGTTCGCTAGGTCTCCGTCAGGATCCCACCCCTGACAGGGACCCCCCTGAATCTTCCCCCGCAACACCCTCTGCCACAGGATGTTGCCTGGTTCCAACCCAGTCAGCTTCTCTCTAACTTCCTATCCAACCCCCAGTTTTACCAGATTGTGAGGAGTGGCCTAATACATAGTACCCTTTGCTCCCCCTGGAGGCCAGACTATGAAGTATATTGGTGCCTGTGATACCTGGTCAGGTGAACTCCTTCAGTGCAATCAGACGTACCATCACTCCCCTTAGTGGCAGAGCGATGTTACTGCAACGACCAGGTCTCTGGGGCGCTGCAGATGGTATTGGTAATATAAAAATTTACAGGTCTCGAAATAAAATAAAATAGTATACAAATACCTTTTTTGTATTGATAATGCTACAGACTTTCCAATGAGGAATGCACCAAGGCAGATGAACGTATGGAGCAACTTATGGAAGGATGATGACCCTGTTTCTTGGAATATAGGATTACTGCCCATCATCATTGTTCAACTGAACATCACAAGGGTCAAAGACCCCCATCTATAGTTGTGCAAGCAAAAAGAGAGCATCCACAAGGATACATACTCAGTCAATAGCAATTCACTCAATTAGTTAAGAAGAGACTAAATCTCCAGTGGATAGTCAATTGGGGCAACACTGCGTTGTGGCGAACAAAAGAAGCTCATGTCACCTCTCGCTCCATTGGGAGCAAACGGATTAGGTTCTGAAATGTTCTTTATGGAGCTGTAGCTGTTAGCGGAGAGGGACTCCATGCTCACCAGACCTTGGCAAAGTTTGTAGGGCTCTTCCAAACCGTTCATATACCTCTATTACATTTACCATAGATACCCAGGTAGATTTCTTAGATGAACGCCTATCCATGTTCTGCGTGGTAATGGTTTTCATTGCCAAGATCAATCCATCCCTTAGGAATACTCAGGGATGGTGGAGCCATTGCTCATCATCCAATATGCCAAAACGGTACACACAGGATCCGAGAACTTGATCATCATCTTTGACGGGAAATCAGTTATTTCTTTCCAAAAAAATTAGATGACCACATCATGTCATAATATTAACATCTCTGGTAGGCTAGGACAGATAAAATCTTACATTCTACAGTGCTGGTTGGCTAGGGTAGCAATAGAGTTACTGTAGTATAAACTAAAGCAGTGAGAATGTTAATGTTAATATTCCCTAGTAGTGATGGGCGAATCCGTGAATGTTTGGGTCTGGCTGGTTCAGCCGAACATCTAAAAAAAGTTTTGTTTGTTTTTTTATTATTTTTTTAAATTTATTAACAAGTACAATAAAATACACACCTTAACCTTAATTCACAGCCTTCATGTGTTCCAGTAGATGGAAACTCCAGTAACCTTAAAATGCCACTCATAAATTCCCATGAGGTTTCCAGGCTGTACAGTAGCCGGGAAACCCAGTGGCTGTGCACTCTGGAAACCTGAAAAGATACCTAAGTTCAAGCCAGAGGGTCTCATGATAGCTCCAATGCCGCACTGCTGAATGCCAGAATGCCCAGTGCCGGACTCTCTAGAGTTCATCAGTCCAGCACTGGCACTTGCAAAGCAAGAGAATTTTTATGAGGTTTGAATTGTCAGGTGACATCAAGCACAAGGGTTAGTAATGCAGAGGGGTCTATAAGACGCCCCCATTACTAACCTCATAGTAAGTATTGAAATAAACACACAGCAAGAATAAAATCAGCTATTTGAAATAAAACAAAACACCCTGTTTTACACATTTCCATATCCCTCACCTGTACAAAGTGAAGATTAGCCATACTGTCCACGACATAATCCATCTCTGCGACAACTGGTTTACAACCTGAACGGTGCCATGATGCTTCAGCTTCAGTGATGAGTAGGACAGGTGAGGAATATGGTTGTTTATTATTTTTGTTGTCTTACAGGGGACAACAGCTGTAATGGAATAGACGTAAGGTGAGTATAAGTGTGCTTTTTAGTTTTATTTCAAATAAACTATGTCTTTCTATCAATTAAAGGACTTTATTCTGGCTGTGTCTTATTTACAATCTAACTAAGGGGTTAGTAATGGGGATGTCTTATAGGCGCCTTTCCATTAGTAACCTGTGGGCTTGATGTCAGTGGCCATAAAACAGCTGATATCAACCCTAACACTAGAAAAGACAGAGGAAGGATTCAGAAGGATCTAGATAAGCTTGAACAACAAGCAGCGACTAATAGAATGGTATTTAGCAGGGACAAATGCAAGATTCTACATCTTGGCAAGAAAAACAAAAATTACATCTACTTAATGGGAAGAATACAACTAAGCAACAGCACGTGTGAAAAAGACCTGGAAATACTATTAGATCACGCACAGCCCATTAGTCAACAGTGTGATGCAGCAGCAAAAAAGGCAAACACCATTTTAGGATGTATTAAAGGGAATCTGTCACCCCAAAAATCGTATATGAGCTAAGGCCACCAGCATCAGGGGCTTATCTACAGCATTCTGTAATGCTTTAGATAAGCCCCCGATGTAATCTGAAAGGTAAGAAAAACAGGTTATATTATACTCACCCAGGGGCAGTCCTACTGCGGTCCGGGTCCGATGGGCGTCGCGGTCCAGTCCGGGGCCTCCAAGCTTCATGCGATGATGTCCTCTTCTTGTCTTCCTGCCACGGCTCCAGCACAGGCGTACTTTGTCTGCCCTGTTGAGGGCAGAGCAAAGTACTGCAGTGTGCAGGCGCCGGGCCTCTCTGACCTTTCCCGGCGCCTGCGCACTGCAGTACTTTGCCCTCAACAGGGCAGACAAAGTACACCTGCGCCGGAGCCGCTGCAGGAAGACAAGAAGAGGACATCATCGTATGAAGATGGGAGGTGCCGGACCCGGACCTCTACACCCATCGGACCCGAACCGCAGCGGGACTGCCCCTGGGTGAGTATAATATAACCTGTTTTTCTTACCTTTCAGGTTACATCGGGGGCTTATCTACAGCATTACAGAATGCTGTAGATAAGCCCCTGATGCCGGTGGCCTTAGCTCATATACCATTTTTGGGGTGACAGATTCCCTTTAAGAGAAGCATACAGTCTAGATCAAGTGAAGTAATTATCCCCCTCTACTCCTCCTTGGTCAGGCCTCATCTGGAATACTGTGTCCAGTTCTGGGCACCACATTTTAAAAAAGTGGTGCAACTTCAGAGGAGAGTTACCAGAATGGTGAGTGGACTGCAAATATATCCAACAAGGAACAGTTAAAGAATTGGGGAATGTTTAGCTTGCAAAAAAGAAGGTTAAGAGGAGACTTAATAGCTGTTTACAAATATCTGAAGGGATGTCACAGTGTAGAGGGGTCATCCTTATTCTCATTTGCACATGGAAACACGAGAAGCAATGGAATGAAACTGAAAGGGAGAAGATACAGATTAGACATTAGAAAAAACTTTTTGACAGTGAGGTTGATCAATGACTGAAACAGGCTGCCACGAGAGGTGGTGAGTTCTCCTTCAATGTAAGTCTTCAAACAGAGGCTGGACAGACATCTGTCTGAGATGGTTTAGTGAATCGTGTGCTGCACTGAGCAGGGGGTTAGACATGGTGACCCTTGAGGTCCCTTCCAACTGTAACATTCTGTGATTCTATACACTGCACCAGGGCAAGTAGACAGAGCCAGCCAAGGCACTAGAATTAGTGCATGCAATAGATGTGCTTTTAATGGAGCAACTGCGGGCTGCTATTTTTAGGATGGGGGCGGGCAATATCCATGGCCCCTTACCAGCCTGAGAATACCAGCCCCATGTGTCTGCTTTAACTTGGCTGAGTGTCAAAAACCCGATACCATTTTTTAAATTATTTATATAATTTAAAAAAAAAGTGTGGGGACCCCTCTATTCTTGATAGCCAGCCATGATAAAGCTGAAAGCTGAGTGTTGCAGCCTGCAGCTGTCAGTTTTGCCTGCACTGGTTATCAAAAGTAGACCCCACGTGATTTTTTTACATTTATTTATTTATAGCACAGGCCCTGGATAATTAATAGTCCCATCAGTGGCGCCCGCTCTTGCTGTTATTAGTGCAAAGAGTAACATGGACTTCCTAGAGAAGCCCGAACACTCGGTGTTTGGTATAAACCTCGATCTTTACTGTTCAGGTTCGCCAATTGCTATTCCCTAGTGGTCTAGAGCAGTGAATTAGTTACTGAAACATCGCTGGTGGTCAAGAACACTGAAAGAGTTGTTAATAGCATTCATTGTGGTCTAGAGTAGTGAAGGAATTAATGATAGCATCTCTGGTGCTCTAAAGTAGTGAAGGAGTTAAGGCCCCGTCTCACATAGCGAGATCGCTAGCGAGATCGCTGCTGAGTCACAAGTTTTGTGACGCAACAGCGACCTCCATAGTGATCTCGCTATGTGTGACACGTACCAGCGATCAGGCCCCTGCTGCGAGATCGCTGGTCGTGTCGGAATGGCCTGGACCTTTTTTTGGTCGTTGAGGCCCCGCTGACATCGCTGAATCGGTGTGTGTGACACCGATCCAGCGATGTCTTCACTGGTAACCAGGGTAAACATCGGGTTACTAAGCGCAGGGCCGCGCTTAGTAACCCGATGTTTACCCTGGTTACCAGCGTAAATGTAAAAAAAAACAAACAGTACATACTCGCCTTCTGATGTCCGTCAGGTCCCTTGCCGTCTGCTTCCCACACTGACTGAGATCCGGCCGTACAGTGAGAAGTGAGAGCACAGCAGTGACGTCACCGCTGCGCTCTGCTCTCACTGTACGGCGGCTCAGTCAGAGCAGGAAGCAGACGGCAAGGGACCTGACGGACATCAGAAGGCGAGTATGTACTGTTTGTTTTTTTGGTAACCAGGGTAAACATCGGGTTACTAAGCGCGGCCCTGCGCTTAGTAACCCGATGTTTACCCTGGTTACCCGAGTGCTGCAGGGGGACTTCGGCATCGTTGAAGACAGTTTCAACGATGCCGAAGTCGTTCCCCTGATCGTTGGTCGCTGGAGAGAGCGGTCTGTGTGACAGCTCCCCAGCGACCACACAACGACTTACCAACGATCACGGCCAGGTCGTATCGCTGGTCGTGATCGTTGGTAAATCGCTTAGTGAGACGGGGCCTTTACTAATAACATCCCTGGGGGTCTAGAGCACTGTAGGAATTAATGATAATATCTCTGGTGATCTAGATCAGTGAAGGAATTCACAAAAATATGATCCCTGGTGAGCTTGAGCAGTAAAGGAAGGAATAACATTCCCGATGGGATAGGGCAGTGAAGCTGATGACGATGATGACATCCTTGATAGCCTCAGGTTGTGCAGTGAAGGGGTGAACTACCTAATGAAGACTCATCTTTGGACTTCCTCTTGCTACTCAATGAGTGACTATACAGGTACTGCACTAACCGCCAATCAAAGAAGAGCTTGGACAGTTTTAGGTGCCCAGTGATCGGCTGCCTGGGATGATCTCCAAAAAGAGAAACCAGAGAGAGATGAAAAATATTTCTTGTAAATTCCCCTGCCTGGGCCCTAATAATCCCCGGGGGTCATTGTGTAGCTCATAAGGCTGTACAACCTATAGGTCTGACCCTACATGATATATTACGCATTTTCAGGAAACTGACACTTCCTAGTATATCTCTATTAATGCACAGCAGCTTGTTAAACCCTTCTAAATTTAGTCCATTTTTTTTTTTTTGGGTATAGACCTTGAACATTGCATAATAAGTACGCCATCCTCCCTTTTGCTAAAAATATTTAAAATACCCTCTTCACCAAAAACCCTGAACCCATAGGTGATGTCATCAAAAATACATAATCAAGAGAATCGTGAGTATTTGTTTGCACTCGTAGGTAAACTTTTTTTTTCCTGTTCCCCAATATTGTTTCTGAAAACCGATTCCACCCATATCACACGTCTAAATAATCCTTTAAACCAGACATGACTGACCTGACCTCTTCATCCAGGAACAGCGAGGCGCTAATTCTGCTGTAATTTAATTTCTCCTCCACCCTGCCGTCACCTTATACACTCAAAAATTGGGATTGGCCGGGAGCAAAAAAACAACCAAAAAACCAAAAGTAACAAACTTGAAATCCAATGAGTAAGCATGTGATTATTAATGTGATTATAGAGTACTTAGAAAACACTGCTGAAAATTAGATTTTATTGAAACATGTGAATTGGTACACGGTGTCTAACATGGTTTTTCTAAACAAGGGGAAACCCGATATGTTGGCCAGTCCGAAAAAGTTTACTGAGAGTCCTCTATGCAGAGTCTACTAAAATAAAATGCAGAAAGTGATAAAACTCCAAAATACAAATCTATAGAGTTCCTCCTGGATTCTAAAAATATTTATAGATGCCAACCAAATGGCACCAATAATCAACCAGCCATTTCTCGCTTTTAAATAGGGAGTATATCCCATTAAAATGGAAAGCTGGAAGCCCCGAGACTGTTTACATTTTTTCATTGCGAGGTGCCCTGTGGTAATTTACCTTTAAGATGGCCACAGATATTAGAAGAATGCTGGCGGTATATGTTTGAATAGAACTGGTATGAAGACTTTTCTTATGCTGCACCAGTTCTCTAGAATGTGCTACACTAGACAGTTTTACTCATACCCTAAAACAGGGTTCCCCAACTCCAGTCCTCAAGAGCCACCAACAGGTCTTGTTTTCAGGATTTCCTTAGTATTGCACAGGTGATGGAATGCTTGCCTGTCCAGGTGATGCAATTATCAGCTGTGCAATACTAAGGAAATCCTGAAAACATGACCTGTTGGTGGCTCTTGAGGATCGGAGTTGGGGAACACTGCCCTAAAACATCAAATTTAAGGCAGACTTTCCATACTCCCTAATCTACACCAACTCTGGGTTTCCCCATTCTATATTTTTCCTCCAAACCTGATCCCCTAGTGTACATCATATATGTCATATTATTTCTCTCAAAGTCAGCATGCCCACATATGCATTCAATTATCATCCAATCTAATTGAAAATGGAAGGTTTAAAGAATTTCTTTGAAATTTAGGCTGCATTTATATTTTGTTTAGTAAATGTGTTCTTTGTTTGCAATGGGAAATAAGTACCTTCCACTAGACCTAAACTTATTGTTTTGTACTGTAAAGTTTTCAATAGTTTCATTACTATCACAGACAGGAATAGAATGAAAGGTAACACCTCTATATACAGCAGGTAACACAAAATCAATCAATCACAAAAAGTGATGCCACAGCTCACCTCCTCCTCCTGTCCAATGACTGATGACACCTTTATATACAGTAGATAATACAGGATCCACCAATCACAATAGGTGATGTCACAGCTCACCTCCTCCTCCTGTACAATGACTGATAACACCTCTATATACAATAGATAACACAGGATCCACCATTCGCAATAGGTGATGTCACAGCTCACCTCCTCCTCCTGTACAATGACTGATATCACCTCTATATACAGTAGATAATACAGGATCCACCATTCACAATAGGTGATGTCACAGCTCACCTCCTCCTCCTGTACAATGACTGATAACACCTCTATATACAGTAGATAATACAGGATCCACCATTCACAATAGGTGATATCACAGCTCACCTCCTCCTCCTGTACAATGACTGATAACACTTCTAAATACAGTAGATAACACAGGATACACCATTCACAATAGGTGATATCACAGCTCACCTCCTCCTCCTGTACAATGACTGAAGACTCCTCTATATACAGTAGATAACACAGGATCCACCATTCAAAATAAGTGATGTCAAAACTCACCTAGTCTTCCTGAACAATGACTGATAACACTTCTATATACAGGATATAATGCAGGATCCACAATTCACAATAGGTGATGTCACAGCTCACCTCCTCCTCCTGTACCATGACTGATAACACCTCTATATACAGTAGATAACACAGGATCCACCATTCACAATAGGTGATGTCACAGCTCACCTCCTCCTCCTGTACAATGACTGATAACACCTCTATATACAGTAGATAACACAGGATCCACCATTCACAATAGGTGATGTCACAGCTCACCTCCTCCTCCTGTACAATGACTGATAACACCTCTATATACAGTAGATAACACAGGATCCACCATTCACAATAGGTGATGTCACAGCTCACCTCCTCCTCCTGTACAATGACTGATAACACCTCTATATACAGTAGATAACACAGGATCCACCATTCACAATAGGTGATGTCACAGCTCACTTCCTCCTCCTGTACAATGACTGATAACACCTCTATATACAGTAGATAACACAGGATCCACCATTCACAATAGGTGATGTCACAGCTCACCTCCTCCTCCTGTACAGTGACTGATAACACCTCTATATACAGTAGATAACACAGGATCCACCATTCACAATAGGTGATGTCACAGCTCAACTCCTCCTCCTTTACAGTGATTGCTAATGACTTTATACAGTGGATAAAATGGGATCCACCATTCACAATAGGTTATGTTACAGCTCACCTCCTCCCCCTTCCATTACAATGTCTCTTGTTCCAATTAGAGCATGCACAGTTCATACTTCTGTACAAACAAATAGGGTTTATCCAATGAGTAATAGGAAGTAGTAATCTAATATTAAGCCGTTGTAGGGCAGAGACACAAGAACAGCTCGAAGAACGGAGACACAGTGGAACCTAAGGTTTCTAAAAGATCTAAGTTATAGCAGAAGGCAAAACTAATTGGACCCAACATCAACCTTACAATCATTGTAAAGAAACCCTCCAAAACATAAATGTCTTATTTTTCATAAAATTTCTGAACATTTATTTCGTAAATTGGTCACCAGGTTGGAATCTGTCATTCTTGGAAGAGAAGATTAACTTTATGGCTGGTCTGCAGCACATCATTCTCAGTCAGAGTGAAATATGCCGAGATTCTGGAGGATTCAAATCGAAAACCAAGCTTTATTAGCTGAGAAATAGTGTGGTTAGCATTGGCCGGCCAAAAGAAATGTATGAAAAAAAATTCTTCCACAGTCCGGGGAGTCGATCCTTTCTTCTCTTCGTGGGATAAAACCATTCAGGTGTGCTGCTTGTATCTTCTAAACATGGCCAACAGAGTGTTCTGAATGAGTCTGGCACGCTCAACAATGGGCTTCAACTTTTATGCCAGGAACATCTGGACAGTGAAGCGTAGAAACAAAAAGGGAAAAGAACTCATGCGGTTTGGGCTGCCTGGCATGTTTATTAGTAACCAAAGGAAAACACAGCCACAAATATAAATATGGTAAAGGAAAAATGATTAGGTTTCCTAAAATTGTTGCGGGAACCAAGAGCGAGCAAGAGAGTTTCAGACCGTAGGATCATATTTATTATGTAGTCATCTATGCCAATGCTCTAGGTTTATTAACAATGAGCAGGATCATTTCCAAAGGATTACTCATCAGAAATATTTCATGATGGTCTTTTTCACTTCACTGAACTATTGTTATTTTTCTTTTTTTTAAGTAGTATTTTAATTTTTTATTTTCAATTTTGGACAGTTAAAGATTCTCAAAAGTAAACTATAGTCTGGGTTCTAATTGTGGTAATTGGGATATAATATACCTAAAGTTGACCAAAGGGGTTTTCTAGACCAGGCAATGTTCTTTGGGAGACATCTGTAATATGGGAGTCCCGTCAGTAGATAGGCTAGCTGCGCTTAATAAGACTTGGCATTAGCCATTCTGTCTAGCGGATCCATGGAGGATCTCTGGATTGCAGCCTTTAACCTCTGTACAGGCATCTGGACTTATACAGGGGTCTCTGTTGTTGGGTCTACAGAGTGCTAGCTGGCCAATAGAATGAGTTGGCAGAGGGTGGCTAGTAAGCCACGCCAATAAGAGGAGGTCAGGGACAGGAAATCATCAAACTGAAGGATAGTCAAAACACAGGCCAAGGTAAAAAATGGAAATCAAACAGGCTTAGCGAGCTGAGAAACAATTAATACAGAACCAAAGCAAGTATAAATGATAACTGGCAACTCTTAGCAGCATTCTGGGAGTTTAAATAGGCTGTGGTGCTGCTCTATTGGCAACAGCAGAGATCTGTTTACTATTGCTGGACGGCACATACTCAAACTGACAGACTGGGTGGCACTACAGGTCGCAGCTACACCAGTATCTTGCACCCAGAACTTCTATTCCTGTTCCGCTGACAGAAGAAGATAATGTAAGAGCAGGTCCAGGTGGAGAAGTTACACCAGTTATAGTAGATATATTGTCAAAATATGATTCATTAGCGAGTCTTGAAGCTTAACTAAGGATATTAAGCAATCGAAAGTCTCCTCCAAACATGGTAGTCACCCATCTGCACTGTGATAGGTGATGCAAAACAATATATGAAAATATATACTAATCTAGGTTTCTCAGAGCTCTATAAGAACAAACAGACATTCCATTAGTCACTAACAATTGTGTCTTTCACCTTTGCTCAGGTAAACCCACCAATATTTCATAATCCAAATTCAATTCATTATTGCAAAAATTTTAGCAAACAAATAACATAACTATCTCCCGACAGAGTATTGTAGGCAGCATCATGTGTTTGTTTAAAGGGGTTGTCCAGGCTTGCGGTACAACTTTGCAGTCATTCTATGGGACTGCAGACTTGTGAAGCCACACAGTGCGCACAGTGCATGCTGTCAGGATTCTTTGTTGATTTGCATATAATCAGACTAGAAGTGGGCAGCCTAGCTCAATGCAAGTGAATTCTAGTCATGTCTAGTTGGAATGTAGCTGGAATTATGCAAATGGCATATTTGTGGTCACACAACACTGGAGAGTCCTGATAGCGAACACTGTGCACACTGTAAGAATTCCCAAGTCTGCAGTCACATAGAGTACTTGATCTGTCCATGTGTCTCATAACCAGACATCTGGGTTTTTTTTAAGGGTTGGCAAGTAATATGACATTTCACCTGCAGAAACCATCCTGTATGATCAGCAGCCAGGGGATTTTCCACCACTTGGCTGGCTTTAATCTAAAAAGGGAGTATTGTAATGAGCCAAAACCCTTTAGCTACTTACATAGATTTTTCTGGTTTCAGAAAACCCCGGTCCCCTGATTGCAGTTTGTTTTAAATACAAAACTGTGCTTTACTCACCCTCCATGGGTCAATTGTTGAGTCTCTGCTGATGGTTTCAGTGGCTTTTATGGCCTGCAGGACTGCCATCACATTGTTAGTGCTGCAGCCAAAAGCTAAGCTCAGCAGCTCTGCCCGAATTGACGGCACACAGTGCTCAGAGCTGCTGAAGTCAATGATTGGCTGCAGCGCTGTACATGTGACATTAGTGCTGCAGGCAGTAAAAGACAGTGGCAGAGGCTCAGCGATAGACTTGGGTAGAGTGAGTATAACACAGTTTATTTTTTTTAAATGAACTGGAGTTGGGGGACAGGAGTTTTCTGAAACTGAAAAGCCCCTTTAAGGTGAAAATATAAGTAATTTTTAGTTTGATGTCAAAGTAGGCGTCGGCTCAGTTGCTTTTACTGCCATGATTGAGTTTTTTGCACATCTGTGTTTGTGTGACAGAGTTATAAAAATAAATGTAGATTCTTGTAGTGATAGTTATGTAGGAAGATACAAAAACAATCAATAGTTTGCACTCGAAAGTAATAAACAAGAGTAAAGGTGAGTTCTTCTCAACGGTGGGTGCAGCTTAGGAGATAGTGAATGATCACCTCTGTCAAGACTGTTTCAAGACTATCTGTATCTGGTTGAATGTGGCCCAAGTTCCCATAGTCAATGCTTACACTTTCAGTGCTCAGTCAGGACTGTGTATTGCCCAATACATTATTGTGGCAAGTTTTATTTAGTTTGGTGTGCACCTCGTCACTCCTTTTAATATGTAAACCACACCGTCAACAGTAATGAATAAGCAGAACACAGAAAGATGACTTATTCAAAAATGGATACACATTTGCACTTTCAGTCTGAGAGGTTTATGCTTCGATTATACAAAGACAATAAAACCAATAAAACAGCCAGTGATTATATGGTGATTATAAACCAGATCAAAATTAGCAGTCTGCAACTATACAGTACAGAAAATACAGTATGAACTAGACGCAGCCGCAAGCAGACAGTGTAAAAAGTCCATAGGTATCGTGTTCTCTGCTTGTCTTTTTTCCTCTCCATCCAACCCAGACCACCATTATATCTTCTTTGGAATACTGCCCTTTCCTGCCCAGACATCTTTGACCCTTCACTTTTTTAGTTTATCCCTATAAATAAACACAAACACAGATTTTTAAGTAATTTCAGACCTCAGACCAAACCACAAAA
Organism: Ranitomeya variabilis; assembly: GCF_051348905.1. Classification (NCBI taxonomy): domain Eukaryota; kingdom Metazoa; phylum Chordata; class Amphibia; order Anura; family Dendrobatidae; genus Ranitomeya; species Ranitomeya variabilis. Next base: position 615,621,320 of record NC_135235.1, read on the forward strand.
TCAATTAAATCCCAAGACCAGACCCCTAAATTATCTCAGACCTTAAACTAAACACCTTAAAATATTCAGACCCTAAACCAGAGTCTTCAAATCAAACCACAGATCACGCTTGAATAAATTCAGGCCCCCCAAAAAACAAATTACCTGAGACCCTACAGAAGCCCCCCAAATATTTAGGACCTTAGACCAGACTTTTAAGTTAATTTAAATTTAAGAATATACCACAAAATTAGTACTCCTCCAGACGTCACTGCACAAAGGTCATAATAAACAAATTTAGGTATTCCTAAATAGAATCTGTCAGCAGGTGTTTGCTATTTAAACTGAGAGCAGCATCATATAGGGCAAGAGAGCCTGATTCCAGGGATGTGTCACTTGTTAGGCTGTGTGTTTTAGTTTCAATACAATCAGTGTTTTATCAACAGGAGATTATCACTGCCTGAAACTTGAAACTCAAAAAATACGAATTCATTGGCTTTTGTTGTTAAGAGTTAACTCTCTAACCTAATTCAGACTCCTCCAAAACCCAAGAAAAAAAATGAAATCAGCATACACCCCGTAGTAAGTAAATAAGTAAATAGTAATAGTAAATAGTAATATACATTATGCTAGGTTGACAAGATATGGCGACTGATATTGTGTGCATGGCTTGGAATGTGAAAGGTCTTGGATCACCTTGCAAGAGAGTTAAAGTATTTTCTCAGATACGACGCTATCATCCCCATATAGTGGCTTTGGTTGAGACGCACCTGACCAGGGACTCTGCTCGCTATGTGCAGAAGCCCTGGATACAGTGGTCTGTGCATGCATTTCATACCAGCTACTCCAGAGGAGTCTCTTTGTTAATTCACAAAGATATTAGATGGGAGGTTAGAGAGGTCCGGAGAGATCCAGAAGGTCACTTTGTGTTTGTGCACGCGATTATGAACTCGGATGATTATGTTATAATGTGTATATATAACCCTCCCCCGGCTAATTTATCAGTCATCAAAAAAGCGGTAGCATTCGCCCTAAATTATCCAGACGCGTACATAATGTGCATGGCAGATTTTAATTTGATAATGGATGAGTGTTTGGATAGACTTCTGTTAGATGGCGGGGCCACGGGTGTAAGCCCTTCGCCATCTCGATTGTCAACATTTATGGAAGGTACTGGGTGGATAGATTTATGGAGAACACATCACCCTGACGTAAAGGAGTTTACCTGTCATTCATCCGTTAGGCGCACTTTGTCCCGATTAGACTATATATTCGGCTCCAGTAACTTGGCGGTACGAGTGGGGGAGGTGAGACATGGGAACAGGGGTGTTTCGGATCATAGTCCGGTAATCCTTAAACTTAAGCTTGGTCAGAAAAAGAATATTATGACTTGGAAAATAAATCCATTTTGGCTTAAATTAATAGGTTCAGAAGACAGGACTATTGACCAACTGGACTGCTTCATAGCATCCCACCCAATGCCGCAAAATATGAATATTTTCTGGGATGCCCTTAAGGCATACCTGAGAGGATGTTTGTCCTCTACCATCTCGTACATTAGGCGCTTGACCTCAAGGGAATATGATGATATGGAAAAACAACTGAGGGACTCGGAAGCGGCCTATATAGCTAACAAGACAAGTGAAAACAGAGCGGAGTGGCTGCACTCGTACAGACTACATAGTCAGTATACTGACACTAAATCTAAACGCAAACTATTCTTCACTAAACAGGCATACTTTGAGCTGGGAAACCAGTCTAGTAAACTCTTAGCATTTATGGTGCGTCAGCACAACACATCCAATACTATACTTAAAATCCAGAAACCGGACGACTCAATAGTAACCTCAACAGATGATATACTCCAATGCTTTTATGATTTCTATAAAGAGTTATATAGTTCTAAAGGGGATTCTGATACTCTGGAATGCCTAAACTATTTATCTGACATAGAATTCCCGACATTGACCGCTACACAGCAAGCCTTTTTGGACGCAGACTTTACCCTCGACGAGATAAATAGGGCCATAACAGATATGGCTTCTGGTAAGGCGCCCGGCCCGGACGGTTTCCCCATAGAGATGTATAGAAAATATCGAGATATTCTGGCACCAATCCTATTGAAAGTCTTTCAGGGGATTTGGGAGGGTGGTTCCTTGCCAGATTCCTATTATGAAGCAAATATTATAGTCTTAAAAAAAGAAGAGAAGGACCCCCTAGAATGTGGATCTTATCGTCCGATTTCGTTAGTTAATGTGGATTATAAGATTTTCACTAAAATTCTAGCTACCAGGTTAAATACGGTAATACTGGATATAATACACCCAGACCAGACGGGCTTTATGCCGGGTAAGAGTACCTCTATTAATATCAGGAGGGTTCAATCAGTAGCTCAATATAGCACGTTGGTACCTGAGAATAAATGGGCCATGGCCTCGCTGGACGCGGCTAAGGCATTTGATTCTCTTGAGTGGCCTTTCCTATCTGCATGTCTACAACGATATCAATTTGGCCCTAAATTTAAAAAATGCGTTGCCGCATTATATCTGAAGCCGAAAGCCCGGATAATTATTAACAACTCTATTTCTGAATCATTCTCCCTAAAAAGAGGGACCCGTCAGGGATGTCCTCTCTCTCCGGCCTTATTTGCCCTTGCGATAGAGGCACTAGCGATTCGTGCGAGGTTCACGTCATCTATTAGGGGCATCACGATAGCAGATCACACGGATACTATTGGTCTATATGCAGGCGATATGGTGGTGTTTCTGGACGAGGTGGAGGAGACTCTACCACATGTGATGACCATTATAGAGAGATTTGGCAGACATTCGGGACTATATATTAACTGGGGTAAATCTGCCTTGATGCCTCTTTCTCGTGATTCAGTAGCACACCTTGATGTGTTATCCCCATTACCGGTTGTTTCTAGCTTTAAATACCTAGGAATAATTATATCCAAATATAGCAGACTTGGTCTACAGTTCAATATTCTACCGTTATTAGATTTTGTTAAACATAAATTCGCTATATGGAGTAAACTGCCTTTATCTGTTTCAGGTCGCATAAACTTGATAAAAATGATACTTCTCCCGAAGCTTAACTACTCCCTCCAACATAGTGCAGTACCGGTTCCTAAATCCTTTTTTTTAAACTTAAATTCATTAGCTACGTCCTTTATCTGGGGGAAGGCTAGACCCAAACTTAAATTGTCTACTTTACACAGATCTAGGCAAACGGGAGGGGCGGCGTTGCCAGATTTTTTTTTATATTATTTAGCTGGACAGCTTAGAGCTTTGGGAGGGTGGATGCCAGGGGGATGTTTGCCGAATTCAGAGAGCCATCTAGCCCATGCGGCCAAGATTGACTGCCCATTGGGTTTCTTGGAAATAAACAAGCCTTCTGCCCCTAGACTATTACCATTACTTAGGCTATTGAGGCTAATTTGGCGGCAGGTGAAGAAGGTAATTCACTTTGATGGTATTGTAGCTGAAATGCCCTTATGGGATAATGAATATTTCCCGAGATTATTGAATCACCCGTCTGCTCAATTCTGGATTTCGCTCGGTGTTTCATCGCTTAATCATCTTTATGACCAGGGTACCCTGATGTCCTTTGAACAACTGCAACTTAGGTATGATATACCAAGGCCTCAATTCTTTCGCTATCTCCAACTTAGATCGGCGATTCAGTCGCATGTTCGTAGCGTGGAAGTGACGCAAGCAATATCTTCCTTTCCATTGATAGGGATTCTAAAATCACAGGGGCCCCATGGCCTCATCTCTGCATTATATACTTATATGCTATCCGTGGGTGCTGATGCTGCTCTATTGCCAGTCAGGAAAAGGTGGAAGGTCCTGGTGCCTGATCTTCAGAGCGAGGACTGGGAAATGGTCCTTGAGTCCCCAACCAAGGTGTCCCCCTCAGCTAATAATAAAATGATACAGTTATACATACTACATCAATCATATTTAACCCCGCTGCGACTATTTAAAATTGGGTGGTCCCGATCTTCGGAGTGTCTTAGATGTCACGTGAGGGAGGCAGATTTCATACACATGATATGGGATTGTCCAATCATTCACTCTTATTGGGAAGAGGTAACCTCGCTGCTGACCTCCCTTGTACATATTCCCGTTCCCCTGACTGTTAGTGTGTTTGTTCGGGGTATTGGAAGAAGAGACGTGGGACCATCATGTTCAAATTTTCTTAAGGGAGACACTTTTCCTGGCCAGGAAGTTAATCGCCTTGCGTTGGATGGGCACCACACATCCATCTCTTAGGGCCTGGATAGAGCAGGTAAATTTAGTTGTGCCGTACGAGCGTACTTTATATCAGAATAGAGGCTGTTTGGAGAAATTCAATAAAATCTGGGATTTGTGGAACTCATCGTACCTCACCATGTCGTCACGTGGTTGAGGGCCTAGATTCAATATAACAAAGTTTGAGAAACTACATTATTCACGTAGAGCTTCAACGCTATTCTGTTAATGTGGTGGAGAGGGTTTTGTTTTGGCAGTAAAAATAGTTCCAGTTTTAGGATTGTTAGTATACAAGGCATACTATAATACCTTGAGTTTATATGATCCGATCGGTGTATTAAGATTTATGTCAATGAAACTATCATCAAAATGTAATTACACTGACTTGGAAATTTGTGAACGTGTATGTATACCTGATTTATGTGATTTAATAAACGAATTTAAAAAAAAAAATAGTAATATACATGTAGATAAAACAATGTACTCAGTTAACACTAATTTCATAAAAAAAAGTGTAAAAGCCTTCCCACAGCAACAATGTGTACCCAAATAGGATGGTCCTATCTTTTCTCTAGTGTTAAAACTTTACCTTGTGCCAACTGACTTCAATATACAGTAGATAAGGGCTGAGCAGAAAAGGGGCCCGACTGTTAAGACACCTGCCCATGGAAAACTATGTAGATGAAATGCTTGGTCAAAATGGGGGAGGCACACCCTGTTTGTACAAAGTACAGAAAGATACAGCAAAACCAAAGGGCCAGAACAGAAGTTAGCATAGGTGCAATGTGTAAAAGCACATTCACACTGTGGCCATTTAACAGTCTCATTTAACAGCTCCATTACGTTATTTTCAGGAAGTGCAGATAATGTGCAGTGGTCACAACAAAACACATTGACCAGTGTGACCCTGTACCAAAAAGAGGAAGTTACCCAATTTGTCCTGTGGTGCATATGTATCTTTCACCATAAGTAAGTGCAGCCTTCCATAACCACCAAGAATGTGTCTCTTTATTGTGCAGAAGAAAACAGCAATCTTATTTCCTGCTACCCCCTGTTCATCTGTTTTATTGTCATCAAAAATGACTTTATTCGTACAAACTTGTTTGGTTTCTTCATCATGGGTTTAAAAGGGGTCCGATGCCACACAAAATTGTGTCAGAGCTGAACTTGCAGGTATTCGCAGCAGCAACCCAACCACACACATACCCAGCCAGGACCTCATTTTTATGCAGTGTGCCGGGGCTCGGATGACAAGCACCTCGTCCATGGATACCGCCTGGTGCCACTTTACATTTGGCATAGTCGTTAGGATAACTATTGTGGGGAGAAGTCCATGGCATAAATGGCAAGGCACCTGAAGAGAGTCAACCAAGGATGGCAGCCAGAATTATGTGTGAAAGCATGTATCCAAAGATGGCAGTTTCTATCATGAAGAGAAGAGGAAGGACCGCCTATCGTGGGTGTGGATGACATACAGGAGTGTGAAAATGTGCCCAGCCCACTGGAGTGTTGGCCTAGAAGAGGGTATGCTGTGCAGCCACGGCCCGGCCCATGATGGGAGGTGCATGGTGGAGGAGGGTGGGATGCAAAATTAAGTGCGGCCCATTGGGTGAAGAACGGCAAGTGCAGGAGATGTGGCCGATGGCAGAGTCGAAAACAGTGATGCATGAGGCAGCAGAGGTGTCAGAAGACAGGCCTGGAAAAGGCAGAGCCAAACAAACAGGAAGTCAGAGACGGTGCCATTTTACCACCGGAATTTGGAGAGTGTCCGGATGTTAGTGATGAGAAAATGGTGGCTCGATACCATGTAGCATCGGAAGCACGAAGGGATGAAGATGAAGTGGAACGCGGACTTGCCAGTTTATAGGTTGAAGGAGATGCGGTCGAAGTGGAGGCTGATGGCCTCCCAAATATCATTACCCTCAGGAGGAAGAAAGCAGCCGGAGAACGGGCCCAATGGACCATGTACTGTTTCAAAGGAGTCAGACATGATGCTACAGGTACTGCGGGTGTAGAGCTGGAGCCCAGTAGGGTCTAGGGAAGTGGCTATTAAGAGTTAAATGCAGAAGCGCCTTTGTTGTGAAGGACTGTTGAAATCTTCATGACCGTAAAGGTCTGAGTACTGCATTACTGGAAATGAGAGGGTCTGTTCCAAACCCTCATGGCCGAAGATAGGCCTTATATAGCCAGATAGGGTGAATTTGATTAAGTTTGGTTGCAGCTTTTCTGCTGGACTTCAGATGCTGGTGCAGCCGGGAGGGTCCGATACCCTCAGTAAAAGGGACTGTGATTTTTATAGACTCTTTTACGTCTCCAGACTTCATACCTAGAATGACAAGGTCCAGTGACTTTCAAGGACTCCAGGCTGGAACAATTGACAACTGGCATTGAATGAGGGAACAGGCAGACTAATATAGCCGAGCCAGAAAGACGATCAGTGAAAACAGCTGCTGATGCTAAATCCCAGAAGCAGCCATACAACTCAAAACCACAGGAGGGAGCCCAAGAACAGAATTCACAAAAATGCCACTTACAACCACCGGAGGGAGCCCAAGAGCGGAATTCACAACAGTACCCCCCCCCTTGAGGAGGGGTCACCGAACCCTCACCAGAGCCCCCAGGCCGATCAGGACGAGCCAAATGAAAAGCACGAACCAAATTGGCGGCATGGACATCGGAGGCAACCACCCAAGAATTATCCTCTTGGCCACAACCCTTCCACTTGACAAGATACTGAAGCCTCCGCCTCGAAAAACGAGAATCCAAAATTTTCTCAACCACATATTCCAACTCCCCCTCAACCAACACCGGGGCAGGAGGATCAACAGATGGAACAACGGGTAGCACATATCTCCGCAACAAAGATCTATGGAAAACATTGTGGATGGAAAAAGAGGCTGGAAGGGCCAAACGAAAAGACACTGGATTCAGAAATCTTATAAGGACCAATAAACCGAGGCTTGAACTTAGGGGAAGAAACCTTCATAGGAACATGACGAGAGGATAACCAGACCAAATCCCCAACACGAAGCCGAGGACCAACACACCGACGGCGGTTAGCAAAACGCTGAGCCTTTTCCTGAGACCACGTCAAATTGTCTACCACATGAGTCCAAATCTGCTGTAACCTGTCCATCACGGAATCTACACCAGGACAATCAGAAGGCTCAACCTACCCTGAAGAAAAACGAGGATGGAAACCAAAATTACAAAAGAAAGGCGAGACCAAAGTAGCCAAACTGACCCGATTATTAAGGGCAAACTCGGCCAACGGCAAGAAAGCCACCCAATCATCCTGATCAGCAGACACAAAGCATCTCAAATAGGTTTCCAAGGTTTGATTAGTTCGCTCAGTTTGGCCATTTGTCTGAGGATGGAATGCCGAAGAAAAAGACAAATTAATGCCCATCTTAGCACAAAAGGCCCGCCAAAACCTGGAAACAAACTGGGAACCTCTGTCAGACACAATATTCTCCGGAATGCCATGCAAACGAACCACATGCTGAAAAAACAATGGAACCAAATCAGAGGAGGAAGGCAATTTAGGCAAAGGCACCAAATGGACCATTTTAGAGAACCGGTCACAAACCACCCAGATAACAGACATCCTCTGGGACACAGGAAGGTCCGAAATAAAATCCATGGAAATATGCGTCCAAGGCCTCTCCGGGACAGGCAAAGGCAAAAGCAACCCACTAGCGTGGGAACAGCAAGGCTTAGCCCAGGCACAAGTCCCACAGGACTGCACAAAAGAACGCACATCCCGCGACAAGGAAGGCCACCAAAAGGACCTAGCAACCAAATCTCTGGTACCAAAAATCCCAGGATGACCGGCCAACACAGAACAATGGACCTCAGAAATTACCTTACTTGTCCATCTATCAGGAACAAACAGCTTCCCCACAGGTTTATCAGCCTGAAATTCCTGAAGCGCCTGCCGCAAATCAGGGGAGATGGCAGACAGAATCACCCCTTCCCTAAGAATGCCAACCGGCTCAAGGACTCCAGGAGAATCAGGCAAAAAACTCCTAGAGAGGGCATCCGCCTTAACATTCTTAGATCCCGGAAGATATAAGACCACAAAGTCAAAACGGGAGAAAAACAGGGACCACCGAGCCTGTCTAGGGTTCAGCCGCTTGGCCGACTCGAGGTAAATCAGATTCTTATGATCGGTCAAGACCACAATGCGGTGCTTGGCTCCCTCAAGCCAATGTCGCCACTCCTCAAATGCCCACTTCATAGCCAACAACTCCCGATTGCCGACATCATAATTGCGTTCCGCAGGCGAAAACTTTCGGGAAAAGAAGGCACATGGCTTCATCAAGGAACCATCAGAATTCCTCTGTGACAAAACGGCCCCTGCCCCAATCTCAGAAGCGTCAACCTCAACCTGAAAAGGAAGAGAAACATCCGGCTGACGCAAGACAGGGGCAGAAGTAAATCTGCGTTTAAGCTCCTAAAAGGCCTCAACAGCCTCAGAGGACCAATTAGTCACATCAGCGCCTTTCTTCGTCAAATCGGTCAGGGGTTTAACCACACTAGAGAAGTTGGCAATGAAACGGCGATAAAAATTAGCAAAGCCCAAAAATTTCTGAAGGCTCTTCACAGATGTGGGTTGAATCCAGTCATGAATGGCTTGGACCTTAACAGGATCCATTTCTATAGATGAAGGAGAAAAAATAAACCCCAAAAAAGAGACCTTCTGAACTCCAAATAGGCACTTAGACCCCTTCACAAATAGAGCATTATCACGAAGGATCTGGAATACCATCCTGACCTGCTTCACATGAGACTCCCAATCATTGGAAAAAATCAAAATATCATCCAAAAACACAATCAAGAATTTATCAAGATAATTGCATAAAATATCATGCATAAAGGACTGAAATAAAGAAGGAGCATTAGAAAGCCCGAAAGGCATCACCAGGTATTTAAAATGGCCTTCGGGCATATTAAATGCAGTTTTCCATTCGTCACCCTGTTTAATACGAACAAGATTATATGCCCCTCGAAGGTCAATCTTGGTAAACCAACTAGCCCCCTTAATCCTAGCAAACAAATCAGAGAGCAAAGGTAAAGGATATTGGAATTTGACCGTGATTTTATTAAGAAGGCGATAATCAATAGAGGGTCTCAAGGAGCCATCCTTCTTGGCAACAAAAAAGAATCCCGCTCCCAATGGTGACGAAGACGGCCGAATATGCCCCTTCTCTAAAGACTCCTTGACATAGCTCCGCATAGCGGCATGCTCTGGCACAGACAGATTGAAAAGTCGGCCCTTAGGGAACTTACAGCCAGGAATCAAGTCAATAGCACAATCACAGTCCTTATGTGGAGGAAGGGAACTGGACTTGGGCTCATCGAATACATCCTGGAAATCTGACAAAAATTCAGGAACATCAGAAGAGGGGGAAGAGGAAATTGACATCAAAGGAACGTCACTATGTACCCCTTGACAACCCCAACTAGTCACAGACATCGATTTCCAATCCAGCACAGGATTGTGCACCTGTAACCATGGAAAACCCAGTACAACAACATCATGTAAATTATGCAACACCAGAAAATGGCAATCTTCCTGATGTGCTAGAGCCATGCACATAGTCAGCTGAGTCCAATACTGAGGTTTATTCTTGGCCAACGGTGTAGCATCAATACCCCTCAAGGGAATAGGACTCTGCAAAGGCTGCAAAGAAAAGCCACAGCACCTGGCGAATTCTAAGTCCATTAAATTCAGAGCAGCGCCTGAATCCACAAATGCCATGATGACAGAAAAAGATGACAATGAGCAAATCAGGGTCACAGACAGGAGAAACTTAGGCTGTACAGTACTAATGGTAACAGATCTAGCGACCCTCTTAATACGCTTAGGGCAATCAGAAATAGCATGAGCAGAATCACCACAGTAAAAACACAGCCCATTCTGACGTCTGTATCCCCTCTGTTCCGCTCTAGTCAAAATCCTATCACATTGCATAGGCTCAGGTCTCTGCTCAGAGGACGCTGACATATGGTGCACCACTTTGCGTTCGCGCAGGCGCCGATCAATCTGAATGACCAGAGACATAGATTCGCTCAAACCAACAGGCGTGGGGAACCCCACCATAACATCCTTAAGGGCTTCAGAAAGACCCTTTCTGAAAATTGCTGCCAGAGCATCCTCATTCCATTTAGTGAGCACAGACCATTTTCTAAATTTCTGGAAGTATAATTCTGCCGCTTCCTGACCCTGACACAGGGCCAAAAGTGTTTTCTCAGCATGCTCTACAGAGTTAGGTTCGTCATACAATAATCCGAGCGATTGAAAAAATGCATCTACATTAAGCAATGCCGGATCCCCTGACTCAAGGGAGAATGCCCAGTCCTGAGGGTCACCAAGCAGCAGAGAAATAACTATTTTAACTTGCTGAATGGGGTCACTAGAGGAACGGGGTTTCAGAGCAAAAAACAATTTGCAGTTATTTTTAAAGTTCAAAAACTTAGATCTATCCCCATAAAACAAATCCGGAGTAGGAATTCTAGGCTCTAAGGCCGGAGTCTGAACAACATAATCTTGAATACTCTGTACTCTTGCAGCAAGCTGATCCACACGAGAAAACAATGCCTGAACATTCATGCCCGCATCCAAATCCTGAATCACCCAGAGATTAAGAGGAAGGAAAAAGACAAAACAGACTAAAGAAAAAAAAAATGGCTCAGAACTCGTTTTCTTTTCCTTCTTTTGAGATGCATTCAGCTCATTTTTGGCCAGTTGTACTGTTATGGTCTGGTGATGTAGGAGCGACATACGACTAGCTCTGAGCAGGTGGTAACTATACAGACCACAGTTACTGATCTTAACACAGACACTAGCAGTAGCCGTGAGATGTTCCTGTCACTCCCTGGACACCTCGTCACAGCCGGAGAACTAGCTACCCCTAAAGGTAGAAACAGGAAAGCTATCTTGCCTCAGAGAAAATCCCCAAAGGATAGGACAGCCCCCCACAAATAATGGCTGTGAGAGGAGAAGGAAATGACATACGTAGTATGAAACAAGATTTAGCAAAGGAGGCCACTTTTAGCTAGATAGAATTAGTACAGAACAGAACACTGTGCGGTCAGTAATAAAAACTAGAAAAAGTCCACCGCAGAGAAATGCAAAAATCTCCACACCTGACTAAAGGTGTGGAGGGCAAACTCTGCTGCCCAGAGCTTCCAGCTTAGCTGAATAGGTTCATACTGATAAGCTGGACAAATGAGCAAAACATAGAATGTGCTGAACAACAAAGTCCACAACAAGTGAACTGCAAAAGAACAAGCAAGGACTTAGCTTTGCTGAACTGGTCAGAGTGTCAGGGAAATCCAAAGAGCCGTGACTCCAGGCTGGAACAATTGACAACTGGCATTGAATAAGGGAACAGGCAGACTAATATAGCCGAGCCAGAAAGACGATCAGTGAAAACAGCTGCTGATGCTAAATCCCAGAAGCAGCCATACCACTCAAAACCACAGGAGGGAGCCCAAGAACAGAATTCACAAAAATGCCACTTACAACCAAAGGAGGGAGCCCAAGAGCGGAATTCACAACAGGTACCTACAGCACGAGACATTTAGGAATGTTTTTAATTCTAGCCGGGCCTGGAATCTGCCGGGAAGTAAAGCAGAGTCAGCTAGACTGGTGCACATTTAGTAAGGTGGTAGCCAGAGGAGGTCCCTTACATTATTCTCAGGAAGTGCAGTTAGGGTGCATTGGTCACAATGAAACACATTGAGCCATGTGACCCTGTACCAGGAAGATGGAATTACCCAATTTATCCTGTTTTTGCATCTGTAACGTTCATCATAAGTAATGTGCCATCGTTCATAACCACAAAGAATGTACCTGTGTATTGTGCAGCGGGCTTATTTCCAGCTACCTTCTGTACATAAGTTTTATTGTCAGTAAAAAGGACTTTATTTTTACAAATTTATCTGGGTTCCTCACTGTAGGTTTAAAGGGGTCCAGTGCTGCTCAAATTGCAGCAGAGCTTAGCCTGAAGGTATCTGCAGCAGCAACTCAACCACACACACACACCTAGTCAGGACCCCATTTTTATGTAGTTTGTCAAGGCGTGGAAGACAAGTACCTGGCCCATGGCTCCAGCCCTGCACCACGTTACATAGTTCAACATGAACAATTTAGTCAAAGGTCCCCTTTAAATTAAAAATAAGGTCCTGGTGCCGTCAATATCAGGGTGCGGGAATGGTACCCGACATTTCAATAGTGTGGCAGAGTCCAAACCTTAAAGCAAAGAGAGTTAAAAGTTAATTAATTAAAGGAATTTAAAGTAAATACTTATCTAACTGTTCCCATTTATTACAGACTGAGTTCACATCTCAGCCAATATTTGCAACCCCTAAATGAGCTCACTAATATATTATTTATCCATGGGAACACTGACAGTTTTATTCTTTTCGCGGACATTCCAGATAAAATATAGTCCTCCTTAAAGATCCAGCAAACTCAGAAGTGCAAAGCAAATGTAATAAAGAACTTAAAACAAAGTAAATGCGAATTTTGTTTGCTACTGTAATGGAGCATAAGAGGACGGTTGGATGGATTGTGTCAGCACTGACCAAGAGTATGCAGCATTACACAAGATAAATATGTCTACATGCATCCGGTATTATTTAAGGATTTTCTGCAAAAATCAGAATTGCTCTTTTTGATGAAATAATAAACAAAAAAGAGGGTGATTCTATCGCGAGTCTTGATGAGAAGGGCGTTTTGGAGCAGATGATCCTGATTTGTTAAGAGATGCGCACCTTTTAATAAATTAAGCAAGTTGCATGTTGATGTGATCGGCTATGTGAACCTTGCCACAAATATTACTTCAGTCTCTGCTGGAGTATGATTTGTGGAGTAGTGATCGCCTCCGCTCTTCATGAATTTGACGAGTTTGAGTCTCAACGCCCAGTCGCCCCAGCTCAGCAGATTTTGTCATAGCTAGGCAAGTGTGGCTTGAAAACACCAGAAGCAACATTTTTTGCGCAACCTCGGATTGCAGAAAAAAAATTGCAGCTTTTCAAAGCTTTTTTTTTTGCCAGAAATCTTGCAAAAAGGCTTTGAGGAATCGCCCAAAATATATTTATTAGGATTCCGTATGGTGTAACTGAGGCCATCTGGATTTATGGACCCTTTAGGTCATTGACCGACCAGACAGCAGAGTAGAAGGAATTTTGAGTTCTTTATTCTTAACCTACACAGACTTTACCCCAAGGAATGCCCATATCTCTACCAGTTGTATTGTCTCCGTCACAAATGGTTGACATGTAGGGTTTCAGAAATTACTAAGCTGCCGTTCCAAGGCTACAATAGCAAGTGTAGTTGAATGAGGCAAGGGTCGAGTCTAGCAGAGGTCAGGTTGTCAGCAAGCAAGAGAACCTTGTCAAAGACACAGAGTCATAATGAAGACCAACAGAAACAAATCTAAGTAGACTGGAGTCAGTAGGATATCATTGCTCTGATACAGAGCATTATGGGAAAGATCCTAATAAAGTCTTCCTCACATTGGCTTGGTTAAGAGAATTTTAGTATAAAATGACATGTAAGGGGCCATGAACTGGCACATGGGAGCAACCTTTGAACAGGAAAGCACAATGTAGGAGGAGATCGGTTACTGAGAGATGAACACCAAGTAGCTGTGTAGGCAAGGAGATGTTACAGATAGAGAACCACACATTGAACTGTCGCAAATAAACATTTTGGAAAATATAAATCTCTTGCAGTTTACAGTAAATGTGTACACATCAGTAGACAATACTGGTAGTGGTCCAAGTACTGAATTGCTCATGAACTACTAAAATAAATAGTCTGTTTCCCTCTTTATCATACTGGAAACCATTTGTCTTCCATTGAGCTGTACTTACAGGGCATCTGTCAACGGAATTTCACTTCAAGACAAGTCCAGCAATACCTTTACTTAGCCAGTCTGTTTCTCCAGCTCTATTCTCCGCCTAACGCCACCTGCTCCTGCTTAGCTGACCACCTCAATGCTGTGTGACTTTAGACAAAGGAGCTGTCAGTCAAGCATGAGGAGACGTTGTGTCAGAAGGGAATAGAGCTGGAGTGACAGAGGCATCAGGTCTACAAATAGCTCTTCAGTCTCTTTTGCATATTAATTTAAACATTATTTCCTCAGTGATCGAAAAACATACTGGCCATGAGAAGGTATTACTGGACTTGTCTTTGAAAGAGCTACATGAGCCTATAAACTGTTTGAGGGGTCAACTATTGCAGACAGATTCCCTTTAAGAAAGTCACTGTTGGCCAAGTCTACTAGAAGGTCATTAATATTAGCAATCTTTATAGGGACAATCCCATCTTTGCATCGATCTTTCTTTGATCTAACCTTGCAGGCCAGAATGGGTAACCAGACAGGAGAGCACATAGAGAACAAACAAAAGGGAAGTTGGGAGCTGATTCAGTGGGGTGCAGATGAAACTGCATAATTAGAATAAAACTTTAAGGTTCTCAACATCCAGACTCCTTCTTCAATACCATGCCAGCATGACTTCTCAGCAAATACAGCAAGTATTCACCTTGGTCCATAAAATAATGTTTCCTACACTGATAAGTTCTCTACCATAGTGATCTATCGATAGCAAGAGACTAATCTAGTTTTTAATTGCTACTTTATTTTGCTTTGATCTACCCTACACACCTTATTAAGGATAAACCAAAGTAAATATTTCTTACTGATTCCTTTAGGCTGTTTGTGAAGAAACGAGCAGACTATGTTTACACCATAGGGCGGATGACATGGTTCTGTCTTCCTTTGAAGATCCAAATGTGTCAACAGCTGGTGGCATGTATTAATAGTCAATCCTGCCACTTTCAACCACCATGGTCCATGAGGTAACTTCTTCTCACTTGCACTTGGCAAAAGGGTCCAATCCAACCATGGCATAAACCAACTTCTTGCATTATGGCTAAAATCAAATATAAAGAAAAGAAGTCACCAGTACCAATTGTTCGCTGTGTGATTGTAGCATACCACATCTAAGGGAAGGGGAATGATACATTGGAAACCACAGCAAAAATATATGGAATTGATATTGAGAGTCAACTAAATTTACTTGAAAATTTGTGATAAATGATAAGAAAACTATGTAATACATAGAGTCCACAAGTTTGTGGCACATAATCTTGATAGCTACTACCCGGTTTGAGGCACATATGTTTGTTTTTTCTATGGAGATGCACATCACTTAAACAGTCTCATCAGCACAGCTTTTACAAATGGTACAACAACTTGGACTTCCATACTGGAGACTTCTCCATTTTCCACCTTGATGTTCACTTGCATTTTATCCCTGGTAATCCCAGGAACAATTCTCTGACATTTCTCTCCCTTTCCCCACTCCAACCCACCAAGCCTCACTCACTAAAGAGACTCTTTTCTCCATCCTACTAGGTCTCATCATCAGCATCTTGAAGGAGGACTACTCACCAACTGCCTTAGATCTCAGGGAGGACATTCCAGCACTGTTCACATCATAAGAGTACTCTGCCCATAGCCTAAGGGCATCTATTCCTCACTCTTTAGAGGGATAGTGGACACAAGCATTGTCTCACCATCTTATTCTATTTTATTGGTTCACTCTACCCATGCACTTCGTGGGCAAAGTTCGTCACTTTTCAGATTGGCGGGATGGAATCCCAGTGACCACATATGCAGCGCCCCAGAGTCCTGGTCGTTGCAGTACTGTGGCTCCGCCGCTAAGGGGGGCTATGGTACGTCTGATGGCACTGAAGGAGTTCATCTGACCAGGTATCACATACACCAATACATTTCACAGTCTGGCCTCCAGGGGGAGCTAAGGGTACTATTCATTAGGCCACTCCTCACAGTCTGGTAAAACTGGGGGTTAGGCAGGAAGTTAGGGAGAACGCTGACTGGGTTGGAACCAGACAACACCTGGTGGCAGAGGGTGTTGTAGGGGAAGATTCGGTAGGGTCCCTGTCAGGGGTGGGATCCTGACAGAGGCCTGGCAAACAGAGAGAAAGCTACGGGACCGCGCCTGCACTTCATAGCGGCGGTGCCCTAAGAAAGGACAAGAAGCGAGATTTATTGTGCTGAGTGAGAAACGAGATCAACGCAACAGGGAGAAATACCAGTAGGAGTCGTGCTGTTAGACCGAGGCAACATCCTACTGAGGCGTAACTAACCGGTGGCTGGAACGCCGAGGAAGTACAGAGCTCTAAGCATTACTTCAAACCAACGGCAGGACAGAGAGCTATAGGCTGGCTGTCTCACCTACATCACCTACGCAGACATAGGGGGCAACTTGTGGAGAGGGGCGACTCTAGGGTCCCGGAAGAGCTCCGAGCCTTCCCGTCATACGGGTGCGTCCTACCATAAGATCTGGGGGACGAGATTGAGAAGAACATCAGAATCGAGTTGTTGTGAGGGAACACGAGAAATAGACACAACAGTTGTGGGGACTATCCCGTAAGCACAGCAGGGTAGGACCACAACACATAAGCGCTAGAAGGAAGGCACAGATTTCCACCTACAAAGGGAACTCTGGAGGTGCCATCGGACCGGCCGGACTTGCGCAGCCTGGTTAACCGTACTCCGGACTGAGGACCCAGACGCCTTCAGTAAAGAGGTAAAGAGACTGCAACCTGGTGTCCTCGTTATTTACTGCACCGCACCACCACCACCATCCACATCTATTACTGTACACCCCTCAGCAGGGTCACGGACCGGGCCTAGCCACCGTGACAACCCCAGAGCAGAGACTCAGAGGCCCGGTACCGGGTACCCCTCGGCCCTGCGGCAGTGGGGGCGCTACACATACTCTTCGGGAATGGGAGCGTGTTATGGAACCCCATGGGATCCTTTCTCAAGCTGATGGTTTAGTCTTTCTGTGTTTGAGAAAGGAGCCCACAGTGCTCTGAAACGCGTTGTCATAGGAGACTACTGTCAATTTAACAAATTGGATTAGAAATTAAATGCTATTGTGAGTATCCAGTATTTTATATTCTCGGATGCGCCTCGTGAGAACACCATGTTTCCTGCACCTTCATCGAGTTTGCCAATTCGAAAGAGAAGTTAAGGACACTGAGAACAACGTTTTGATTTCTTGTACGAAACACAGTAGAGTTGAACCTAAACATTGCACAACTTCCAAAGGTGAGCCATGCGTCTCTGTGTATCTTTAACTCATCCCTATGATAACATACTAACCCTATGAGTGCCTCATGTTGTTTTTTGGTTTCTATTACCGCCTTTATCTTCTTCATATTGGAGGAACTGGGTCACATTTCACATGAGGACACTGGAATAAAAATATTGGCTATACTGTTAACTGACATGACGTTATACTGTGTGCTGTAAATTTCTTCACATTTACCAAACCCATTTTTCCAAAGGAGCAATCTACACGCCTGCTGTAGTAGTATGTTATTCAGGATCTCTCCATCCTCTTCATCTCATGCTGCGGAGGTGGAAGGAAAGGTGATCTTCCCACATACCGATGCAACGTTTCGTGGATATTCCCCCTTTCTCAGGCATGCACTGCTTGTCCTATCCTACGATTAAGGCCACATTCAGATGTCCGATTTTCTTGTACGAATGCTATCCTTGGTTATCACGGATAGCACTCATACGTGCGATAGCTTTTAGGACCATTCACACAGTGAATGGTTTCGGAATGAGCGTTCCGTGGAAAATCGCAGATACATGTTTGATTTTGATAGGTGATGAGCGAGTATACTCATTGCTTGGGTTTTCCCGAGCATGCTCGGGTGGTCTCTGAGTATTTGTAAGTGCTCGGAGATTTAGTTTTCATCGCCTCAGCTGCATGATTTACATCTACTAGCCAGGCTGAGTGCATGTGGGGATTCCCTAGCAACCAGGCAACCCCCACATGTACTCAGCCTGGCTAGAAGCTGTAAATCATGCAGCTGCGTCAGCAAAATCTAAATCTCCAGCAGTTACAAATACTCGGAGACCACCCAAGCAACAAGTACACTCGCTCATTACTAATTTTGATCCAAGGGTCCGATCAAAATTGACAATGCAAGTCTATGGGTCTAGGGAAATATCAGACAGCACTTGGATGACATACATATGAATATCAAAGTCAAATGAATAAAGAATAAGGGTACCTTAATGCAGAAATCATATAAAACCCAATAAATGTATTTGAAGATAGCTAAAATGCCACCAACCTGTGGCTACACCAAAGAAAAACCAAAAAACACACAGTGAAAAAAACCCAAATGTTGGGGGCCGGTAATTGCCCTGTCAAGATTGCTGTACTGGTGGCTACCTGTCAGTGGGGGTTGGCGCCCTAGGGGGTACGTTTTGGCGCCCCCAAAACGTACCCCCTAGGGCGCCAACCCCCACTGACAGGTAGCCACCAGTACAGCAATCTTGACAGAGCAATTACCTGCCCCCAACATTTGGGTTTTTTTCACTGTGTGTTTTTTGGTTTTTCTTTGGTGTAGCAACAGGTTGGTGGCATTTTAGCTATCTTCAAATAAATTTATTGGGTTTTATATGATTTCTGACATACATATGAGAAAAACTGATGATGCTCGGACCACACTCTGATCAAACACTGATCCGAGCCTGATCAAAATAATGGGTCTGTTTTTCTCGTACATGAAAAATACTGTTGTCTGTGTGAGCCCTAAATAGTTGTAACCATGTGACTACTCAACCAAAACAAGAAAAAAAATCCCTTAAAAGAAAATAAAGCAAAAAATAAAATCAGACAAATTCATGTAACAATCATAAACTAAATATAATAAATCAGCAATGTAAAGATAGAATATACTAATTGATTTGGTGCATAAATGATACTCATCCTAACATATAATGCATATTAAAGAGAATCACTTTATATTTAATATATATTATTACTCCCATGTAACTATAAAAACATACATTATATTATAAAATTATTATATATATATATCTATATATATCATATAAAAAAATCATATATATATATATATATATATATATATATATATATATATATATATATATATATATATATATATATATATATGCATATATACAAAAAAAAACCTGACCAGCACCTCCCAAATGTGAATAGGTACAAGCTATGTATATTCAGGAAATCCACGCTACACTTGGTCGGGGCTCCTTTTGCATCAATTACTGCATCAATGCGGCGTGGCATGGAGGTGATCAGCCTGTGGCACTGCTGAGGTGTTATGGAAGCCCAGGTTGCTTTGATAGCAGCCTTCAGCTCATCTGCATTGTTGGGTCTGGTGTCTCAGAAATAAGAACTTGAAATAGATCACTCTGTAATGACTCCATATAATATGAGTTTCACTTTTTATATTGAAGAACTGAAATAAATTAACTTTTTTGATGAAATTCTAATTTTGTGAGAAACACCTGTATATAAAATCTAATATATAAATCTGATATATAAATAAATATAATATATGTATAAATCATATATAGCATTATATTTACACATATATAAAATCTAATACATAAATAAATATGATATATATATATATGTATATTTTTTTTTCAGACCGCTGGACTCCTTTAGACCTTCTCAGTTCAGAGTAGCATTTTAGCAGGTCTCTCTCTCAAAGAAGGTTCATGCTTTATGGCAATTTACTACATTAGCAGTTTTGAACAGAAGATTCCCATAAATGCTCCTCAAGAGTTTATTAGTCTTAAAACCTGAGTGAGCATGCAGGAAAAAAAAAGTGGAGAGCGCCCGGACGAGAACAGTAACAGCCTGTGTGTCATTTGGGCACGGTTGCATTATTCGGGATAAGGACCCCTGTATGGGACATGTGGTTTGCAATGTATGCAGCAGATAGAGTGCAGTGTGTGAGCACAGTCTACTTTTTGTATGATTATCTTCCTGTGGTTTGCTCGTGGCTCACTTGGGCGTCTCATCGACTAACAAGCAAAAAAAGGGAACGAAAATTTGCAAAAGGCAGTCAGAAACCCGAAAAATACAGGCCTTCATTCACTCAGTAGCATTGACATGGAGAGAATTAGATTAAGTTCTACACGGCCGGTCCCTGTGGTCTCTTTTAAGCTAATTCACTGTATCATATTTTGCATAATTTTGTTTATTTTCTTAGGGGTTCTTAAACACACAGTTTGTACATTGTGTTTCCATCATTAAGCTGTTTATTTGACTCTCCCTTGCGCTTCTGTTTTCCCAGCTCCTAATATCTGGGCCAAGCCAAGCCCAAACCTGCCCCAACTGAAGCCGGATTCATGGAAGCCCAATAAAGAAATCTCTGTATTATCCTGCTGGAAAAGTGAAAGACTTTGCATGTTTGCGTTCTTCTCGCTAACGAGTTGTGTTTATTATTATTATTTTTGCTGCCTACGTGCGGAGTGCAGGCGTTTTCGCTGGAAGAACAGGTACTATGGTGTGTTTCGAGTTTTGTGGCATGTAAGTAAATATTTTCCAAGCAAAATCTCAGTGTTTTCTGAAAACGAAAAGAGGAAGAGTCCGTGATACATTGTAGAGGCTTGAATAAAAATGGAGGCCCTCTCTATGTAGAGAGGACAGTATGGATGTCCATCTCTCATTACCTTTGTGATGTTCAGGAATCTGTCATCAGGTTTTTGCCACCTAATCTTAGAGCTGCATGAGGTAGAGACAAAGACCCTGATTCAAGTGATATGTCACTTATTTGACTGCTGCTTTAGTTTTGATAATATCACAGTTTTATCTGCAGGAGATGATCACTAGAAGACTAGGAAATCTGCTGCCATATAGTCTGACCACGCTCCCACCACTGATTGGCTGCTTTATGCCTATGTACTGTGTACACAGAAAGCTGCCAATCAGTGGTGTGGATGGGTTTATACAGACATGCCATCCACACAGACAAGCGGTGGACTCCGCATCTTCCCCTAGACACTTTTGCCTAAAAGTACAGATCTCCCTTTATCTGACTAGATGGCCATTTAACTCTGAGCGTGGTAACGGATTAATCACTTACCTTCACGAATTTCTATCTACCAAGCCAGTACGTAACCGATGAAGATCTCCTTTGACCAAAACCTTTGTTGGTACTACGAATAAATTTAAGTGCATCATATACTTACGTTGAGTGCCGGGTTCTTCTTATCTATGTAAACTGAAAGAGGACCTTCAATAATCCAGGTTCAGCGCTTCTAGCTGAAGTTTGACCACATTTCAGGAATCAAGCATAACTTAAACTTACCGTAACTAAAAAATTTGGGCAACCTCTTTAAAGTAAATTTCTCTCTTATGATGTAGTTAGATTTCCTTTTCTCATCTCTAATAATGAAACGTACATGATGTTTGCTTTTTTTTGATCTAGGAGATGACCTGTGAATGTAGAGTCCACCATAGAGCATGTCGGTCCCATGGTTTAAACCATGTAATAAGTGCTAAATAAAACTTATGGGTTTGCCAATCTGGGACAGTTATGGCATATCGGACATGGATATGCTAAAAATGTCAGATCAATTCTGGTCCCACCATTGGATCTTAAAATCTATCTCCAAAATTGGTCTCTGACATATGCTATTGTACATGGACACCTATCAATATTAAGTTCTATAGAATATTGTGAAATGAATATGTCATAAATAATTTAAAAAATGTTTGTAAATTTTATACATAGATGGAATCACTCTATCATGCTGGGAATCATATTTACAAGTTTGGCCCTTCTCCTTCACAATAAGTAATCAATCATACAGACTTCTCCAAAAAACATTTACTTTCTCAAGTCAGAAGCTTCAGTTTTCACTATTAAATGACTTATTCCAAAAGCACTAAGGATTCCTGGAACTATCCGACTTTATAAGTAACATCATTGAAACCCTGAGGTGCCTCTATCACGGGTCAGTTGCATGTGTGAAGGTCAACAAACCCAACAAGGACGTTCTTTGGATAGATCCCTCTCAGGTACAAGTGCGATTCGCTTGCCATTCATCTGGCCTCTATATGTAAAAAGAAAAAAAAAATCTTAAATTGGTTTACATGAGCCAGGTCTAAACTAAACATTTTAACCTGTCAATCATTTGGCTGTTTGTTGACCCAAGACCGGTAGATAGGGAGATGGTAAGTGGAAAAAAGTACGTCCATTGGAAAAAAACATACTTTGGGAGATTTCACCGTTTTGTGAATTTGGGACAATTTTGTCCCTTGCGTTGAATTGTAATAAAATAAACAAATGAAAAAAAAATCAACTTGTCGAAAATGTGCTTGCGTTTAATGGTGGTTAATTTGTTTACAGGGCAATTTCTCCAGCACTTTTCTGAAACATGCCTGCACTGCTCATTTCGAGGGTCCTGTGGTATTGAATGTTTTTCTTGTATGTCGTACCAGGTAACTATTCTGCCACCAGCCCATACTGTCATATAATAGAATACAAGACCGCTTGCTGGTGTAGACGACAACCACCTGTTTCTGTAAGGAAAGTGATCATGTCTGCCACATGTCTTAAAAAATTCATGAACATGATAGAAAAAGAGATGAGCAAATTGACTCTACATAAATCGGATTCACCATCGAATTTCCACCAAAATTTTGGATTCTAATAAGTCTGAATTTATTGGGGTCACTATGCTGCATTTTTATGAATTCTAACGGCTGGGAAGAGATTTATAAAACAGTAAACTCCTCATCCTTCGGCACAGTTGTCCCACCTCTGCTGCTCTTCTTTCATCTTCCTTCTACTCCAGTTTAGTATTTCTTCACCCCAGCAGACACAACCACTGCTGACTATGCACCAGTAACCACACTGGACATGATAAACGTCAATGTGACCTTGTAAGGTATGATGTATGACCCAGCCCTAACCACCCCAACAAAAGTAGAAAATTACATGGAAATATAAGTCCAGCTAGAGTGAGAGAGCTCAAGAGTTTAAGCTTATGTATTCTCTGTCCACCCAGCCTGACTGATAAATGCAGCTTGCATTGTGGAGTGTGAGATTTCAGCAGTAGCAGCAAGGAGGAGGAACACTGAGGAGCTGTCAAACAGGCTAGGTGGGCATAGATTGAACAGCAGCATAGAGAGGGGACACTGATGAGCTGTTGTAAGATATGAAGCAGGAACGTGGGATGCAGTGACGGACGGGAGGCAGAGCAAGGGTCAACGGGTTTATTTACAGGGAAGGCACTCTGCGCAGGGAAGTAAAGCGTTAAACAGTATTAAAGGAAACAGTATTGGAGGCACAGTACAATACAATGGTTCAAATATTAGCAAACGTATAAGGAAGTCAATACTGCAGCTCCTGCTGCGACCTCAATGGTGTCGTCAATGGCTGCGCAGTGTCCTGATTAATGGGGTCAAGCAGACAACAATACCCCAGTCTTCTGGTGACAGTGGTTGATCTCCGGTACCTTCCACTGCCCCTAGTCCATATACTGTAGTTTCCTACAAAGGTAAGGGCCACGACTACTGTCTAAGCTCGACGAGACTCCTGCACAACTCTCCTCGGTCAAGCTAGCCCAAAGTGGCTGATGGTAAAAGGGATCATGATCTGGTACTGGCCCCACGTGGCTCAGAAGTTGTTTAAGGGCAAGGTCAGGGTACAAGGGTCTGTCCTTTCCTCGGTCACTCCTATGGAGCACGTGTGTTATACTCATGGACACTGAGCGTTCTGTGCCTTGCTTTCTGACAGCCACCGGACTCGCACTGTACGTCCCTTTCTTTTTGGTCCCCGCTGTTGGCGATGGGTGACGTCTGGCACTAGCCTGCACCCTGCCGATGTTCTCAGGGCTTGGCACTTCTCTCTCTGGCTGCTGCATGGCTGGCTCAGCTCTGCTCTGTGTGCATGTCTCAGCTCTCTGTACACAGCTCGGCTCTGCTTTGCAATGCTCTGCAGCAGTCTCTCTCTCTGGCGTGCTACTGTACTTGGCTCTGCAAGCGACGGGGCTCTTTCTATATGACCCCTCGCAGCGTCAGTACTCCATGCAGGGGACAAGGGAAGCAGAGCGCACAAGCAAGGAGAACACCAAGGAGCTGTCAATTAGACAACATGGGTGATTTGGAAGCAGCAGGGGGGAGGGACACTGAGAAGCAGTCAATAAAGCTAGGAGGGTGGAGATTCAAAAGCAGGGAAGAGGAACATCATGGAGTTGCCATTCAGGCAACATGGGTGATATGAAAGCAGCAGGGAGGAGGGACACTGAGAAGCTTTCAATAAAACCAGGTGGGTGGAGATTCAGCAGCAGGAAAGAGGGACTTTGAGGAGCTATCATTCCAGTTAGTTGGGAGGAGATTCATCAGCATTGAATATTGACACTAAAGTTGTAAATGTAAAAGGTTGCCACGCTGGACGGCACTCACAGCATGAAGTATAGTCCTGTGTAAGGAATGGCCACTTGCCTGGCGGTGTCCTCATTCACAGTCCAATGATCCTTAGCAATAGGAGCGTCCTCCCTGAGGTTACAGTCCCCCGGAAAAACCCGCCGCTGTGAATCAGCGTTAGCCACGGCCGATGGCGCCGCTGACAGCGTAGCGAGGTGAGCGGGGGGCGTGGTAAGATGGTGACATCACCTGTCCGATAATGACGGACATGTGCAGAGGCCAATCCCGACACGTTTCGAGGGCAACATCCCTCTTTCTCAAGGTATGGCGCCTGCACTGCCGCTTTTCTTATATATCTGCCCACGCAGTGTTTTTTAATATTTATGATCCTTGTTTTTATAAACTAAATAAAGATTGTGCTTTATAGATATTACATTTTCCACAGGTATATAAGTTGGAACCACTAGGTTCTTGGGTACCCATAGTTTGGCATTGGAAAGCAGCAGTTGGTTGCTCGTAATGGGCCAGGTCAAGTAGACAGCGACCGGCGAAATGTGTCATTCACTGTTAAATCATGAGGCTGCAGGAGCGTGGGCAGATATATAATAAAAGCGGCAGTGCAGGCGCCATACCTTGAGAAACAGGGACGTTGCCCTCGAAACGCGTCGGGATTGGCCTCTGCACGCGTCCGGATTGGCCTCTGCACGCGTCCGTCATTATCGGACAGGTGATGTCAACATCTTACCACGCCCCCCGCTCACCTCGCTACGCTGTCAGCGGCGCCATCGGCCGTGGCTAACGCTGATTCACGGCGGCGGGTTTTTCCGGGGGACTGTAACCCCAGGGAGGACGCTCCCATTGCTAAGGATCATTGGACTGTGAATGAGGACACCGCTAGGCAAGTGGCCATTCCTTACACAGGACTATACTTCATGCTGTGAGTGCCGTCCAGCGCGGCAACCTTTTACATTTACTTTTTTTTTTTTTTTTGCTGACAGTTACACACACCCCACTGATTGGTTTGCCTGCTGCTATTCTGGGCACACGTGTCTAGCGCCTTGTGATTTACAGTATCGTGGTTGACACTAAAGTTGTTATTCAGGTTAGATGGGAGGAGATTCAGAAGCAGCAGGAAAGAGGGACAGTGAGGAATTGCTAATCAGACTAGGTGGGTGGAGACTGAACAGATGCATAGAGGAGGGACACTGAGAATAGTCAGAATAGGTCAGCAGAGACACTGCAGCAGCATGGAAGAGGAGCTTGTCAATCAGGTTTGCTGGATGGAGATTCATCAGCAATTGGGAGGAGGGACAAGGAGATTATATCAGAATATTTGGACAGAGTTGAGATTACATTTCATAAAGGATTATACACCCATTCTGACATTGTTTTTCAAAGTATGTGCACCCACCATCCTCAACAGCTCTAAAAAATCTATTTAGAAACACATAGAATGTTTTGTAAAATCTGGCTACAATTTGACACTTAAAAATTTAATTCAGCATACTTACTTTAGAAAATGAAGCTGCAAGCATTAACCTTGCTTTATATACACTGGAAAAGGGAATTGTGACTTGTAACTTAACCTATTACATTTGATTTAAAAAAAAAGAAGTGCCAACTCTGAAAAAATAATACACATTTGGTAGCGATGGGGTAAAATTCCCCCCCAAAAGCGTAGGCTCCAAGATTTTACATTTTTGATACCTGAACCCAAATGTATGTTAGTATTACAGTTTTTACTCCATTCCGGGACTCCTCGGGGAGGACGGGCAGCACGCTGGACTCATCAGGAAAACCCTATTCCACTGAAATAAAAACACATGGGTGATTTGAGTCGTTCTGCCTTGACTTTCAGGGCCGGACCCACCTTCCAGCCCACT
Organism: Ranitomeya variabilis; assembly: GCF_051348905.1. Taxonomy (NCBI): domain Eukaryota; kingdom Metazoa; phylum Chordata; class Amphibia; order Anura; family Dendrobatidae; genus Ranitomeya; species Ranitomeya variabilis. The sequence continues at coordinate 615,647,724 of NC_135235.1, forward strand.
CTAATCCAAACATCTCACAGCTGGAGAGCCCCGCAGACCGCCAGAGCTAACCAGGAGCACACAGCTGCACATGTCTGCCATGCAGCTGTTGTACGTGGGCTCGGTCAGCTGGCACATGGACAGAACTGTTTGCTCTGCCCTCGTGGCTTCATGTGGTGAAAGCTAAAATATATCTTCCTAGGTAAAACAATATGTGGCGGCTCGCCAGATGAATCATTGATTGATATTTAATATAACATTGACTGAGTAAGCAGAATCAGTGCAGGATTTTCGAATCAGAAAAGCAGAAGACAAATGTTCTCCTTGATGTTGAGGGTAGGTCCAAACCTGGTGGATCTTTAGCAGGGATTTTAGTACAAACCTGAGGATTTCATTGCGGTTTCTGATTTGGATTCACAAGTTGTATCAGCCATGTTACATTGAAAGGGGCCAAATTCTGAGTGAAATTACAAATTTTACCTTTGCAATTCCGAAGGTAAAATCTGCAACATTTCTGAGCTTACCCTTGGAATATCTTTTTTCTTTAGACATTATAACTACAATTTGCATAGCATGTAACACCTCCAAAACATGTATCTACAAATGGAGTTTAGGTTTGCTTCTTATCCTAAGTCATGTAGCAAGACCCTTTAAAAGATCAATATTGACTTTTAGGATTGCTTTCCCCAAAAGGTGGCACTAGCGTTCTAGTCCTCTTCTTTTCTATTTTCATATAGATTCCCAGAGGAGTATTGCATGGCCTATCAGACCCCTCACGCCACTTGGTGCTCTCAACAATGGAAAATTTTACCCCTTAAAGTGTACCTGTCAGCAAGATTGTGCACAGTAACCTACACACAAAGTCAGTTTGGCGCCGTTATACTGATTAAAATGATACCTTGGTTGATGAAATCCGTCCTGTGGTTGTTGTTTAATCTTTATTTGTAGCTTTCAGTTTCTCATGTTTCAGGGTGGCCTGTGTGGGGGTCTTCTTGTGGTTCTCTGCTTAGACATTCATACTGATGGCTTCTGGCAGGTCACTGATCCCTCAGTGACCTGTCCCCTATTTTACATACTGATTATTATCTATCACTGATAGATGCTACTGCGCAGGCGCAACTTGCGCCATTTTGAGACAGAATTTTTTTTCTGAATTTATTTACACCACCAAATAAAATAATGAAATACACATTATACATGCGATCATGCTTCAGCACAGGCGCTGGCACCTGCCTGCTGAAGGTGATTTTTTTTTCAATATTTATAATATTCGGTATGTAAAATAGACGATGGCTCAGGAGGCTGCATGCTGCTTGAGTATTCAAGTAGCAAGTGCATAATCCTACTACATGCTCTCCAGGAGTCTAACTACACTTCCTATTTGGCACTGCTATAGCCAGGTGCCTGTTTCTCTACTGAACTGTTCCCTAATGCTTTTTTGCACATTCTTCTCTCCTACATCAAGGTATAAAATTGTGTACTCTGTTTTTGCTGAGTGCTATCTTCACTTCCAGCTCTATTACATCTGGTGCTTCATAATCAATTAGTTCTGCTATTTCTGTCCTCACATCTAGCTCGGATTCAACAAGGTGCCTCCTTGTTTGCCCAGCTCTGCTGTTCCTAAATGCTATCCGCACATCCAACTTTGTTCCTACTAGGTGCCTAATTGTCCACTCAGCCCTGCTTTTTCTGAGTGTTATTCACACATACAGCTCTGCTATGCCAAAATGCCTGATTACCCACTCATCCCTGCTTTTCCTGAGTGCTATTGTGGGCACGATAGAGACACTGATGATTGTATCTGTAAAGCACTGTGGAATATCATGGCGCTATATAAGCAATTAAATAAAATAAATCGATAGGAACAATTCCAATACATCACCTCTGTGTAAGGATGTGCTTTCCTCTTGCCCACAGATCGCATTGGCAGCGATTGTTGTTTCTCTCAGTATTTGTGAAGAAGACTTTTATGGTAACATGACTCCCCCTTGTTGAGATTCTTTTGGAAGAAAATACTGCAACTGAGGTTCCAATTAATTAAAGCAGACCTTCCTATAGAAGTGAATCCATGGCAGGTGGAAAATGGAGGCATCCTATATATCTGTTTAGTGGAGCAAATGATACATATGCCCTAAGAGCTATTCCTGAGGTGAGGTCACTACTACAGGATTCATTACTGCCCAGTAATGTCTGGGACATTTCTATAGATGGCCTTTCCTTAGAATAGGTCAGCAATATCTGATCTCTGTGGGTGTGATATTCGGCACCTCCACCGATTAGCTCTTCCTAATGAGTAGCACGGTGACTCAGTGGTTAGCACTGTGGCTTTGCAGTGCTGGGGTCCTGGGTTCAAATCCCACCAAGTCTGGGTTTCCTCTGGGTTTTCTGGTTTCCTCCCACACTCCAAACACATATTGATAGGGAATTTATGATTGTGAGCCCCAATGGGGACAGTGATGATAATGTCTGTAAAGCACTATGAAATATGATGGAGCTATATAAGCAATGCGTAATAATGTCAGTGGCAGCCGGATGTGCTCAGTTGTGAAGCTGCATAGCATAGCTCAGTCCACTGCATAGTATCAGTGGCTGGGTACTGCACATCCACGCCCTTTTGACTAAAATAGGGGGCGAATGTGCAGTACCCAGCTGTGGCCACTATTCAGTTGACGGAGTTGTGCTATGCAACTGAACACATCTGTCCGCTGGAAAAAGCTGAGCGATGGGGGTGCAGGTTATTGCACCCCTATTGATCAAATATTGATGACCTATCTTAAAGTTGGCCATCTATGCAATTAAAAGTCTTGGACAACCCCTTTAACCATTGTATTTTTACGTGAGTACCATAAACATTATATGCCTCATTGAAGCTGTAACCATTGTTTGTTTAGAGAAAATTTGCTTCAGTTTTTTTAACTGTCTTTTAAAAATTTCTTTAGGGGTCACCACGCCATTCTACATGGAATAATGCACATCCCATATTACAGAGCAATCCTAGCCAAAACCTTGCACATTAGTGATTGCTGCTTAATCCCCGTGCTGTTCCTTTTCACTCCACAAATTTTATGTGCAATCATAACATATGCAATCAATGTTGCCAAAGATCAAGTTGGGTCAAAAGATGTAAAAAAAAAAAAAATTAAGAAAAAATTAAGCGTTGGTATTGACACAAAATCCTCTCCATGCCAAACAGTCTGGCCAGCGTGCCGCCTCAAACTTTGATGCAATGTGTTGTCCTTAGCCGGTATTCTTTGGGAGCACCAAAATTTTATTCCCCCGTTCTGTTATAATCACAACATGCCTACGCAGGTAATCATAACACTACACAATTGCCCAGATGTTCCGAAAATCTACTCCTCAGCACTAACCGTAGAAAAACAAGACTTCTCCACTTTCCAGCAGAAGGAATTCACTTTCCCAAAGCTAAGCAGAATTAGAAAGCTAGGAGACCGGTTAAAATTTCGAAAAAAAAATAACAGCGGTCCGCAAGAGCTGGCCTTCATTATAACGTAATTAGGAGACCTCTGTTAGCAAAATAAAATCTCATATGTATCTTGTCGGCTTAGCACCTCGAGGAAACTCAAACATTTAGAGCGTGATACAATTTAGCTAATCATGTTTAGGGTTTAGAGTGTCTTCTAGCACACGCACATGTCAGACTTCGCTCTTGAAGAGAAGACTAAGTAGGTGTATTGTATTTTCACTCTACATTAATTAGCGGGGGTCGGAAAAATATGCATAGTCTTGAAAAACGTGAACCGTAAGAAATGTTGCTCTGTCTATTGGAAGGAATACAATATGGAAAACATGCAAAAGAGCAGATCCTGGAAAATTCCCTCTGGAATTTCTAATACTATGATAAGTCTCATGTTGTTCCTGTGAGTATGAGAATATAGGAGATACAAATAACTGACCAGATTGTGATACTTCATCTGAGGATGGAGTAAAGTTAAATCATTGGATAGAGGTATTCCACTTTTTGTTGGTGGACCCTATAAGGTTCAATGAAAATAACCAGAATTGGTGAAGCTAAAATTATCCATGGAAATAGGAAAATAGATCAATGGATGGATTTTTTTTTATTCAGGTATTTTGCTTACCCCAAGAAGAAGCACCAATCCTCTGTAGAGCAACGATGTTTAGAGTAGGTACACATCTGTCAGAACTACTATATAATGGACACCAGAGTGCCTAATAAACTTAATTGACTACATTAATGTTTGAAGGTGGAGATGAATGAATCTTCTGAAATTTCAATTAATTGGTTTCTCCAAATTTTCCTCCAAAATTCTTCTTGAATTGAATAAATTTGCATGAAAAATGGAAAAATTGTAATTGCTCGGAAAATACACAGGAGGTAAAGAGATAAAAGTCTGCTGGCCAAAAGGCGTTACATTCTACAGGAGAAAGAGAGAACTCCGAGGCCATAACAGCTTTTCAGAAGAGCAAGAGAGAGAGGACCTCACTAACCATAAGAGCTTACACTCTACAGGAGAGAGAAAGGACCCTGCTAACCATAAGACCTTATACTCTACAGGAGAGAGAGGAACCAACTGACCAAAAGAGCTTACACTTTTTAGGTGAGAGCGAGACAGGACCCCACTGACCATAACAGCTGATACTCTACAGGAGAAAGCGAGAGCACCTCACTAACCATAAGAGCTTACATTGTACAGGTGAGAGAAACATAGGACGCAGACAGACATCCTTAGTGCTTGTGCAAGGAGCGCATCGCAATCCTTGGACTGACCTGACACCTCTCCTGACCTGAGCCTGACAGCTGCATAGAAATACATCAGGTCAGGGGCCGGGCCAGTACGAGGATTATTATTATTATTATTATTTATTGTTATGGCGCCATTTATTCTATGGCGCTCTACATGTGAGGAGGGGTATACATAATAAAAACAGGTACAATAATCTTGAACAATACAAGTCGCAATTGGTACAGGAGGAGAGAGGACCCAACCCACGAGGGCTCACAATCTACAGATTGCGATGCAATCCTCACATGAGACATACGGCCATCTGTCTGCCCCTTCCTCAGTGACTCTGGAAATAGAAAATTACTCTGATGTGCAAACTGTGTTCTGCAGTGAATGGCTCATCTGTCATGTCCCAGATACCGACCACCGTAGTACAAGATATGATAATCTGCTAGGTGTCATAGCTTCAGAGTATTATGGGGAAGCCCACATGGCCACACACAGAACATTAACACACTCTCCAATGCTTCAGCAGTGTGGGAAATTATGCCCGTTTTTTCATTTTTATTTTTGCGCACCGCAAATAGAATGGCAAAGAGTTGGAATTTGGTTGAAACTGCAAATTTGAGAAAAGCAAATAATGTAGTAAAACTACCAGTGATTAAAATGATCCCACCAAACAATGGTTATAATACAGCAAAGGTGGAAATTAAAACATAACTTTTAATGTAAGCTTAAAAGATATCACAACAAAAAAGTGTCACCCAAAGTGAAGTAAAACACAGGGAGTAAAGTTTCAATCATGTAACACCAACAATACAGAAACATAAACCCCTTTAGGATACAAGGATTTCTCTTGCAGTGGCTATAGCGAAATCAATATGGACCAGGGTATGATGTCTAGAGCATTAACTGCACATGCAGATCACTCATACAGGTAACAGAAAAAGTTCTTATACCCTTGGCTGCATAAATAAATAACAGTTATCACATAAATGTCACAAACAATGACGTGATGCAGAATATGCAACCACTGAGAATAAATCATAAAAATAGAACAATCTCACCAATTCCAAGGATCAGGCACGAGAGAAATGGATATTCCTGGGTCAAGGGATAATCCATGGAACAATGCATAGGGAGGACAACGCCCTGTCAATCCCTATGGGGCTAGAGGTAATCTATCCCCAAAACTCCCTCCCTTACAAAGGCAGTCCACATCTACCTCTGTATACACACATATAACAATTGTTCATAATTGGGTTTCCTAATGCAAATCTGGAAAATTAAAAATCATGAAAGCATCCTTCAGATACAGTGAAGGAAAAAATTATTTGATCCCTTGCTGATTTTGTAAGTTTGCCCACTGACAAAGACATGAACAGTCTCTAATTTTAAGGGTAGGTTAATTTTAACATTAAGAGATAGAATATCAAAAATAAAATCCAGAAAATCACATTGTATAAATTATATAAATTTATTTGCAATTTGCAGTGAGAAATAAGTATTTGATCCCCTACCAACCATTAAGAGTTCTGGCTCCTACAGACCAGTTAGACGCTCCTAATCAACTCGTTACCTGCATTAAAGCCAGCTGTCTTACATAGTCACCTTTATAAAAGACTCCTGTCCACAGACTCAATTAATCTGCCACACTCTAACGTCCACAACATGGGCAAGACCAAAGAGCTTTCTAAGGATGTCAGGGACAAGATCGTAGACCTGCACAAAGCTGGAATGTAGCGGCTTTTGGCAACACCGGCCTCCTGGACTTGGACATATTAGCGTCAGTTCCCTACAGCGAGTTTATCGCCTCCCTCGTGCGCCCTACCTCTGTATACCCTCCATGACTTTCCAGGTCTATTCGCCCGGTTACATTTGTGCACAGGCCCCTTGGGCCAATGCATCGTGCTGCCCTGCTTCCAGTTTCATATGAGATGTTTCTGATGAAGGTCTTGTGACCGAAAACGTTTAAATCTTTGAACTGGATGCACAAATAAACAAAACATTCATTTTCGTCTTGCAAAAGAACTTTTGAGTGCCAAGTGATTTATTATTTACTGACGAGTTGGAAACCTTACTTGTGCACCACCTAGGAGCCTTGAGTGCCGTGTGTAACTCGTATATATAATATAACAAAGCTGGAATGTGCTACAAAACCATAAGACGGTGGATGAGAAGGAGACAACTGTTGGTGCAATAGTGAGAAAATGGAAGAAATACAAAATGACTGTCAATCGACATCGTTCTGGGGCACCATGCAAAGTCTGACCTTGTGGGGTATCCTTGATCATGAGGAAGGTGAGAAATCAGCCTAAAACTACACGGGGGGAACTTGTTAATGATCTCAAGGCAGCTGGGACCACAGTCACCAAGAAAACTATTACTAACACATTACACCATAAAGGTTTAAAATCTTGCAGTGCCTTCAAAGTCCCCCTGCTCAAGAAGGCACATGTGCAGGCCTATCTGAAGTTTGCCAATGAACACATGGATGATTCTGTGAGTGATTGGGAGAAGTTGCTGTGGTAAGATGAGACAAAAATTGAGCTCTTTGGCATTAACTCAACTCGCCGTGTTTGGAGGAAGAGAAATGCTGCATATGACCCAAAGAACACTGTCCCCACTGTCAAGCATGGAGGTGGAAACAATGTTTTGGGGGTGTTTCACAGCTAAAGGTATGGGACTACTTCACCTCATCAATGAGAGAATAGATGGAGCCATGTACCGTAAAATCCTGAGTGACAACCTCCTTCCCTCTGCCAGAACTTTAAAAGTGAGTCGTGGTTGGGTCTTCCAGCAATACAATGACCCAAAACATTCAGCCAAGGCAACAAAGGAGTGGCTCAAAAAGAAGCACATTAAGGTCATGGAGTGGCCTAACCAGTCTCCAGACATTTATCCCATATAAAACTTATGGACGGAGTTGAAGCTCCAATTTGCCAAAAGACAGACTCAAAATCTTAATGATTTTTAGATGATCTGCAAAGCGGAGTGGACCAAAATTCCTCCTGACATGTGCGCAAACCTCATCATCAACTGCAAAAAAGTCTGACTGCTGTGGTTGTCAACAAGGGTTTTGCCATCAAGTATTAAGTCTTGTTTGCCAGAGGAATCAAATACTTATTTCTCACTGCAAAATGCAAATAAATTTATATAATTTATACAATGTGATTTACTGGATTTTATTTTTGATATTCTTTCAATGTAAAAATTAACCTACCCTTAAAATGATAGACTGTTCATGTTTTGTATATGGGCAAACTTACGAAATCAGCAAGGGATCAAATAATGATTTCCTTCACTGTATCTTTGTTTATGGTGTTCAGCTGAACATATGGTTCGTTCTCAAGCTCAATACCCATCTTTTGTCAGGGTTGAAACATTGGTGCTTTCTGATTTGCAGGGCACCCTAAGCAACAAGTATAATTTGTCTTGGACTAGTCCAGATTAAATATTTTCTTTGACTGTTTGCTACCCAGTAACCCATTTCTACACCTTGAAGATGACTGTGGCATTTATTCGTCTTCCAGCTAAGGATACTATTTGGAGGTCTATGGGGGGAGCAATTATACTACTTGCAGGAATATGTGGGGGCCATTATACTATTTGGTGGGCTATGTGGGATCCATTGTACTGTTTGAAGGGCTGTGTGGGGCAGTTACACTGTTTGAAGGGCTATGTGGGGGTCAGTTATACTACTTGGAGGATTATGTGGGGGCCATTTAACTGTTTGGAGGGCTACATGGGGGCAATTATACTACTTGGAGTGGTATGTGGTGGCCAGTATACTGTTTAGTGGACTATGTGAGGACCATTATACTGTTTTGAGGGCTGTGTGGGGGCCAATTACAGTGACATGTAAAACTTTGAGCACCCCTGATCAAAATTATTGTTATTGTGAAAATTAAGCAACCTGAAGATAAAATGATCTCTAAAGGGCCTAAAGTTAAATATGACACATTTCCATTGTGTTTTAGCCCTCCAAAATATACATACCGTATGTATATTTATATCTTTTACCATTTCAAAAATTTAAAAAATGAAAATAGGCCGATGCAAAAGTTTGGGCAGCCTGCATGGTTTGCACTTAGTAGCACCGCCTTCTGAAAGTATTACAGCTTTGTAAATGCTTTTTGTAGTCAGCCAAGGGTCTTTCAATTCTTGTTTGAGGAATTTTCATCCATTTTTCTTCCGAAAATTGTTCCAGTTCTGAGATTCCTGGGTCAAATTGCATGCACTACAATTTTGATTTCTAGCCAGAGTTTCAATGATGTTCTGATCAGAGGTCTCTGGGGGCCATTGTAAAACCTTCAGCTTGCACCTTCTGAAGTAGTCTATTATAGATTTTGACATGTTTTTAGGATTATTGTCCATTTGTAGAAGCCATCCTCTTTTCAACTTCAGCTTTTTTACAGATGGTGCTATGTTTGCATCAAGAATTTGTTGAAATTTCATTGAATCCATTCTTCCCTCTACTAGTGAAATATTCCCAGTACAATTGGCTGCATCATAACCCTAATGCATGATTGAACCACCCCAATACTTATTGGTTGGTGAGATGAGATGTTCATTTACTGAAATTATAAGCCTTTTTTCCTTACACATACCTTTGATCATCATGGCCAAAGACTTCTTTTTTAACCTCATCAGTCCACAGGACTTGTTTCAAAAATGCAGCAGGCTTGTTTAGATTTTCTGTTGCATACTTGATGATGAATTTTATGATGAGAATGCAGAAGAGGTTTTCTTCCGATGACTCTTGCATGAAGGCCATATTTGTGCAGGTGAACAGTAGAACAATGTACCACAACTCCAGAGTCTGCTAAGTCTTTCTGATGTTTTTTTGCAGTCAAGCGGGTGTCCTGATTTGCCTCTCTAGCAATCCTAGGAGCAGCTCTCATTGAAATGTTGCTTGGTCTTCTAGACCTTATCTTGACCTCCACTGTTTACTATCATTTCTAAATTACATTTCAAGCTAATGAAAGGGTTACTTGAAAATGCTTTGCTAATCTTCTTATAGCTTTCTTCTGCTTTATGGGCTTCCACCATTTCATTTTCAGAGTTCTAGGCAGCCACTTAAAAGAACCCATGGCTACTGTTTTTTGGCACAAGGTTAGAGGAGGCTGGGTTTTATAAAGCTGGGAAATTTGCATCATCTGGCCTTTCCTAACGCTGATAGTGAACAAGCCATAACCTTAACAGGCTAATTAAATTAAGGTTTGAAACTTTAGTCAAGGTTATCTGAGCACACAAATCTCCAAGGGTGCCCAAATGTTTGCATCAGCCCATTTTCCTTTTTGTAATTTTTAAAATGAAAATATATATTTGTTGGTCTAAAATACAAAGGAAATGCGTCATATTTAACTTTATGCCTTTTAGAGATTGTTTCATCTTCAACTTTCTTAACTGTTCACAATAACAGTAAATAATTTTGACCAAGGGTGCCCAAAGTTTTACATGCCACTGAATACTATCTGGAAGGCTATGTAGGCAGCACGGTGGCTCAGTGGTTAGCACTGCAGCGCTGGAGTCCTGGGTTCAAATCTCACCAAGTGCAACATCTGCAACGAGTTTGTATGTTCTCCCAGTGTTTGCATGGGTTTCCTCCGGGTACTCTGGTTTCCTCCCACATTCCAAAGACATATTGATAGGGAATTTAGACTGTGAGCCCCATCGGGGACAGGAATGATAATGTGTGCAAAAAAAACCTGTAAAGCGCTGCAGAATATGTTGGCGCTATATAAATAGAGTATTATTATTATTACTACTTGGAGGACCATGTGGGAGCCATTATACTGTTTGGAGGGATATGTGGGGGCAATTATACAACTTGGAGGACTATGTCAGCGCCATTATACTGTTCAGATGGCTATAATTGGGCAACCAAAGAAAATTGGTTCAAATCGATTATCACATTCCATTCCATCTCTTACAATTGTCATCTGGTGCCTCTGCATGCTGATATCTCCAGCTGTTCTTTTGAATAGCTTGACTGTTGTGACATCATCACACATGTGACATAGCACCAGGCCGGTTAATCAAAAGAAGAGCCATGGACATCAGACCGTTAGAGTTAGTACTCCCGCGCAGCAGCCACAGACCACTAATGCTGCTGTGAAGTGTGAGATGCTTACATTTTCATACCATCACAAAAATTATCATCACATGAAAAAATGTAAAAAATAATTCTTAAAACTGATTTAGCTTCCATAAATGAGTGCTTATTTTTACTAATAGAATAAAAGATTTCCCTCCACTATATGCTCATGGCTGAATCTACTTTCTGCAAACAACTTGAACATATCCCATATCACGAACACTCACACGGCCTAATCTGCTCCAATCTCCGCTTCCTTCCTACGCTCGGACCTGCAAACTTAAATGTACAATCTGGTTTGGACATGAGATTCTCATTGTGATTCAAAGCTGTAAACACATTGAAAATGTGGTTTCCAAAAGAAAAACAGATGGAGATGTGAGAAACTTGACCTTCCTCCTTTCCTCCTAAGTTTTGGTTATAGGTCAACACATTCTAAAGAAATGATGTTGGAGTTTAGACTGTTGTGTTAGTGAAGACAGTGGTGTGACTTGAACCTCTTGGACCACAGTCCAAAATCTGTAATAGTGCCCCTACCTACTTTACCATATGCTATACAAAATATTGGTGTCTTCCTAACTGGCAAAGAGAACTTTGAGCTCCTGTAGGCACCAGACCCAGCTGCAGCAACTATCCCTGCTCCTTTTATTTCTATTGTACCATCTCTTAATACTAGGGTATTTAAACATTTCATTTTTCTAATATGTTTTTAGCAAAACTGATCCCTTTATATTGAAAAACACAATATGAGGGTTGTATTGGGAAATTTAAAGTCTAAGTATAGGTGGCATCAGTAGATTACAAGCCCCAATTACAGAGTATCATAGAAATAATTTAACCAAGGTACATAACATTCTCAATTTTTCGGAGGGTCAATCAAACGTAACAGTGTAATTATTTTACTATTCAAAAGAAGTGAAATACTTATGCAAAAAAAGGAAATTAAAGCGTCAGCCAAAATCCCACAGAGCGACCAGAGGAAGTCATAGTTATGACTGGATTACATTTTAGGTATTCTAATAAGGAAAGCCTCCTGTACAAAAAGTGTCAACTTCTTGTGTAACACACAACACTGCAAAGGAAAGAGTCTTGGTCTAATGCAAGGAAAATAAGTGCAAAACAACTCACAGAAGTACAGAATCAGATCCTCAAGTGCCCTTCAATATAGTTAAATGCAGATTTTGGTTTTATGGAAACAGCCCATTGAGGTTGTGGTGAGGTCTTCTCTAGTGACCTTCAATCCGATTAACTGAATAGATGCCTGCTCTGCGGTGCAGTGCTGGCGTATAGAGGGTTAGTAATTTATTTTATACACCCTTGCATTACATGTGAGCAGTTTTGAAAGTAGATTATAAATGCAAAATAAGCAGATTGAAATATCATCAGATTCTACAAACCTTATAGACGAAACTCACAAAACAGTAAACATGTCAACTATATAAACAAGTTGAATTTCGTATGTTCACCGAGACAGGTTCAACTTCTATTACCACAAATCAGACAAGTCAAATAGAAAGGCTCAATTGTTAATGGGTGACATTCACCTTAATTCAAGCATTCAAGCTTACAAAGAGAGGGTCGACTTGATGGTTACCGATCAAGCAAGTCCAGATAGATAGGTTTAGTATATATGGTGACCCAAGTTTTATGGAGAGATTCAACTTCTGTTGTTATTTTTCACCCAAGTTTATATGGAAAAGTTTCACTTTTATGGTTACCATTCACATAAGGGTATATAGAGACGTTCAACTTATATGGTGACTGTTTTCCCTAGTTTAGATGTAGAAGCTCAATTTCTAAGGTTAGTTTCCATTCACCCAAGATTAGATAAAGAGGTTCAATGACTTATGGCTACCCTTCACTAAACTTTAGATGTGGAGTTTCACCTTCTCTGCTTACTATTCACCCAAGTTCAGATAGAGAGGTTCAACTTCTAGGGTGACCTAGATGTCGAGGATTGACTTCTAAGGTTACTTGCTGATCACCCAAAAGAGGATAGGTTCAACCTCTTATATCTGCCATTCAGCCATGTTCAAGAGGTTCAACTTATATGACTATCATTCAGAGAATTCAGATGGAGAGGCTCAATTTATAATATGTGATATTCATCTAAGTTTAGATAGCGAAGTACAACTTAGATGGTTACCGATCACGCAAGTTCATATAGATAGGTTCAATTTCTATAGTGACCCAAGTTTAAATGAAGAGATTCAACTGCTATAGTTACCATACAGGCAACTCAAATGGAGAGGTTCAATTTCTAGGGTGACCTAGATGCAGAGATTTTCAAATTCTTATGGCTGAAATTCATTTAATTCAGATCAAGCAACTTCTAGAACTACAATTCAGATAAGTCGGATAGAGAATCTCAAATTTTAATGGGTGACATTTCCCTAAGTTTAGATAGATAAGTTCAACTTCTATAATGATTATTCACCCAAGTTTAGATAGAGCAGTTCAACTTCCATATAGTTAACAGTGATGAATGAACACTAAAATGCTCGAGTACTCGTTACTCGAGTTGAGCAAATCGTGATGCTCAGGTGATCGACCTGAATAATGAGCATAATGGAAGTCAGTGGGAAACTCTAGCATTTTTCTGGCATTTCCCACCCTGGAAGTTTGGAGGGGGTCTAAAAATTGCTTAAAATTATTTAACCAGTGCTGATATGGCATAAAAATATCATGAGGAAGACCCCTGGAAGCATCTCTGTATCCGTGGTCAGTGCTGAGAACAATGTTGTCGGAGTATTACGCCACTTTTACTGACTGACAATAAAACATACAAACCCACACTTAAAATTGATTTTACTGAAAAAATGTTAACAAACATTCTTTCCAGGATAATGACTTGTATATAAGTCAAAATAAATAAGAGAAAAAAAAAATCTCCTCCGTGCATTGGGCTACGTTCACACACAGTGTTATTGCTGTGTTTTTGGACATTTGCATTGCTTTCAATCATGAAAAAATAATTTATCAGGAAATGTAATTTTATTATTTTAGTACCTTATCTGGCCATGTGGTGTGTGAGACATGGTCAGGCACATTGAAAGTCACAATTTAATTTTTTTTAAGGGCCATCAGTAGGCCATCACTATTTGTAGAGGGCCATCAGGTGGCTCCTTCTATTGTTAGAGGGCAATCAGGTGTCTTGTGGACAGATGAGACCAAGATATAGTTTTTTTGATTAAGAACATAACTCTACTGTTTACCGCTAATGAAATGAGGCCTACAGATATGTGGAGGTTCAAAGATATTTTGGGGTTATTATGATGCTTCTGGTCCTGGGTGCCTTGAAATGTGAAGATTCCCAAAGGATTTTGGGTCGCAATGTAGTCCCCTGGGTCAGAAAGCTGGGTTTTCATCATAGTAGGTCATGGGTCTTCCAGCAGGACAATGACCCCAAACATACTTCAAGAATCACCCAGAAATAGTTGGAAGCAAAGCACTGGAGAGTTCAAAAGTAGTATTTCCAGCTTCACTAGCTCCACTACCTTTTATATACAGATGCTACAGAGAATCTGTGAATGGACACATTAAATCATTTAATTTTGCCAGCTTTGATGAAATTCTGAGTACAGAACACGGTAAAAAACATGAATAGGTCAGTGAGTGCATGGAAAAGACCAGCAGCAAGGCTTAGAATTTATAAGGGAATAATCCCTGACTAGATGACTGTCATCCACCATACCTTCTGCCACACCTCACCCTACAAGAATTTAAGATAAGAGGAGTATTATTGAAGAATATAGAAAGGATTTGAACTGGCCCTGAAAATATTTTTTCTTGTATGTGGCAGCAACAAAGTCTGGAGAAACACAAGTAACACTGGCAGCTTTGATGAATTTTTGAGTACAGATCAAAGTAAAAAACATGATTCGGTCAATGAGTGCATGGAAAAAAGAGCAGCAAGGCTTAGAGTTTATAAGGCAATAATCTGTGACTAGATGCCTGTCATATGCTATCCCTACTGCAACACCTGACCCTAGACAAATCTCAGATAAGAGAGGTATTATTATAGAATATAGAATTGATTTGAACTGGCCCTGAAAAGTTTTTTTATTGTACGTGGCAGCAACAAAATCTGGAGGAACGCAAGTAACACTAGCAGCTTGGATGAATTTCAGAGTATAGATTACCATAAAAAACATGAATTGGTCAATAAGTACATGGAAGAAAGCAACAGCAAGGCTTAGAATTAATAAGGCAATAATCCCTGAATATCTATGTGCCTATCATACACTATTCCAACTGCAACACCTCACCGTAGCCAAATTGAAGATAAGAGAGTTGTTATTGTAGAATATAGAAGAGTTTTGCATCAGCCCCAAAAAGATTTTTTTTCTTGTACGTGGCAGCCACAAAGTCTGGGGGAACGCAAGTAACACTAGCAGCTTGGATGAATTTTAGCGTACAGATTAACGTAAAAAATAAATCGGTCAATGAGTCCATGGGAAAAAGCAGCATCAGCCTAACTGTCAAAAAGTTTATTCTAATATCTAATCAGAGTCTCCTCCCATTCAGTTTCATCCCATTGCTCCTAGTCTTTCCTTGTGCAAATGAGAATAAAGATGATCCTTCTACAATGTGACGGTTCTTAAAATATTTGTAGACAGGTATTAAGTCTTCTTTTTTGCAAGCTAAACATTCCCAAATCCTGGAACCGTTCCTCATAGGACATGATTTGTAGGCCGGTCACCATTCTGGTCGCTCTTCTCTGAACTCGCTCCAGTTTGTTGATGTCTTTTTTAAAATGTGGTGCCCAAAACTGGACACAGTATTCCAGATAAGGTCTGGCCAAAGAGGAGTAGAGGGGGATAATGAGTTCCTGTGATCTAGACTTTATGCTTCTGTTAATATGTCCCAGAATTGTATTTGCCTTTTTTGCTGCTGAATCACACTGTTGACTCATGTTTAGTCTGTGATCTATTAGTTTATTCAAGTCTTTTTCACATGTGCTGTTGCTTAGCCCTATTCCTACCATTCTGCATATGCTTTTTTCATTTTTATTGCCCAGATGTAGTACTTTGCATTTTTCCCTGTTAAAAACCATTCTGTTAGTTGCTGCGCACTGCTCCAGATTTTTTTACATCTTTTTGAATCCTCTCTCTCTTCTCTAGTATTAGCTATCCCTCTTAGCTTTGTGTCATCACCAAATTTAATCAGTTAACCCTCAATTCCTTCATCTAAATCATTGATAAAGATGTTGAACAATACAGGGCCCAGAACAGAGCCCTGTGATACCCCACTTAAGACATTCTTCCAACTGGATGGGCAGCCATTTACAGCTACTCTTTGAGTCCGATCACTAAGCCAGTCATGAATTCAATTATTAAAACCAATTCTTCAGCTACTGCTAATTTGTTCACTCTGCCTCCCAAAGATCACAGTAAGGCTCAATGCATATTCTGCTCTCTATGCTGAGTGATTACACTGGGGTTTCCATGTAAATCTCTGAAATATGTGATTCAGATAGAACTCCAGGCAGAAGATTCTCTATGATTAGGCAGATGGAATCACTGTGGACACTGTCTGGCTGCCTTTGATCTGGCGGTGTCCATCTTTTTAGGCATGCATAAAAGTGCTATTGGCCACAGTTTTGTATGCCACTGAAAAGAAGGACAATACTGAACAGAAGCTATATGGAGTCCAGAGTAACTCTTCTGCCTCATTATAGAGAATAGATCCCACAGGGGTTTCATGTGAATCACATCACTTAGAGATTTAGATGGAAACCCCAATATAAAAGATATAATTCAAAAAGAACCTGAAGACTCACCTCTTCCGACAAGCCTACAGCCTGCAGTGATCCTCAACCTACTGAACCGCCACACAACCAGCTCTAACCTCTCCTACCGTATCCTCACCCATCCCCTGCAGACTGTGAGCCCTCGCGGGCAGGGTCCTCCCTCCTTATGTACCTGCCTTGTTTTTTGCTCATGTTTATTGTACTTGTCTATATTTGCTCCCTTTTTCATATGTAAGGCGCCATGGAATAAATGGCGCTATAAAAATGTATAATAATAATATAAGTGCTCAGAGTAGAGCACAGGATAAATGTGATTCAAAATGTTATGTAAAATGTTCCTACAAGAGCTTCAAATCAATCCACAAAAAAGCAAGTCCCCTCTCAGGTTCATCATCTGTCAATGGAAATATAAGTGGCTTCCATTTTACTGGCAGTACAAAGGCTCTGGAAAAGCAAAATGGCTCTTCGGCCTTACAAAAGAAATCCAGAGAATTCTGTGCTCCCAAATCCAACTGCTCCTCTCCCTTCTGAACCCCACAGTGTGCCTAAACCACTTTTAGCTTCCACATGTTTGGCATTTCTGTAGCGATCAGAGCCGGCCTAATTTATTGGTGCATGTGTCTAGAAGCATGAGCTGTGCACAATGTGCTGGTCACTGCAACATACTGGTTACTACAATGGCAGTTTGCAATTTTCACTCAGCAATATCCACTACTGCTTATTCCTGTCAAACACCCATGGAATCAAAATTGTCACTACATCTGTAGATAAATTTCCAGATGGGTATAATTTCCAAAATTGTGTCACTTGAAGGGGAATTATACTCGTCTAGCACTTAGGAGCTCTGTAAATGGAGTCCACAAACTATTCTATGAAAATCTGCACTCCAGGAGGCAAATAGTTCTCAGTCACTCCAGAGTCTCGTTGTATGACTAAGCAGTACTGTACTGTTTAGGCACATCCAGGGCTCTCCAAACGCGACATGACACCAGCAGACCATTCCATCAAAGTTTGCATTCCAAACCGCTACTTCTTCTTTTCTGAGCCCTGTCGTACGCCCATACAGTAGTTTACCCCCACATACAGTGAGAGAAAGAAGTATTTGATCCCTTGTTGGTTTTGTAAGTTTGTCCACTGACAAAAACATGAACAGTCTAATTTTAAGGGTAGACTAATTTTAACATTGAGAGATAGAATATCAAAAATAAAATCCAGAAAATCACATTGTATAAATTATTTAAATTTATCTGCATTTTGCAGTGAGAAATAAATATTTGATCCCTGTCACAGGGAGACTAGGTGAGCGAGAGCTAATAACCAGGGCCCCTGCAATTTTCCTCAGACTAGAGAAATCCTGACTGACCCTCTACCTGGAGTTTACACTGATGGTGTGTGTTATGGTTCTCAATGGCAAGAGAACATAGCCCAGCAAACATACGAACTAGCTCTTGGAAGGATGGAAACTAAACTGACCATGAACTAAACCTGCCGCACAACTAACAGTAGCCGGGTAGCGTAGCCTGCGTTTTATCCCTAGACGCCCAGCGCCGGCCGGAGGACTAACTAATCCTGGCAGAGGAAAATATAGTCCTGGCTCACCTCTAGAGAAATTTCCCCGAAAGGCAGACAGAGGCCCCCACAAATATTGGCGGTGATTTTAGATGAAATGACAAACGTAGTATGAAAATAGGTTTAGCAAAATTGAGGTCCGCTTACTAGATAGCAGGAAGACAGAAAGGGCACTTTCACGGTCAGCTGAAAACCCTATCAAAATACCATCCTGAAATTACTTTAAGACTCTAGTATTAACTCATAACATCAGAGTGGCAATTTCAGATCACAAGAGCTTTCCAGACACAGAAACGAAACTACAGCTGTGAACTGGAACAAAATGCAAAAACAAACAAGGACTAAGTCCAACTTAGCTGGGAGTTGTCTAGCAGCAGGAACATGCACAGAAAGGCTTCTGATTACAATGTTGACCGGCATGGAAGTGACAGAGGAGCAAGGCTAAATAGCGACTCCCACATCCTGATGGAAACAGGTGAACAGAGAGGATGATGCACACCAGTTCAATTCCACCAGTGGCCACCGGGGGAGCCCAAAATCCAATTTCACAACAGTACCCCCCCCTCAAGGAGGGGGCACCGAACCCTCACCAGAACCACCAGGGCGATCAGGATGAGCCCTATGAAAGGCACGGACCAAATCGGAGGCATGAACATCAGAGGCAGTCACCCAAGAATTATCCTCCTGACCGTATCCCTTCCATTTGACCAGATACTGGAGTTTCCGTCTGGAAACACGGGAGTCCAAGATTTTTTCCACAACGTACTCCAACTCGCCCTCAACCAACACCGGAGCAGGAGGCTCAACGGAAGGCACAACCGGTACCTCATACCTGCGCAATAATGACCGATGAAAAACATTATGAATAGAAAAAGATGCAGGGAGGTCCAAACGGAAGGACACAGGGTTAAGAATCTCCAATATCTTGTACGGGCCGATGAACCGAGGCTTAAACTTGGGAGAAGAAACCCTCATAGGGACAAAACGAGAAGACAACCACACCAAGTCCCCAACACAAAGCCGAGGACCAACCCGACGCCGGCGGTTGGCAAAAAGCTGAGTCTTCTCCTGGGACAACTTCAAATTGTCCACCACCTGCCCCCAAATCTGATGCAACCTCTCCACCACAGCATCCACTCCAGGACAATCCGAAGATTCCACCTGACCAGAAGAAAATCGAGGATGAAACCCCGAATTACAGAAAAAGGGAGACACCAAGGTGGCAGAACTGGCCCGATTATTGAGGGCAAACTCCGCTAAAGGCAAAAAAGCAACCCAATCATCCTGATCTGCAGACACAAAACACCTCAAATATGTCTCCAAGGTCTGATTCGTCCGCTCGGTCTGGCCATTAGTCTGAGGATGGAAAGCAGACGAGAAAGACAAATCTATGCCCATCCTAGCACAGAATGCTCGCCAAAATCTAGACACGAATTGGGTACCTCTGTCAGAAACGATATTCTCCGGAATACCATGCAAACGGACCACATTTTGAAAAAACAGAGGAACCAACTCGGAAGAAGAAGGCAACTTAGGCAGGGGAACCAAATGGACCATCTTAGAGAAACGATCACACACCACCCAGATGACAGACATCTTCTGAGAAACAGGAAGATCCGAAATAAAATCCATCGAGATGTGCGTCCAGGGCCTCTTCGGGATAGGCAAGGGCAACAACAATCCACTAGCCCGAGAACAACAAGGCTTGGCCCGAGCACAAACGTCACAAGACTGCACGAAGCCTCGCACATCTCGAGACAGGGAAGGCCACCAGAAGGACCTTGCCACCAAATCCCTGGTACCAAAGATTCCAGGATGACCTGCCAACGCAGAAGAATGAACCTCAGAAATGACTTTACTGGTCCAATCATCAGGAACAAACAGTCTACCAGGTGGGCAACGATCAGGTCTATCCGCCTGAAACTCCTGCAAGGCCCGCCGCAGGTCTGGAGAAACGGCAGACAATATCACTCCATCCTTAAGGATACCTGTAGGTTCAGAATTACCAGGGGAGTCAGGCTCAAAACTCCTAGAAAGGGCATCCGCCTTAACATTCTTAGAACCCGGCAGGTAGGACACCACAAAATTAAACCGAGAGAAAAACAATGACCAGCGCGCCTGTCTAGGATTCAGGCGTCTGGCGGACTCAAGATAAATTAGATTTTTGTGGTCAGTCAATACCACCACCTGATGTCTAGCCCCCTCAAGCCAATGACGCCACTCCTCAAAAGCCCACTTCATGGCCAAAAGCTCCCGATTCCCAACATCATAATTCCGCTTGGCGGGTGAAAATTTACGCGAGAAAAAAGCACAAGGTCTCATCACGGAGCAATCGGAACTTCTCTGCGACAAAACCGCCCCAGCTCCGATTTCAGAAGCGTCGACCTCAACCTGAAAAGGAAGAGCAACATCAGGCTGACGCAACACAGGGGCGGAAGAAAAGCGGCGCTTAAGCTCCCGAAAGGCCTCCACAGCAGCAGGGGACCAATCAGCAACATCAGCACCCTTCTTAGTCAAATCAGTCAATGGTTTAACAACATCAGAAAAACCAGCAATAAATCGACGATAAAAGTTAGCAAAGCCCAAAAATTTCTGAAGACTCTTAAGAGAAGAGGGTTGCGTCCAATCACAAATAGCCTGAACCTTGACAGGATCCATCTCGATGGAAGAGGGGGAAAAAATATATCCCAAAAAGGAAATCTTTTGAACCCCAAAAACGCACTTAGAACCCTTCACACACAAGGAATTAGACCGCAAAACCTGAAAAACCCTCCTGACCTGCTGGACATGAGAGTCCCAGTCATCCGAAAAAATCAAAATATCATCCAGATACACAATCATAAATTTATCCAAATAATCACGGAAAATGTCATGCATAAAGGACTGAAAGACTGAAGGGGCATTTGAAAGACCAAAAGGCATCACCAAATACTCAAAGTGGCCCTCGGGCGTATTAAATGCGGTTTTCCACTCATCCCCCTGCTTAATTCGCACCAAATTATACGCCCCACTAAGATCTATCTTAGAGAACCACTTGGCCCCCTTTATGCGAGCAAACAAATCAGTCAGCAGTGGCAACGGATATTGATATTTAACCGTGATTTTATTCAAAAGCCGATAATCAATGCACGGCCTCAAAGAGCCATCATTCTTAGCCACAAAGAAAAAAACGGCTCCTAAGGGAGATGACGAAGGACGAATATGTCCCTTTTCCAAGGACTCCTTTATATATTCTCGCATAGCAGCATGTTCAGGCACAGACAGATTAAATAAACGACCCTTAGGGTATTTACTACCCGGAATCAAATCTATGGCACAATCGCACTCCCGGTGCGGAGGTAATGAACCAAGCTTAGGTTCTTCAAAAACGTCACGATATTCAGTCAAGAATTCAGGAATCTCAGAGGGAATAGATGATGAAATGGAAACCACAGGTACGTCCCCATGCGTCCCCTTACATCCCCAGCTTAACACAGACATAGCTTTCCAGTCAAGGACTGGGTTATGAGATTGCAGCCATGGCAATCCAAGCACCAACACATCATGTAGGTTATACAGCACAAGAAAGCGAATAATCTCCTGGTGATCCGGATTAATCCGCATAGTTACTTGTGTCCAGTATTGTGGTTTATTGCTAGCCAATGGGGTGGAGTCAATCCCCTTCAGGGGTATAGGAGTTTCAAGAGGCTCCAAATCATACCCACAGCATTTGGCAAAGGACCAATCCATAAGACTCAAAGCGGCGCCAGAGTCGACATAGGCATCCGCGGTAATAGATGATAAAGAACAAATCAGGGTCACAGATAGAATAAACTTAGACTGTAAAGTGCCAATTGAAACAGACTTATCAAGCTTCTTAGTACGCTTAGAGCATGCTGATATAACATGAGTTGAATCACCGCAATAGAAGCACAACCCATTTTTTCGTCTAAAATTCTGCCGTTCACTTCTGGACAGAATTCTATCACATTGCATATTCTCTGGCGTCTTCTCAGTAGACACCGCCAAATGGTGCACAGGTTTGCGCTCCCGCAGACGCCTATCGATCTGGATAGCCATTGTCATGGACTCATTCAGACCCGCAGGCACAGGGAACCCCACCATAACATCCTTAATGGCATCAGAGAGACCCTCTCTGAAATTCGCCGCCAGGGCGCACTCATTCCACTGAGTAAGCACAGCCCATTTACGGAATTTCTGGCAGTATATTTCAGCTTCGTCTTGCCCCTGAGATAGGGACATCAAGGCCTTTTCCGCCTGAAGTTCTAACTGAGGTTCCTCATAAAGCAACCCCAAGGCCAGAAAAAACGCATCCACATTGAGCAACGCAGGATCCCCTGGAGCCAATGCAAAAGCCCAATCCTGAGGGTCGCCCCGGAGCAAAGAAATCACAATCCTGACCTGCTGAGCAGGATCTCCAGCAGAGCGAGATTTCAGGGACAAAAACAACTTGCAATTATTTTTGAAATTTTGAAAGCAAGATCTATTCCCCGAGAAAAATTCAGGCAAAGGAATTCTAGGTTCAGATATAGGAACATGAACAACAAAATCTTGTAAGTTTTGAACTTTCGTGGTGAGATTATTCAAACCTGCAGCTAAACTCTGAATATCCATTTTAAACAGGTGAACACAGAGCCATTCCAGGATTAGAAGGAGAGAGAGAGAGAAAGGCTGCAATATAGGCAGACTTGCAAGAGATTCAGTTACAAGCACACTCAGAACTGAGAAAAAAAAAAAAAAAAATCTTCAGCAGACTTCTCTTTTCTCTCCTTTCTCTGTCAATTAATTTAACCCTTTGGGCCGGTCAAACTGTTATGGTTCTCAATGGCAAGAGAACATAGCCCAGCATACATACGAACTAGCTCTTGGAAGGATGGAAACTAAACTGACCATGAACTAAACCTGCCGCACAACTAACAGTAGCCGGGTAGCGTAGCCTGCGTTTTATCCCTAGACGCCCAGCGCCGGCCGGAGGACTAACTAATCCTGGCAGAGGAAAATATAGTCCTGGCTCACCTCTAGAGAAATTTCCCCGAAAGGCAGACAGAGGCCCCCACAAATATTGGCGGTGATTTTAGATGAAATGACAAACGTAGTATGAAAATAGGTTTAGCAAAATTGAGGTCCGCTTACTAGATAGCAGGAAGACAGAAAGGGCACTTTCATGGTCAGCTGAAAACCCTATCAAAATACCATCCTGAAATTACTTTAAGACTCTAGTATTAACTCATAACATCAGAGTGGCAATTTCAGATCACAAGAGCTTTCCAGACACAGAAACGAAACTACAGCTGTGAACTGGAACAAAATGCAAAAACAAACAAGGACTAAGTCCAACTTAGCTGGGAGTTGTCTAGCAGCAGGAACATGCACAGAAAGGCTTCTGATTACAATGTTGACCGGCATGGAAGTGACAGAGGAGCAAGGCTAAATAGCGACTCCCACATCCTGATGGAAACAGGTGAACAGAGAGGATGATGCACACCAGTTCAATTCCACCAGTGGCCACCGGGGGAGCCCAAAATCCAATTTCACAACAGGTGTGCATGTCCAGGCCTTGAACCTCACCCTGTCTCCTGAGCTCAGCCCTAGGCTGAAACCTCCGCCCACCACCCAGTGAAGAGGTAATACTCCAATACCCACAGTAAGCACAGACAAGGATAAAGGAAATTATACACCACGCCGCAGACACTCAGGAATACACTATAAATGTGCAGGGCAAAATAAATACAAATATTGGAAGGAGTAAATAAGACAAAGGAATATACACCACCAGCAACGAATCTCCAACCACCAGCTCTCCTCTCCAGACCGAGATAACAACGCACAAGACAGAAGCTATAATCGGCGACGCCCAATGATCAGGAGAACTATTTAAAGGCAATGGGAATGGCCCAGCTTCCAATCCGAGGATTAGGTAAATTAACCCCGGAACAGCTAGATAAAATCTAGCAGACGCCAATGAGCAAATAGTGGTCAAAAGCGGAATTACCGCTGTCTGTCGGACGACCTGGTCTGAACAGCATCCGACATGACAGTACCCCGTCTTCTACGAGGGACCCCAGGGCCCTCACGGCTTATAGGACCCGGCTTGTCCGGATGACGGCGGTGAAACAACCTGACCAGCCGGTCAGCATGAACGTCCGAGGCTGGTACCCAGGACCTCTCCTCAGGCCCATAACCACGCCAGTGTACCAAGTACTGTAAAGTGCGACGCACTACACGAGAGTCAACCACCTTGGAGACTTCAAACTCCAAATTACCATCCACCAAGACAGGAGGTGGCATAGGCGCCGCGTCCACAGAACCCACCACCTTCTTTAGAAGAGACCTGTGGAACACGTTGTGTATATTATACACCATAGGGAGCTCCAATCGGTACGCTACTGGGTTAATGACGGCGGTGACCCTAAATGGACCAATAAACCGTGGACCCAATTTAAGGGACGGTATTTTGAGTCTTATGTTTTTTGTGGATAACCACACCCAGTCATCCACACTCAGGTCCGGACCTGGCACAGGCCTACTGTCAGCCACACGTTTGTACCTAGCACCCACACTCAACAGGCGCTGTTTAACTCTCCTCCAGACTGATGACAATTGTGTTCCTAACTGGTCCTCCTCCGGAACGCCGGAAGAGCCCCTCTGACTCAAGGTACAAAATTGAGGATGTAGCCCGTAAACACAAAAAACCGGAGACTCCCCAGACGACTCCTGGCGGTGATTATTGATGGCAAACTCAGCCAAAGGAAGAAAGGTAGACCACTCCTCCTGGTTATCAGAGACAAAGCAGCGTAAGTACTGTTCCAAATTTTGGTTCATATGCTCAGTCTGACCATTTGACTGAGGATGAAACGCCGAAGAATGAGACAACTTGATCCCCAGCCGTGAGCAAAATGCTCTCCAAAATTTTGCCACAAACTGAGACCCCCTATCAGACACGATGTCAGACGGAACCCCATGAAGTCTGACCACCTCCTACACAAATACCTGAGCCAGAGTCTTAGCGTTAGGCAACGAAGGCAAAGACACAAAGTGCAACATTTTTGAGAACCGATCAACAATCACCAAGATGACCGTGTTCCCAGCTGATGAGGGCAAATCAGTGATGAAATCCATGGAAATTTCCGTCCAAGGTTTACTAGGTACCTCAAGAGGAAGTAGTGTGCCAACAGGACGGGAGCGAGGCGTCTTAGCCCTAGCGCACATGGTACAAGCTGACACGTATGAGACCACGTCCTGTCGGATCTTGGGCCACCAAAACCGACGTGACAGCAACTCCAAGTTACCTCTAACCCCTGGGTGACCAGCCAGGACAGCATCATGATGCTCCGCCAAAACCTTTAGGGGGAGATGAAGCAGTACAAAAGATTTGTTGACGGGAAGCTCAGATGGTACCTCCTCCTGAGCCTCGGCAATCTCAGCCTCAACCTCGATAGTGAGAGCCGAAACCACAACACCCTTTTGGAGGATGGGTACTGGATCCTCCCGAGGTTCTCCCCCCGGAAAACACCTGGACAGAGCATCTGCCTCAGTGTTTTTAGACCCCGGTCTGTAAGTGACCACAAAATTGAACCGCGTGAAAAACAATGCCCAGCGAGCCTGCCTGGGGGACAGATGCTTGGCTGACTCCAAATACAGCACATTCTTATGATCGGTAATAACAGTTACCTGATGTACCGACCCCTCCAAGAAGTGTCGCCATTCCTCAAAGGCCAACTTAATTGCCAACAACTCCCTGTTGCCGATATCGTAGTTACGTTCGGCGGACGACAGTTTCTTGGAGAAATAGGCGCACGGACGTAAACCACTCAAAGATGAGCCTTGAGATAGTACCGCCCCCACACCAACCTCAGACACATCGACTTCCACAACAAAGGGTTTAGATACGTCTGGCTGCACAAGAATGGGGGCTGAAACAAAACTGTTCTTAAGAAATTCAAATGCGCGCACAGCAGCCTCAGGCCAAACGGAGAAATTGGTACCCTTTTTAGTCATGTCAGTTAGCGGTTTAGCAATGATGGAAAAATCCTTGATAAATTTCCTATAGTAGGTAGAAAACCCAAGGAACCGCTGAAGTGCTTTCAGGTTATCAGGACGTTCCCAATGCAGCACCGCCTGCACCTTAGCGGCGTCCATTTTAAAACCAGAAGCAGACACAATATAACCCAAGAAAGGCAACTCTTGTACAGAAAATACACATTTCTCAAGTTTAGCATACAGCTTATTCTCTCTGAGAAGCTGTAACACTTGCCTGACATGATCTAAATGAGCATCACGGTCGCAAGAATATATCAGAATGTCATCTAGGTACACGATAACGAATTTCCCCAAAACATGCAAGAACACATCATTGATGAAATGTTGGAACACTGCAGGTGCGTTAGTCAACCCAAACGGCATCACCAAATTTTCAAAATGACCCTCAGGGGTATTAAAAGCCGTCTTCCACTCATTACCTTGACGGACTCTTATGAGGTTGTACGCCCCCCTGAGGTCAAGCTTGGTAAACCACTTAGCACCTGCCACCTGGTTGAACAAATCTGGTATCAGAGGCATAGGGTATGGATCACGAATAGGGTTGAGCGAAACGGGTCGGCAATTTTCAGAAGTCGCCGACTTTTGGCAAAGTCGGGTTTCATGAAACCTGCCAAAAAGAAGCAGGGCGCGTACGAGGGTGAGTATATACCTAATAGGAATATACTCACCCTCGGCTTCTTTCCGGCAGCCTTCCTTCCTAAGAATCAGCCCTTCCAGGACCTTCGGTGACGTCACGGTGACGTCGCGGCTTGTGATTGGTCGCGCGAGCGGTCACATGGGCGGCCGCGCGACCAATCACAAGCCGCGACGTCACCGCGACGTCACCGCGACGTCACCGCAAGGTCCTGGAAGGCTGATTCTAAGGAAGGAAGGTTCCCGCTTAGTACCAGGGCGCATCAGAGGGTAAGTATGGCGATATTTTTTATTTTAATTCTTTATTTTACACTTAAATATGGATCCCAGGGCCTGAAGGAGAGTTTCCGCTCCTTCAGACCCTGGGAACCATTGGAAACCCAATGCACTGCATTGGGTTTCGAGTTTCGGCCGACCCCGACCCCGACTTTTTTATAGGATCGGCCGATTTCACTCGACCCGACTTTTGAAAAAGTTGCGTTTCGTGAAACCCGACCCGATCCTATAAATGTAAAGGTCGCTCAACCCTAATCACAAACCGTAATCTGGTTCAACTCCCTGAAATCCAAACACGGGAAAAATCCGCCATCTTTCTTCTTCACGAAGAAGAACCCTGCTGCCACCGGCGAGGATGACGGCCTGATGTGCCCTTTGCTCAAGCTTTCAGCAATGTAATCTTTTAACGCTTGTCTCTCCGGACCGGAGATGTTAAACATCCTTGCTTTAGGCAATTTGGCCCCTGGTTTAAACCTGATAGAACAGTCATAAGGACGATGTGGCGGCATCTCTGAACAACCCTTCTCAGAGAACACATCCACAAAATCCAGAAGTGACTCCGGAACGCTTGAAGTCACCGCAGCCACACATGTGGCCAGGCAATTCTCCTGGCAGGACTCGCTCCACCGAATTATGTCCTGAGTTTTCCAGTCAATTACCGGGTTGTGCATAGACAACCAAGGAAAACCCAAAACCACCTGAGCAGGAAGATTCCTGAGCACCTTACATGTAACCTGCTCGGAATGTAGAACTCCAATGTGGAGTTTCACCTCAGCCACAAATTCAGTAATCTCCCCCTGAGAGAGAGGAGCAGCATTGATGGTGACCACGCGGATAGGATGAGACAGTTTTTCAATCCTAAAACCTGCTGTGCGCGCAAACTCCTCATCAGTGAGATTTGTGGCTGAACCAATATCCACAAAAACAGTAATTGGCAGCTCACTGCCAGCAATAAAAACCTTAGCAGGGAGCATGCATTGAGAAATCACCATGGAGGATATACATAAGCTCAGATTGGTCTCCTCCACACCCTCTGAGCTTAGAAGTTTTCCGCCGTTGCGTTTTTCTTAGGCAGCAGAGGACAGATGTTAATAAAATGACCAGTTTTACCACAGTAAAAACAGGCTCCCTGCTTCCTGAGCTCAGGGGCTCGACGCTTGACATGTGACACCCCTGCGATTTGCATAGGCTCCGTGGGCTCACCTGCAGCAACCTCACGTGAACCTAAACCCTCTCCCATAGGCGGTGTCTCATGCTCCCCCTGACGCAAACGGCGATCAATGCGGACAACCAGACTCATGGCGGAATCTAGAGAAGCAGGAGTCTCGTACATCAGAAGGGCTTTTTTAACCCTTCCAGAAACCCCATGTATAAACTGACTCCGCAATGCTGGATCATTCCATTGTGTATCGATCACCCAGCGACGAAATTCAGAACAGTAATCCTCTGCAACTCGCTCCCCCTGGCGAATAGAGCGTATCTTAGATTCTGCTAGAGCCATTCTGTCAGGTTCATCGTAGATTTTCCCAAGAGAAGAAAAAAAACTCTCCACAGAGTCAAATGCAGCAGAATCAGATGGCAAAGAAAACGCCCATGCTTGGGGATCCCCACTTAACAATGACAACACCAGGCCCACACGCTGAGCCTCGTTACCCGAAGATATCGGGCGCATACGGAAATATATTTTGCAAGCTTCACGAAAAGAAACAAATTTGCTGTGTTCCCCAGCAAATTTTTCAGGCAAAGGAAATTTAGGCTCAGCAACTCTTCCTGACGCTCCAGCTTGCATATTAGACACTGCTAGTCCCTGTTGATGTACTGCCCCCCTCAACTCAGTGACCTGAAGGGACAGCGCCTCCAACTGGCGGGTTATGGATGTCATGGGATCCATGACAAAACACAAAAAAAATAAACCCTTTTTTTTGTTGTTGTTGGGCCGATTATAATGTCACGGGGAGACTAGGTGAGCGAGAGCTAATAACCCGGGCCCCTGCAATTTCCCTCAGACTAGGGAAATCCTGACTGACCCTCTACCTGGAGTTTACACTGATGGTGTGCATGTCCAGGCCTCGAACCTCACCCTGTCTCCTGAGCTCAGCCCTAGGCTGAAACCTCCGCCCACCACCCAGTGAAGAGGTAATACTCCAATACCCACAGTAAGCACAGACAAGGATAAAGGAAAATATACACCACGCCGCAGACACTCAGGAATACACTATAAATGTGCAGGGCAAAATAAATACAAATATTGGAAGGAGTAAATAAGACAAAGGAATATACACCACCAGCAACGAATCTCCAACCACCAGCTCTCCTCTCCAGACCGAGATAACAACGCACAAGACAGAAGCTATAATCGGCGACGCCCAATGATCAGGAGAAC
The DNA here is from genome assembly GCF_051348905.1 of Ranitomeya variabilis. Classification (NCBI taxonomy): domain Eukaryota; kingdom Metazoa; phylum Chordata; class Amphibia; order Anura; family Dendrobatidae; genus Ranitomeya; species Ranitomeya variabilis. The sequence goes on from NC_135235.1 coordinate 615,677,162, forward strand.
TATTTAAAGGCAACGGGAATGGCCCAGCTTCCAATCCGAGGATTAGGTAAATTAACCCCGGAACAGCTAGATAAAATCTAGCAGACGCCAATGAGCAAATAGTGGTCAAAAGCGGAATTACCGCTGTCTGTCGGACGACCTGGTCTGAACAGCATCCGACATGACAATCCCCTACAGTCCAGTTAGACACCCCTAATCAACTTGTTACCTGCATTAAAGACAGCTGTCTTACATAGTCACTTTTATAAAAGACTCCTGTCCATAGACTAAATTAATCAGTCAGACGTTAACCTCTACAACATGGGCAAAACCAAAGAGCTTTGTAAGGATGTCAGGGGCAAGAGCACAGACCTGCACAAAGCTGGAATGGGCTACAAAACCATAAGTAAGATATTAGGTGAAAAGGAGACAACTGTTAGTGCAATAGTAAGAAAATGGATGAAATACAAAATGACTGTCAATCGACATCGATCTGGGGCACCATGCAAAATCTCACCTTGTGGGCTATCATTTATCATGAGGAAGGTGAAAGATCAGCCTAAAACTACACAGGGGGAACTTGTTAATGATCTCAAGGCAGCTGGGATCAGTCACCAAGAAAACCATTGGTATCACATTACACCGTAACGGTTTAAAATCCTGCACTGCCCGCAAGGTCCCCCTGCTCAAGAAGTCACATGTGCAGGCCCATCTGAAGTTTGTCAATGAACACCTAGATGATTCTGTGAGTGATTGGGAGAAGGTGCTGTGGTCAGATGAGTCAAAAATTGAGGTCATTAGCATTAACTCAACTCGCCGTGTTTGGAGGAAGAGAAATGCTGCCTATGACCCAAAGAACACTGTCCCCACTTTCAAGCATGGAGGTGGAAACATGTTTCATGGTGGTTTCTCTGCTAAGAGCACAGGACTACTTCACTGCATCAATGGGAGAATGGATGGAGCCATGTACCGTAAAATCCTGAGTGACAACCTCCTTCCCTCTGCCAGGACATTGAAAATGGGTCGTGGCTGGGTCTTCCAGCAAGACAATAACCCAAAACATACAGCCAAGGCAACAAAGGAGTGGCTCAAAAAAAGCACCTGAAGGTCATGGAGTGGCCTAGCCAGTCTACAGACCTTAATCCCATAGAAAACTTATAGTGAGAATTGAAGCTCCAAGTTGCCACATGCCAGAGGAGTGGACCAAAATTTCTCCTGACATGTGCGCAAACCTCATCATCAACTTCAAAAAACGTCTGACTGCTGTGCTTGCTGACAAGGGTTTTTGCCACCAAGTATTAAGTCTTGTTTGCCAGAGGGATCAAATACTTATTTCTCACTGTAAAATGCAAAGAAATGTATATAATTTATACAATGTGATTTTCTGAATTTTTTTTTAAATATTTTTAATATTCTACCTCACAATGTTAAAATTAATCTACCCTTAAAATTACAGACTGCTCATGTCTTTGTCAGTGGGCAAACTCACAGAATCTGCAGGGGATCTGCATACTCAGGAGAAATTGCACAACAGATTTTGGGTTCCATTTTCTCCTGTTACCTTGTGAAAATAAAACATTAGGGGCTAAAATAGCATTTTTGTGGGAAAAATGTGATTTTTTTATTTTCATAGCTCTACATTATAAACTTCTGTGAAGCACCTCGAGGTTCAAGGTGCTCACCACTAGGGTTGAGCGAAACGGGTCGGCCATTTTCAGAAGTCGCCGACTTTTGGCAAAGTCGGGTTTCATGAAACCCGACCCCTGTGTGGGGTCGGCCATGAGGTAGGCGATCTTCTGAATCTGGTATCGGAATTCCGATACCGAGTTCCGATATGTTTGCGATATCGGAAATCGGTATCGGAATCCACATTTAAGTGTAAAATAAAGAATTAAAATAAAAAATATTGATATACTCACCTCTCCGACGCAGCCTGGACATCGCCGCTGGTAACCGGCATCTTCCGTTCCTAAGAATGGCGCTTGAAAGACCTTTCGATGACGTCACGGCTTGTGATTGGTCGCGGCCGCCCACGTGACCGCTCAGCGACCAATCACAAGCCGTGACGTAATGTTCAGGTCCTCATTCTAGGAATTTAGGACATGAGAATTACGTCACGGCTTGTGATTGGTTGCTGAGCAGTCACGTGGGCCGCCACGACCAATCACAAAGCCGTGATGTCATCTAAGGCCCTGAACGCGCTCATTCTTAAAAAAGAAGGCTGCCGGAAAGAAGTAGGGCGCGTTCGAGGGTGAGTATATACCTAATAGGAATATACTCACCCTCGGCTTCTTTCCGGCAGCCTTCCTTCTTAAGAATGAGCGCATTCAGGGCCTTAGATGACGTCACGGCTTTGTGATTGGTCGCGGCGGCCCACGTGACCGCTCAGCGACCAATCACAAGCCGTGACGTAATTCTCATGTCCTAAATTCCTAGAATGAGGACCTGAAAATTACGTCACGGCTTGTGATTGGTCGCTGAGCGGTCACGTGGGCGGCCGCGACCAATCACAAGCCGTGACGTCATCGAAAGGTCTTTCAAGCGCCATTCTTAGGAACAGAAGATGCCGGTTACCAGTGGCGATGTCTAGGCTGCGTCGGAGAGGTGAGGATATCAATATTTTTTATTTTAATTCTTTATTTTACACTTAAATATGGATCCCAGGGCCTGAAGGAGAGTTTCCTCTCCTTCAGACCCTGGGAACCATAGTATCCCATTGCACTGCATTGGGTTTCGTGTTTCGGCCGACCCCGACCCCGACTTTTTTATAGGATCGGCCGATTTCACTCGACCCGACTTTTGAGAAAGTCGGGTTTCGTGAAACCCGACCCGATCCTATAAAAATAAAAGTCGCTCAACCCTACTCACCATACATCTAGATACATTCATTGAGGGGCCTAATTTACAAAATTAACTATTTTGTGCAACATAATTAAACATTTGTAAATTGCAAAATTTTCTACATTTTTGCCAAATTTCCTTTTTTTTTTTTTACAAATAAATGCAAGTCATATTGAAGAAATTTTACTGTCATGAAGTACAATATGTCACTAAAAAACAGTATCAGAATCATTGGGATCCGTTGTAGCATTCCAGAGTTGTTAGCACATACTGTAAATTAATGCTGGTCAGAGTTGTAAAATATGGCCTGGTCATGAAGATGAAAACAGGCTTGGGGGCTGAAGACGTTAAAGTGAAGTAAAAGTGTGACACGATTGTTCTCAACAACAATCTTGCCTTAGGAGATCCTTCCAGGAGTCTTCCCAATACTGTTCTCCTTTTGTTAAGCACTTTATCCATCCAGTTCAACATTTTCACTGCTCCCAGACCTTCTTGTTGGATCTGCCGGAAAAATGCTCGGATTTCCCATTGACTCCCATTATAGAAATGAGCATCTGAGCATTGGGGATTGCTCGTTTCGAGTAACGAGCATTCGAATATTTTAGTGCTTGCACATCCCTATTAACTTTGACTTGATTACACCTATCAAGGATCACACTTTCATGTATAAGATGTAAAGGTGAAGCTGTCATCTACTTTTGTGTCATGGTTCATTTTTCTTTCAGACACCCACATGCCCTTAACTAAAATCAGATGGTCATTTTCATTACACAGCACAGGCTCGAGGATTGTCGCCCACTCATCCCCCCTCCACAATCCATTAGTGGTTAGAGAGCCAAAATAGGAGATTTAACTCTTTGTCTTATGCTAGTTGAAAAGCATGAAGCAGAGCAGATTAAATATAAGAACATAAACTGTTTTTCATCCATTTATTAGGGATTTTTAAAACATTTGCTGGAAACAGCAAACAAAAAAACTTACGATACGATTACCATAAATTCCCCCCCAAAAAATCCCAACGGCATTTTAAGTAAAGCAGAACATTGCAGTAGTCAGAAAAGGCTAACAGAATCCCAGGTGTGGCCATGTGGACTTCCCCTCAATGCCTTGCAGAGATACATCATGTCAGTCAGAAGGGACTATCATAGCCTGTATAAAAGCCAAAGAAAAGACTGCAGCCACTGCTTTGAAATGGAAGTTGTCACAGCTCACCGCTTAGATACAGAGAGAAAGCCATAAGATACTGAATAAACATTGCATATAGTGTGTGACAGAATAACAGTGCTAAACAACTGCCATCTGTTTACCCATAGCCGCATATGTTGAGATCACTTGGACATTACTAAAGTTATGTTTGAATTAAAGAGCTTGATAAGGTTCAATACAGTCCTAAGTGACTTCAGAGTGTTACACACATCTTTTAACAGCAATTATATGCTTTACAGTGCTTGCAGTTTGCAGCAAATCAATTCTCCGGGAATCACATTTTTGGGGCTAACTCAACAAAGATACCAAATTTGAATTTTAATAGAATCGATCATTTCTACAATTTATCACTTCACATAGCGTACCATCCATGCTCTTTAGAATAGCATTACAGATCAGCACCAAAACTTGACTTTTACATTTCATGTTGAATATTTAACTTTTTGAAACCAAAACCCTTGTAAATAGAAATGGGCGGACACCTGGATGTTCGGGTCCAGTGGGTTCGGCTGAACAGTTGCAAAAAGTTTGGGTTTGGGTACCAGAACAGTATCCAGACCTGAACCCGAACTTTTTGTAACTGTTCACTTGAATGGGGGCTCGAACATCCAGTGTTGGCTACTCTGTCATGTGCATGACAGCACAGCAAACACTGCTTCTGATTGGTGGTAAAATCATCCCCGCCGGTCAGAGAGCCGCAGTTCCATCACTGTCAAAAGACAGCGTGAGCACTCAACTGTGATCGGAGGTATAAAATTTACCTCGGGTCACTGGTGTCAGCTGATGGGACCACTGCTCCCATCAGCCAACGCCTGCTGCCGCAAATAACAGAGAGAGAAGGAGCAGCTAATGAGAGTATTAATTAGCTGGCTTCTGCGCTGTAAATAAGTAATTTAAAAAAAAATGGCATGGGTTCTCCTGTATTTTTGATAACCAGCCAGGCAAAACTCGCAGCTGGGGGCAGCAACCCTCAGCTGTCAGCATCAGCAAGGCTGGTTATCAAGAATAGAGGGGTCCCCACACCGTATTTTTAATTATTTAAATACCGTATATACTTTAGTATAAGCCGAGATTTTCATCCCATTTTTTTGGGTTGAAAGTCCCCCTCTCGGCTTATACTCGAGTCATACCCAGGGGTCGGCACGGGAGCGGGAGTGGGGGCTGTCTAATTATACTCACCTACTCCTGGCGCGGTCCCTGCAAGTCCCAGGCTCCCTGGCGCTGCAGCTTCTCCCTGTACTGAGCGGTCACATGATACCGCTCATTACAGTAATGAATATGCGGCTCCACCTCCCATGGGGTGGAGCCGCATATTCATTGCTGTAATGAGCGGTAACGGTGACCGCTCAGTATAGGAAGAAGCTGCTGGATGTCCTCATGAACTGCAGCCTGGGAACTTTTTCCCACGCTCGACGTCATATGAGGACATCCAGCAGAGGGCGCATCACCGCGACTGAAGGTAACTATAGGTCATTGACCTACATTTCATTCAATCCCCGGGGTTTACAGGCACAAGTACAGCTGCATTATAGCAGAGCTCCTGCCTGTAAAATATTTTAACCCCTTCAGATGGATTTACTTCGTGGGACAAGACAGTTCATCAGAAGGTATGTATATTGTTGGTTTATTATTTTGCAAAGCGAGGGTCTTCAGGTGGATTGAGAGAGCAATAAAATATTAAAACAACCGGTGTGTTTATTTCATTAAAATACTTTTTAATAATGTGTGTGTGTTTTTTTTAACCATTTCATACAATTGGATTAATAATGGATAGGTGTCATAATTGACGCCTCTCCATTATTAATCTGGCTTAATGTCACCTTACAATAGCAAGGTGGCATTAACCCTTCATTACCCCATATCCCACTGCTACACGGGAGTGGGAAGAGAGTGGCCAAGTGCCAGAATTGGCGCATCTTCCAGATGTGCCTTTTCTGGGGTGGCTGGGGGCAGATGTTTTTAGCCGGGGGGGCCAATAACCATGGACCCTCTCTAGGCTAATAATATCTGCCCTCAGTCACTGGCTTTACCACTCTGGCGGAGAAAATTGCGCGGGAGCCCACGCCAATTTTTTCCGCGATTTAACCCTTAAATTTAATAGCTACAGCGCTGAAATTTTGCCCATACACACTACTAACATTAGTAGTGTGGAATATGCAAAAAAAAGGGGGATATGACATGGTTTATTGTATGTAAACCATGTCTTATATCATGTCGGGTTTAGGCAGGAGAAACGAAAAGCCGGCAATTGAATTACCGGCTTTTCACATATATCGCACTGAAGTAAATATAAAAATATATAGATTTTCCATTACCTTGCATTGGGTTTCATGTTTCGGCCGATCCCCGACCCCAACTTTTCAAGAAGATCGGCCGATTTCACTCGACTCGACTTTTGAGAAAGTCAGGTTTCGTGAAACCCGACTCGACCTCAAAAAAGGAAAAGTCGCTCAACCCTACTCCTTACCTTAACAAGCCAGCTGGTATGTCACTCTCCATAAGGAGAAATGTTCCCCCTTAGACCCCAGTCCATGGGTGATAAACAGTTATGTCCATAAATATTGGACCAGTTGTTAGATAGGGAATGTTTTATTGTCCTCTGATTGGGGTCTGGTTCTGTTGTTATGACCCCACATGATCTGAAAGGCAAATTCCTTAGTTCCTTAGTTGATGTAAAAAGACATAAATCCACGCGACACATTCATTCCTGCACTAAGACAGTCAAAGGTCGTCATCAGCTTATATTCCTAGACTCTTCTGTCTCTCTGAGATTTGAAGCTACCTTTTAATACAAGCAATTTCATGTCCATAATGTTATGATCCGGGAGACAGAAATGTATTGCCACAAGTAGATCCATTCTTTTTTCTCTTATTGTATGGCGGTGAGAATTCATCATTGTTCTCAGTTTCTGCCCTGTCTCCCCTACATACAGACCCCCAGTTGGACATTTAGTACAAATAATTAGGTACCAAGATATATATCTTTCCCATAGCATGTGAGTAATTCAGCTACATATAGGCGGTCTGATCATCGCCTATGTGTAGCAGAGCCAATCGGGTTATTGCAGCTTCTATTCTCCTAAGGAGACTATTGAAGAATGCCAAAAATAAAAAAATGTTTTTAAAAATATAAAAAAAAATTAAAAAATATAAAAGTTCAAATCATCCCCTTTTCGCCCCATTCAAAATAAAACAATAAAAAAAATCAAACATACACATATCGCCCTATCTATGAATAGAAAAAGGATTAACCTGATCACTAAACTGTGTAGCAAGAAAAACAGTCAAAACACCAGAATTATGTTTTTTTGGTTGCCGCAACATTGCATTAAAATGCAATAACGGGTGATCAAAAGATCGTATCTGCACCAAAAGGGTATAATTAAAAATGTCCGCTTGGTGCGCAAAAAATAAGCCCTCACCAGACCCAAGATCATGAAATTTTTTTTTCACAACTTAGATGAAAAAAAAACCTAGAGATGTCTGGTGTCTATGAACTCGTAATGACCTGGAGAATCATAATGGGAGGTCAGTTTTAGCATTTAGTGAACATAGTAAAAAAGCCAAACAAAAACCAAGTGTGGGACTGCACTTGTAATTTCTTTTCCGTGCACAACACGGTAAAATCAATGGTGTATTTTAAAAATACAACTCGTCCCACAAAAAACAAGCTGTCACATAGCCATATTGACCAAAAGATAAAAAAGTTATAGCTCTGGGAAGAAGGGGAGCAAAAAATGAAAATGCAAAGTCAAAAATACCTCTGGTCGTTAAGGGGTTAATGTGATATTCTGACCGGAACCATCTATCACATATAAATGCTAGATTGGTGGGAGTCTGACCACTGGGTCCCCCTTCAATCGTCTGGTCTCCCATTCCCCCTGTCATTCGGATGTCTGTGCACATTGTTACAAGATCAGACCGCTATGCACAGACTGATGGCGGCTGTCGTGACACAAGTGCGGCAGGTTTCAGGGAATACAGGATGCCATCATGCTCCAGTTGGGAGACCCACGGCCAGTCAGTACATTGCGATTCGAACATGGATGTCTGAATGAGCCTTTATGAAGATTGTGAATGGTGTGCTGGTCGAGCATGTGCCCTGTCTCTCAAATCAGAGTCTGTGGCACTGGCCACAGCGGGGGGGGGTTCAGTGGTCAGCACACTGCTCTTGCACTTATTAACTCTGTATTTGGATAAGAAGCATTGATCACCTACCTACTGGAAGATCAGATTGGTGTAACCTGTGCAGCCGCACCAAGGCTCAAAGGGTAAGTGGGCACACTTCTATCTCCAAAACAGGTGGAATAGGGCATTATGATGGGCTATTGGACTACAAAGGACCCACATTTTGTTCCTGCGCGGAGACCCTCTTCTGTATGTTCCCACCAGTGAATGTACTGATTTGTTAGCATTAATCTCCTGAGCTCCTTCTGGGGTTGGTTGAAGGTTGCCAGAGCAGAATCATAAGACCACGTGCGGGCTTCCGCATAGTACCTTGCAGCTATTACATCACATGTTATAGCTAGTGCTGAGCATTCCGATACCGCAAGTATCGGGTATCGGCCGATACCGAGATCCCATACTTTTGTGGTATCGGGTATCGGTATCGAAACAACATTAATGTGTAAAATAAAGAATTAAAATAAAAAATATTGCTATACTCACCTCTCCGACGCAGCCTGGACCTCACCGAGGGAACCGGCAGCGTTCTTTGCTTAAAATGCGCGCTTTTCCTTCCTTCCGTGACGTCACGGCTTCTGATTGGTCGCGTGCCGCCCATGTGGCCGCGACGCGACCAATCACAGCAAGCCGTGACGTAATTTTCAGGTCCTTCTAGGCATTCAGTATTTTAAAATTACGTTCCGGCTTTGTGATTGGTCGCGTCGCGGTCACATGGGCGACGCGACCAATCACAAGCCGTGACGTCACGGGAGGCAGGAAACGCGCGCATTTTTAAAATTACGTCACGGCTTGTGATTGGTTGCGTGCCGCCCATGTGACCGCGACGCGACCAATCACAGCAAGCCGTGACGTAATTTCAGGTCCTGAATGCAGAAATAGGCATTCAGGACCTGAAAATTACGTCACGGCTTGCTGTGATTGGTCGCGTCGCGGCCACATGGGCGGCACGCGACCAATCACAAGCCGTGATGTCACGGAAGGAAGGAAAAGCGCGCATTTTAAGCAAAGAACGCTGCCGGTTCCCTCGGTAAGGTCCAGGCTGCGTCGGAGAGGTGAGTATAGCAATATTTTTTATTTTAATTCTTTATTTTACACATTAATATGGTTCCCAGGGCCTGAAGGAGAGTTTCCTCTCCTTCAGACCCTGGGAACCATCAGGGATACCGTCCGATACTTGAGTCCCATTGACTTGTATTGGTATCGGGTATCGGTATCGGATTAGATCCGATACTTTGCCGGTATCGGCCGATACTTTCCGATACCGATACTTTCAAGTATCGTACGGTATTGCTCAACACTAGTTATAGCATAGCCAGTTTTGAGGGTCTATCGTAGCCTGTATGAAAGCAGAGGCAGGGAATGTAGCTGACATTTAGGGTTGAATCTCGATAGTGAGAAGGACATCACAACTGAGTCATACAGAGAGAGAGAAAGTCATAAAATACTGAAGAAACTGTATAATAGATGAAGGAGTGGCACTCATTATGATGTCAAATCTATACAGCAGCAGCTGTTTTGAGTGTAGCCACACTTTCTTCGAGCATTAATTTTCCAACTGGCTGTGTTATAAAGCGATACAGGGCAGTTTTAGCGTTTTATAAAGCGATACAGGGCAGTTTTAGCGTTTATTGATTTTTTCCCCCTTTTTTCAATATTTGACTGAAGAAACTGTACAGATAGTGTGTGACAGCAAAGCATGAAGAAGATTAGTTTTTGAGGAATGAAAGAACAGTCATGCATGTTTTTCAGTACAACTGGAGGCATTGAAGTTAATTTCCTTTGAAAATTTGGAGAAGCTGGTCAGTTCAAGGTTCAAAAGATTTGCTCATCTCGACCAAATATGATGTTTGTAATTGGCAAAATAGATGCGAAAAATTAATTTAACATGTAAATGCTGTTGCATTACAGAAAATCTGTATGTGAGTTATAGTAGAAAAACAAATGAGTGCCGATACTAGGAATAGATGAGAAATGTTTTACTTTTTTTACTTTTTGTTAATCATCCCGAGCTGTATTACACTCCTATCTTGGATCCTAACAATGCGGTAACGTTTTCTTATTTTAAAATTGGCTTTTTGCCTATTAAAATGAAATATTGTGAATTACCAATATTTATTCTAGTAGATTAGAAGAACCTTAGCAGTCGTGTGGGTTTCTAGTCCTGGGAAATAACTATATTTTGGAGTATTTGACTTGTTGAATGCACGTTTGAGCTGTTCTCCAGCCGAGTCTCTGCCCGCGCCAGTAAACATCTCCTAAATTTATCACAGCTCAATCCATGACTTGCAACACAGCCAACGAGTTGACATTAGTGTCCTCAGATACCCTGCAACTCTGCCCATTCAAAATCAGCCCAGGGATGGGCAGAGACAAACCAAACCCTACACTTTCCACTGGGACGGTCAGCAGACGTGCAATCCACCATCAGGCTGCCTTTGTTGGCCTGGAGATTAAAGTGACTTCATTAACCACATGCATTGAAAGGCAACCGTCCAGAGATAGCCATTAGGCTCTGGGCAAAAACTGGTTTCACACGTTCGTCTGTGGTTTATGGAACCCGACATTTCTTCATGTGATGGGCATGCTAATGACGAAGAATGAGATAGCACGCTGGAAAGCTTGGGTCCCAGCCCCTCCTGTAAATCCAGAGAGTCTGTTCTTACTCCAAGGTTTTTTGCTAAATTATTTCCATTCGAAAGCATGCTATGAAACACCCTGGAAGTTAAGGAAAGGGGATTAACACCAGTATCCTAATGCATTGCCTTAATCAGACGCACCCGGACCACAAAATCCTTAACCAGTCGTTTCACTCTGTGTGAAATCCCAGGCGATCAAATGCAGAAAATGACTGTTTCGGCTAAAGACGTCTCCCTCTCGCTTGGATTTCAGCTGTGTAAATGGTCTACGTCAATGCTACATTACTGCCTCCAAGTACCCTGTGCCTCAGGTAAGTAATGAGAACGAGCCACTATATAGAGAAAGGCGAAAAACTTCAAAAGAAGAATACGATACCCACCATTTTATAAAAAAACAAACAAACTAGGAATAATTCCAAGAAGGGCCACACGTTTGCAATTTTCTTTGCCATGACTGGGCATGTTTGGATTCTCATAGATATTTATGAGCTCCATTGACTTTAAGAGAACCAATAGAAGACTTTGAAAAACTGAGCGTGCACCAAATAAAGAAGATCATTGCTCAGAAAGGAAAATATGGCAGATGTGAGCCTTTATGATTATACACTTCATGTTGACTTCTACGGGCTCCATTGAAGTCAATGAAATCTATTGGACTTTGAACATATGTAATAAGAGGCAGCTCAGTAGTATCTATGAACTTCTATGGGCTGCACTGACTTCAATGGAGACCACTGATGTATATGAGTAGGCGAGCATATGCAAATCGTGGAGTAGCATTGCCAAGGTCGCAACTGTCGAAATTATCCTTCCTGAACAGCTCTTTTTTAATGATTTGGGCATACTCATGGGCTTTTATGGGCTCCATTGACTTTAGCAAAAGTCATAGAAGTCTATGAAAAGTTGAGATGCTACAATGAATGCAGATCGCTGCTCAGGAAGGAGCATATAGAAGTTGTGTCTATGAACTTCTAAGGACTACACTGACTCAATAGGGCCCACTACAGTGTATGAGAAGGTGAGCAAGTACAAATTGTGGCAGAGCATTGCCAAGGTCACAACTGCTGAAATTTGGGCATGCTCATACACTTTTACGGGCTGCATTGACTTTAGTAGAAGTCATAGATGTCTATGAAAAGTTGAGCATGCTCCAATGAAAGCAGAATGTGTCAGGATTCTTTGACATTTCCCGGCGCATGTGCACACTAGAAGTACTTTGCTCTGCCCTAGACAAGACAGAGACGTACGCCTGCGCAGAAGCGTGATGCCGGGGAACATTGCGTAGATGACGTTGGACGCGTCATCTACACAAAGCAAAGAAGGAAGACGGCGTTGAAAGAAGACAGGAGGCACCGGACTAAGACAACCATGCCCATCGAACTGGACAGCCCGCAGGTGAGTATAATAAAAGATTATTTTTTTGTTGCAGGCCAAATCGGGGGCATATACACAGTATATGAGGGCTGAAAGGTGGTGGCTTTATTTCATATGGGACAAACCTGGTGACTGATTCTCTTTAAAAAACTAGCTGATCACTTCTTAATACATCCTATCCTGACATACTCCCCTACACCACTGGCACTAGAGAAACAATGTTTCGGTGGTTTTAATATTATGGCTAATTAATTCATATTTTATATATTTTGTATAAAGAGCATAACAATCAAAACTGAAGCAGACGAGTAAGGCACATGTTCAAGATACTGTCTAGAACAGCAGACAGAAATTTGGGCCATCCGGGCAATGGGATAAACTATGTCAATGGTCATTGCTGAGAAAAATGATAAATTAATTTGGGAATATGGTTTTCGAGGATTAATACGATTTGAAGTCGGAATGTAAGGTAAACGGAAAGGATTTCAGACCATCTGCATTCTTCATTCTGACTTTTTTTCCCTCCTTTCTGTTTAACTAGACATTAAAAAAAATGAAGCTTTATTTTGGCTTCTATGTTTTCCTGCCATCGGGCTTGAGAAGAAGTTCTATTAAATGCTCATTGTTCATTTCACAAATGAGACAATTCATTCAGCAAAGAGAATATCTAGCAAAGAATATTCTGCGGAATCGGGAACGTGTCTTCAGTCTCAATTTATGTCCGCCTCTCATAAATGGAAGGATTTCCATTACAGATGAGCAAATTAATTTGATGTGAATAAAACTTGTGTTGAGTTTTAGAACTTTGGTGAACCTGGTGAATTTTAACAATTTGCACTTTTGCTTTTCACAAGTCTAATATGGCTGTTGCCATTCGCCACATTGCAGAAGATTGCATCAGCCAGAGAAGACTCACATGCCTTTGGACATGACCAGGTGGGTTTTCTCACATCATATGCTACAGCACAGCCAATCAGGAGGGAATATCGTAGCCTGTATAAAAGCAGAGACAGGGAATGCAGTAGTCACTTTGTGGTGAATCTGGATAGTGAGAGAAGGTCAGAGCTCACAGTTTATTAATACAACACTGGAGACACTTTACAGATAGTGTGTGATAGCACTGCAGTGAAGAAGACTAGGGTGAGAGGAAAAGAAAATAGCAGCTTTGCCATTTTTTTTTAAATTGGCACTGAGTGTTCATTTAAAAAGATTTGCTTATCTCTTGTTTCTTAGAAGGTAATTGTTTCATGTAGTCACCCAACATCCAAATGATACTTCATGCTGGAAGGTATGAGATGATGTCAAATCAACCATATTGGTCAAAATAGTGCAATCATGGTACCAGTTAAAATCCTGATTTCAGATCACCATTCTTCCGCCGCTCTTTGGCCATTAGGACCTCCATTTAATGAAAAATCATTTTATGGAGTCAAAGCGGTAAAGGACTCCATTAGACTAATGTCACAATTGTGTATGGGGTGTCCTGAATCGCCCAGGACCTCATCTGCCTGATTTCCGACTGTCGATCCTTTTATTCCGAGTGAGAGAACCATCTGCCAGATGAGTCAGAGCAGAATGTGCACTCCTGTGTATGGAGGATGCAGAAGAGATTTGACCAAATGATCATGTGGTCAACAGCTATTTATTGTCTAAGGGGGTTAAGGGTCATAGTGCTTATGCCTCAACAGCTCCCATTTGCTTCCCTTCAGAAGTAAAGAAAAGTCACAGATTATATTTTAAGTCTATGATCCATATTAACGTGTCTTGAATGGAACTATACCAAGCACTGAAGAACATGGTGGGAGGTGTTTTAGGCCTTTTCCATTCAATCCCCATTACTAAAGACCTTTGATGTGTTTCTATTTGTAGATTGTGAGCCCTCGCGGGCAGGGTCCTTTCTCCTCCTGTACCAGTTGTGACTTGTATTGTTTAAGATTATTGTACTTGTTTTTATTATGTATACCCCTCCTCACATGTAAAGCGCCATGGAATAAATGGCGCTATAATAATAATAAATAATAATATTAAATAAATATTGATAGATTATACCACATTCTATGAGCATCAAGTCAATAATGTGCTTGAGCAGGCATTTATCATTCACTTTGCAAAGCTATATGGCAGCTTACTAGCATTGGCTCATTTAAATTTTCAAATATTCTACTTTTTGCAAAAGCTCTCAAATAACTTGACATTGCTGCAAATCCTAAACTTTTGTTTCTCTAGATTTCCAACTTTAAAGGGTAACTAAACTTTAAAGAAGGACATCATGGTTGGTAGAATAAATGGAGAAGAAAAAGAGGAAGACCTGATGGCTTTATAAAATCAAAATAATCACATAGAAGACCCTGGTGGATCTATCTAGGCTTAAACAAGATTGATCTTCCTACAGATCGCTCATCCATCAACTAGCAATAGCCGAAGCCGGACATTAAAAAAAAAAAATTAAACAATCCATTTTCTTCTGGAATAGCCAGCATGGGTCATACAATGATCTGATGGAGATCAAAGGGAAAGCTCCATGACGTTTTGGAGCAATCATGGGGGTTTCAGGACATAAACGGCCCACCAGCCATCAAGACTAGAGATGAACAAACCTGAACTTAAAAGTTCGGAGTTCGTACTGGACAGTTAATGTGCAGTGGTAAATGTTGAATACAAATGTTTCCCAGAAGTCCAATGCAAAGTTAGGAGTTGCGGGAGGGAGGAGGCAAGAGAGAGACAGGGATGAGCAGAGAGAGAGAGACGGGGAAGCGGAGAGAGTGAGAGACAGGGAGGAGAAGAGGGAGAGAAACGGGGAGGAGAGAAAAACAGAGAGATGAGGAGGAGGGGAGAGAGACGGGGAAGAGGAGAAGAGAGACGGGAGGAGGAGAGAGAAAGAAACGGGGAAGAAGAGAGAGAGATAGGGAAGAGGAGGAAGAGAGAGAGATAGGGAAGAAGAGTGAGAGAGAAAGACAAGGAGGAGGAGAGAGAGAATTTAGCAGCTCAAAAGTTCATGTCTCCATTCTTTTCAATGGGATTCAGGTTCTGATTGAGGCTTGGAGTACCCTAACCGAACTTTGGAATAAAGTTCAGGTCGGAAACTAGAACCTGAACTTCCACGGGTATGCTCATCCCTAAACAAGACTACCAAACAGTCTAGCCCCCATTAGACAGTACTTTAATTCTAAAAAGTTGCTGACAGAAAAATATGAAACACACAATGTTGTATTTTGGCTGATATTTACTTCCTGTGTTTATTTACTAATGGATAATGGAAGTTCCAGAAAGAAAAGCGAGGAACGTAATTCATGTCCGTATCTAGGCTGTGAAGGGTTACTGGCATTACAAGGTTTAGGATCCTGTAAATGAGCCTCATACATACATTAAATCTGCTGGTTAGTGCCAACAGAGGTGTGTGGGATTCAGGAGGGGTACGCAGGAATCCGGAGTGACTGAAAACCATTTAATAGGGCAAAGTTACATCTCAATATAACCCGCATCAGCCAAAAAACATATTTGTAGGATCTGAGAACTGTACATTAATACAACCGGGCTCAGGAAAGTTTCTAGGGAACATGTAGTTGTACTCGGTCCAGACATGTACTGCAGCATTAAAAGTGAAGAATTATTTAACACCGCCCTAATAAGAGTCGCGGTTCCCATCTGTAATTTTAATATTAACACATTAAAGGGCCACTGTCACCCCCTCCAGCCGTTATAAACTAAAAGAGCCACCTTGTGCAGCAGTAATGCTGCAGTCTAACAAGGTGGCTCTTTTAGTTTTCGATTCAGTTATTCCCTCAATAAAGCGTTTTAAAATTTGTACAAAATAACCTGTCCTTAGACCTGGAGGCGGTCCGAAGCTTCCTCTGTGAATCTCCCAACGGCCGTCACTCTTCTCTTCTGGGGATGTGGTCGCCGCCCCCTGCGCGCTGTTTCTTCTTAAATCCGGCGCCTGCGCTGTGCGTGCCTGCCTGGGGCTCTGTGCGTGCCTGCCTGGGACAGGCGCAGTCTTCATTGTCCGTCATAGGTCAGATGCAGGGTGCCTGACTGCACCTGTGCGGGCAGTGCGGCCACCCTGTTGCTGAATCCCCACCCCGCACTGTGTTATTCATTATGCACAGAGGAAACTTCGGACCGCCTCCAGGTCTAAGGACAGGTTATTTTGTACAAATTTTAAAACGCTTTATTGAGGGAATAACTGAATCAAAAACTAAAAGAGCCACCTTGTTAGACTGCAGCATTACTGCTGCACAAGGTGGCTCTTTTAGTTTATAACGGCTGGAGGGGGTGACAGTGGCCCTTTAAGAAAGGACAAAGAGTGGGAAAAGTGAGATACGTAATCATTTTCTGATAGATGGAGAACATTATCGTGCAGCCATTAACCAGCCCAGCCTGTTGTCCATACGTTAGCATTACTGTTGATTGTCCTCCAACCGCTTGTTGGATTTCAGACCCAATGTGCTATTGCATTTGCACATTTTTTGGTCTAGTTTTGGATGTTTTTTTCATCTGTTTTACATTTGCTGTGTATTCTTCTTTTAGTTCTCGCCCTTTTTAAAGTCTATTTTATGAGTGTTCTTCTGTTTTTCTTTTTTTCTTTTCGCCATTATTGTAGAGGTTTGGGGTTTATAGATGTTTTTTGGCTGATTCAACGATTGCGACTAGGGTTGAGCGACTTTCATTTTTTTAAGATCGAGTAGGGTTTTGGGAAACCCGATTTTGTCCAGAGTCGAGTCGAGTGCAGTCGGCCGATTATCGCTAAAAGTCGGGGATCGACCGAAACACGAAACCCAATGCAAGTCAATGGGGAAGCATAGTCGGCAGTGAGTGGAGGCCAGGAAAACACCTACAGTGCCCATTTTAATGCCAAAAACATCCATTCTTGTTTCTGAAGCTTGCCAATCTTAATTAACTGTATAATAATAGTTGGGCATAGGGAATTGGGGGAAAGTTGTGGGGGGAGTAGGGCTGGCTCAAGTTTTTCGTGGGCCCAGGAAATGCGGACTACGTCACGGCGGTGTTGCAGGGAAAGGTAAGTATTTAAAAGTTGCAAGTGCTGTGATCCTGAGCAAGCAGGGGGGGCCCACTCGTTCGCATTGCCACTGGCACAGGGCCCCTCAAAGTACGGCGGTGTGTTTGCATGGCGGGGGCGCCTCCCACCAGCAGCGACACTTTTGCGTACTCTGAGGGGCCCTGTGCCAGTGACGTCGCCAACGAGTATGCCCCCCCACCTGATGAAGGAACCTGCACTTTCATCTGCACCTTCCTCTTTGTCCCTGTGTAAGGTGGTATAACATGCGGGAAGGGGAACCTTACTTTCAGCAGGGACAGATTCTGGCTGTGTAGAGTACAAGGGGAATGTAGTGGTCTAGGTCAATGTACCAGCAGACTCATTTAGCAGTGGCTGGGCAATGGGCAGGATGAGGAGGAAACAGATATAGGGCCAAAGAATAAAGTAGGCTACATGCAGTTCAAAATTGGTAACAGGACTAAACAGGCGGCATTGCTTTGTTCAGTGGAGTAGCAAACCCAAGAGCAGCAGACACTGTTTCAAGGGCCTAACCACACTAGTAGGCCAAATGCAGTTTAATATCTGATAGTATAGGGCGAAAGCCAGAATGTGGAAGCTCAGCTTTGTTCAGTTGAGGACAACACCAGGGAGGGGCAGACACCTTTAGTAGGCCGGAAAAGCCTATTGCATTTTTTAAAATGGTAATTTGGAGCAGAAGGTTGAAGCTCAGCTTTATTTAGTTGAGGACAACACCAGGGAGGGGCAGAAGCCGTTAGTAGGCCCTAACCACCATTTTTTTTTTAAAACCACTTAATGAGAGCCGGAAGGTTGAAGCTCAGCTTTATTTAGTTGAGGACAACACCAGGGAGGGGCAGAAGCCGTTAGTAGGCCCTAACCACCATTTTTTTTTTAAAACCACTTAATGAGAGCCGGAAGGTTGAAGCTCAGCTTTATTTAGTTGAGGACAACACCAGGGAGGGGCAGAAGCCGTTAGTAGGCCCTAACCACCATTTTTTTTTTAAAACCACTTAATGAGAGCCGGAAGGTTGAAGCTCAGCTTTATTTAGTTGAGGACAACACCAGGGAGGGGCAGAAGCCGTTAGTAGGCCCTAACCACCATTTTTTTTTTAAAACCACTTAATGAGAGCCGGAAGGTTGAAGCTCAGCTTTATTTAGTTGAGGACAACACCAGGGAGGGGCAGAAGCCGTTAGTAGGCCCTAACCACCATTTTTTTTTTAAAACCACTTAATGAGAGCCGGAAGGTTGAAGCTCAGCTTTATTTAGTTGAGGACAACACCAGGGAGGGGCAGAAGCCGTTAGTAGGCCCTAACCACCATTTTTTTTTTAAAACCACTTAATGAGAGCCGGAAGGTTGAAGCTCAGCTTTATTTAGTTGAGGACAACACCAGGGAGGGGCAGAAGCCGTTAGTAGGCCCTAACCACCATTTTTTTTTTAAAACCACTTAATGAGAGCCGGAAGGTTGAAGCTCAGCTTTATTTAGTTGAGGACAACACCAGGGAGGGGCAGAAGCCGTTAGTAGGCCCTAACCACCATTTTTTTTTTAAAACCACTTAATGAGAGCCGGAAGGTTGAAGCTCAGCTTTATTTAGTTGAGGACAACACCAGGGAGGGGCAGAAGCCGTTAGTAGGCCCTAACCACCATTTTTTTTTTAAAACCACTTAATGAGAGCCGGAAGGTTGAAGCTCAGCTTTATTTAGTTGAGGACAACACCAGGGAGGGGCAGAAGCCGTTAGTAGGCCCTAACCACCATTTTTTTTTTAAAACCACTTAATGAGAGCCGGAAGGTTGAAGCTCAGCTTTATTTAGTTGAGGACAACACCAGGGAGGGGCAGAAGCCGTTAGTAGGCCCTAACCACCATTTTTTTTTTTAAAACCACATAATGAGAGCCGGAAGGTTGAAGCTCAGCTTTATTTAGTTGAGGACAACACCAGGGAGGGGCAGAAGCCGTTAGTAGGCCCTAACCACCATTTTTTTTTTTTTTAAAACCACTTAATGAGAGCCGGAAGGTTGAAGCTCAGCTTTATTTAGTTGAGGACAACACCAGGGAGGGGCAGAAGCCGTTAGTAGGCCCTAACCACCATTTTTTTTTTTAAAACCACATAATGAGAGCCGGAAGGTTGAAGCTCAGCTTTATTTAGTTGAGGACAACACCAGGCAGGGGCACACAGACAGACTCCTTTAGTAGGCCTGAAAAGCCTATTGCATTTTTCAAAATGGTAATTTGGAGCAGAAGGTTGAAGCTCAGCTTTATTTAGTTGAGGGCAACACCAGGGAGGGGCAGAAGCCGTTAGTAGGCCCTAACCAAAGTTGAAGGCCAAATGCAGTTTAATTTCTGATACTATAGGCCGAAAGCCAGAAGGTGGAAGTTCCGATTTAGACAGTGGAGGACAATTTGAATTAGGGACTGCAGACAGACTTAGTAGGCTGTCCCCTGTGGACCATGCATCCACCACATTAACCCATTGCGCCGTAATGGACACGTAATCTTCCGTGGCCATGCCTACAGGTCCATGCGTCTGTTGTCAGGTGCACCTTTGTACTCACAGATTGCCAGAGTGCATGGACAATGCGGTCTTCTACATGCTGGTGGAGGGTTGGGATGGCTTTTCTCGCAAAAGAAGTGTCGACTGGTTAGCTTGTAGCGTGGTACAGCGTAGTCCATCATGGCCTTATTAATAGTAAATAAAATATATAACTAGGCTCTATGAACTTTTAAATAGGTTCCAGGGGTACACGGGCAGCATTGGTGTGGTCAGTGGAGGAGTATTGCAAGTAGGGGCTGCAGACAGGCTATCAAAGGCCTAAAATAACAAACAGTAGGCAGTCATGGCAGTTTTACATCGGTTACATGGATACACAGGCAGGCACTCCAGGCAGCATTGTGCTCAGTGGAGGAGTATTGCAAGTAGGGGCCGCAGACAGGCTATCAAAGGCCTAAAATAACAAACAGTAGGCAGTCATGGCAGTTTTACATCGGTTACATGGATACACGGGCAGGCAGCTTGGTGGTGAGTGGAGGAGTATTTAAAGTATGGACCGCAGACAGGCTTCGAAGGCCTAACACAATAAAATGGGCTGGCTGTAGGCACTTTAAAATTGGTTCCAGGGGTACACGGGCAGCAGTGGTCTGGTCAGTGGAGGCCTAGTGGAAGGAGGGACCGCAGACAGGCTTCGAAGGCCTAACACAATAAAATGGGCTGGCTGTAGGCACTTTAAAATTGGTTCCAGGGGTACACGGGCAGCAGTGGTCTGGTCAGTGGAGGACTAGTGGAAGTATGGACCGCAGACAGGCTTCGAAGGCCTAACACAATAAAATGGGCTGGCTGTAGGCACTTTAAAATTGGTTCCAGGGGTACACGGGCAGCAGTGGTCTGGTCAGTGGAGGACTAGTGGAAGGAGGGAGCGCAGAAAGGCTTCAAAGGCCTAACATAACAAACAATAGGCTCATGGCAGTTTTACAGCGGTTACATGGATACACGGGCAGGCAGCTTGGTGGTGGTGAGTGGAGGAGTATTTAAAGTAGGGACCGCAGACAGGCTATCAAAGGCCTAACATAAAAAAACAATAGGCTCATGGCAGTTTCACAGCGGTTACATGGATACACGGGCAGGCAGCTTGGTGGTGGTGAGTGGAGGAGTATTTAAAGTAGGGACCGCAGACAGGCTATCAAAGGCCTAACATAACAAACAATAGGCTCATGGCAGTTTTACAGCGGTTACATGGATACACGGGCAGGCAGCTTGGTGGTGAGTGGAGGAGTATTTAAAGTATGGACCGCAGACAGGCTTCGAAGGCCTAACACAATAAAATGGGCTGGCTGTAGGCACTTTAAAATTGGTTCCAGGGGTACACGGGCAGCAGTGGTCTGGTCAGTGGAGGCCTAGTGGAAGGAGGGACCGCAGACAGGCTTCGAAGGCCTAACACAATAAAATGGGCTGGCTGTAGGCACTTTAAAATTGGTTCCAGGGGTACACGGGCAGCAGTGGTCTGGTCAGTGGAGGCCTAGTGGAAGTATGGACCGCAGACAGGCTTCGAAGGCCTAACACAATAAAATGGGCTGGCTGTAGGCACTTTAAAATTGGTTCCAGGGGTACACGGGCAGCAGTGGTCTGGTCAGTGGAGGACTAGTGGAAGGAGGGAGCGCAGAAAGGCTTCAAAGGCCTAACATAACAAACAATAGGCTCATGGCAGTTTTACAGCGGTTACATGGATACACGGGCAGGCAGCTTGGTGGTGGTGAGTGGAGGAGTATTTAAAGTAGGGACCGCAGACAGGCTATCAAAGGCCTAACATAACAAACAATAGGCTCATGGCAGTTTTACAGCGGTTACATGGATACACGGGCAGGCAGCTTGGTGGTGAGTGGAGGAGTATTTAAAGTATGGACCGCAGACAGGCTTCGAAGGCCTAACACAATAAAATGGGCTGGCTGTAGGCACTTTAAAATTGGTTCCAGGGGTACACGGGCAGCAGTGGTCTGGTCAGTGGAGGCCTAGTGGAAGGAGGGACCGCAGACAGGCTTCGAAGGCCTAACACAATAAAATGGGCTGGCTGTAGGCACTTTAAAATTGGTTCCAGGGGTACACGGGCAGCAGTGGTCTGGTCAGTGGAGGCCTAGTGGAAGTATGGACCGCAGACAGGCTTCGAAGGCCTAACACAATAAAATGGGCTGGCTGTAGGCACTTTAAAATTGGTTCCAGGGGTACACGGGCAGCAGTGGTCTGGTCAGTGGAGGCCTAGTGGAAGTATGGACCGCAGACAGGCTTCGAAGGCCTAACACAATAAAATGGGCTGGCTGTAGGCACTTTAAAATTGGTTCCAGGGGTACACGGGCAGCAGTGGTCTGGTCAGTGGAGGACTAGTGGAAGGAGGGAGCGCAGAAAGGCTTCAAAGGCCTAACATAACAAACAATAGGCTCATGGCAGTTTTACAGCGGTTACATGGATACACGGGCAGGCAGCTTGGTGGTGGTGAGTGGAGGAGTATTTAAAGTAGGGACCGCAGACAGGCTATCAAAGGCCTAACATAAAAAAACAATAGGCTCATGGCAGTTTCACAGCGGTTACATGGATACACGGGCAGGCAGCTTGGTGGTGGTGAGTGGAGGAGTATTTAAAGTAGGGACCGCAGACAGGCTATCAAAGGCCTAACATAACAAACAATAGGCTCATGGCAGTTTTACAGCGGTTACATGGATACACGGGCAGGCAGCTTGGTGGTGAGTGGAGGAGTATTTAAAGTATGGACCGCAGACAGGCTTCGAAGGCCTAACACAATAAAATGGGCTGGCTGTAGGCACTTTAAAATTGGTTCCAGGGGTACACGGGCAGCAGTGGTCTGGTCAGTGGAGGCCTAGTGGAAGGAGGGACCGCAGACAGGCTTCGAAGGCCTAACACAATAAAATGGGCTGGCTGTAGGCACTTTAAAATTGGTTCCAGGGGTACACGGGCAGCAGTGGTCTGGTCAGTGGAGGACTAGTGGAAGGAGGGAGCGCAGAAAGGCTTCAAAGGCCTAAAATAACAAACAATAGGCTCATGGCAGTTTTACAGCGGTTACATGGATACACGGGCAGGCAGCTTGGTGGTCAGTGGAGGAGTAGGGACCGCAGACAGGCTATCAAAGGCCTAAAATAACAAACAATAGGCTCATGGCAGTTTTACAGCGGTTACATGGATACACGGGCAGGCAGCTTGGTGCTGAGTGGAGGAGTAGTGCAAGGAGTGTCTGTCCCAGTACTCCCAAAATATAAATAGATGTTAATGTCTCGCAAAACAACCAAAACAAAAAAAAAGATGGCATACTTAGGTACAGGGGTGGGCTCATCTGCTGTGTTTCTGACATAGTAATTTGGCAGTAACTATTTAATGGTGCCAATATAGGACACAGACACAGACTACTTTAAGTTGCATCATAGATGTCTACAAATTTGTATTGTCAGTGCCAGACATTGAATGATGTCAGCGAATAGACTAAAGATTGGTGGAGCTGTGCGACATAATTTTGCACGTAGTAGAGCCCAGTTTGAGCTGGGGTAGGGGGGAACTCTCTTGAGGCCGGCGGGACCGCCCCAGGGCCACTCATGTTACAACGGTGTGTCTGACGTTGGGTGCGCACCACCACCGCCAGAGACACTACATTGTACTATGAGGGACCCAGTAGCAATGCCGTCAACCAAAAGCGAGCACACCCACCTCTTCAGACAAACAGCAGTCTCACGGGTGCTTGCGCCAAGTCGCGATACCACGGCCCCGTGTGGGGAGTTTGGCCATTTAGGGAGGTGTAAACATGTCGTATGCTGTACAATCTGCAGCAGCAAATTAGACATTAGAAAAGTAATTCACAGGCAAGAGCTTTTCATAGGAAAGCTAGGTGTCGGCCGGGCAAGGTGGGGCAAAAGATTTTGAAATCCAGTTGTGGTTCATTTTAATGAATGTTAGATCGTCAACATTTTGGGTAGCCAGACGAGTCCTTTTTTCGGTTAATATTGACCCTGCAGCACTGAATACTCTTTCTGATAGGACACTTGCTGCCGGGCAAGCAAGCTCCTGCAATGCATATTCTGCCAATTCTGGCCAGGTGTCTAATTTGGAGGCCCAGTAATCAAATGGGAATGACGGTTGAGGGAGAACATCGATAAGGGATGAAAAATAGTTAGTAACCATACTGGACAAATGTTGTCTCCTGTCACTTTCAATTGATGCAGCAGTACCTGTCCTGTCTGCGGTCATAGCAAAATCACTCCACAACCTGGTCAGAAAACCCCTCTGTCCAACGCCACTTCTGATGTGTGCACCCCTAACACTCCTAGTCTGCTGCCCCCTGGAGCTCGTGTGAGAACGATCACGTGCGCTGTGTGCTGGGAATGCCTGAAGCAAACGGTCAACAAGAGTTGATTGTTTGGTTGCTAATATTAGTTCCAAGTTCTCATGTGGCATAATATTTTGCAATTTGCCTTTATAGCGTGGATCAAGGAGGCAGGCCAACCAGTAATCGTCATCGTTCATCATTTTCGTAATGCGTGTGTCCCTTTTTAGGATACGTAAGGCATAATCCGCCATGTGGGCCAAAGTTCCAGTTGTCAAATCTCCGGTTGTGATTGGTTGAGGGGCAGTTGCAGGCAAATCTACGTCACTTGTGTCCCTCAAAAAACCAGAACCCGGCCGTGACACGCAACCAATTTCCTGTGCCCCCGTGAAAGTTTCCGCATTAAAAATATACTCATCCCCATCATCCTCCTCGTCCTCCACCTCCTCTTCGCCCGCTACCTCGTCCTGTACACTGCCCTGACCAGACAATGGCTGACTGTCATCAAGGCTTCCCTCTTCCTCTGGTGCAGACGCCTGCTCCTTTATGTGCGTCAAACTTTGCATCAGCAGACGCATTAGGGGGATGCTCATGCTTATTACGGCGTTGTCTGCACTAACCAGCCGTGTGCATTCCTCAAAACACTGAAGGACTTGACACATGTCTTGTATCTTCGACCACTGCACACCTGACAACTCCATGTCTGCCATCCTACTGCCTGCCCGTGTATCCTCCCACAAATAAATAACAGCACGCCTCTGTTCGCACAGTCTCTGAAGCATGTGCAGTGTTGAGTTCCACCTTGTTGCAACGTCTATGATTAGGCGATGCTGGGGAAGGTTCAAAGACCGCTGATAGGTCTGCATACGGCTGGCGTGTACAGGCGAACGTCGGATATGTGAGCAAAGTGCACGCACTTTGAGGAGCAGGTCGGAGAACCCAGGATAAGTTTTCAATAAGCACTGCACCACCAGGTTTAAGGTGTGAGCCAGGCAAGGAATGTGTTTCAGTTGGGAAAGGGAGATGGCAGCCATGAAATTCCTTCCGTTATCACTCACTACCTTGCCTGCCTCAAGATCTACTGTGCCCAGCCACGACTGCGTTTCTTGTTGCAAGAACTCGGACAGAACTTCCGCGGTGTGTCTGTTGTCGCCCAAACACTTCATAGCCAATACAGCCTGCTGACGCTTGGCAGTAGCTGGCCCATAATGGGACAACTGGTGTGCAACAGTGTCATCTGCCGATGGAGTGGTTGGCCGACTGCGTTCTGTGGAAGAGCTGTAGCTTCTGCAGGAGGACGAGGAGGAGGAGGAGGGGGTGCGAACGCCTACAGCCAACTGTTTCCTAGACCGTGGGCTAGGCACAACTGTCCCTAAATTGATGTCGCCTGTGGACCCTGCATCCACCACATTCACCCAGTGTGCCGTGATGGACACATAACGTCCCTGGCCATGCCTACTGGTCCATGCATCTGTAGTCAGGTGCACCTTTGTACTCACAGATTGCCTGAGTGCATGGACGATGCGCTGTTTAACATGCTGGTGCAGGGCTGGGATGGCTTTTCTGGAAAAAAAGTGTCGACTGGGTAGCTCGTATCGTGGTTCAGCGTACTCCATCAGGGCTTTGAAAGCTTCGCTTTCAACTAACCGGTAGGGCATCATCTCTAACGAGATTAGTCTAGCTATGTGGGCGTTAAAACCCTGTGTACGCGGATGCGAGGATAAGTACTTCCTTTTTCTAACCAGAGTCTCATGTAGGGTGAGCTGGACTGGAGAGCTGTAGATCGTGGAACTTTCGGGTGTGCCGGTGGACATGGCAGACTGAGAGACGGTTGGAGACGGTATTGTTTCCGCCGGTGCCCTACATGCAATATTTCCTCCTACAAAACTGGTGATTCCCTGACCCTGACTGCTTTTGGCTGGCAAAGAAACCTGCACAGATACTGCCGGTGGTGCGGAAAATGGTGGCCTTACAGTGACGGAAGGGATGTTGCGTTGCTGACTAGCTTCATTGGCCGAGGGTGCTACAACCTTGAGGGACGTTTGGTAGTTAGTCCAGGCTTGAGAATGCATGGTGGTTAAGTGTCTATGCATGCAACTAGTATTTAGACTTTTCAGATTCTGACCTCTGCTTAAGCTAGTTGAACATTTTTGACAGATGACTTTGCGCTGATCAGTTGGATGTTGTTTAAAAAAATGCCAGACTGCACTCTTCCTAGACTCTGATCCCTTTTCAGGGATTGCAGACTGAGCTTTAACCGGATGGCAACGCTGTGCTCCAACAGGTTTTGGCTTTGACACGCGTTTTGGTCCAGATACGGGCCCGGCAGATGGAACCTGTTGCGATGTTGATGCCTGCTGCGGCCCCTCCTCCACCTCCGCTTCTGAACTACTGCCGCCTGCACCCTGTTCCCCCAATGGCTGCCAATCGGGGTCAATAACTGGGTCATCTATTACCTCCTCTTCGAGCTCGTGTGCAACTTCGTCTGTGTCACTGTGTCGGTCGGTGGTATAGCGTTCGTGGCGGGGCAACATAGTCTCATCAGGGTCTGATTGTGGATCTGTACCCTGAGAGGGCAATGTGGTGGTCTGAGTCAAAGGAGCAGCATAGTACTCTGGCTGTGGCTGTGCATCAGTGCACTCCATGTCAGAATATACTTGTAATGGGCATGGCCTGTTAAATGTTTCACTTTCTAAGCCAGGGACGGTATGTGTAAAGAGCTCCATGGAGTGACCCGTTGTGTCGCCTGCTGCATCCTTCTCTCTTGTTGTAGTTTTTGCTGAGGAGGACAAGGAAGCGACTTGTCCCTGACCGTGAACATCCACAAGCGACGCGCTGCTTTTACATTTACCAGTTTCGGAAGAGGAGGCAAAAGAGCTAGAGGCTGAGTCTGCAATGTAAGCCAAAACTTGCTGTTGCTGCTCCGCCTTTAAAAGCGGTTTTCCTACTCCCAGAAAAGAGAGCGTTCGAGGCCTTGTGTAGCCTGACGACGAAACTGGCTCCACAGCTCCAGACTTAGGTGGAATATTTTTATCCCCACGACCACCTGATGCTCCACTACCACTACCATCATTACCAGCTGACAATGAACGCCCACGACGACCTCTTGCACCAGACTTCCTCATTGTTTTAAAATCTTAACCAAAGTAACTTTATTTGTTGCTATCAAACAACTTACACGGTGAGCTATAACTTCAGTATGATTTCAATATCCCTTAACAGGTTGGTGAGACCACAAGGAAAATCAGGCACAATGTTACACACTCTGTTTTCTGTGGCACAAAATCACAGAGATGACACACACGCAGGACTGTCACTCAAGCACTAATGTCAATATTAATCTCCCACCTAATTTATTTATTTTTTTTTCTCAGGGAGACTTTAGAAACCAAATAATATTAAAAAAAAAAAAAAAAAAAAAGGCTTTCTATGGCCCACAATTAGAGAGAGAGAGGTGGCACAACCAGGAGTCAAGACTGGCGCACAAGCTGAAAGGGCAATATTACTCTCCCACTGTTTTTTATGTTTTTTTTGTTTTTTTCAGGGAGACTTTAGAAACCAAATAATATTAAAAAAACCAAAAAAAAAAAAGGCTTTCTATGGCCCACTGAATGAGAGGGAGAGAGGTGGCACACCCAGGAGTCAAGACTGGCACACAAGCTGAAAGGGCAATATTACTCTCCCACTGTTTTTTTATGTATTTTTTGTTTTTTCAGGGAGACTTTAGAAACCCAATAATATTTAAAAAAAAAAATAAATAGGCTTTCTATGGCCCACTGAATGAGAGGGAGAGAGGTGACACACCCAGGAGTCAAGACTGGCACACAAGCTGAAAGGGCAATATTACTCTCCCACTGTTTTTTTAGGTTTTTTTTTTTTTTTCAGGGAGAATTAGAAACCAAATAATATTAAAAAAAAAAAAAAAATAGGCTTTCTATGGCCCACTGAATGAAAGGGAGAGAGGTGGCACACCCAGGAGTCAAGACTGGCACACAAGCTGAAAGGGCAATATTACTCTCCCACTGTTTTTTTATGTATTTTTTGTTTTTTCAGGGAGACTTTAGAAACCCAATAATATTTTAAAAAAAAATAAATAGGCTTTCTATGGCCCACTGAATGAGAGGGAGAGAGGTGGCACACCCAGGAGTCAAGACTGGCACACAAGCTGAAAGGGCAATATTACTCTCCCACTGTTTTTTTAGGTTTTTTTTTTTTTTTCAGGGAGAATTAGAAACCAAATAATATTAAAAAAAAAAAAAAAATAGGCTTTCTATGGCCCACTGAATGAAAGGGAGAGAGGTGGCACACCCAGGAGTCAAGACTGGCACACAAGCTGAAAGGGCAATATTACTCTCCCACTGTTTTTTTATGTATTTTTTGTTTTTTCAGGGAGACTTTAGAAACCCAATAATATTTAAAAAAAAAAATAAATAGGCTTTCTATGGCCCACTGAATGAGAGGGAGAGAGGTGACACACCCAGGAGTCAAGACTGGCACACAAGCTGAAAGGGCAATATTACTCTCCCACTGTTTTTTTAGGTTTTTTTTTTTTTTTCAGGGAGAATTAGAAACCAAATAATATTAAAAAAAAAAAAAAAATAGGCTTTCTATGGCCCACTGAATGAAAGGGAGAGAGGTGGCACACCCAGGAGTCAAGACTGGCACACAAGCTGAAAGGGCAATATTACTCTCCCACTGTTTTTTTATGTATTTTTTGTTTTTTCAGGGAGACTTTAGAAACCCAATAATATTTAAAAAAAAAAATAAATAGGCTTTCTATGGCCCACTGAATGAGAGGGAGAGAGGTGGCACACCCAGGAGTCAAGACTGGCACACAAGCTGAAAGGGCAATATTACTCTCCCACTGTTTTTTTAGGTTTTTTTTTTTTTTTCAGGGAGAATTAGAAACCAAATAATATTAAAAAAAAAAAAAAATAGGCTTTCTATGGCCCACTGAATGAAAGGGAGAGAGGTGGCACACCCAGGAGTCAAGACTGGCACACAAGCTGAAAGGGCAATATTACTCTCCCACTGTTTTTTTATGTATTTTTTGTTTTTTCAGGGAGACTTTAGAAACCCAATAATATTTAAAAAAAAAAATAAATAGGCTTTCTATGGCCCACTGAATGAGAGGGAGAGAGGTGGCACACCCAGGAGTCAAGACTGGCACACAAGCTGAAAGGGCAATATTACTCTCCCACTGTTTTTTTAGGTTTTTTTTTTTTTTTCAGGGAGAATTAGAAACCAAATAATATTAAAAAAAAAAAAAATAGGCTTTCTATGGCCCACTGAATGAAAGGGAGAGAGGTGGCACACCCAGGAGTCAAGACTGGCACACAAGCTGAAAGGGCAATATTACTCTCCCACTGTTTTTTTATGTATTTTTTGTTTTTTCAGGGAGACTTTAGAAACCCAATAATATTTAAAAAAAAAAATAAATAGGCTTTCTATGGCCCACTGAATGAGAGGGAGAGAGGTGGCACACCCAGGAGTCAAGACTGGCACACAAGCTGAAAGGGCAATATTACTCTCCCACTGTTTTTTTATGTATTTTTTGTTTTTTCAGGGAGACTTTAGAAACCCAATAATATTTAAAAAAAAAAATAAATAGGCTTTCTATGGCCCACTGAATGAGAGGGAGAGAGGTGGCACACCCAGGAGTCAAGACTGGCACACAAGCTGAAAGGGCAATATTACTCTCCCACTGTTTTTTTAGGTTTTTTTTTTTTTTTCAGGGAGAATTAGAAACCAAATAATATTAAAAAAAAAAAAAAAATAGGCTTTCTATGGCCCACTGAATGAAAGGGAGAGAGGTGGCACACCCAGGAGTCAAGACTGGCACACAAGCTGAAAGGGCAATATTACTCTCCCACTGTTTTTTTATGTATTTTTTGTTTTTTTCAGGGAGACTTTAGAAACCCAATAATATTTAAAAAAAAAAATAAATAGGCTTTCTATGGCCCACTGAATGAGAGGGAGAGAGGTGGCACACCCAGGAGTCAAGACTGGCACACAAGCTGAAAGGGCAATATTACTCTCCCACTGTTTTTTTAGGTTTTTTTTTTTTTTCAGGGAGACTTTTGAAACCAAATAATATTAAAAAAAAAAAAAAAAAAAAAATATAGGCTTGCTATAGCCCACTGAATGAGAGATAGCGCACACACAGCAGTGGCACACAAGCCCTGACTGAGGCCAATATTTTTCTCCCACTGATTGATGTAGTGTTTCTGTGTTGAGGTAGATTTTAGAACACAAATCATGGAAAAAATAAATAGGCTTTCTATGGCCCACTCAGTGAGAGATGGCACACACAGGGATGGCACTGTAGCAGAAATGCCAATCTTAATCTCCCACAAAAAAAAAACAAAAAAAAAAAAAAAACTGTCCTACAATTACTATCTCCCTGCAGTAATGTAAGCCAGGTATGGCAGGCAGCAATAGGAGTGGACTGATGCACAAATTAAATAAAAAGTGTGGACAAACAAAAAAGATAGCTGTGCAGAAAGGAAGGAACAAGAGGATATGTGCTTTGAAAAAAGCAGTTGGTTTCCACAGTGGCGTACACACAGCAATACAGCTATCACGGAGCCTTCTAGGGCAGCCCAATGAGCTACAGCGCTGAGGGGAAAAAAAAAAAAAAATAGCTTCCACTGTTCCTGCACACCGAAGGTGGTGTTGGACAGTGGAAATCGCTGCAGCACAAGCGGTTTGGTGGTTAGTGGACCCTGCCTAACGCTCTCCCTGCTTCTGATGAAGCGGCAGCAACCTGTCCCTAAGCTCAGATCAGCAGCAGTAAGATGGCGGTCGGCGGGAACGCCCCTTTATAGCCCCTGTGACGCCGCAGACAGCAAGCCAATCACTGCAATGCCCTTCTCTAAGATGGTGGGGACCAGGATCTATGTCATCACGCTGCCCACACTCTGCGTTCACCTTCATTGGCTGAGAAATGGCGCTTTTCGCGTCATTGAAACGCGACTTTGGCGCGAAAGTCGCGTACCGCATGGCCGACAAGCACAGGGGTCGGATCGGGTTTCATGAGACGCCGACTTAGCCAAAAGTCGGCGACTTTTGAAAATGATCGACCCGTTTCGCTCAACCCTAATTGCGACGATTGTGCAAAATTTGGCACAAATCTACTCCAATTCCCCTCCTCACCTTGGAGTGGTATTATAAACGGCAGTTATTTTGCAAAAAAAAAAAAAAGTGACATTACAGCAGATCGTGTGACTTTTTGTGCAAAAAATAGTCGTAAAACAGGTTAAAAAGAGCATTTTTGATTTTGAGCAAAATTTATGAACCACATTTGGCATTTTGATGAATTTAGCACAAAAAACATCCGCAAATAACACAAGACAATAAAAAAATGGTCTTAAAAACACAAATGATAGTGCCCTACGTCTCTACACTACTGTGCATGCATATAATGTTCAAAGGGGTTATCCCGTGTGGATATTTATAGTGTATCCATATTATATGCCAACAAAAATTCCTATAGATGTGGTCGCATTGTTGTGACCTGCACCAATCTTGGAAATAGTGCTCCAGTGTTTGCAGTTTTCTCTAATCATGTTTCTCTGAGCTCCAAAATTGCAAGTGCACATGAGAATAAATGAAAAGAGAAGCGCATGCGCAATTATCTCTCTACTTACATCGATCAAACATTTACTTCATTAGAAAAATAGGCCTGCATCTCCTTACAATGGAGCCAGAAAATTGAGTGGGGCTGAGCTGGAATACCAAGCATAGTGTGGACCATGGTATTGCTTTTTTTTCTAATCCAGAGAAATCCCTTCAACAGTAGAGCCCCAAAACAACTCGACAAACTTAGCAAGCGACTTTGACTTTTCTCTAATACAAATCTCCAATTCCTTTGCATTGAGTTAAAGGAAACCTGTCACCAGGTTTAACCACTTCTACTCCATTCTGAGCTCTGTTTTGGGTGTGAAAATACCTTTACAAGCAGACGTCTCTTTGTGCCCTTCAGCCCAGCATTCATTTAACTTTCTTTTGCACATGCGCCAGTTCTTCTGGGTCATCGGCTTCACTACTCGCTTCTGTGTTATCTATGCAAAATAAAGGGTTCCTCCCAGAATTACAGCAGTAAAAGGTGAAGCCAGTGGCTTTAAAGTGCCATTGGGACTAGGGCATGCGCAGAAAACAGTTGGTCCTCTTTCAAAAATAAAGTAGAACAAATTGTGCATGCGTCGGCTCTATGCTAAGATGTGGTGGTCTTGAGTCTTATATGGATGACACAAGTCTCCAGTGATAATGGGCAATAGTTGCATTCTGTGGGAGAGTGTTGTGGACATGCTCTGTGACCCATGTAAAAGTCATTCTGCAGGGTGAGAGTAGTGATTTGTGTTTAGAAATAAGAGTAGGATCACAGGAGTGTATTTTTTTCCCAGCCAAGAGAATCGGGCCAAATATGTTAATCACAGAGTGTGGTTATAGTGTGATCTGATTTTCTCGAATGAGGAGAAGATGAAAAAGGCATTTCTACATCTTCTACATTTTGTTGTACGTCTGTGAAAATTGGACCACACTCAGATGTCAACCAAATGCAGTTCTATGTTTTCCATAGACTCATTGCCGTGCATGGCTGAGTGTGATCTGATAATCAAATCCAAGTAGGGCATGCGGAGATTCTTTCCTTAGACCAGCTCAGTGCAAGGAAAAAATCAGGCATGTGCAATGCCACATAGAATAATATTGGTCAGAGTGGTTTTGTCAGATCATACTCCTAAAATGTGGTCTTGTGCATGAGCCTTTGCTGTAATAGATGAATCCAATGTCACCTATAAGTAGGTGTGGCCTGTCATACCTGCGATGATCATGAGATGACTGCCGAGAAGTGATCTCTATAGAACAGAAATTAGCAGAAAGTAGAGTTGGAGTAAATTGGCTCACCGGAGGCGGTCCATCAGCCACATCAGTAATCGGTGGTGGCCGTTGGATGATACCTCTGATAACTGCACCCTACCTCCTGTCATTTGCGGCTCTTCTCTTGATTAGCCGTCTTGGCATTATGTCATCATTGTGGCGTGATGCTCATGTGATGTGCTTTAGAAGTATGGTAGTTTTCTAAGCTTCTGTCCAGCAGCAACAGGTTACTGACGTGGTCCTTTGAATCAATTTGCACCAACTCTAGCAAAAATACTTAAAAATTGATTTAAACCACTAAGTTTTTTTCGTTGATGCATTTATTTAATTTTTCCCAAAAATTAAAATTGTCCTTAAACCATTTCTGCTTATTTTCAGATCTGTATAATCTACAAAATATGTATATATGCAATAAACTAATTCAGATATGTGATGTCTAAATTTGAGATACCAGTGCCCAGACCAGGACAATCATGTTCCACTTGGGTGGGGTAAACCACCAATTGCCAATGTCTGCCCTCCTGAAAGTCTTCTCTCAGGCTGCACATTCATTATTCCTTTCCGACAATTTCTATAAAGAGATTTTCATTGACTATAACTAAAAGGTATTAGAGTACAAGAAAAATACTGCAGCGTATGTGTCATATTAAAGACTAGTCTGCTCCAGTAGACAGGCCGACCTCTAGTGAAATCTATGTTTGTCCAGAATATAAAAGGTAATTACTGAGAATAGCCTCAGATATCTCCGGAGACCGAATCTAAAGAGCAGCCTCCCTTCCCCCTCGTATATACAAAATAATTTCCTGGAGCCAGCATGGCTTGGCTTGTACAGTAAAGTCTCTTCTGATTAGGGAAGGTTGCATTAATAAGAACATACAGTAGTTGAGGGAATCAGGCAGGAGAGTCCGACACACGCGCTCGTCAGAAGTCTGTTTGTGGTTTCAGTGCTGTCAAACAGATGTTGCGTGGCCAGAATGATTCACCAGCCTCTCGGAGAGTTATACGATTGGGGGATTAATTTGCTGTGTTTTCTGCTGAATCTTAAGATATCACAGGCTGTAATCTTGTTCCCCTCTGCAAAGCATGCTGGAAGTCGTAGTTTTACAACACCTGGAAAGCCACAAGTTGCAAACTTTTTACAAGCTAATGTCTTGAAATTTGAATTCGTTAGCTGTGTTGAATTTTTCACTAAATATTCCATTTTGAATTGAAAAAACTTCAAAGCCTCCAATTGCCCTGAAAAGACTTGTTTAACACTCTGAGTTCTCTTAGGACTGTATCCAACTCCTTTCAAGATCATTAATGCAAACACAGACTTAGTAATGGCAAAGTGACCTCAACATATATGACTATGGACAAACAAATGGCAACTGGTGGGAAGCTGCTGCTCACACACTAATCTTCTTCACTGTTGTCTCATCACACACTATATATACAGTTTCTTCAGTTTTTTTCTGGCTTTCTCTCCATATCCCTAAGGGTAGGGTCACGTGACTGTTTTCTCCACATCCAAGAAAAATGGTCTGATTACTCTTATCGGATTTTGGTCAGAGTTTGGTCAGAGTGAAAAAAAAAAAGTTTCGCCACCCTCTCCATTCTGTTAGTCTGTCGCCCGATTTGAATCTGACACTCTCATCAAAATTGGACATGTGTCATATTTTTCCATGGACCACTATGTCCAAGGAAAGGGTCGGACATGTGCACAGCCCTATAAAATACCAAAGGTAAGAGTGCCACCTGTGATACGAGAAAATCTGTCATATGTACAACCCCAAAGGTAAAGCTGTGGGAAGGGGCATAACTACAATAAGTGCAATAATCGCTCCAGGATCCTGGGGCTTCACTGTCAAAAAAAGTCAATTTGAGCTATATAAAAAGACCAATACTATTAAAGACTTTCAATAATTGGGGCCCCATTTGAGCTTTTGCATTGGGGGTGTGAGCAGTGGTGCTCTGTCACTATCCAGATTCACCACAAAATTGCTTCTGCATTCCCTGTCTCGGCTTTTATACAGGCTGTGATAATCCCTCCTCATTATTCGTGCTATACCATGTGATGTGATAAACGAAGTAAAATGCACCAAAATGGCCAACTGAAAAACATTGTGTATGTAGTGTATTACAAAATACACTATAATCTTCTTGAAGCATAAAGAATGCTAACAAAAGTAGAAACACACCGTGAAATACACCCCAAAAATGTAAAAACCACTGAGTCTGATTTGCTAATGCTGTCTAATATTTAGACAATGCAAGCTAAGACTCGGTTGATAAATCTGGTGCATCCTTAGACTGTCTAGACTATGGGCTAATTCATCAAAGCTTTCATTCAAGAAATCTGGCGTAAAAGCTAAGAAAAGTTGCAACATTTAGGCGCAACTCTGAGTTGCTCTATGATTTAGCAAAATGTAGAAAAAAAAGCACGTAAATAAAAAAAACACAAGAAGACATAAAAAACGTGATGTTTTTAACCATTCAGAAAAAATGACCTGCTATTTGTTTTATTTTCTTACTTTTTTAGAATTTTTTGATTTGCATTTTTGTTATTTATTGCCTTTTCTGGGACATTTTATAGAATTTTTGTAAAACATATTGTATAGCGTTTTTACAGAAATTCAGTAATACTACACAATTTTCAATTTTTACGTTACATACAAGTATGTCATTTGTTTATGCTTTTTTATTAGTATTTTTCCTTCACCTCATTACATATACAGTATATATACTGTTTTATAATATTGTAAATGCTATTAATCTAACATTGGACCATTTTTGTTGTTGCTTTTTTTCAACCTTTTTTCCAAGAGCCATAACTTTTTAAAATCTTTCTGTTGACTTTGTACTATGATCGCTTGTTTTCTGCGGGACGAGTTGTACTTTTAAATGTCACAATTTATTCTACCACATAGTGTACTGGAAAATGGGAATTTTTTTTATTAAATGGGATGGAATAGTGAAAAACAAAATGTATTTCCGCCATTGTTTTTTGGATTTAGTATTTATGGTGCTCATTGCAGGGCGAAACTGACCTAGTGACATTTGTTTATTGAGATAAAAAAGTTGATTTTTTTTTAATAATGAAATAAAAATCAGGAGTTTGTTAAAAGAAAATATTTTTTTGTCAACATTTTCAATGACAATGACTCATTATGTTTTAATTTTTCCTTTGATGGAGCTGTGTGAAGGTTTTGTTGTTTTGAGCTGGCAACTGCATAATTTATACTATTTTGAGGTAGATATAATATTTCGCTTCTTATTGTAGTATTTTAAGGAAGTGTGTCCCCGAAAAAAAACATAAATCTGGCTTTTCTATTTATTTGCTGTTTACGGCTTTTGCTGTGCAGGTTAATTCTATGCTGGATGCAGCAATACCTAATATGTTTATTTTTATTTTTATAATTTAAAGTATTAAGGGGGGAAATGCATTGATGCATTGATTTGATTTTTTGCATACATTTTATTTTTTAAATTTCAATTTTTTTTACTCTATTTAGTATTCATGGGGCATTAAAATTGTCAACAAAACTAAAGGAAAAAATTATTTTAAAAATTAAGATATGGCCACAAACAAATGACCTAAAAAAATACCAATTACAGAGTAATAAAAATGACAGTATAATATTAGATTATTACCTAGTGTTCGAGCACGGACCCCAAACACGGACTTCTCCATGAAGTCCGTGTTACTGTTTAGATTCTGCACACCAATCGTTGGGGTTTTCCCATGCTGTCATCTCTATGACAGCATGAGAAACACAGGTGGTTCTGATTGTAGATAAGATCATTATGTCCAGTCAAAGAGCTGAGGTTCCCACGCTGTCAGATGAGCCAGCATCTGTGACCGACATTAAAAAGTTTACCGCCGCTCACAGGCATTGGATTATGAGAGAGTACTACTTCCATCAGCCTACACCTGCTGTCGCTGATAACAGCAAGAGCAGGCGCCGCTGATGGGTGTATTCATCAGCTGGGGCCTGTCTTATAGTAAATAAATAGAACAGACCCCAAGTAATTTTTTTTATTTTTGATAACCAGCACAAGCAAAACTTACAGCTGCATACCTCAGCTATCAGCTTTATC
Organism: Ranitomeya variabilis; assembly: GCF_051348905.1. Taxonomy (NCBI): domain Eukaryota; kingdom Metazoa; phylum Chordata; class Amphibia; order Anura; family Dendrobatidae; genus Ranitomeya; species Ranitomeya variabilis. Next base: position 615,714,168 of record NC_135235.1, read on the forward strand.
ATGGCTGCTTATCAAGAATAAAAGTGTCGCCACACCTTTACTTTTTTAAAAACCCAGTTTTGACAAGCAGATAGCTGTGGGCTGGTATTCTCAGGCTGGCAAGGGGCCATAGATATTGCCTCATCTCACAGTGCTCACGATGATCTCATTGAGGTCACTGCAGTTTATTGTCCTAGCTCAGTGTGTAGTACCGTTGGGAACACAGCCTCAGTGACCAGCGGTAACCTTGATGATGTCACCTCTAGTCAGTGAAGCTGCACTTGCAGCACCTCATTCTCCCATGGTTTTCAGCCTGGATCGTCACATCATGGCACTGTCCAGGTTGTAAACCGCATATCGCAGTCATGGATTACGGCGTTGGACTGTATGGCTTATCTTCATTTCGGACAGGTGAGCGATATGGTTGTTTATTATTTTTCTTTTTTACAGGGGACAAAGGCTTCAATGGAATGGGTGTATGGTGAGTATCATGATTGCTTATTATTAACTGTTTTTTTTACATGGGACAATGACTTCAATGGAGTGGGCATACTGTGAGTATAACTGTGCTTTTTATTTTTATCTAAAATAAAGAAGTTAGTGTCATTCTTTCAAACAAAGGATTTTATTTTGGCTGAGTCTTTTTTACAATCTAACTATGAGCTTAGTTCACCATGACTAACCAGTGGGCTTGATGTCAGCGGCCATAAAATAGCTGACATCAAGCCCACAACCATTACCCCATTTTTCACCGCACCAGGTCAAATAGGAAGAGCCGGCAAAGCGCCATAATTCTGGGGTAGCTGTGGCTGTTATTCTTAGGTGGGGGGCAATATCCATGGCCCCTTACCAGCCTGCGAACACCAGCTTTTTGCTTTAGCTTGGCTGTTTGAAAAAAATGGGGGGACCCCATGCCATTTTTTAAAATTATTTATTTAAATCATTTTAAAAAACAGCATGGTGACCCCTCTATTTTTGATAACCAGTTATGATAAAGCTGACAGCTGACAAAGAACAGCCCCATGTAATTTTTAAAAATTATTTATTTATTTTTAGGACTGACACTGGCTGATGAATAATCAGCTGGCATAGGCTGATGGGAATAGTACTCTCTCATTGCCCAATGCCTGCCATTGGTCGAAATAATCTTACTGCCAATCAGTGCCTGTGTTTGTTGGATGATAGCATGGCAAACAATGGATCATCGGGTACCCCATTTATCTGAATGGGGTTTGGGATCAGGTTCGGGTACCGTTCTGGTAACCCAACCGACCTGTTCTTAGATGTTTGAACAAACCCACCGGCCCCGAACATCTACCCATCACTAATTATTAGATTTGTAAGGTGGCAACATTTACTATCCTTGCATTCTTAATGCCATGTGGTCAAAGCCACCACATAGCCCTAAACTAAAACATCAAAAACTTTTCACCTGAATACAAACAAAAATGTAAAGTTTTCAGAAAATGAATATTACAAATTCTGCCTAAAATCCTTTGAGCCTGAAGGGTGCCAACTCCATATTAATGTAAGCACAGCCCAAAACAGAAGGAAAAGAAGGCTCTGGGAGCTGATTTAAAGAGTGACAATTTTGACACCAGGCCAAAGCAGTCAACGATATAAAATGTTGTCTCTTTAAAGTGCCATGTGACACAAGTAAAAAATAAAAAAAAGATTAAAAAAAATAATAAAAATACGAATAGGAAACTCACTAAGCAGTATGGGCGATTTTGGCGCCGTGGAAATAATACCCAAATCTCAGGCCAAATTTGAAATGAAAATGAACGTGATCTGTCATACGGGGCTGTTTTTCTAAGGCAGAATATATATTTTTGGACGCTGGCAAAGCAATTACTCAAATTAAGGCAACTGGAAAAATAAACACTGGTGAAAAAAATGCTGTTAGTTTTTTTTTTCTTCAAGTATATTGGTTTAAAGGAGTGTGGCTCAGTTAACTCTTGAATTCCCGCAGCTGAGGGGGGAGTTATACTTGGATAGTGAGCCCCAGGAACACCCGTCTTTGCTGGCTAGGGTTCCATCTCTTTAGCTCTAAGCACCATACGAGGGTTTTTTGCTTATTTTCCATGTGAAACGTGGCAGCGCATAGGAGGTAATGTGGGGATCTGTGATCCCTCTTAAGCTTTTTGAGGTGTGTTGTCTGGTGTGTTATGTGACATTGAAAATAACTCCCCGGCCAGATGTTACTGCAGAGTTTTGGGCTACTAATTCCTACTGAATATTATGTTCCTGATGTTTTGCTGATTTAAAGGGACTTTTTTTCAGGGTTTTTTTTCTATGTTCCTGCATTTAAAGGAGTTGCCCCAACTTAGCAAGTTGCTCCACAGTCTTGCTGGGGGTCCTACCAATGGGATTCCCACCATTCCCAAGAATGGAGCTCTGAAATGGCAGTTTTAATGGAGCAATGGACCCCACTGATTCTGAGAATGGGACTCTGCGATGCTACTCCCATGCTTGACCACCACTCTATTCATTGCCGATGGGACTGCCAAAAGATAGACAAGTACAATGCTACCTACTGCAGTCCCATACATTACAAATGGAGCGGTGATGCACACACGCTGTTGTTGCTTCATTCAACTAGTAAAATTCAGTGCTTCAGTCTCAAATAGTGAGGTCCCCGAAGGTAACACCCACCAGCCATCATTAAGTTATCATCTATACTGGGAAAAGTCCTTCAAGGATGCTTAACTTGAAAGTGTAAACCAAGACCAACACAAGCTGGCATATTGAGATATCGTCAATCCACTCTACTATCACTACCTGGCACTTTCCTAGAAGGGGACTAGACAAAGTAATCATGAATGAGCTCCCTCATCATTCCTCCTTGGCGTCTGAATCTCAGCGCAGCGAGCATGATGACTTCGCTTCATAGCACCTGCTGCGCTGAGATGTGTGGTGATTCAGACCACTCAGAGCTGCGGGGGAACGAGGAGGATAGGTGAGTATTGTATTTTTTTATATTGTGATGGGCATAATATTGTATGGAGGACTATGGGGAGTGATTTATACTAGATAGAAGACTATGAAAGTGCATTATGCAATATGGAGGACTACTGGGGCTGCATTATACTATATGGAGGCCTATGGGCAATGCATTATACTCTGTTGAGGACTACGCAGAGTGCCTTCTACTATATGGATGACTCTGGGGAGAGTATTATACTATATGGAAAACTATGGGGGGACATTATACCACATGAAGGATTATGTGGAGCGATTATGGGGAGCAAATTATACTGTAAAGAGGACTATTGGTAGTACATTATACTATATGGAGTACTATTGGGAGTGTATTATACTATATGGAAAACTATGGGAAGTGCATTATGCTATATGGAGGACTATGTGGAGTGCATTTAGACTACACTCACCGGCCACTTTATTAGGTACACCATGCTAGTAACGGGTTGGACCCCCTTTTGCCTTCAGAACTGCCTCAATTCTTCGTGGCATAGATTCAACAAGGTGCTGGAAGCATTCCTCAGAGATTTTGGTCCATATTGACATGATGGCATCACACAGTTGCCGCAGATTTGTCGGCTGCACATCCCAAAGATGCTCCATACAAGGCAGGATGGATCCATGCTTTCATGTTGTTTACGCCAAATTCTGACCCTACCATCCGAATGTCGCAGCAGAAATCGAGACTCATCAGACCAAGCAACGTTTTTCCAATCTTCTACTGTCCAATTTCGATGAGCTTGTACAAATTGTAGCCTCAGTTTCCTGTTCTTAGCTGACAGGAGTGGTACCCGGTGTGGTCTTCTGCTGCTGTAGCCCATCTGCCTCAAAGTTCGACGCACTGTGCGTTCAGAGATGCTCTTAGGCCTACCTTGGTTGTAACGGGTGGCGATTTGAGTCACTGTTGCCTTTCTATCAGCTCGAACCAGTCTGCCCATTCTCCTCTGACCTCTGGCATCAACAAGGCATTTCCGCCCACAGAACTGCCGCTCACTGAATTTTTTTTCTTTTTCGGACCATTCTCTGTAAACCCTAGAGATGGTTGTGCGTGAAAATCCCAGTAGATCAGCAGTTTCTGAAATACTCAGACCAGCCCTTCTGGCACCAACAACCATGCCACGTTCAAAGGCACTCAAATCACCTTTCTTCCCCATACTGATGCTCGGTTTGAACTGCAGGAGATTGTCTTGACCATGTCTACATGCCTAAATGCACTGAGTTGCCGCCATGTGATTGGCTGATTAGAAATTAAGTGTTAACAAGAAGTTGGACAGGTGTACCTAATAAAGTGGCCAGTGAGTGTATATGGAAGGCTATGGGGATTGCATTATACCATACATAGGACTATGGGGACTGCATTATACTATATGGAGGACTATTGGGGATGCATTAACCTATATGGAGGACTATAGGGAGTGCATTATACTATATAGAATACTATGGGGTGTGCATTATACTATATGAATGAACCATGGGGATGAATTATGCTATATGGAGGACTATGGGCTGTGCATTATACCGTATTCAGGACTAAGGGGGTGCATTATCTTGTATGTAGGACAATGGGGTGTGTATTATACTATATAGACAAGCATAGGGTTGCATTATACTATATGGAGTACTATGGGGAGTGCATTATACTATATGAAGGATTATGGGTTGCAGTATACTATATGGAGGACTATGAGGCCCATTATTCTATATGGAGGTCTATGTGAGGGCCATTAGAATATTTGGAGGGCTATGTGGGTGCCATTATAATACTTGGAGGGCTATGTGGGGACTATTATATTAGTTTGAGGGCTATGTGGGAGACTTTTTACTTTATGAAGTAAAATGCTAAGGAAGAGAGAAAAGCGCAATCTGGTCTTATCAAGTTAAATAATTTTTAAAGATTAAAGGTTATGCTAACCTTAATGTTGTGTGATCACAACATAATCAGAAGTCATGTAATCCCAACTGTGTATATGAGTGCTGTTCATGTAAAGTACAGGAGAAGCTTTGTAGTTTATTTTTTTCCTTTATCTATCCGCAAAAACACTGATGACACACTTATGATAAAAATTGACACACTGATGACACAATGATGGCTCACTAATGACACACCGATGACACGATGATGACAAAAATGGACACAATGATGACACAATTATGTCACACTGATGGCACACTGATGGCACAATGATGTCACACTAATGACACACTGATGACACAAGTATGACAAACTGATGACACAATGATGACACAATGATGTCACACTGATGAAACAATGATGACACACTGATGACATATTGATGGCACGCTGATGACACACTGATGATACAATTATGTCACACTGATGTCACATTGATGACACAATTGTCACACTGATGTCACACTGATGACACAATTATGTCACACTGATGACACACTGATGACACAATTATGTCACACTGATTGATGACACACTGATGACACAATTATGTCACACTGATGACACAATTATGTCACACTGATTGATGACACACTGATGACCCAATGATGACGCATCTATGTCCCACTGATTGCTGACAGTTATGTCACACTGGTGTCACAGTGATAACACAATGATGACACACTGATGACACAATTATGTCACACTGATGTCACACTGATGACACAATTATGTCACACTGACTGATGGTTCACTGATGACATAATTATGTCACACTAATGTCACACTGATAACACAATGATGACACAATTATAGCACACTGATGTCACACTGATGTCACACTAATGACGCAATTATGACAAACTGATGACAAAATGATGACACACTGATGTCACACTGATGACACAATGATGACACAATTATGACAAACTGATGACACAATGATGGCATAATGATGTCACACTGATGACACAATGATGACACACTGATGACAATGATGGCACGCTGATGACACACTGATGACACAATTATGTCACACTGATGTCACACTGATGTCACACTGATGACAATGATGACAATGATGACACACTGATGACACAATGATGACACACTGATGACACACTGATGACACAATTATGTCACACTAATGACACAATTATGTCACACTGATTGATGACACACTGATGACACAATGATGACACAATTATGTCACACTGATTATTGACAGTTATGTCACTCTGATGTCACAGTTATAACACAATGATGACACACTGATGACACAATTATGTCACACTGATGTCACACTGATGATACAATTTTGTCACACTGATTGATGGCCCACTGATGACACAATTATGTCACACTAATGTCACACTGATAACACAATGATGACACAATTATAGAACACTGATGTCACACTGATGTCACACTAATGACACACTGATGACACAATTATGACAAACTGATGACACAATGATGACACTGATGTCACACTGATGGCACACTGATGACACAATGATGACAAACTGATGACACAATGATGTCACACTGATGACACAATGATGACACAATGATGACATAATGATGGCACGCTGATGACACACTGATGACACAATTATGTCACACTGATTGATGACACACTGATGACACACTGATGACACAATTATGTCACACTGATTGATGGCCCACTGATGACACAATTATGTCACACTAATGTCACACTGATAACACAATGATGACACAATTGTGTCACACTGATGACACAATTATGGCACACTGATGTCACACTGATGACACAATTATTTCATACTGATGTCACACTGATCACACATTTATGTCACACTGATAACAGAATTATGTCACACTGATGACACAATGATGTCAAACTGTTGACACAATGATGACACGCTGATGACACACTGATGACACAATTATGTCACACTGATGTTACACTGACACACTGATGTCACACTGATGACACGCTGATGACACACTGATGTCACACTGATGACATAATTATGTCACACTGATATCACACTGATGGTACACTGATGACACAATGATGACAATTATGTCACACTGATGACACACTGACACAATGATGAAACAATTATGTCACACTGATGTCACACTGATGACACAATGATGACAATTATATCACACTGATGACACAACGATGACACACTGATGACACAATGATGACACGCTGATGACACACTGATGACACAATGTCACACTGATGACACAATTTTGTCACACACAAATTGATGACATACTGATGCAAAACTCTGATGACACCGGTACCAGTTTTCACATATGTGTTTAGGACTGAAGGTGACTGTAACTGCAACGTCTGCGAGGGATGCAAACTGTGTGGAAAAACTCAGCAGTAAATGTCTTAAAATCTATACGAGTTGCGAGATAATATGTCATGGACTTTGCCGCACATTTAATCCACTTTGGAGTGTTCCCATGTTGCGTTTATGCAGCATTTTTTCAGAGTATTTGGTGAGATTTTAATGTTGCAGATTTTCTGTAGCATTTCTGCACCTATTAGGTGAATTACTTGCCTTTATTCGTTGTGTTTCATCACGTTTTTGATGCTGTTTTTTTGGCTCTTTTTGGTGTGCCATGTTGTAAATAAAGCTGCTTTGTTTTTGATACTTCCTGGTATTTTGGCTTTAACAAAACTTTATTGACAGTCATGTGCTGATTACATGTGTTTTTGTTGCTTTTCTGCTGCTGAAACACACTGAAAAAGCATAAAAAATGGTAAAGTGATCGGCATGTGACTATGAATAAAGTTTAGTCAAAGCCAAATACCAGGAGGTATCAAAAATAAAGCAGCTTTATTTACAACATGACACTCCAAAAAGAGACAAAAACTACAACGTCAAAAACGCTAAGAAAAATCATAAAGGAACCTAACTTACCTTATAGGCATTAAAAGCTCACCAAAAGCTAATTGTTGGAAATCTGGACGTACTATGTTGGTCAATTTCCTCATGGATCCCGTGCAGGTTTTTCATGATGATTGCGATCGGTAAAATAAGTAAAACCATCAGAATAGAAAACCTTGCAGCATTGAAGTATTTTTAATTTATATTTAACCCATCTATACATTTTTTAAAATCTCAGAAAGTAGTAAAGTTTAGAGGTTTATTGAGTATTTTATGCTGTTAGATTTTTTTTTAATATTACCAATCACTCATTTAAGGCTATGTTCACACGTTGCATGTTTGCTGCAATTTTTAAGCTTGTTTTGCCTTCAGAAAAAACGCAACATGTGAACATAGCCTTAAGACAGTTTTTTTTTTGTCCCTGTAGTATTTTTTCTTTTTGATTGGTTTTAGTGTTGACACATTGTTGTTTGTTTTGCCGACAGTACATTTTATGTGCACTATTGACGGTGCCTCGCTCTCTGTGTGGTTCTTCTGCCTCGCTGCTACCCTCTACTGTCCTTTTGGGATTTTCCTGTCCTTTATATTTCAACCAATCCCCTTTTTATCCTAACAAACTTTTCCTAATTTTTTTTTTCAGCTCCTGCCATCAAAATGATTTGCTGCTCCTGCCTTCCCTCATCTAAGGTTACGGCCATTGTCCTGCAGTGAATCATGTTTATACTACTGTTTTTTGAGCTCCTGTTTATTTATTTTGCATTTTTTTCGTTATAATAGAAATCAGATGTGGGGCTGTTTATTGTAGCCGATGCCGGAGTACGAGCGCTCGCTCTAATTAAATGAGAGCAGCCCCCACTCCCTTTTTTTTTTGGGGGGGGGAGAAAAGGGGAGCGAGACACAATTTTGTAACTACTTCAAATTAAACCCTTGTTTGTTTTCATTTCATCAGGGAGAAGGGCTGGGGTGTGACCGCATAATGGAATTTGGGGAGAAGTTTCAGAGCGAGGAGATATTATTTTTGGTGAGAGAAGAAAGGGTGCCATTTACACACTACTGCACAGTAGCAGAACGCAAGGGGCTGTGGGTGCAATGTGGAGTCCAAAAACGGCCGCTGCCAAAAAAACAAAGTCGGGTCTTTTTTTTTTTAGGGAGATTATTTCCAAATTTAATGTAATTTTTTACGATAATCTGATATGGCCTCATTAAACTCTCCGTTCGTTTAAAGACTATAAAGCACAAAGAGATTAATTCTCCACCTTAACAAACAATCAGAAGTTTTAAACAAGTTTTACCAAACTTTATCCATCCAGCGTCTCTGACTCCTGATATATTCTAAGGAGACGGTCGATTCCCAAAACATTTTCATTTACCCTTATGAATTAGATTTATTAAATTAACCACCTTTGTGGGCCTTTTTTTTAAATTAATGGAAATACCTGGATAAAAATCTAGGTTTCATTAAAAATTTAGCATCAGGCTTTTTGTTTTCCTGCACAATCAACTTTTAATACTTTCTGTGGTTAAAAATCAGCTGAGAGGAGCTCAGACTGTCATAGTAAGCTCACTGATGGATTCTTAGTTAGCCCATTCTGCAGTCAGCAATAGACAACGCAACACAGAGGCTATAGGAGGCAAACAGTGCAACATTTTTAATCAAACTCGATTGCAAAAATGATTTTTAGCCCCAAATACAAGCATTTAAGTAGATAAAAAATAGTCCCCAAGAACGGAAAACCCCAGTTAACCCTTTGCCTTGTATGAACATGAAGTGCTCAAAGGGTGTTCCCCAACAATGAAAATTGGATCGGTGATTACGGTACTTGCAGATCGCTATGGTTCTAACTAGTGGGACTTTTCTTGATTTCAAGAAGTCAGCTTGGACATAGGAGGGTATAGAGAGCGCAATACTTTTATTTGGCCTCTCCCACTGTCCATTGAGTCAACTGACGTATGCACATTAGGCACACTTGTATAAAATAAGCACATGCTAATACATAATACACACATATTGCGCATGTATATATATATAGTACACACAAGAATATGTAACAGACGCACATACATACATCAAACTTATATACACTTTTGTATTTTTGTGGTGCACTTATTCTGATGACTAGAAACATTTTCTTTATTTTTTCGCTAATGGTTGTAATTATTCAATAATATTTTCTATGTAAGCTTTACTATATGAGATCTTGATTTTTACAAGACAAGCTATAATTATTTAGCCATTTTGCAAAACATGCAAAAAAAACAGTCATGACATTTTTTAAGCCATTCACCAATCCCTGAAAATAATCTGTTCACTGTCGGTCACATAAATGAATGTATACAATTTACATACTTGCGCGATCATGTGCTGACTGTATTATAACCCAGTATACACAGAGTGACTGCAGACAATTTTTTAGAACCATGAAAAAACTTTTAAAAATGTGATTACTGTGGCTAGGCATACAGCTGTGGGCTGATATTAAAAGCCTAGGAAGGGGCTATGGATATTGGCCCCCTCCTTGCTAAAAACATCAGCTCTCAGCAGTCCCAGAAATGGTACATCCATAAGATGCCCCAATTCTGGCACTTGGCCTTGCTCTTCCCACTTGCCCTGGTGCAGTGATAATATTTTGGTTGATGTCACCACTGTATTGTCAGGTGACATCAAAGCCCAGGGGTTAGTAATGACCTATTACTAACCCCATAGTGATATTATAAAAAAAATACACACCCTGAATAAAGTCCTTCATTTTAAATAGTGACACAGACTACTTTAATGAATCCGAATTTACCAAAAACACGTATATTCACATCCATGCCCAATCCATTGAAGCCAATGTCTACTGGAACAGAATTGAAATAATAAATGACTATGTTCCTCACATGTCCGCCGAGAAGATAATGCATTTGTCCAGCTCTGCTACATCTAGATGGCAGTCTACATTGCTGCATGATGCAACTATACAGCCTGCCATCCAGCAGAGACACTGAGTTGCGCATGCTTGCTCAGTTCAGTGCCTCGCGGTGAACTCCTTTCACCTCACTAATGTCACTGCGAGTGCGAGAAAGTTCACACTCTCGCAGTGCCGTCAGAAAGGTCCTGGGTAGTGTTGAGCATTCCGATGCTGCAAGTATCGGGTATCGGCCGATACTTGCTGTATCGGAATTCCGATACCGGGATTCCGATACTCTTGTGGTATCGGGTATCGGGTATCGGAACAACATTAATGTTAAAATGTGTAAAATAGAGAATTAAAATAAAAAATATCGCTATACTCACCTGTCCGACGCAGCCGGGACCTCAGCGCAGGAACCGGCAGCGTTGTTTGTTTAAAATTCCCGCTTTTACATGGTTACGCGAAGTCCCGGCTTGTGATTGGTCAGGGCGGCCATGTTGCCGGGCCGCGGACCAATCACAGCAAGCCGTGACGAAAATACGTCACGGCTTGCTGTGATTGGTCCGCGTCCCGGCAACATGGCCGCCATTAACCAATCACAAGCCGTGACGTCACGGGAGGCTGGAAACGCGCTCATTTTAAAAAGGGCGCGTGTCCAGCCTCCCGTGACGTCACGGCTTGTGATTGGTTGCGTCGCGGTCAACCAATCACAAGCCGGGAGGCTGGACACGCGCCCATTTCAAAATGAGCGCGTCCAGCCTCCCGGCTTGTGATTGGTTGATCGCGGCGCAACCAATCACAAGCCGTGACGTCACGGGAGGCTGGACACGCGCCCATTTCAAAATGAGCGCGTCCAGCCTCCCGGCTTGTGATTGGTTGATCGCGGCGCAACCAATCACAAGCCGTGACGTCACGGGAGGCTGGACACGCGCCCATTTCAAAATGAGCGCGTCCAGCCTCCCGGCTTGTGATTGGTTGATCGCGGCGCAACCAATCACAAGCCGTGACGTCACGGGAGGCTGGACACGCGCCCATTTCAAAATGAGCGCGTCCAGCCTCCCGGCTTGTGATTGGTTGATCGCGGCGCAACCAATCACAAGCCGTGACGTCACGGGAGGCTGGACACGCGCCCATTTCAAAATGAGCGCGTCCAGCCTCCCGGCTTGTGATTGGTTGATCGCGGCGCAACCAATCACAAGCCGTGACGTCACGGGAGGCTGGACACGCGCCCATTTTAAAATGAGCGCGTGTCCAGCCTCCCGTGACGTCCCGGCTTGTGATTGGTCAGGGCGGCCATATTGCCGGGACGCGGACCAATCACAGCAAGCCGTGACGTAATTTCGTCACGGCTTGCTGTGATTGGTCCGCGTCCCGGCAACATGGCCGACCTGACCAATCACAAGCCGGGAATTCACGTAACCAAGTAATAGCGCGATTTTTAAACAAACAACGCTGCCGGTTCCCTCGCTGAAGTCCCGGCTGCGTCGGACAGGTGAGTATAGCGATATTTTTTATTTTAATTCTTTCTTTTACACATTTATATGGTTCCCAGGGCCTGAAGGAGAGTTTCCTCTCCTTCAGACCCTGGGAACCATCAGGGATACCGTCCGATACATGAGTCCCATTGACTTGTATTGGTATCGGGTATCGGTATCGGATTGGATTCCGATACTGTGACGGTATCGGCCGATACTTTCCGATACCGATACTTTCAAGTATCGGACGGTATCGCTCAACACTAGTCCTGGGAGTTCACAGCGAGTACTGTGTTAAAAGTTCTAATGGTGCTCAGAGCAAGCACGCGCAGCTCTGCAACCATGCAGCCTGCCACCTAGATGTAGCAGAGCAAGATGCATCAAGGGACAAATGAATTATCTTCTCGACGGACAGATTAGGAATATGCGTCACGCTCGTGCCCAGACTGGTTGGCGCGGGCGTGTGGGGGTGTGGCCCCACTGGACCACAGACCAGACTTCCCTGGAAGGGGCGTAACTAAGTAGCTTCCTTGGTATTCGCTGGAGCCTCTGATGGTGAGGTCAGACTTGTGCAGCAAGAAGCTACCAGGTGCTACTCCAGGGTGGTGTCTGGCTGTGGCTGCTGATCCCACCGGAGAACAGAACATAGACAGGCAAGCGGGCACAGCTGGCACTCTGGCAGACAGGCGGGCACGGCTGGGACACAGGCAGTCGGACGGGTACAGCAGAGACACTGGCAGCCGGGCATGGCTGACTCTCTGGTAGGCAGGTACGGGTGGCTCTCTGGCAGGACAGGAGGACAAGGCTGGTACACTGGAAGAACCGGTAGGGACCGGTCTGAAGGCTGGTATGTAAAACAGGTAAGAACCTTTTCAGACAGGAGGACTTATGAATAGGAAGAGAAAGACCGCAAGAGCGGATGCTGCAGAGCGAAAGCACAGGAGCTAGAGCCGAGAACAGAGACGCAGGAGGCGGAGCCAGAAGCCAAGTGCAGAAATGCAGGAGGCGGAGCCAAGTGCAGAAACGCAGGAGGCAGAGCCTCGTGCAGAATCGCAGGAGGCGGAGCCAAGTGCAGAAACACAGGAGGCGGAACCAAGAGCAAGAGACGTAGAAGCGCAAGGAGCAGAGCCAGGTGGAACCGCAAGGAGCGGAGCTGCAGAGTGAGAGCTGAGCGGAGCCACAGAGCAAAGCCACAGAGTGCAGAGGAAGGTCAGAATGCAGAGCAAAGCTACAGAGAGCAGAACGGAGAGCAAAGCTACAGAGTGCAGAGCTGAGAGCAGAGCAAGACACAGAGTGCAGAGCTGAGAGCAAAGCCACAGTGCAGAGCTGAGAGCAGAGCAATGTCAGAGTGCAGAGCAAGACACAGAGTGCAGAGCCCAGAGCAAAACCACAGAGAGCAGAGCAAGGTCACAGAATGCAGAGCAAGGAGCAAACCAAGGTCACAGAGAGCAGAGCAAAACAAGACACAGCAGGGAAAGGAAACCAAGGCAGGGATATAAACGGACACAGGAACAGAACTAGGCTAAGACAAAGTCAGGAACAGGACAAGGCACAGAGACATGGACACAAGCCAGAGTACGACGCCCCTCTGGGTGGCAGATATAGGCCAGGGTACGAAGCCCCACTGGATGGCAAACACAGGACACAGACCAGGGTACAACGCCCCCCCTGGGTGGCAGACACAAGATTAACAGAGACAGATCCTGGCACCTCAGCAGCAAAGAACTGACTGAGGGAGTAAGTTGCACAGGCCCCCACCAATGGGTGGGAAGGTCTTAAATACAGGAAGCCTCATGGCCTCATGGCAATTGGCCGGGGACACCTTAGCAAGGTGCACACAGTCTCAATAAGACACAGAAGTTGCTGGCGCCGCCCCCCTATGCACACAGACAGAGCATGCACAGAGCAAACAGCAGACATGAGGCACACAGCATGGAGCTGGCAGCAGAGAGAAGTCACAACAAGGACCAGAGAAGTGAGTTTGAGTGCAATGCAGGTGAGGGATGGGAGGCCATGCAGTGATGCCAGCAGGGTTGCTACAATATGGTTGTTTATTATTTTAATTCTGTTACAGGAGACGTTGGCTTCAGTGGATTGGGCTTGGAGGTGAGTATAGCTGGTTTGTTTTAACTTGGATTAATTAAAGGAGCCTGTATGATTATTTCAATTAAATGACTTTATTCTGAGTGTGTGTTTTTTTATACAGTATCACTATGGGGTTACTAACCTCTGGGTTTGATGTCACGTGACAATATAAAAGTGACATTAACCCTCCCCAACTATCACCTCACTTGCCACTGCACCAGAGCAAGTGGGAAGAGTGAGTCTAAGTGCCAAATTTGCAGTATCTTATGGATGTATCTTTTCTGAGTCCGCTAAGAGTTGTTGTTTTTAGCCTTGGGGGCCAGTATCCATGGTCACTTCTATATTATTATTATATATATTATTATATATATGTATATTATTATCAGCCAGCAGCTGTCTGCATAGCCTTTGCTGATTAATTAATAGGGAGACCCTACATAATATTTTTTTGGGGTCCCCCATTTTAATAACCAGGAAAGGCTAAGTATACAGCTATGAGTTGATATTAACCCCTTCCTGACATCCGACGTACTATCCCGTCGAGGTGGGGTGGGCCCCCATGACCGCCGACGGGATAGTACGTCATGCCCTTTAATGCGACACCGCGACTTAAGTCGCGGTGATCGCATTAAAATTCCGACGCCATCTCACCTGGGGGAAGATGGCCTCGGCATTTCGGGGTATGGCGCCGCCCCCCCGGCCTCCCGATCGCTGTGATTGGCTGTTCAATTCTGAACAGCGAATCACAGCCTTTCTCACTGTTTCAGCCAATCAGATTGGCTGAAACAGTGAGGTCCCAGGCTAGGATCGAGTACCGATGTACTCGATCCTGGGGCCGGTGCCTGGCAACGCCAGGCACCGACCAAAACCCCCCGGATTGGCGCGATCGACGATCACATCGATCGCGCCAATCGCAGGGCACAGCGGCGGTATTACCGCGCTGTGCCCTGCCTGGACCGGCGCCCCCTCTGCCCTGCCCTGCCTCCTCATCGGTCCGGATCCTGCAGCTGATTGGCGCGATCGATGTGATCGTCGATCGCGTCAATCAGGGCACAGACCCGCCGCATTGGCGCGATCGACGATCACATCGATCGCGCCAATGGCGGGGCACAGCGGCGGTGTTACCGCGCTGTGCCCTGCTTGAATATAACTGCCTGGGCCCTGCCTCATCTCCCTGCCACCTCCGGATAGAGGGCACAGCAGCGGTGTGCCCGCGCTGTGCCCTGATGGTGACCTGGGGGTGACCTACCGGTCACCTGCCGGTCACCTACTGGTGACCTGCCGGTGACCTGCCTATGATCGGAGCTGTGAGCTCCGATCATAGGCTGGTGCCTAGCAACACCGGCGTCACCAGGGCCTCCCCTGATTGGTGGGATCGATGTGATCATCGATCCCACCAATCACAGGTCACAGCAGCGGTGTGTGACCGCTCTGTGACCTGTCTCACCTGTCCCTGACCTGTCTGACCGCTCTTCAGGAATCCTCACACTTGGTGAGGGTTCCTGCAGAGCGGTCACGCTGTCAGATCCCCCTCCTGTGCTGAGACTTGTGGTGCCACAGTAGCCTGTGACACCATAATTCTCGCTAAAAAACAAAAGAAAGAAGACAGAAGAAAGAAAACAGAAGAAAGAAGACAGACTACAACCGTAAGTGTTGATACCCCGATCCCGGCCCGATCTTTCTTACCCCCCCCATCCCCCCTTACCCCCCCCCATCCCCCCTTACCCCCATCCCCACTTCCCCCTCCACCCTCACTGCGCCACGTCCGTCCGTGCCCAAATTTAGCAGCCGCCGAGCGTTGATTGGTGACGCAGTTCACCGATCAACACTCGTGCTCTTTTCTTTTTCACCCCCCTTAGTGCCGCCGAGCGTTGATTGGTGACGCAGTTCACCGATCAACACTCGTGCTCACTTTTCTCCTCCACATCCCCGTCCACGCACCCCGCCGCTGCGTCTGAACCCGTGCCTTTCGTTTCGTGTTTTTTTTTTCCACATCCCCTTGCGCGCACCCCGCCGCTGCGTCTGAACCCGTGCCTTTCGTTTCTTTTTTTTTTTTTCCACATCCCCTTGCGCGCACCCCGCCGCTGCGTCTGAACCCGTGCCTTTCGTTTCTTTTTTTTTTTTTCCACATCCCCTTGCGCGCACCCCGCCGCTGCGTCTGAACCCGTGCCTTTCGTTTCTTTTTTTTTTTTTCCACATCCCCTTGCGCGCACCCCGCCGCTGCGTCTGAACCCGTGCCTTTCGTTTCTTTTTTTTTTTTTCCACATCCCCTTGCGCGCACCCCGCCGCTGCGTCTGAACCCGTGCCTTTCGTTTCTTTTTTTTTTTTTCCACATCCCCTTGCGCGCACCCCGCCGCTGCGTCTGAACCCGTGCCTTTCGTTTCGTGTTTTTTTTTTCCACATCCCCTTGCGCGCACCCCGCCGCTGCGTCTGAACCCGTGCCTTTCGTTTCGTGTTTTTCGTTTCTTTTTTTTTCCCACATCCCCGTCCGCGCACCCAGCCGCCGCCGCCGCCGAACTTTGATAAGTGACTCGGTTCACTTATCAGAGCTCTCGTGCCTGGCGTTTTTTCCACATCCCCATTCACACACCCAGCAGGCGCCGAACTTTGATAAGTGACGCAGTTCACTTATCAGAGCTAGGGCCTGCTGTTTTAGACTTTTCCTTTCACAGGTAGTTTTTTTCCCTATTTGCTTTTTTTCTTTTAGCTTTTACTTTTCAGAAGTTTGCACCAAACACTATCCCCCCCACACGTACACACAGTTCCAATAAATTGCACCCAAGCACCATACTCACACAAAAAATGTCCCGTTCGTCCCGTTCGTCCCGTTCGCCCCGTTCGTCCCAGCAGCGCTATTCAGCAGAGGAGGCATATTCTTTTCTTGCCTCCGACACTGATAGCGAGGGAGAGGATCCCACATTCCTTTACTCGTCAGATTCTTCATCCTCTTCCTCCTCCTCCTCCCCCTCCTCCTCATCTTCCTCCTCGGGTCCTGCGGAACCGCCTCGCAGACGCCCCAGGAGAGAAGATGACGCAGCACCCACTCCTGAAGATGAACCAGCGCGCCCTTCTTCGGACCCCATGTGGACCTCGCCCCCCGAAAATTACGAGCCACTGATTCCTGATTTTGTGGCAGAATCAGGAATCAGGTTTGACACCACCGGCCTCACAGAAATAGACTTTTTCAAAGTCTTTTTCTCTGAGGATTTTATTAACCTCATGGTGGAGCAAACTAATTTGTACGCTCGGCAATTTTTGGAGCAAAACCGCGGTTCATCATTTTCTAACTGGTCTCCTGTAGACGCAGTAGAAATGATGCAGTTTTGGGGCCTGGTCCTCCACATGGGGATCGTGAAGAAGCCAGAACTTCGGCAATATTGGAGTGTGGATATTTTATATAACACTCCAGTGTGCCGAATGGTCATGGCTCGGACGCGTTTTGAGGCCATCCACAAATTCCTGCATTATTCCGATAATGCACAGTGTCCCGCACGAGATGACCCCAATTTTGACCGTCTCTTCAAAGTTCGGCCGGTCATCGAACACTTCAGCAAAAAGTTTGCTGAAGTGTACGTGCCCAAAAGGGACATCTGTGTGGATGAGTCCTTGGTTCATTTTAAGGGGCGGCTCAGATTCCGTCAATACCTGCCCAGCAAAAGGGCCAGGTACGGAATCAAACTCTACAAGCTGTGTGAGAGTACCTCAGGGTACACCCACAGCTTTAGAGTTTACGAAGGGAAGGACAGCAGGATTGAACCGCCTGAGTGTCCCCCTGTCTTGGGAGTGAGTGGGAAAATAGTGTGGGATTTGGTGCACCCACTGCTGGATAAAGGTTATCACCTCTACACCGATAACTTTTATTCCAGCATCCCACTCTACAAATCCCTCTCTGCGCGAGGTACCGCAGCCTGCGGTACTGTCCGCAAAAATCAGAGAGGCCTCCCGAAGACGCTACTTGGGCAGATGCTCAGAAAAGGTGAGAGCAAAGCCCAATGTAGCGACCACCTGCTGGTGGTCAAGTACAAGGACAAGAGGGATGTCCTTCTGTTGACCACCATACACGGTGATGGCAGCGCCCTCAGCACTGTACGGGGTACCTCTACACAGGTCTGCAAACCGGACTGTGTACTGGGGTACAACAAAAACATGGGGGGCGTTGATCTCTCCGATCAACTCCTCCAACCGTACAGTGCTTTGAGGAAGGCCAAGGTGTGGTACAAAAAGCTGTCGGTGTACATCGTACAAATGGCAATGCTTAACGCTTTCCTGCTGTCACGATGTGCACGCCACACCGATACGACGTACCTTCAGTTCCAGGAGGTAGTGGTTAAGGCCCTGATGTTTGGCACGAGGGAAGGAGCGGGCCCCAGTACTTCCGGAACTGAGGGTGCTCGTATTGTACCAGGTCAGCATTTTCCGGGGGTGGTCCCGCCAACTGGTAGAAAAGGTAAGCCGCAAAAAAGGTGCCGAGTGTGCTACAAACGAGGAGTACGCAAGGACACCATCTATCAATGCGACACCTGCCCCGACAAACCTGGCCTGTGTATGAAGGACTGCTTCAAATTGTACCACACCTCCATGCACTACTAATTAGGAACCAGTAGATTCGTTCCAAAGAGGTAAGTTCCATGGGGGTCTAGGTTCCAAAATGATGTCACTTGTGGGTTTTTTTTACTGTTTAGGCACATCAGGGGCTCTGCAAACGGAACATGACGCCCTCAGAACCAGTCCATCAAAGTCTGCATTCCAAATCGTCACTGCTTCCCTTCTGAGTCCCGAAGTGCCCAAACAGTTTTTTCCCACATATGGGGTACCAGCGTACTCAGAACAAAATGGACAGCAACTTTTGGGGTCCAATTTCTCTTGTTACCCTTGGGAAAATAAAAAATTGGGGACTGAAAGATCATTTTTGTGGGGAAAAAATAGGATTTTTTATTTTCACGCCCGGGCGTTATAAACTTTCGTGAAGCACTTGGGGGATAAAAGTGCTCACGACACATCTAGATAAGTTCCCTAGGGGGTCTAGTTTCCAAAATGGGGTCACTTATGGGGGGTTTCTACTGTTTAGGCACATCAGGGGCTCACCAAATAGAACATGATGCCCGCAGACAATTCCATCAAAGTCTGCATTCCAAAAACGTCACTTCTTCCCTTCCGAGCCCCGAAGTGTGCCCAAACAGTAGTTTTCTCCCACATATGTGGTACCAGCGTACCCAGGACAAATTGGACAACAACTTTTGGGGTCCAATTTCTCCTGTTACCCTTGGGAAAATAGAAAATTGGGGACTGAAAGATCATTTTTGTGGGGAAAAAATAGGATTTTTTATTTTCACGCCCGGGCGTTATAAACTTTCGTGAAGCACTTGGGGGATAAAAGTGCTCACGACACATCTAGATAAGTTCCCTAGGGGGTCTAGTTTCCAAAATGGGGTCACTTATGGGGGGTTTCTACTGTTTAGGCACATCAGGGGCTCACCAAATAGAACATGATGCCCGCAGACAATTCCATCAAAGTCTGCATTCCAAAAACGTCACTTCTTCCCTTCCGAGCCCCGAAGTGTGCCCAAACAGTAGTTTTCTCCCACATATGTGGTACCAGCGTACCCAGGACAAATTGGACAACAACTTTTGGGGTCCAATTTCTCCTGTTACCCTTGGGAAAATAGAAAATTGGGGACTGAAAGATCATTTTTGTGGGGAAAAAATAGGATTTTTTATTTTCACGCCCGGGCGTTATAAACTTTCGTGAAGCACTTGGGGGATAAAAGTGCTCACTACACATCTAGATAAGTTCCCTAGGGGGTCTAGTTTCCAAAATGGGGTCACTTATGGGGGGTTTCTACTGTTTAGGCACATCAGGGGCTCACCAAATAGAACATGATGCCCGCAGACAATTCCATCAAAGTCTGCATTCCAAAAACGTCACTTCTTCCCTTCCGAGCCCCGAAGTGTGCCCAAACAGTAGTTTTCTCCCACATATGTGGTACCAGCGTACCCAGGACAAATTGGACAACAACTTTTGGGGTCCAATTTCTCCTGTTACCCTTGGGAAAATAGAAAATTGGGGACTGAAAGATCATTTTTGTGGGGAAAAAATAGGATTTTTTATTTTCACGCCCGGGCGTTATAAACTTTCGTGAAGCACTTGGGGGATAAAAGTGCTCACGACACATCTAGATAAGTTCCCTAGGGGGTCTAGTTTCCAAAATGGGGTTACTTATGGGGGGTTTCCACTGTTTAGGCACATCAGGGGCTCGCCAAACACGACATGACATCCGATCTCAATTCCAGCCAATTTTAGCTTGAAAATGTCAAAGGGCGCTCCTTTCCTTCTGAGCCCTGCCATGCGCCCAAACAGTGGTTCCCCCCCACATATGGGGTATCAGCGTACTCAGGACAAAATGGACAACAACTTTTGGGGTCCAATTTCTCCTGCTACCCTTGAGAAAATAAAAAATTGGGGACTAAACGATCATGTTTGTCGAAAAAATGGGATTTTTTATTTTCACACCCGGGCGTTATAAACTTTCGTGAAGCACTTGGGGGATAAAAGTGCTCACGACACATCTAGATAAGTTCCTTAGGGGGTCTAGTTTCCAAAATGGGGTCACTTATGGGGGGTTTCCACTGTTTAGGCACATCAGGGGCTCGCCAAACACGACATGGCCTCCGATCTCAATTCCAGCCAATTTTAGCTTGAAAATGTCAAAGGGCGCTCCTACTCTTCTGAGCCCTGCCATGCGCCCAAACAGTGGTTCCCCCCCACATATGGGGTATCAGCCTACTCAGGACAAATTGGACAACAACTTTTGGGGTCCAATTTTTCCTGCTACCCTTGAGAAAATAAAAAATTGGGGACTAAACGATCATGTTTGTAGAAAAAATAGGATTTTTTATTTTCTCACCCGGGCGTTATAAACTTTCGTGAAGCACTTGGGGGATAAAAGTGCTCACCACACATCTAGATAAGTTCCTTAGGGGGTCTAGTTTCCAAAATGGGGTCACTTATGGGGGGTTTCCACTGTTTAGGCACATCAGGGGCTCGCCAAACACGACATGACATCCGATCTCAATTCCAGCCAATTTTAGCTTGAAAATGTCAAAGGGCGCTCCTTTCCTTCTGAGCCCTGTCATGCGCCCAAACAGTGGTTCCCCCCCACATATGGGGTATCAGCGTACTCAGGACAAATTGGACAACAACTTTTGGGGTCCAATTTCTCCTGCTACCCTTGAGAAAATAAAAAATTGGGGACTAAACGATCATGTTTGTAGAAAAAATGAGATTTTTTATTTTCACACCCGGGCGTTATAAACTTTCGTGAAGCACTTGGGGGATAAAAGTGCTCACGACACATCTAGATAAGTTCCTTAGGGGGTCTAGTTTCCAAAATGGGGTCACTTATGGGGGGTTTCCACTGTTTAGGCACATCAGAGGCTCGCCAAACACGACATGGCCTCCGATCTCAATTCCAGCCAATTTTAGCTTGAAAATGTCAAAGGGCGCTCCTACCATTCTGAGCCCTGCCATGCGCCCAAACAGTGGTTCCCCCCCACATATGGGGTATCAGCCTACTCAGGACAAATTGGACAACAACTTTTGGGGTCCAATTTTTCCTGCTACCCTTGAGAAAATAAAAAATTGGGGACTAAACGATCATGTTTGTAGAAAAAATAGGATTTTTTATTTTCTCACCCGGGCGTTATAAACTTTCGTGAAGCACTTGGGGGATAAAAGTGCTCACCACACATCTAGATAAGTTCCTTAGGGGGTCTAGTTTCCAAAATGGGGTCAATTATGGGGGGTTTCCACTGTTTAGGCACATCCGGGGCTCGCCAAACACGACATGGCCTCCGATCTCAATTCCAGCCAATTTTAGCTTGAAAATGTCAAAGGGCGCTCCTTTCCTTCTGAGCCCTGTCATGCGCCCAAACAGTGGTTCCCCCCCACATATGGGGTATCAGCGTACTCAGGACAAATTGGACAACAACTTTTGGGGTCCAATTTCTCCTGCTACCCTTGAGAAAATAAAAAATTGGGGACTAAACGATCATGTTTGTAGAAAAAATGAGATTTTTTATTTTCACACCCGGGCGTTATAAACTTTCGTGAAGCACTTGGGGGATAAAAGTGCTCACGACACATCTAGATAAGTTCCTTAGGGGGTCTAGTTTCCAAAATGGGGTCACTTATGGGGGGATTCCACTGTTTAGGCACATCAGGGGCTCGCCAAACACGACATGGCCTCCGATCTCAATTCCAGCCAATTTTAGCTTGAAAATGTCAAAGGGCGCTCCTATCCTTCTGAGCCCTGCCATGCGCCCAAACAGTGGTTCCCCCCCACATATGGGGTATCAGCCTACTCAGGACAAATTGGACAACAACTTTTGGGGTCCAATTTCTCCTGCTACCCTTGAGAAAATAAAAAATTGGGGACTAAACGATCATGTTTGTAGAAAAAATAGGATTTTTTATTTTCTCACCCGGGCGTTATAAACTTTCGTGAAGCACTTGGGGGATAAATGTGCTCACCACACATCTAGATAAGTTCCTTAGGGGGTCTAGTTTCCAAAATGGGGTCACTTATAGGGGGTTTCCACTGTTTAGGCACATCAGGGGCTGGCCAAACACGACATGGCGTCCGATTTCAATTGCAGCCAATTTTAGCTTGAAAATGTCAAACGACGCTCCTTTCCTTCTGAGCTCTGCCGTGCACCCAAAAAGTGGTTCTCCCTCACATGTGGGGTATCAGCGTACTCAGGACAAATTGGGCAACAACTTTTAAGGTCCATTTTCTCTTTTTACCTTTGGGAAATTAAAAAAATTATTGCTGAAAGATCATTTTTGTGACTAAAAAGTAAAATGTTAATTTTTTCCTTCCATGTTGCTTCTGCTGCTGTGAAACACCTGAAGGGTTAATAAACTTCTTGAATG
The DNA here is from genome assembly GCF_051348905.1 of Ranitomeya variabilis. Lineage (NCBI taxonomy): Eukaryota > Metazoa > Chordata > Amphibia > Anura > Dendrobatidae > Ranitomeya > Ranitomeya variabilis. The sequence continues at coordinate 615,737,327 of NC_135235.1, forward strand.
TGGTTTTGAGCAGCTTGAGGGGTGCAGTTTTCAGAATGGTGTCACTTTTTGGTATTTTCTGCCATATAGACCCCTCAAAATGACTTCAAATGTGAGGTGGTCCCTAAAAAAAATGGTTTTGTAAATTATGTTGTAAAAATGAGAAATTGCTGTTCAAATTTTAACCCTTATAACTTCCTAAAAAAAAAAAATTTTGTTTCCAAAATTGCGCTGATGTAAAGTAAACATGTGGGAAATGTTATTTATTAACTATTTTGTGTCACATAACTCTCTGGTTTAACAGAATAAAAATTCAAATTTGGAAAATTGCCAAATTTTCAAAATTTTCGCCAATTTTCCTTTTTTTTCACAAATAAACGCAAGTGATATCGAAGAAATTTTACCACTATCATGAAGTACAATATGTTACAAGAAAACAATCTCAGAATCGCTAAGATCCGTTGAAGCGTTTTGGAGTTATAACTTCATAAAGGGACAGTGGTCAGAATTGTAAAAAATGGCCCGGTCATTAACGTGCAAACCACCCTTGGGGGTGAAGGGGTTAATAGCCTGGGAAGCTCCATGTGTATTACCCCCTTCCCAGGCTATAAACATCTGCAACCAGCTGTCCGATTTCCCTCTGCTGGTTAATAAAATGTAGGGGGATTCCACATCTTTATTTCAGATATATATTTATTAATTAAATACATGTACAGTAAGCTACACAAGCACTGTACTAATTATATTTGTCACTTACATTTTTATATCTATCTATTCTATGAGTATATATCTATTCTATCTATTCTATTTTGTAAGGTCACGCTGTGATTTTACTGTACGCAACAGATGAATTGACGGATTTTCAAAGGACATGGGTGTGTAAAAATCGGACGGCACTCGCATGGTCTGAGTGTTATGCGATTTTTTTTATCACACCCAGTGACTTGCATTGGCGAATCTTGACTGAGATACGAGGACAATCTCAGAATGCTGCTATTTTTTTCTCATCCTGATCTGAATTGAGAAAAAATTGCGGATGAGCAGTGACGCATAGGTTAACACTGGTCAGAGTGCAATCCGATTTTTTTTTATTGGATTGCACTTGTCCGTTTTCCCCACAGATGAGTATGAGCCCTAAGACAGAGAAAATTCTGTTTTCTGTAGCTCACTGCTAAAGCTGCTGCCTTCCATGCCAGAGGTTCTGAGTTTGAATGTCATACAGACTGTCTCAGCTGAATCAGCTTTACATTTGGTATGTCTACCCACGGGCTCTGAATTGACCCATCATAATTGAGAAGTGAATTCAAAGATTTATCCCTGATGTGTAACCATCACTCAATTACAACTAAGCATTTTAGAGCCAAATTCTTGGGATTGGTGAGGGATCCAGGGGTCAGAGCCCCACAGATTTGCAAGTTGTCACCTATCCTTTATATCTCTTGGGATCTGATGAAAATTCTATATGAGAACCCCAGCCACCAAACTGTCAATTGCCATTTATAGCATAGCATATGCTGTCCTCTTAAAAAAGTTATTCTATTCTGGACATATAGGTCCTATCTGTGGGACCTGTACTCATCTTGAGAAAGTGGCCACTATCAGTAGAGAGCTAGCCGTGCATACGCGTCTTTCTCCATTCACATCTATAGGAGTTCCAAAATCAGCTCATCAAGCATTACTTTAAATTTGGATCATTGCATGTAAAACCCCTCTTTTGCAATAAAATAAACACAAAAAAGGTTTAATGTCTTATATTTGACTAACTTCTTCATCACCATCTATTTGGCAGCCGCGATTTTACCTCCTCCCTTTCCAATGATTGATGCAGGTAATATCAGTAATGCTGAATTTATCTATGGGACTCCACTCATACAAACATATTTTTGGACTCCCAGAGTTTCATTCAATCTGTTTAGGAAAAATCAGGAGGGATGAAGGTGAAAAACTTTTTGCCCTACTCACGTGTTTCAATTACAGGAAGGCCACGTGGTCAGATATGATGGAAAAGAGATATTGGTGCCTGTGAAAGGTCACAGGAGTGACATTATTTATGCTAGAAATCAAAAGCAGTTTGAGGCCAAAAGTAGATAAATGGCTCTACTAGACAGGAGAATCTCTGATGGGTGCTGCAATTATCTTAATCTTAGATATCTTAAATATTCACAAGCAGGATTGTCAGAGGTGGAATCAAGAGGAATAGTTATTGGAGAAAAGTGTATTTGCCCTACATCTATTTAACAGTTCAATTAGTTGGGACAATAATCAGCAAATAAGTGTTTGTAAGAAAGCTTGTTCCTAATTATCAGCTCGTAAAGACATGTCGGTTGTCACCAGATGCCAAAGGTCCAATCATCCTACAAACTTGCAGAAGGTCCAATTATCCTATGAAATTGCAGAAGGTCCAATCATTACATGAAGTCCTATTACCTGACAAACTTGCTGAAGGTCCAATCATCACATGAACTTGCAGAAGGTCCAATCATCCCATGAACTTGCAGAAGGTCCAATCATCCTGTGAACTTGATGAAAGTCCTGTCCTACCTGACAAACTTGCTAAAGATTCAATCATCCCATGAACTTGCAGAATGTCCAATCATCTCACGAAAATGCTGAAGGTCCAATCATCTCACGAACTTGCTGAAGGTGCTATCATCCGACAAACTTGCTGAAGGTGCTATCATGGAATGAATTGCCAAAAGTTCAATCATCCCAGGAACTTGCAGAAGGTCCTATCATCTGACAAACTTGCTGAAGATCCAATCATTCCATGAACTTTCAGAATATCCAATCACCTCACAAAGTTACTGAAGGTCCAATCATCATATGAACTTGCTGAAGGTCCAATGATCTCATGAGCTTACTGAAGGTGCTATCATCCAATGAAGTTGCCAAGACTTCAATCATCCCAAGAACTCGCAAAAGGTCTAATCATTCCTTGAACTCGCAGAAGGTCCAATCATCCCATGAACTTGATGAAAATACTGTCATCTGCCAACTTTTCTGAAGGTCCAATCATACCACAAACTTGCAGAAGATATAAACATCCCATGACTCTGCAGACGGTCTAATCGTCTCACAAAATTGCAGAAGGTCCAATCATCCCACGACCTTGCAGAAGGTCGAATCATCCCATGAACTTGCAGAAGGTACAATCATCAAACAAACTTGATGAAAGTCCTATCATCTGACAAATTTGCTGAAGGTCCAATAATTTCATGAATTTGCAGAAAGTCCAGTCATCCCATAAACTTGAGAAAGGTCCAATCATCCCACAAAATTGAAGAATGTCCAATCATCTCACAAACTTGCTGACAGTCCTTTCATCTGACAAACTTGCTGAAGCATGAACTTGCAGAAGGTTCAAGCATCACTTAAACTCTCAGAAGGTCCAATCATCTGACAAAATTGCTGAAAGTCCTATCAGCTAATGAACTTGCAAAAAGTTAAATCATCCCACAAACTTGCAAAAGGTTCAATCATCACACCAACTTGCTGAAATTACTATCATCTGCCAAATTTGCAGAAGGCATAATCATCTCATAACTTTACAGAAGGTCTAATCATCCCAAAAATTTGCAGAAGTTGATGCTGTCCCGTGAGGCATCCATACAAATGACCAGGAGACATTCACTACATGTGTAGGAAAGGCAATTCTGGCATCTAAATAGGAAAGGTGTCTCTACAGTTAGAGCAGTCAAAAGGTAGTAATGACAGACATTATATCTGTATTTATAAACGGGCTAATGCGTTTCTCACAACAAATGTCATTATGGGTTATAAATAACTAGCTATTGAACCCGTTCTACGCCCGGGTGGCGAGCATTTATATTGGTATATGGTCTCCATCCTGGTATGTGCTGCTCCCATCTTGCTCTCCCATCCTGTCATGTGCTGCTCCATCCTGCGCCCCCATCCTGTCATGTGCTGCTCCACCGTGTCATGTGCTGCTCCATCCTGCATCCCCATCCTGTCATGTGCTGCTCCACCATGTCATGTGCTGCTCCATCCTGCGCCCCATCCTGTCATGTGCTGCTCCACAGTGTCATGTGCTGCTCCATCCTGCATCCCCATCCTGTCATGTGCTCCCATCCTGCGCCCCCATCCTATCACGTGCTGCTCCATCCTGCGCCCCCATCATTGCGGGCGGCTGTGCTGAGTGCGGGCGGCTGTGCTGAGTGCGGGCGGCTGTGCTGAGTGCGGGCGGCTGTGCTGAGTGCGGGCGGCTGTGCTGGGTGTTGGCGGCTGTGCTGGGTGCGGGCGGCTGTGCTGGGTGCGGGCGGCTGTGCTGGGTGCGGGCGGCTGTGCGTGGCTGTGGGCGGCGGCTGTGGGCGGCTGTGCTGGGTGCGGCGGCTGTGGGTGGCTTTGCGTGGCTGTGCTGGGTGCAGCGGCTGTGCGTGGCTCTAGGCGGCTGTGCGTGGCTGTGGGCGGCTGTGCGTGGCTGTGCTGGGTGCGGCGGCTGTGGACGGCTGTGCTGGGTGCGGTGGCTGTGCTGGGTGCGGCGGCTGTGCGTGGCTGTGCTGGGTGCGGCGGCTGTGCTGGGTGCGGCGGCTGTGCGTGGCTGTAGGCGGCTGTGCGTGGCTGTGGGCGGCTGTGCGTGGCTGTGGGCGGCTGTGCTGGGTGCGGTGTCTGTGCTGAGTGCGGCGGCTGTGCTGAGTGCGGGCGGCTGTATGTGGCGCGGCTGTGCGTGGCTGTGCTGGGTGCGGGCGGCTGTGGACGGCTGTGCTGGGTGTGGCGGCTGTGGACGGCTGTGCTGGGTGCGGCGGCTGTGCTGGGTGCGGCGGCTGTGCGTGGCTGTAGGCGGCTGTGTGTGGCTGTAGGCGGCTGTGCGTGGCTGTGCTGGGTGCGGCGGCTGTGGACAGCTGTGCTGGGTGTGGTGGCTGTGTGTGGCTGTGGGCGGCTGTGTGTGGATGTGGGCGGCTGTGCGTGGCTGTGGGCGGCTGTGCATGGCTGTGCTGGGTGCGGCGGCTGTGCTGGGTGCGGCGGCTGTGCTGGGTGCGGCGGCTGTGCGTGGCTGTGCTGGGTGCGGTGGCTGTGGTGGGTGCGGCGGCTGTGGGTAGCTGTGCTGGGTGCGGCGGCTGTACTGGGTGCGGCGGCTGTGGGCGGCTGTGTGTGGCTGTGGGCGGCTGTGCGTGGCTGTGGGCGGCTGTGCGTGGCTGTGCTGGGTGCGGCGGCTGTGGACGGCTGTGCTGAGTGCGGCAGCTGTGCTGGGTGCGGCGGCTGTGGGTGGCTGTGCGTGGCTGTGCTGGGTGCGGCGGCTGTGCGTGGCTGTGGGCGGCTGTGCGTGGCTGTGCTGGGTGCGGCGGCTGTGCTGGGTGTGGCGGCTGTGCTGGGTGCGGCGGCTGTGCGTGGCTGTGCTGGGTGCGGCGGCTGTGCTGGGTGCAGTGGCTGTGCGTGGCTGTAGGCGCCTGTGCGTGGCTGTGGGCGGCTGTGCGTGGTTGTGCTGGGTGCAGCGGCTGTGCGTGGCTGTAGGCGGCTGTGCTGGGTGCGGCGGCTGTGCATGGCTGTGCTGGGTGCGGTGGCTGTGGTGGGTGCGGTGGCGGTGCGTGGCTGTGCTGGGTGCGGCGGCTGTACTGGGTGCGGCGGCTGTGGGCGGCTGTGTGTGGCTGTGGGCGGCTGTGCGTGGCTGTGCGTGGCTGTGCGTGGCTGTGCTCGGTGCGGCGGCTGTGGTGGGTGCGGCGGCTGTGCGTGGCTGTGCTGGGTGCGGCGGCTGTACTGGGTGCGGCGGCTGTGTGTCGCTGTGGGCGGCTGTGTGTGGCTGTGGGCGGCTGTGCGTGGCAGTGGGCGGCTGTGCGTGGCTGTGCTCGGTGCAGCGGCTGTGCTGGGTGCGGCGGCTGTGCGTGGCTGTGGTGGGTGCGGTGGCTGTGGACGTAAGTGGCGTAAGTAACAAATAGCTGTGGCATGAAGTGCCACAGCCTCATGGCACAGCAATTTGTTACTTGTGGAGGGTGAGTATACTTACCTGTCCCGTTCCACCGACGCCATTCCGGGCCATGAATATCCCCCTGCTCCCGGAATCGGCGCCTGCGCAGTCCGCGCTTTCCGGCGCCATTTTCTTGAAGACACATTGCAGTGTGTCTTCAAGAAAATGGCGCCGGAAAGCGCGGACTGCGCAGGCGCCTTTTCTGGCATCAGGAGGACAGATTTTCTGTGTCCTCCTGGTGCTGGAAAAGGCGCCTGCGCAGTCCGCGCTTTCCGGCGCCATTTTCTTGAAGACACACTGCAATGTGTCTTCAAGAAAATGGCGCCGGAAAGCGCGGACTGCGCAGGCGCCGATTCCGGGAGCAGGGGGATATTCATGGCCCGGAATGGCGTCGGTGGAACGGGACAGGTAAGTATACTCACCCTCCGCCTCCTGGCTCGTCCCTGTTTCTCTGTTGGAGATCGCGGTGTGCGTTCAGCGCTTACGCATACCGCGATCTCCTGGGAGCGTCGCTCTGTGGGGTCCAGACTGCGCCGGCGCTTGCGCTTGCGCAGTCTATAAAGGCTTCGGACAGAGTGACGCTCCCAGCGTTATATTATAGATGCCTTTCTCAATGCAAATGTCATTGTGGGTTATAAATAATCTAGCGAAGGAGAATACAGAACTGGTTCTGGAAGCTTGAACTTGATAGATCTATGACTTTTTTCAACCTACATAACTATGTAACCCATATTATTACTTTTGTCACTGTTACATCTGGTTTTATTGAGTGAGTTTTTAGAGTAAATCTTGGGGATTAGTGTTTTGCACTAAGGTATTTGTCTAGTTTCAGTTGAGATTTTCTGGGTTTTTTACAGGACTGCAAATTTGATTTTTCAAATTAGATTTTTTGTGTGTCGCACAAAATAGTTAATAAATAACATTTCCAGCATGTCTACTTTACATCAGTACAATTTTTGAAAGATTTTTTCTTTGTTAGGAAGTTATAAGGGTTAAAAGTTAACCAGCGATATCTCCTTTTTCCAACAAATTTACCAAACCATTTTTTGGGGGATCATCTCACATTTTAAGTGACTTTGAGAGGTCTATATCATAGAAAATACCTAAAAGTGACAGCATTCTAAAAACTACACCCCTCAAGCTGCTCAAAACCACATTCAAGAAGTTTATTAACCCTTCAGATGCTTCACCGGATTTTTTGGAATGTGGAAAAAAAGCGAACATTTAACTTTTTTTTCACAAAAAATTTACTTTAGACCCAATTTTTTGTATTTTCACCAGAGTAACAGAAAAAAATGGATCACAAAATTCTTTGTGCAATTTCTCCTGAGCATGTGGATACCCCATATGTGGGGGAAAACCACTGTTTGGGCACATGGTAGAGCTGGAAAGGGAAGGAGCGCCATTTGACTTTTTGAATGCACAATTTGCTGGAACAATTAGCGGGTGCCATGTCGTGTTTGGAGAGCCCCTGATGTTCCTAAACAATGGAAACCCCCACAAGTGACCCCAGAGAAATTGCTCCATACAACTTGATGTACAATTTCTCCTGAGTATGCCGAAACCCCATATGTGAGGGAATACTACTTTTGAGGCACAGTGCAAAACTCAGAAGGGAAGAGGTGCCATATTGGAGTTCAGATATTGCTGGAATGGTTTGAGGGTGCCATGTCCCATTGGCAGAGCCCCTGAGGTGCCAGAACAACAGAAACTAACCCCCAATCTGTCCTTTCTTCAACCCTCACTCTACCAAAATGACTGTACGTGCCCTAATCATCTCCTGCCTTGACTACTGCAACATCCTCCTCTGTGACCTATCTTCTAACACTTTCGCACCTCTCCAGTCCATCCTTAACTCTGCTGCCTAATTATTCTCTCTCCACCTTTCACTCCTTTTTCCCCTCTTTGCAAATCCCTTCACTGGATCCCAATTTCCAAGCGTATCCAGTTTAAAGGTTTAAGCTACTAACACTGACCTAGAAACAGGGCCGCCATCAGGGCATTACTGCCCTGACTGGCGTATGGGGCCCGGTGGGCAGAGGGGGCCCACATCGGGCCCCGTCTTCTGCTCATCGGACCCAGGCCCCAGCGGCAGGCTTCTATAGGTAACTGAACCTGCGTCCGAGACGCAGGTTCAGTTACTCTATTGCAGCCTTGCGGACCCGTGCGGGCCCGCACGGCGATGGTTAAAGCTGCCAGCCAATCGGAGGCTGGCAGCTGACAACAGAGTGCATCACCAGCATATGACATCATTGTCATTTGCCGGCGAGTGCACGCTGAAACGCAGGGAGGGATTTCCGCCACAGGAGCGCTGTAAGGTAATAAGAAAGTTTTTTTTATTATTTTTATTGAAAGCGGCAAGCCGCAATGTTTCACCAGCAGGATGGAGACACATGGACCTTGTGTCTTCATCCAGCCCAGCACAGAATGGAGACAGGAAGCAGAATGGACACAAGGGGCAGATTGGAGACAAGGGGAAGAATGGAGAAAAGGGGCAGAATGGAAAACAGGGGGCAGAATGGAGACAAGGGGAAGAATGGAGACAAGGGACAGATTGGAGACACGGGGCAGAATGGACACAAGGGGCAGAATGGAGACACAGGGGCAGAATGGACACAAAGGGCAAAATGGAGACAAGGGGCAGAATGGAAACAAGGGGCAGATTGGAGACACAGGAGCAGATTGGAGACAAGGGGGCAGAATGGAGACAAGGGGCAGATTGGAGACAAGGGTCTGATTGGAGACATGGTGGCAGATTGGAGACACGGGGCAGATTGGCGACAAGGAGGAAGAATGGAGACAAAGGGATGAATGGTGACAAGAGGCAGATTGGAGACACGGGGCAGAATGGAGACAAGGGGCAGATTGGAGACAAGGGGCAGATTGGAGACAGGGCAGAATGGAGACAAGGGGCAGAATGGAGACAGGTGGCAGAATGGAGACACAGGGAGCAAGAATGGAGACACGGGGCAGGATTGGAGACACGGGGCAGGATTGGGGACACAGGGGGCAAGAATGGAGAAACAGGGGGCAAGAATGGAGACATGGGAGCAGAATGGAGGCACAGCAGCATTGGAGACACAGGGGCAGGATTGGATACACAGGGGCAGACTGGAGACAGGCAGAATGGAGACATGGGGGCAGAATGGAGACATGGGGGCAGGATTGGAGACACGAGGGCAGACTTGAGATGGAGCAGAATGGAGACACAGGGGTAGAATGGAGACACGGGGCAGGATTGGAGACGCGGGGTGCAGGATAGAGACATGGTGCAGGATGGAGACAGATGGGGCAGGATCATGGGACAGATGGGGCAGGATGGAGACAGATGGTGTAGGATCATGGGGTAGGATCGATACGATGGAGACAGATGGGGCAGGATCATGGGACAGATGGGGCAGGATCATGGGACAGATGGGGCAGGATCATGGGACAGATGGGGCAGGATCATGGGGCAGGATGGGGAGGTCATATGGGGCATGATGGGACATCACATGGGGGCAGAATAGGAGAACATATGGCTGGAGCTAGGAATGAGACACACTGGGGCCAGGATGGGGGATATTATTACCTTAGGGGCTAATTAAGGGATATTATTACTGCGGTGATGTATTTATTTTATTTTTTGAGGATACTGTTTTAAATGGGGGGGGGCGGTCCTGTTACTGTGCAGAGCAACACTGTCGCTTTTTTCTTCATCTGTTGTAGTTTAGAATTTGGGAAAAAAATAAGTAATGTGTTCTGCAAGCGGTGCTCTAGATAACTGTTATTTCCTGCAGAAACAAGCCCTGACTGGATGAAGTGATGGTGGTCTGTGCTGAATGAAGATTAAAAGCAAAGATGAAGGACTTCACCTAGACACGTCACTGGTGAGTCAGTGTGTTACCTGTACACTGATGTTATACACTGTATACTATATACAGAGGTCCTATGTACAATGTCACCAGTGATCATCACTGTATTACCATTACAGTGACACTATATACAGAGCTCCTGTGTATAATGTCACCGGTGATCACTGTATTACCTGTACACTGACACTGCATACTAAGTACAGATCTCCTGTGAATACTGGCACATATGGTGATATTAGTATTGTGTTTTTTTTATTACTAATCAGTATTGTATTATTCAGTCACTATGTGGTGGTAATATGTTGTCCGGCCATTGTGTGGCAGTATTTGTTTCTTGTATGTGCAATTATTTGGTCACTATTTGGTGGTAATATGGTGTCTGGTCATGGTGCGGTGGTATTTGACCCCTGTATGTGGTATTGGTCATTTTAAAAATTGAAAAATAAATAAAAATATACCTAAATTGTATTGGATAATACAAATGTTTAATAGGTTAGAGTAGGGTAGGGCCCGACCTTGTTGTGGTGGCGGCTTTAAAAATCTTTTGACTGGCGGGTTATCCCAACGTCTGCCGAGGGCCACTCAACGCTGGGGCAGGAGGGGGCGGGAATCTTTCCCTCCTCCTTGAGATCTGTGGTCTGGGGATGATTTCCTTTCAAAATTAATGCACTATTCTGATATGCAATAATATGTGTCCATGTTTTGCTTTCAGATTGTGGAATGTTGCTCCAGTTATCTTTATTTGTAACCATCATCAGGAGTTGGGTTATCAATGTTTTCTTCACCCTGGGGCTTGTTGACCTTCTCCCCCTTCCCTAGACATAGATAACAGGTTAATAATAGTCTTGGGCGAGGGAGGGTCCTGGGGCTTATATTCTGATTATTTGACTATACTCTGTTCTCCTTGGTTTTTACATGGGGGGGCGGTGGCATTTCAGGGGCAGATTTAGCTCTGTGTCGTCTCGGCCTGGTGAGGGGAGCCCCTCTATGGAAAGCATAGTCCCCACCGGGAATTCACGTCACATTGTTGGACGTTAAACAATTTTCCCAACAATACTTGTGCACTTCGCACATCATTTGGCACATGTTCTTTTGTATTTTAGTATACTCACTCTAACCTAGTTAGTACGTTTGTCTGTTTTCTTCCCTTACATTTTTATTGTCTCCCCTGCTGACTCTTCTTTTATATTTTCCTTTCTCTTCCCTCTACTCACTCCTGTGTCTGCTTCTGTCCCTTCTTCTTTTCTCCCCCCCCATAATTTTTTTATTTTATTTATTTATTTTTTATTTATTTGTTTATTTTCCTTTTTTTTTTTCCTCTTTTTTCTTTTTCTTCTTGCTTCTCTTTTTCTTCTTTCTCTCCCTCCCCTGTATATAAAGTACTTTACCATAACCATGGAATGGATTAACATAGGATCCATCAACGCCCGAAGGATGAATGTCCCTCAGAAAAGGTCCCAGATCTTGTATGATATGCATAAAAAGCGGACTCACATCCTCCTGCTCCAAGAGACTCATTTCAAGGCTGGCTGTCTCCCCACCCTGAAGGATCGATATTATTGCTCTTGGTTTCACAGCCCTAACCCCAACTCAAAGTCAAAAGGGGTCTCAATAGCCCTACATAAGTCATTGGTCCATTCAGTCCTAGATTCTAGGATTGACCCAGAAGGCAGGTACATTCTCCTAAAACTTCGCATTAACTCAATGGTATTCACCATAGCTAATTGGTACCTACCCAATAAAGATCAGACTTTAGCTTGTTCCGCTATTCTGTCGCTCCTGTCAGATTTCAGGGAGGGGACTCTGATTGCAGGTGGTGACTTCAATTTTACCCTTGATCCGGAGGTGGATACTTCATCTCAGCGTCATTTCCTGCCCCGTAGACGTATCAATGCTTTTAAACGTAGGATTCAGAACCTATGCCTGGTAGACGCCTGGAGAGTCCTGCATCCTATGGATAGGGACTATACGTATTACTCCCCGACTCACTCTTCATACAGCCGCATAGATATGCTGTTAATAAGCCAGCATGCCCTGACCTGGCAAGCCCAGGCTTCTATTGGTCACATTGCCTGGTCGGACCATGCTCCGGTGTTTCTCCATCTTATCCCACCAAATGGCCTTCATCGACCATGGACATGGCGTCTCAACGATAACTTACTTAAAGACCCTCTATGCACTTTGGAGATTAGGAAGTCTATCTCAGAATTTCTAGAAATCCATGAACGTGACCAGACGTCCCTTCCTAACCAGTGGGAAACACTTGTGTGTTATAAGGGGTCTTTTGATTAAGCATGGCTCTAGATTGAAAAAAGAAAGGGCCTCTCTAATTTCCAGTCTGCTCCAGCGGATTAATACATTGGAATCCTCACATAAACAATCTTTATCCTCTTCTGTGTACGCGGACCTGTTAAAAGCAAGGGAGGAGCTTAGGGTCCTACTGGATCAAAAATATTCCCGTCAAAAAATCAGATTCCATCGATTTATGTATGAACATGCGGATAAATGTGGCAGGGCATTGGCTAGGGTGCTACATCCCAGAAAGGACACTAGTTACATCCCACAAATCATGCAGATCGGGGGGCCCCACACACAGGATCCAACCCAAATTACCGAATCCTTTCAAGCTTATTATAGTGACTAGTGTTGAGCGATACTTTCCGATATCGGAAAGTATCGGTATCGGAAAGTATCGGCCGATACCGTCACAGTATCGGAATCCAATCCGATACCGATACCCGATCCCAATGCAAGTCAATGGGACTCATGTATCGGACGGTATTCCTGATGGTTCCCAGGGTCTGAAGGAGAGGAAACTCTCCTTCAGGCCCTGGGAACCATATAAATGTGTAAAAGAAAGAATTAAAATAAAAAATATCGCTATACTCACCTGTCCGACGCAGCCGGGACTTCAGCGAGGGAATCGGCAGCGTTGTTTGTTTAAAATTCGCGCTATTACTTGGTTACGTGAATTCCCGGCTTGTGATTGGTCAGGTCGGCCATGTTGCCGGGACGCGGACCAATCACAGCAAGCCGTGACGAAATTACGTCACGGCTTGCTGTGATTGGTCCGCGTCCCGGCAATATGGCCGCCCTGACCAATCACAAGCCGTGACGTCACGGGAGGCTGGACACGCGCTCATTTTAAAATGGGCGCGTGTCCAGCCTCCCGTGACGTCACGGCTTGTGATTGGTTGCGCCGCGGTCAACCAATCACAAGCCGGGAGGCTGGACGCGCTCATTTTAAAATGGGCGCGTGTCCAGCCTCCCGTGACGTCACGGCTTGTGATTGGTCAGGGCGGCCATATTGCCGGGACGCGGACCAATCACAGCAAGCCGTGACGTAATTTCGTCACGGCTTGCTGTGATTGGTCCGCGTCCCGGCAACATGGCCGACCTGACCAATCACAAGCCGGGAATTCACGTAACCAAGTAATAGCACGAATTTTAAACAAACAACGCTGCCGGTTCCCTCGCTGAAGTCCCGGCTGCGTCGGAGAGGTGAGGATAGCGATATTTTTTATTTTAATTCTCTCTTTTACACATTTTAACATTAATGTTGTTGCGATACCCGATATCCGATACCACAAGAGTATCGGAATCCCGGTATCGGAATTCCGATACAGCAAGTATCGGCCGATACCCGATACTTGCAGCATCGGAATGCTCAACACTAATAGTGACCTTTATAATATTAAGGGACAATTCAGGGACATGTCAGCTTCATCTCTTCACCTTAAAATAAACTACTATATCAGACAAAACGCCCTTCCAGCTGTCCATCCTGAACTCGCAGACTCTCTGGAGGAGGACTTTTCAGAGGAAGAGATTTCTGCCATTATTAAATCAAATCCTGTGGGAAAGAGCCCAGGCCCTGATGGGTTCACACCAAAATTTTATAAGGTATTTAGCGAACAGCTTGTCCCTTACCTAACAAAAGTCTTCAGTTCTGTGTCAGAGGGATCCCCATTCGTGCCCCAGTCCCTGGAGGCCCACATCAGCGTTTTACCAAAACCAGGGAAAGATCCATTGTTAATTTCCAATTATAGGCCCATCTCTTTGATTAATGTGGACATCAAAATATTTTCGAAGGCCCTGGTAAATAGGTTGGCACCTTTGTTACCCAGGGTTATTCATACAGATCAAGTAGGGTTTGTCAAGGGCCGAGAGGCCAGAGATAATACGTATAAAACTCTTCTCCTGATGGCTCGGGCGAAGTCCAGATCACTCCCATTGTGTTTGCTTTCGGTTGACACAGAGAAGGCCTTCGACCGGGTCAGTTGGAGCTTCATGTCGGCTTCCTTGCATCAATTGGGCCTGGGCACCAAATTTATTGAGAATTTTCTCTCTATATATAGGGCCCCTACAGCTAGGGTTAGGGTTAATGGGTTCCTGTCCTCCCCTATCCACATCAACAACGGTACACGGCAGGGGTGTCGTCTGTCCCCTCTCTTGTATGTATTGATAATGGAACATCTGGCAATAGCCATTAGAAAGAACCCCAGCATTCACGGTATTCCAGTTGGGGTAGGCCAATGTAAATCGGCCTTATATGCAGATGACCTTCTCATGTTTATATCACAGCCTTGCATTTCCTTCCCCTCCATAGTCAAAGAATTTGAGACATTTGGCCATCGTAGTAATTTTAAAGTGAATTATTCTAAATCAGAGGCCCTTAATATAACTTTATCTAGAGATGAAGTTCAACATCTTAAAGATAATTTTCCCTTTAAATGGCAGGAAACAGCATTAAGATACTTGGGAGTAAACATCTCGACAGATCATACTAAACTATATTCTTTAAACTTCCAACCCCTTTTGGATAAGACTTTGAAAGACTTAGGTAGCTATTAGTGTTGAGCATTCCGATACCGCAAGTATCGGGTATCGGCCGATATTTGCTGTATCGGAATTCCGATACCGAGATCTGATACTTTTGTGATATCGGGAATCGGTATCGGGATCGATATTAATGTGTAAAATAAAGAATAAAAATAAAAAATATTGATAAACTCACCTCTCCGACGCAGCCTGGACCTTACCGATGTAACCGGCAGCTTCCGTTCCTAAGAATGAGCACTTGAAAGACCTTAGATGACGTCGCGGCCTGTGATTGGTCGCGTGAGCGGTCACGTGACCGCCACGCGACCAATCACAAGCCGCGACATCATCTAAGGTCTTTCAAGCGCTTGAAAGACCTTAGATGACGTCGCGGCTTGTGATTGGTCGCGTGGCGGTCACGTGACCGCTCACGCGACCAATCACAGGCCGCGACGTCATCTAAGGTCTTTCAAGCGCTCATTCTTAGGAACGGAAGCTGCCGGTTACATCGGTAAGGTCTAGGCTGCGTCGGAGAGGTGAGTATATCAATATTTTTTATTTTTATTCTTTATTTTACACATTAATATGGATCCCAGGGCCTGAAGGAGAGTTTCCTCTCCTTCAGACCCTGGGAACCATACAGGATACCTTCCGATACTTGGTGTCCCAATGACTTGTATTGGTATCGGGTATCGGTATCGGCGATATCCGATACTTTTCGGGTATCGGCCAACACTATCCGATACCGATACTTTCAAGTATCGGACGGTATCGCTCAACACTAGTAGGTATGATAAGCGGAAGCTCTCATGGTTCGGCCGTATAAATGCGATAAAAATGGATGCACTTCCTCGTTTCCTGTATATTTTCCAGACAGTTCCTCTAATTCCTCCTCCTTCTTTATTTTCCAGAATCCAATCAGTCATCTCGAGATTTGTGTGGGGGGGGTGGTAGACCCCGGACCGGCACGGGTACCTTATATAGGCACAAAGGCTCAGGGGGCGTGGGTCTTCCGAATTTCAAATTGTATTACAGAGCAGCGCTATTGACATGCATGCTAGACTGGCAGTTCAGACGAACAATGGGTGGGAATAGAACAAATTAGCTCTACAATTCCACTCCATAACCTTCCCTGGATCAGCCCTAAAAGTGGTGGTCAATTCAGTTCTGAAGCTGACCTCCTTAAAGATACACTTAGAGGATGGGATCTGGAGACCCGCAGAGGCTCTCTGTCCTTAGACAGTGGACCGCTTACGCCTCTCTTCTCTAATCCGGAGTTTCCCCCGGGGGTGGAGAGGGATCGTTTTCTTGGGTGGGAGAGAGGGGACAATACCAGATGCTTTCATGTCCTCAAGGGTTTGGCCATGCCTGCTTTCGAATCAGTGCAGCCGTTAGAGGGAGGGGGCCCTTCTGATTGGTTGGAATACCTCCAACTAAAATCCTTCCTCTCATCTCCAGAGGACGCAGGCTCATACTCCTCCCTTCCTACGCCGTTTGAAAAGCTTTTACTGTTGGGGTCGCCGCCTGCACATGCTGTCTCCTTAATATATGCTCTTTGGAACGAAAATACCAAAGACAAGTTCCCCAAGTATGTGGAGAGGTGGCGGGGTGAGTTAGGAGTTGCTATATCGGAGGCGGAGTGGAGGAAGGTGTTCGTATATTCACATAAATTCTCTATTGCCTGTGCCGCACAGGAAAAGAATTACAAAATTCTCACCAGGTGGTATCGCTGTCCTGATGTCTTACACGCCGCTTTTCCCTCCGTCTTTGATAGGTGCTGGCATTGTGGAGTAGAGAGAGGTACCATCAGCGTCGGACTGGCCCACCGGGAGATCGGAGAATCCTCCGGTGGGCCCGCCTCCCAGTGGGCCCTCCCCCTCACCAGCAACAGACTCCTGCCTCATTCAGTGCCTGCTCTGCCCTGTATTAGGACCTAGCGGTGAGTTCGTTATTCCACACCCTGTGCCAGCCGTCTGCACTGCTCAGCAACAAGTGATGTGATGTGAGCGCTTTGTCATCATTTGCTGCTGCGGCTTTTACTGATCTTGTGGCACTCACCGCTCTATCAGCTGTGGCGTGCTGGATGAGATCAATAGAAGTGGCCGCAGCAGGTGATGAGAAAGCGCTCACCTCACATCACTTGCTGCTGAGCAGCGCAGACGGCCGGCTCTGGGTGTGGAATAACACACCACACACAGCACAGAGCCACAGGCTGTGAGACTGATTTTTTGAGGGCAATGCAATGGCATTATGTCACCGGAAGGGGCGGGGCCTCCATCAGACCAGGGACCTGAAAGCAGGAAGCAGCGTTGTTCTGAGGCTGCTGGAGGAATGAATTGAGAGACTGCACCATGGAGCCCCGTGAGGAGAGGACCGAGAAGCTGCACAATGGACCCTTGCATCAGTAAGAATGAAGACCCAGGATTCAGTGAGACTGGTGAGAGGATGTATTTTGCAAAGGGTTGATGTAACTTGAGTGGGGCTTGTAAAGGGAAGATGATGAGGGGCTGTGTGGAGAAGGGGAGATGATAATGATGGGCTGTATGGAAAAAGGGTCATGATGAGGGGCTGTGTGAAAAGCGGGATGATGAGGGGGCTGTATGGAGAAGGAGGGATGATGAGGCTGTGTGGAGAAGGAGGGATGATGAGGCTGCGTGGAGAAGGAGGGATGATGAGGCTGCGTGGAGAAGGAGGGATGATGAGCCTGCGTGGAGAAGGAGGGATGATGAGGCTATGTGGAAAAGGGGGGATGATGAGGCTGTGTGGAGAAGGGGGGATGATGAGGCTGTGTGTAGAAGGAGGGATGATGAGGCTGTGTGTAGAAGGAGGGATGATGAGCTGTGTGGAGAAAGAGGGATGATGAGGCTGTGTGGAGAAGGAGGGATGATGAGGCTGTGTGGTGAAGGAGGGATGATGAGGCTGTGTGTAGAAGGAGGGATGATGAGGCTGTGTGGAGAAAGAGGGATGATGAGGCTGTGTGGAGAAAGGGATGATGAGGCTGTGTGGAGAAGGAGGGATGATGAGGCTGTGTGGAGAAGGAGGGATGATGAGGCTGTGTGGAGAAGGAGGGATGATGAGGCTGTGTGGAGAAGGAGGGATGATGAGGCTGTGTGGTGAAGGAGGGATGATGAGGCTGTGTGGTGAAGGAGGGATGATGAGGCTGCGTGTAGAAGGAGGGATGATGAGCTGTGTGGAGAAGGAGGGACGATGAGGCTGTGTGTAGAAGGAGGGACGATGAGCTGTGTGGAGAAGGAGGGACGATGAGGCTGTGTGGAGAAGGAGGGATGATGAGCTGTGTGGAGAAGGAGGGATGATGAGGCTGTGTGTAGAAGGAGGGATGATGAGCTGTGTGGAGAAGGAGGGACGATGAGGCTGTGTGGAGAAGGAGGGACGATGAGGCTGTATGGAGAAGGAGGGATGATGAGGCTGTGTGGAGAAGGAGGGATGATGAGGCTGTGTGGTGAAGGAGGGATGATGAGGCTGTGTGGAGAAGGAGGGATGATGAGGCTGTATGGAGAAGGAGGGATGATGAGGCTGTGTGGAGAAGGAGGGATGATGAGGCTGTATGGAGAAGGAGGGATGATGAGCTGTGTGGAGAAGGAGGGACGATGAGGCTGTGTGTAGAAGGAGGGACGATGAGCTGTGTGGAGAAGGAGGGACGATGAGGCTGTGTGGAGAAGGAGGGATGATGAGCTGTGTGGAGAAGGAGGGATGATGAGGCTGTGTGTAGAAGGAGGGATGATGAGCTGTGTGGAGAAGGAGGGACGATGAGGCTGTGTGGAGAAGGAGGGACGATGAGGCTGTATGGAGAAGGAGGGATGATGAGGCTGTGTGGAGAAGGAGGGATGATGAGGCTGTGTGGTGAAGGAGGGATGATGAGGCTGTGTGGAGAAGGAGGGATGATGAGGCTGTATGGAGAAGGAGGGATGATGAGGCTGTGTGGAGAAGGAGGGATGATGAGGCTGTATGGAGGAGGGATGATGAGGCTGCGTGGAGAAGGAGGGACGATGAGGCTGTGTGTAGAAGGAGGGATGATGAGCTGTGTGGAGAAGGAGGGATGATGAGGCTGTGTGGAGAAGGAGGGATGATGAGCTGTGTGTAGAAGGAGGGATGATAATGAGCTGTGTGGAGAAGGAGGGATGATGAGCTGTGTGTAGAAGGAGGGATGATAATGAGCTGTGTGGAGAAGGAGGGATGATGAGGCTGTGTGGAGAAGGAGGGATGATGATGAGCTGTGTGGAGAAGGAGGGATGATGAGGCTGTGTGTAGAAGGAGGGATGATAATGAGCTGTGTGGAGAAGGAGGGATGATGAGGCTGTGCCACGTGTATGTATCCTGTGTCTAGTGTGTGACTGGTGTGTGTCACGTGTATGTATCGTGTGTCTAGTGTGTGACTGGTGTGTGTGTCACGTGTATGTATCGCGTGTCTAGTGTGTGACTGGTGTGTGTCATGTGTATGTATCCTGTGTCTAGTGTGTGACTGGTGTGTGTCACGTATATGTATCCTGTGTCTAGTGTGTGACTGGTGTGTGTCACGTGTATGTATCGTGTGTCTAGTGTGTGACTGGTGTGTGTGTCACGTGTATGTATCCTGTGTCTAGTGTGTGACTGGTGTGTGTCACGTGTATGTATCCTGTGTCTAGTGTGTGACTGGTGTGTGTCACGTGTATGTATCCTGTGTCTAGCGTGTGACTGGTGTGTGTCACGTGTATGTATCCTGTGTCTAGCGTGTGACTGGTGTGTGTCACGTGTATGTGTCCTGTGTCTAGCATGCTTGACCAGATGGAAGCTAAGGGAAGACTCTGCAGCTAGTACCCCTTAAGCATGGTGGGCCCTTAGAATGATTTTCTCTGGTGGGCCCAAGCTACTCCAGTCCGACGCTGGGTACCATGCTACACATTTGGTGGGGATGTAAGCATATTAAGCCATTTTGGGATTCTGTCTTTTCCGCTTATCAAGCCATTAGCGGTCATTTGGTGACCAACTCCCCCAGGTGGCTTTATTATCTATCCTCCTGGGCTCGTTTCGCTTCCAGAAAAAGGTGCTCCTAAGATTCTGCTTAACTGCTGCGTGCTCTGTGATCCCGAGACATTGGAAATCCTCCCAATCTCCTAATGTGTCTGAATGGGTCAAGAAGATGACCAGCCTTCAAAGTATGGAGGAATTGTCCGCTGAGGTTAACGGTTCAATGGAGAAATATCTGCAGGTCTGGAGTCCTTGGATTTTGTATATGGACTCTCAGGACTTTCAATCCCTCTTTTCTAAGCCATAAGGAGGATAGATTGAACAATACGGGTTAGACGGACGTCATTATAGGGGTGCAAGTTGCCCCCTTCTATATCAGACTCTATGGTTCCTCCCCCTCCCCCCCTTTTTTTCACCCTCTCTCCTCCCCATATTCCTCTTCTTAGTCTTATTCTCTCCATTCGTGTTTATACCATTATTACTTGGAGTGACCTAGCTTCTCTTGTTTGGGTCGCTCTCTTTCAGAGGATACCTCATATGTATCACCAAAGGTCATACAGTTTCCCTGGATAGGGGATACCTACATTTGCCATGGATTATTTTTTTTCTTTTCAGATCTTGTTGGACTTGATTGAAAATGATTTTGACCCGAAAGTTATACTATTTCGGGACTTGGTTACAGGTCTTGATATACAGTTGTATATGAGATTTCTTTTTGTACTCAATACTTTTTATGTTGTTGAATCCTTTGTTCCTTGTTTGTTTTGAAGTTCTTTTCAATAAAAGCCAGATTAAACATAAAAATCTTTTGACTGTGGACAGTTTGAGGGGTGGAGGCGGGGCTGGGGTGGAGCCTGGGTGGAGTCTCAAGGGGCCCCCAAAATTTTGCCAGTATGGGGCCCCGAAATTCCTAGTTGCAGCCCTGCCTACAAAGCCATCTATAACCTTTCTCCTCGGTATATTTCCAAACTAATCTCCCAATATCATCCTTAACGCAATCTCTGGTCCTCCCAATACCTCCTTCTCTCATCCACACTTATTCGCTCCTCACTCAATCGCCTCCAAGATTTCTCCCGAATATCCCCCATTCTCTGGAATTCTGTGCCCCAACACGTCCGATTATCAGCCACATTTGGATCCTTCAGACGGAACCTGAAAACCCATCTCTTCAAAAGAGCCTACAACCTGTAATGACCATGCTGACACCTCAACACCATCGGAGCTACTGCAACCCCCAACCTACTGTCTCCTTCCCCATCATCCTGTAGAATGTAAGCCCGCAAGAGCAGGTTCCTCTTCCCTCTGTACCAGTCTGTCATTGTTCGTTTGTTTGTTTGCGACTCCCGTGCCTCCACAATTTTAATCTTGATGGATTGACCAAACAAGATTTTTTTATGGGAAATCTGAGTGCCACTCCTTCACTTCTTCTCTTGGATTCAAGATGATGTTTTCAGGAGTACCATGTTTATTTATATTCATCTTTTTTATTGCGCTTTATTCCACTTTTTGTTCGGCGGCATGATGATAAAGCATTGTTTTTTTGCTTTGCTTTTTATTTTTTTTTTGTATTCACTAAAGGGGCTAACTAGTGGGACAGTTTTATAGGTTGAGTCGTTGCAGACGTGATGATACCAAATATGTGTACTTTTATTGTTTATATACAGTCATATGAAAAAGTTTGGGCACCATTATTAATCTTAAGCTTAATGTTTTATAAAAATTTTTTTTTTTTTGCAACAGCTATTTCAGTTTCATATATCTAATAACTGTTGGACACAGTAATGTTTCTGCCTTGAAATGAGGTTTATTGTACTAACAGAAAATGTGCAATCTGCTTTCAAACAAAATTTGACAGGTGCATAAGTATGGGCACCCTTATCATTTTCTTGGTTTAAATACTCCTACCTACTTTTTACTGACTTACTAAAGCACTTTTTTTGGTTTTGTAACCTCATTGAGCTTTGAACTTCATAGCTAGGTGTATGCAATCATGAGAAAAGCTACTTAAAGTGGCCACTTGCAAGTTGTTCTCCTGTTTGAATCTCCTCTGAAGAGTGTCATCATGGGCTCCTCAAAACAACTGTCAAATGAACTGAAAACAAAGATTATTCAACATAGTTGTTCAGGGGAAGGATACAAAAAGCTGTCTCAGAGATTTAACCTGTCAATTTCCACTGTGAGGAACATAGTAAGGAAATGGAAGAACACAGGTACAGTTCTTGTTAAGGCCAGAAGTGGCAGGCCAAGAAAAACATCAGAAAGGCAGAGAAGAAGAATGGTGAGATCAGTCAAGGACAATCCTCAGGCCACCTCCAGAGAGCTGCAGCATCAACTTGCTTCAGATGGTGTCACTGTGCATCGGTCAACTATACAACGCACTTTGCACAAGGAGAAGCTGTATGGGAGAGTGATGCGAAAGAAGCCGTTTCTGCAAGCACGCCACAAACAGAGTCGGCTGAGGTATGCAAAAGCACATTTGGAGAAGCCAATTTCTTTTTGGAAGAAGGTCCTGTGGACTGATGAAACCAAGATTGAGTTGTTTGGCCATACAAAAAGGCGTTATGCATGGCGGCAAAAAAACACAGTGCGTTGTATAGTTGACCGATGCACAGTGACACCATCTGCAGCAAGTTGATGCTGCAGCTCTCTGGAGGTGGTCTGAGGATTGTCCTTGACTGATCTCACCATTCTTCTTCTCTGCCTTTCTGATGTTTTTCTTGGCCTGCCACTTCTGGCCTTAACAAGAACTGTACCTGTGTTCTTCCATTTCTTTACTATGTTCCTCACAGTGGAAATTGACAGGTTAAATCTCTGAGTCAGCTTTTTGTATCCTTCCCCTGAGCAACTATGTTGAATAATCTTTGTTTTCAGATAATTTGACAGTTGTTTTGAGGAGCCCATGATGCCACTCTTCAGAGGAGATTCAAACAGGAGAACAACTTGCAAGTGGCCACTTTACGTAGCTTTTCTCATGATTGCATACACCTGGCTATGAAGTTCAAAACTCAATGAGGTTACAAAACCAAAAAAAGTGCTTTAGTAAGTCAGTAAAAAGTAGGTAGGAGTATTTAAAACAAGAAAATGATAAGGGTGCCCATACTTATGCACCTGTCAAATTTTGTTTGAATGCAGATTGCACATTTTCTGATAGTACAATAAACCTCATTTCAAGGCAGAAACATTACTGTGTCCAACAGTTATTAGATATATGAAACTGAAATAGCTGTTGCAAAAAAAAACAATATTTATAAAACACTAAGCTTAAGATTAATAGGGGTGCCCAAACTTTTTCATATGACTGTATTTTTTTCATTAAAAAAATATTTATTTATGGGTACAATATATTTAGATTTTTTTTATTATTATTATAAATTTTTACAATTTTTTTTAAACTTTTTTTTTTTTACTTTTTTTACTTTGTCCCACTATGGGACTATCATTTCTTGCAGATTGATCACTTGTATAGCACGGTGATGCAGCAGCATCCCTATGCTGTGCAAATTGTCAGCTCTGCACTGACAGACAAAGTTGCTGATCATGCTCTGAGCAAGTTTTCTAGCTCCGGTGACCCGGATGTCGTCATAACGACAATGGGTCCCCATGGCAATGCGTCATGGGAGCTCCAATCCAAGGGCAGAGGGGCTGTCATCCCTTGCAGCATTTAGGGGGTTAAAGTGCCGGGAGCAGTGCAGAACAACATCAGCTGACACCCAGTGGTGATCGTACACTCACAGCCCATGTGCGCGCAAAATTGCCAGGACTTATCCACATGTCACAGGTCAATAAGACCCAGGTCACAGGGACATAGGGATACATCCAAGATGGGAAAGGGGTTACAGTGTTATTCTCAAAAAAATCAATGCCTTACTGATAGCTGAGGGTCCGACCACTTGGACCAATAGTGATCCCCAGGAACGCCAAGAATGTGACTTATGGAAATCACTTAAAATGATCATTTTCATCATACACATCAAAGAATATTGCAAAGCTAGAGAAGGCTCACATGACCCTTGCATGGTCAGGTGGGCTTCCTCATGATGCCTTTCAGCTATAACAACATGTTGTAGCAAAGTCAATCAGGAAGGAATATTGTAGCCTGCATATAAGTAAACATAGAGAATGCATCAGCCAGTTTGCGGTGAATCTGGATAGTGATAGAACGTTACAGCTTAGCCACAGAGATAAGGAAATAGCTGAGCACTGCAGTGAATGGACTGTAGACCTTGCAGGCACACCTCCGCTTCATTCAGGACTCGGCTACAGGGCACTGCTCTCAGAGGGTCCCAGTGGTCATCTCCACCAGTTATCAGCAAGTTATCTCCAATTATATGGATTCTAAGGAATAACTTCTTTTCTTTCAGAATAACCCTTTAAAGGGGTTGTCCTGTCCAGACCGATAAGTCTGCAGTCACTGTGTGACTGCCGACTTATGAATGCCCTAACGCAATGTGCACTGCAGGGATTCGCCATTTTCAGAGTCAGTACTGAAGGGTATGTATGAGTTATACATACTCCTAGGCAGTGGGCAGAACGTGTAGCTCCCCATACACTTATATTGAGCGAGGCCATGCCCCCTTGTCAACCACGCTCATTGGATGGCTGAGTCACTAGACTGGGCGTGACCTCGCTCAATACAAGAGTAGGGATGCAAGGTCGCACCCACTGGCCGGTGGTATGTATAACTCATACATACCCTCCGGTCCCGACTCAGAAACCGGTGTAACCGGCAGCACACAGTGCGTACGCTGGGGGGATTCATAAACCTGTAGTCACACAGAGTGACTGCAGACTTATTGGTTTAGACTGGACAACCCCTTTAACTTAGTGCAGTACCATAGACAGATGAAACATTTCAGACCGTCCATTTCATTGGAAAACAATTGTTTTTTGGCTTTTACATACAACACAGTGTTTTTTTTTATGTTATTGCATTTAGTACTATTCATTGTAATAAATAGGACTTTCTTTTTACACCAATTTTAGCCCTAGTTATTTTTCGAGAATTATTATTCCGAATGTAAAAAAAATGACACTTTTCAAGTTTTTGTATCACATAAAGCAACCCTAAAATAGAGTTTAAATAGAGCCAATCATAGCAATAGTCTGTTATAACAATCTGCTTGCCATAAAACGAGTGTAATCCCTGCTGCTTTTTGTAAAAAACCCAAATAAGAAAGGAGACCGCCGGCTACAACTTTAAGACATTCAAGTCAACGCTCAATGTCTCTCCTCACACCTTTCAATCCTGCTTTCCTAAACTAACACATGTATAGAGGCTGTTTGTCCGGACCTCGAGAGTCCTGAAGGAACTCTAATTCACATGGCCAAGCTGAGCAATCTACTTGTCCTCGCGACAAGAAAAATTTAGCTGCAGCCAGGAGAGGTGTTGGGAAAACCTAGAGGGAGCCAGTTCTTCTTGCCCTGCCTACCTCACCTTTATTTGCCATTTCCCTCCTCTTGGGCATAGCACTTTACCCATTGAGAATGCCAACATGTAGTGACCATGCAAACAACATACGAAGTTTATTATCCAGTGATGCCAAACAGCGAATGTTCGGCGCTAAGACATCAAAATCAGAGGTACACTTCTTTACAGAAAATTTTCTTAAAAATGTTATTAATAAAAAAAAATAGTGTACGCTCCAGTAAATATTTATCTACATTTTAATATTCAATTATTATTTTATATTTAAAAAAATTGATGGGGCCCTCATCAAATTTATCACCAGAGATGAGCGAATCTTTTGAGATTCAAATTCTCCACCAAATAATTTGAAAAATTAGATTTGCGACAAACTTCAATTGCCCTGAAAACACCTGTGTAACACTCTGAGGTCTCCTAGGACTGTATCCAACTAATTTCAAGCTCTTTAACGTAAAGAAAGCCATATTAATATCTAAGTGACCTCGAAACTGATGATAACCAACAGCCTGTTCTTTATACATTCTACTTCTTCTTCTTAACTGCTGTGCTGTCACACACTGTCGGTACATTTTTTTCAGTCAAACTTTCAAAAAAAAAAAAAAAACTGCTGGCAATGCTCTGCATAACTTCATCGCCAGTTGGAAAACCAAGGCTCGGAGAGAATGTGGCTACACGCAAAACAGCTATTGTGTTTTCTGTCTCTGACATGTGAAAAGTGCAATGAAGGATAAATGAGGAGGACTTTAGATTATGGTGTATCTGTGTAAAATTTTACACTATTTATTACAAAGTTTAATTAATGTTAATTAATGTTTAGGGCTTTCTCTAGTTATCCCTACTGCTAAGCTGTGAGCTGTGGTGTCCTATCAATATCCAGATTCATCTCAAACTGTCTGCTGCATTCCCTGCCTCTGCTTTTATTACGGTCATGGTAGTCCCTCCTGATTGACTTTGCTCTACCATGTTATGTGTTAGCTGCAAGGCATTTTCAGAAAGTCCGACTGGTCACGCACAGACCATTTTAGGTTATTTTCTCGAATTGCAAAATATTCGAATTAACTAAAAATTGTACATACATTTGATTTGTTTATCTCTAAATACCCTGGCAAATATCATCAAGCTCCTATTGAAATCAAGTGCTCCTAGACTCAACATTAGGATGCAAAATAGTGGAGACCCTTAAAGAACCCAAGAGGAGAAGGATACCAGTACGTGAATCATACTTTGTAGAAACCAGGGAACCTGAAGGACTTTTTAAAGCAAGCAAACAGACCTCCAGTACCAAATTGCCAATAGTGTTCAATTATTCCTCTGATTATTCCATTGAATCAGTCTAGTGTAAACCTAATAAGTTGTTTAAGAAGACGAACCCAACCTATCGATAACCCAATAAGATGGGATATTGAAAATTGAGGAGTGACCAGAAGAAAATCTTCACCAAAGTAACTTAAATGTGAACTAACTGGTTATACAATGTGTGTAACATTACAATACATATCAATAGGTCACCTGGTTATTATATTTCTGTAAATACCATAACTGAGTTATTTTGAGTGGCTTTACCATCTTCATAAATAAAATATACAATATAGAAGCTTGATGATATTAGCAGTGATAATAGAGACAATGATGTAGTACAATCTGTACATACATCAATTTCAGGGAGAGGCAGAGAGGCAGTCAAATCTGTGCCTACATCAATTTTAATTGAAGACAATACGGTAATACAATCTTTGCCTAAACCAGTTACGTGGAGAGGCAGAGAGGTAGAACAATCTGTGCTTACATGAATTAC
The DNA here is from genome assembly GCF_051348905.1 of Ranitomeya variabilis. Classification (NCBI taxonomy): domain Eukaryota; kingdom Metazoa; phylum Chordata; class Amphibia; order Anura; family Dendrobatidae; genus Ranitomeya; species Ranitomeya variabilis. Next base: position 615,764,086 of record NC_135235.1, read on the forward strand.
ATGCAGATGCATGGAAGTTTTAAGCTCTATTTTATTACCACAGAGAAGCAGGGAGGCAGTGCAATCTGGGCTAATATCAATTACTGGGAGATACAGCAATACAATTTGTGATTCCATCATTTACTGTGAGAAGCAGAGAGGCAGTAAAAACTGTACTTGACATCATTTACAGGGAAAGGCAGGAAGACTGTACAATCTGGGCCAACATTCATTACAGGTAGAGACAGGAAGGCAGTACAGTCTGTGCCTACATTAAATATAGGGAGAGACAAGGAAGCAGTAGATCTGTGCCTACATAAATTACATCAAGAGGCAAGGAGGCAGCAAGACAGGCAGTAAACTGTACTTTATTTGTAGTGAGAGGCAGGGAGAGTTGATGAGGCAGTACAATCTGCATTTCCATCATTTATGATGAATGCCAGGGAGGCAGTAAAAACTGTACTTACATTATTTACAGGGAGAGGCAGAAAGACAGTACAATCTGTGCCAAAACAAATTATAGGGAAAGGCAGGGAAGTGGTACAATCTGTGCCAAAACAAATTATAGGAAAAGGCAGGGAAGTATTACAATCTGTGCCAAAACCAATTATAGAGAAAGGTAGGGAGGCAGTACAATCGGTGCCAAAACCAATTATAGAGAAAGGTAGGGAGGCAGTACAATCGGTGCCAAAACCAATTATAGAGAAAGGCAGGGAGGCAGTACAATCTGTGCCAAAACCAATGTTAGAGAAAAGCAGGGAGGCAGTACAATCTGTGCCAAAACCAATTATAGAGAAAGGCAGGGAGGCAGTACAATCTGTGCCAAAACCAATTATAGAGAAAGGCAGGGAGGCAGTACAATCTGTGCCAAAATCAATTGTAGAGAAAGGCAGGGAGGCAGTACAATCTGTGTCTACATCCTACACGTGCAGAGTTGGAGAGGCAGTACAGTCTGACCACCCATATCACTTGTGTACGCGGCACAGCGCACACCATAATCTTCCTCCCTCTTCACTGTGCGCCAACGCTTCTGACATTGAGTAGCCCTTTGACGTCATGATTCACTTTCTGATATTCAACGTGTCAATCAAAGCAACCAAGCTTCAGGTGATGCCTGTCATTTTTCGTGACTTCAGAAGCCCATTTGACTCTGGAGGATCCAGCACAGAGTGAAGATGGAGGAACAGGACATTGTGCATGATTGAGCAGTAAAGAAGATGCTGAGGCATCTGTGCAGATCAGAACAGGGTCCCTTCACACTTGGTTGGAAGAGGAGAGGTGACCGCGCATGTGTTGTTCTCTTCATTCATTTCTATGGAAGTTCTGTAAAAAAAAACTCCCTTAGAGAACTGGGTATGCTCCACACCCATACATTCCAGAACAGGTCTAAAATGTGGAGCCTGAATCTATCATACGCGTCCTATGAATATGTCATGAATGTAAGGTACGTGATTAATAGGAAGATGTAGGATTTATTAACTGGGTTTATAGGGAATGGCTATGGGTTTACACTGTTTTTTCAGCCTTAACATAATTAGGTGTCTCCTTCTTCAGGGCGGGGCATCCATCTTAATTCTGAGGGTTTTTTTTAATCATCAATTAATTGCCGTGGGCGGTAATAGCATGGTTGCATTTTATGTAACTTTCCCAAGGTATCATCCTTGGTAATGAATGTTTTCTTTCTATTTCCATAAGTCATGAGATGACACCCACCCTTGTGTATAATTTTACCCCGCCAATTAATTTTGCTTGTTTGCCCTCCTGCAAATTATTGGTAAAGAAACTAGAGGAAGCAGGCACAGGTTCAAGCATTTCCACCACAAATATTATTTTTCTGTTTTGGAGGTGTAAACGCAATAGAAAGTTTGTAATAGGGTCGATGAGTCAACGAATATAGACGGGAAGGTCAGGGTGAGCCGCACCGCTGCCAGGTTGTGTGCTTCATTGTTGATTTAGAAGCCAAAGAAGACAAAAAGCAAACTGATTTGATTACACAAGTCTGAAAACATATCGATAAATGTGGTTTTTACTTTTTGGAGATGCAGTGTTCAAGTTTTATTTGCACCTCTTGGACTTCAGGTCTCTGATGTCAATGCATTTGCACTGGCTGCAGAGGTGAAGCTTGAAGATCTTGGCTCCTGATGCACAGTCTGTATTTGGGAACCATCTAACTACAGAGTTTCCATTTATGCACTGCTGTTTTATAATACTTATATGTTTTTTTTTCTTGGGTTTTGTTTGTGAAATGTCCACAGTGTGAACGTGCTCTTACACAGTGCACATATACCAACTTATGCTCTGGATAATTTCTTTGGTTTTTCTGTAGTTTCTTGTAATTTGTACAAATAGGAACGTGGCCTCTCTTTCTACACCAGGCATTTCATCTGTATAACTTCCCATGGATAAGGTCTGCACAATCGGGCCCCTGTTCTGCTCTGTCCTTATTTACATTGAGGTCAGCTGACACAAGGTAAAGTTTTAATACTAGAGACAGGATAGGTCCGTCCCGACTGGGTACACCTTGTCACGGTGGGATGGCTTTTATAATTTTTTATCAAAATAGTGTTAACAAAGTACTCTATGTAACTTACATTATGTATTATTGCGATTTACTTATTTTCTTACTACAGAGTCTTTGCTCATTTTTTATTCTCTTGAGTTTTGTTTGTCAAATGGCCAAAGTGTGAACGTGCTCTTACACATTGCATGTATACCAACATATGCTCATTTATTTGCTTTTTCTGTTTTACAATATTGTGGTCTTCTTATTTGACATTTTAAGCCCTTTGTGTCATCAAGGTGCATGAAGATCAATGTGTTCCCTGTGGCAAAAAGGTCCACCAAAGCCAATGAGTGACCTTGCTCTGGCCATAGAGGTGAAGGTTGATGATCTTGGCTCATGATGCAAAATCTGTACTCGGGAGTTGTCTAACTGTACTGAGTTTCCATTTCTACTCTATGTTGTTTTATAATACTGCTGTCTTCTTGTGTGTTAATTTAAGCTCTTTGTGGCCCCAAGGTCCATGAAGATCAATATGTTCTTTGGAGCACAGAGGTCCTCCAAAGCCTTTGGCTGCGATCTGCCCATAGAGGTGAACGTTGAAGATCTTGGTTCCAAATGTAAAATCTGTCCCAGGCTCCTTTAATTTGTACTGTACATAATTTCAACTTATATACTCTGCTATTTTTACTGCTGTCTTCTTATACCTAATTTTTGGCTCCTTATGGCATCAATGTCTACTGATGTTTGTGCTGGATGCATAGGTAAAACTTGATGATCTTGGTGACCTATGCAAAACTGCATAAGCTGCCCATGTATACAAAATCTCCATTTACATGCTCTGTTATACTCTGCAACAACCATCTTGAAGTCCCAGGCCTGACAGCCAGACTTGCATTGAAGGGTTATATGGCAATCCAATGGCCCGAGTAACAGGCTCATGTTGACCCTAGCAGCCCACTTCATATGACCACTGCTAGCAATTCACCTTACTCCCTCTAACTGAACTTGGAACTCATGAACTTGACACCAACTGACAGTCCCCTCCTCAATCTGGGCTGACCATTATAGTTAACACTGTCTAGGCTATACTGCAGCCTCAGGGGGGATTTTCTGTCAGACACATGCATTACTATAAAATACATTTAACCATTTAGATTGTCAGAGAATGGAACACCACCTTCATCACTCCCACATTTCCCACCCCGTCCTTAACAATACTGGCCCCTAATTGAGTAAGGCCCCTTTCACACATCAGTTTTTTGCCGTCAGTGACAATCCGTTGGCTCGACAGATCGACGGATCCATCGCAGATTGGGAAAAACTGATGAGACGGATTCGTTTTTTCGACAGATCTGACCAGCGGATCTGGCTAATTGGATACTAAATAAATCGGAGCATGCTCAGTTAAAAAAAAACGGAATCCATCACCGGATTCCGTCATTTGACGGAACCGGCACCCATAGGCTTCCATTCAAGCAAATGATGGACGGCGATGGATCCGACACTGTCCGATTTTTCGACATACACAAAATACGTTACTTTGTCCGGCCGCCGGACAAACAATTTTCGATGGATCAGGCAAATGATGGATGAAATGTGAGGCCATCCATCGCAATCTGTCACTAATACAAGTCAATGATAAAAAACGGATCGCCGGATTCCTTTTTTTCAAAATTTGGTGGATTGCGACTGATAGCAAAAAACTGATGTGTGAAAGGGGCCTTAGTGCATATATCATAAACCATTGTAAAATCATTTACACTGCAGTCTTGCCCCGGCATCCTCTTCTTAGTTAAGGGCTCTGGAACAGCAAATGGCACAGTCCATAACTTTAAAAACTTCGCTGGCACTGGAATGGGGACCAGCCACGCAGGGGCTTGTACACCTTCTTCAGGGGTCTTTTCTCCCTCAGCCAAGGGAGCCTCTTCCTCCGGCATACAGCTCCAGCAAAACACCCTTAGTTTGTGGACCAGGAGGCTTATCTTTGGCTGCTGAGTGGTCGACCATTGGATCATCAACTGTGGCAGGGGTGACGATCCTAGGACAGTGCTCGTTGTTTGGTGACTTCCCGTTGCGGACCCGGTGGTGACAATCTCAGGCCTTTCCTCCTCTACTTCCATCTCTCCTTCAGTCATATCCATTGAGTAGTCAGTGGATCCACCTTGGTCTCGACCACTATGTGCCATCCATGTTTGGGGCCTTCATCTTAGCTCCTCACTGCTCATATGCTGCAACAAAAATGGTGTCGGCTGCTCACCGCTGATGCGGCTACTTAATGGGCCTAACTTCTGACACGACTGTCGCGTCATGTTCACTCTTGGCAGCTCCGACTTTTGCCCCGACTCTTGCCATTGTCGATGGCAATCCACTGCCCCAAGTAACAGGCTCATGTTGACCCTCGCAGCCCACTGCATATGACCATTGCTAGCAATTCACCACACTCCTTCTAAATGAACTTGGCACTTCATGAACTTGACACCAACTCTCAGTTCCTGCTCCCCAATCTGGCTATTACAGTTAACCCTGTCTAGGATTTTCTGCAACCCCAAGAGGATTTGCTTTCAGATACATACATTACTATAAAATACATTTAACCACTTAGACTGTCAAAGAATGGAACACCACTTTCATCACTTCCACAACTGCAAGGTCAATGCAGCCAGCCCCCTTCTCTGTCACTCCAATGTACAGTCAGAAAAAGGGTCTGGTTTAGCTATTGATTTGAGCAATCAGTCAGCCATCATCTCTGACTATGCATTTGCTGTGGCAGAGAGGGGAGAAGGCATAACTATTGAAATAAGAAAGCAGCTAGCTTCCTTCTCTATAACATCAATGATAGTCAGAAAAGGGGCTGGCTTAGCTACTGATTTGAACAATCAGCCAGCCCCCTTCTTTAACTATGTATTGGCTGTGGCAGAGAAGGGGCATGGCTTTGTTAGTTAAATAAGTATACAGCCATACCCCTTCTCGTTACATCAATGAATAATCAGAAAGGGGAACTGGCTGAGATATTGATATGAGCAGTCAGTCAGCCTTCTTCTTTGACTATGCATTGGCTGTGACAGAAAAAGGTGATGGGTTAGCTTTTGAAATTATTATGCAGCCAGTCCCCTTCAAACAGTACTTATTACTTGGGTGGTGTGTTTCTTTTGCATGTTTTTCTTGTTGCTTTTTTTAAGTTATTTAGTCTAGTGGAAAAGTAAGAAAAATCATCCACTGACCCAAAAATGTAGCACAGGTGAAAAAAAAAGACATAAAATCTTTTTCATTAAAAAAATGCTGTTAAAAAGTGATGAAAAAAAAAATCACAGCATTCCTAAAAAACGCGGAGTGAAGCAGTCTTCCATGGTGACAGATTCACTTTAAAAGAAACTTTCAAGCCTCCATTCCCACCAGTGTAACTTCGACTTTCTTAATATAGGCAGCCTTGAGATATCTTCCGTATCACTGTATCGGGACCGTCCTTCCAGGTGGCAGCAGAATATATAGTTCTGCATCTATGCGACTGGTAACAATGTCTGTCAGCATCATGCTGGAGATTAGCTACTTCTCGCAGATGGTGTTCAGAACACATAGATCTGCGCTTTGTATCCAACTGTTATCGAAATGTAAATATGTGAAATATAAGAGGAAAATGTGACCGTGAATCACTAAATATATTTCCTACACATTGTATCTACAAGGAGAGTGTATTCATTATTTCTGCTTTATTAGGATAAATCCATGAGTGATGACTGCAGCCTAGCCAATTTATATACCCTGGCTCTGAAATCCACCATCCGTATCATTAGAGGCACTTACTGCTATCTAATTACTCCCTAATGTAATGTGAGTGATATGCAATAGAGGGTATGCGGGTTAGGGTTAATGCAGGTTTCAGAAGTAGTAAAAGTTCTAAAGGTGCAAAATATCCGATCAGATGACTTCCAGACTGTAGAGTCCACGAAACAAGTGATAGCACCAACAGCGGTCAGTGTGGAGTTGATCCGGTGTAGTCCTGAAGACAATGTCGAGCTGAGTCCTGGCGGCAGTGGTTATTCTCTGATGCCATCTGCAGGATCCTTAGTTCAGGGGTAGCTGTGGGAGAGTATGACACAGGCCATAGTGCTTTTGAGGCCCAACGTGGCCCGACAAATATGCACCGAGTGGTCAGGGTAAGGGTACAGTCCACGGTCAGACACCCAGTGCTTCTTAGGCAGTATGCTCACAGCAGTCACGGGCCCGAGGCGTTTGACACCTTGCTCTGCAGGTGCCAAGGTGCGCATGGCACGTCTTTGTTCGCAGTCTCTGTGGGTGACAGTGGGGATACACGGGCGCCGGCCTGCGCTGCTATGGTGCTCGAAGGACGGAGCACTCACCTCCCCATGCTGCGCACTGTCCCGGCCAACTCTGACTGCTTCCGCGCACCTCCTTTTTTTATCCTTAGACATGCCCCCTGCTGCCAAGTGCAAAGGTTGGTCCGGTTTTTTAAGCTTTCCCCTGGACAACAGAGGAGACAGCCCCGACAGTTCCGGACCCAGCGCAAGGAAGGTACCTCCAGCCCGGTCCTTCTTACAACTACACTATGTAGGGAGCTGTGACATTCCTGGAAGACCTTTCAATAAGCTGATTGCTGGGAAAGCTGGAAATCAAACCCTACTTACGGATGAGTCCTTCATGTTAATGTCCTGTTAAATCCATTTCATTCTATTCCTCAATACAGCTAACTACCCTCTACTCCTGGCACACCAGTGTTCTGCCGCATAAAGAAGTCATGGCATATTGGAAAAGGAACAGTTCCATACATTGTGTAGTGGCTATGACTGGCATTGCGACATCACTTCTATTCACTTGTATGGAGCACAAGTTGCAGTACCAATCTTGGCCACTCAAAAATGTATGGCACTGTGAAATTTTTGATGGCCCTTTACTCAGCCAATCAGGGAAGATGCTAGGAGTCAGACTTCCCTAATCATTTTTTTAAGTCCTGAAATTTTTTGTCTTTATCCAGGTGTTCATCGGCGGGTTAAAGAAGCCATGACACACAGGCTCACAGGAAGTGGCACAGCTCCGTGCATACATTGTGTAGTGGTGAGGTATAATATAGGAGAGATTGCAATACCAATCCTGGCCACTAGAGATAGGAGAATTAAATTGTGGGACTCCAGTCCATCGGTCAGTTATGTGGTCACTGGCCAGGTGGCTCATGAATCTCTTACCTTATGGGATCCCCAGGACAGCTTTAATTAGCCAGTATAGCACTATATCATATCATTGTGGTGTGATGCATAAATAATATTGCCCAGCCAGGCTAATCAAAAGTCCAGAGACTACTGACTTGGCCCATAAACCGGAGTTCCAAAAATCGATCTACCCAACTCTACTAGCCACAAACAATGCCATTTCTGGTGCATTGTGGCAACTTCTACCAGCTGATAGTTGGCGGTCAATGGGCCACCAATATTAAAGGTCTGATAAACCCCTTTATTTGGGTAGTAAATGCCTCTACTAAGGTGAGTCAAGGAAGGTAAATTCTCAAAATCCTTTATGACTTGAAGAAGCAGATCCGCTAACTTCAGCGGGAATAGTCATGAAGAATGCGGAAGCGTCCTTCTCTGGATCCGCTCTCGGAGTGATTTCTGCTTGTTGTTGTTAACTCCTGTTAGCAGCCATTTGCTTCCTCGTTTCTGTGTACCAGGAGAACTTCTATGAAATTAATGAGGTGTTTCAAGTTAAACTTTGGAGAAGTCTAGTTACTGACAGAAAGATTATTTGTGTTTTGGGAACTTTTTGAACCTGAGTCTCTCCACACTTAAGCCGCACTGATGGCATTTACTTCCCCATTAGGGAAATAAACAATCTACTCCTCTGCTGTTTGACCACTTGATCCCAAGTGTGTTCAGACTTAAAGGGAAACTCCATTTTTTGATAAAAATCTACATAAAATATTTCAAGAGCTCAGTAAATGCTTCACATCTCTGGTACTGATTAACAATGTAATAGGTTTTTTTAAATCTCTTTTTATATGTATTCTTCCATCACAAGCAAACAATGCATTGTGGGAGCTAAGGCTAGCTTCAAATGCCTGGGCCCTAATGCTAAATCCACAACAGGACCCTTCACTTATCAAAATTGTGGAAGATAAAAAAAAAGTGTTTGGTGTATACAGATCTTTAAGAAATGTATCCAGCTCTATGGTTACAGACTACAAATAAACCCATTGTGAAGTCAGATCCTGCAGCGATGCAATAATCAACCATATTTGCCCCCTCTTCGAGAAAACATACAGACCAAAAAGGGTTGAAGGAACGACCACATGGCTGCAGGATCAGACTACATACAGGATTTGTTTGTAGTCTCTAACCATAGAAACTAATGAAAATTGTTGAAGTATCAACTATATTAAATGCATAGACGATACAAAATTGAAAGCAACAAGAGTAGATGGAATGAAGAACTTATTACTGAGTGTCAAGACGGAAAGCTTAAACATGAGACTGCTAATCAATACAAAGAAGTCTGCTGCCAGGTATGACCGGGACATATTTGAGATGGGCGGTGACAAGCTGGAAGTTGTAAAGGACTACAACCTACTCGAAGATATGATCACTCAAGATGCAGCGACGATATCGGAAGTCAATAGGAGAATAGCTATGGGCAAAACATCAATGAAGTCACTGGACAAGGTCTTCAAATCAAGGAACATTTCACTTTCGACGAATACATGGTTTATATATACTTAGCTTTCTTCTGTGGGAACATACGGATGGACGATAAGGAAACAAGACAGAAGAATCAACGCCTTTGAAATGTGGTGCTGAAGAAGGATGTTATCAATATCATGGATGGCAAGAAGAACAAGCAAATCAATTTTGGAGCAAATCAAGCCAGACATGTTACTCGAAACAAGGATCAATTAGCTATGAGTGGCCTACTTTGGACACATCATACCAAGAGAGCAATCACTGGAGAAGGACAGTGTGGTCAGAAGAATAAAAGGACAACCCTTTTTTCCCAGCCAAGCCACCTACATATATCATCGACTCCCCTTACTCACCTATTCTTTGCCCTTGGAGTATGTGTTTAGGTGCCGCAAAAGCTTCACAAAACCCATTTTTCTGGAAATGTTTGGTGGCCACCAGAGAGGCTTGTTAACTCTTCTTGGAGTCCAGGAAGTCTCACTTTTTTCTGGGAACGTGAGGAGATTCTAAAAGTGGGATTGAGCAAAAAGATTCTCAGGACTTTCGTCTAGTGGCCCCAACGGTAATCCATGCCTACAGGACCAGGGACCTGTGAACCTCCTACTACTTGCGGCATCTCCAGTGATTAGTAGCTATCGTGACATTATAACATTGCAGAATGATGTGCATATATTGTTGTGAGTGGCCAACTAATCAGAAGAGATACTAGGGATCCTGTATGTAGTAGGAGATTTGTAGGACTCTGGTCCAGTGGCCATGTTGGTAGTTCATGGCTACTAGACCAGTGTGAACTTACTACTACCCATGGTATCCCTGAAGCAGCTTCTGATTAATAGTTTCTATGACATTAATACTGTCACGGGGAGACTAGGTGGACAAGAGCTAATAACCCGGGCCCCTGCAATTTCCCTCAGACTAGGGAAATCCTGACTGACCCTCTACCTAGAGTTTACACTGATGGTGTGCATGTCTAGGCCTCGACCCTCTCCCTGTCTCCTGTTTCAACCCTAGGCTGAAACCACCGCCCACCACCCAGTGAAAAGATCACACCAATACCCACAGTTAGAACAGACAAGGATAACGGAAAATATACACCACGCCGCAGTCACTCAGGAATACACTATAAATGCGCAGGGCAAAATAAATACAAATATAGGAAGGAGTAAATAAGACAAAGGGAAATACACCACCAGCAACGATACTCCAACTACTAGCTCACCACTCCAGACCGAGATAACAACGCACAAGACAGAAGCTATAATCGGCGACGCCCAATGTTCAGGAGAACTATTTAAAGGCAGTGGGCCTGGCCCAGCTTCCAATCCGAGCATCAGGTAAATTAACCCTGGACCAGCTAGATAAAATCTAGCCGACGCCAATGAGCACATAGTGGTCAAAAGCGGAATTACCGCTGTCTGTCGAACGACCTGGTCTGAACAGCGTCCGACATGACAGTACCCCGCCTTCTACGAGGGACCCCAGGGCCCTCACAGCTTATAGGACCCGGCTTGTCCGGATGGCGATGGTGAAAAAACCTGACCAGCCGATCTGCATGAATGTCCGAGGCTGGTACCCAGGACTTCTCCTCAGGCCCATAACCATGCCAGTGTACCAAGTACTGTAAAGTGCGGTGCACTACACGAGAGTCAACCACCTTGGAGACTTCAAATTCCAAATTACCATCCACCAAGACTGGAGGTGGCATACGCGCCGCGTCCACAGAACCCACCACCTTCTTTAAAAGAGACCTGTGGAACACGTTGTGTATCTTATACATCGTAGGAAGCTCCAATCGGTACGCTACTGGGTTAATGACGGTGGTGACCCTAAATGGACCAATAAACCGTGGACCCAATTTAAGGGTTGGTATTTTGAGACTTATGTTTTTTGTGGATAACCACACCCAGTCATCCACACTAAGGTCCGGACCTGGCACACGCCTACTGTCAGCCACACGTTTGTACCTAGCACCCACACTCAACAGGCGCTGTTTAACTCTCCTCCAGACTGATGACAATTGTGCTCCTAACTGGTCCTCCTCCGGAACACCGGAAGAGCCCCTCTGACTCAAAGTACAAAATTGAGGATGTAGCCCGTAAACACAAAAAAACGGAGACTCCCCAGATGACTCCTGGCGGTGATTATTGATGGCAAACTCAGCCAAAGGAAGAAAGGTAGACCACTCCTCCTGGTTATCAGAGACAAAGCAGCGTAAGTACTGTTCCAAATTTTGGTTCATACGCTCAGTCTGACCATTTGACTGAGGATGAAACACCGAAGAATGAGACAACTTGATCCCCAGCCGTGAGCAAAATGCTTTCCAAAATTTTGCCACAAACTGAGTACCCCTATCAGACACGATGTCAGATGGAACCCCATGAAGTCTGACCACCTCCTGCACAAATACCTGAGCCAGAGTCTTAGCGTTAGGCAACGAAGGCAAAGACACAAAGTGCAACATTTTTGAAAACCGATCAACAATCACCAAGATGACCGTGTTCCCAGCTGAGGAGGGCAAATCAGTGATGAAATCCATGGAGATTTCCATCCATGGCTTACTAGGTACCTCAAGAGGAAGTAGTGTGCCAACAGGACGGGAGCGGGGCGTTTTAGCCCTAGCGCACGTGGTTCAAGCTGACACGTATGAGACCACGTCCTGTCAGATCTTGGGCCACCAAAACCGACGTGACACCAACTCCAAGGTACCTCTAACCCCTGGGTGGCCAGCCAGGACAGCATCATGATGCTCCGCCAAAACCTTTAAGCGGAGATGAAGCGGTACAAAAGATTTGTTGATGGGAAGCTCAGATGGTACCTCCTTCTGAGCCTCGGCAATCTCAGCCTCAACCTCGGTAGTGAGAGCCGAAACCACAACACCCTTTTGGAGTATGGGTACTGGATCCTCCCGAGGTTCTCCCACCGGAAAACACCTGGACAGAGCATCCGCCTTAGTGTTTTTAGGCCCCGGTCTGTAAGCGACAACAAAATTGAACCGCGTGAAAAACAATGTCCAGCGAGCCTGCCTGGGGGACACTTGGCTGACTCCAAATACAGCAGATTCTTATGATCGGTAATAACAGTAACGTGATGTACCAACCCCTCCAAGAAGTGTCGCCATTCCTCAAAGGCCAACTTGATTGCCAACAACTCCCTGTTGCCGATATCGTAGTTACGTTCGGCGGACGACAGTTTCTTGGAGAAATAGGCGCATGGACGCAAATCACTCAAAGATGAGCCTTGTGATAGTACCGCCCCCACACCAACCTCAGACGCATCGACTTCCACAACAAAAAGTTTTGATACATCTGGCTGCACAAGAATGGGGGCTGAAGCAAAACTGTTCTTAAGCAATTCAAATGCGCGCACAGCAGCCTCAGGCCAAACGGAGAAATTGGTACCCTTTTTAGTCATGTCAGTTAGCGGTTTAGCAATGATGGAAAAATCCTTGATAAATTTCCTATAATAGTTAGAAAACCCAAGGAACCGCTGAAGTGCTTTCAGGTTATCAGGCCGTTCCCAATGCAGCACCGCTTGCACCTTAGCGGTGTCCATTTTAAAACCAGAAGCAGACACAATATAACCCAAGAAAGGCAACTCTTGAACAGAAAATACACATTTCTCAAGTTTAGCATACAGCTTATTCTCTCTGAGAAGCTGTAACACCTGCCTGACATGATCTAAATGAGTATCACGGTTGCAAGAATATATGAGAATGTCATCTAGGTACACGATAACGAATTTCCCCAAAACATGCGAAAACACATCATTAATGAAATGTTGGAACACTGCAGGTGCGTTAGTCAACCCAAATGGCATCACCAAATTTTCAAAATGACCCTCAGGGGTATTAAAAGCCGTCTTCCACTCATCACCTTGACGGACTCTTATGAGGTTGTACGCCCCCCTGAGGTCAAGCTTGGTAAACCACTTAGCACCTGCCACCTGGTTGAACAAATCTGGTATTATTGGCATCGGGTATGGATCACGAACCGTAATCTGGTTCAACTCCCTGAAATCCAAACACGGGCGTAATCCGCCATCTTTCTTCTTCACGAAGAAGAACCCTGCTGCCACAGGCGAGGATGAAGGCCTGATGTGCCCTTTGCTCAAACTTTCAGCAATGTAATCCTTTAATGCTTGTCTCTCCGGACCGGAGATGTTAAACATCCTTGCTTTAGGCAATTTGGCCCCATGTTTAAATCTGATAGTACAGTCATAGGGGCGATGTGGCGGCAACTCTGAACAACCCTTCTCAGAGAACACATCCACAAAATCCAGAAGTGACTCCGGAACGCTTGAAGTCACAGCAGACACACAAGTGGCCAGGCAATTCTCCTGGCAGAATTCGCTCCACTAAATTATGTCCTGAGTTTTCCAGTCAATTACCGGGTTGTGCATAGACAACCATGGAAAACCCAAAACCACCTGAGCAGGAAGATTCCTGAGTACCTTACATGTAACCCGCTCGGAATGTAGGACTCCAATGTGGAGTTTCACCTCAGCCACAAATTCAGTAATCTCCCCCTGTGAGAGAGGAGCAGCATTGATGGTGATCACGCGGATAGGATGAGGCAGTTTTTCAATCCTAAAACCTGCTGTGCGCGCAAACTCCTCATCAATGAGATTTGTGGCTGAACCACTATCCACAAACAGAGTTATTGGCAGCTCACTGCCAGCGATAAAAACCTTAGCAGGGAGCATGCATTGAGAAACCACCATGGAGGATATACATAAGCTCAGATTGGTCTCCTCCACACCCTCTGAGCTTAGAAGTTTTCCACCGTTGCATTTTTCTTAGACAGTAGAGGACAGATGTTAATAAAATGACCATTCTTACCGCAGTAAAAACAGGCTCCCTGCTTCCTGGGCTCAGGGGCTCGACGCTTCACATGTGACACCCCTGCGATTTGCATAGGCTCCGTGGGCTCACCTGCAGCAACCACACGTGAACCTAAACCCTCTCCCATAGGTGGTGTCTCATGCTCCCCCTAACGCAAACGGTGATCAATGCGGACAACCAGACTCATAGGGGAATCTAGAGAAGTAGGAGTCTCGTACATCAGAAGGGCTTTTTTCACCCTTCCAGAAACCCCATGAATAAGCTGACTCCGCAGCGCTGGATCATTCCACTGTGTATCGATCGCCCAGCGATGAAATTCAGAACAGTAATCCTCTGCAACTCGCTCCCCCTGGCGAATAGTGCGTATCTTAGATTCTGCTAGAGCCATTCTGTCTGGCTCATCGTAAATATTTCCAAGAAAGGAAAAAAAACTCTCCACAGAGTCAAATGCAGCAGAATCAGATGGCAAAGAAAACGCCCATGCTTGGGGATCCCCGCTTAACAATGACAACACCAGGCCCACACGCTGAGCCTCATTACCTGAGGAGATCGGGCGCATACGGAAATATAGTTTGCAAGCTTCACGAAAAGAAACAAATTTACTGCATTCCCCAGCAAATTTTTCAGGCAAAGGAAACTTAGGCTCAGCAACTCTACCTGTCGCTCCAGCTTGCACATTATATACTGCTAGTCCTTGTTGCTGCACTGCTCCCCTCAACTCAGTGACCTGTAGGGACAGCGCCTCCAACTGGCGGGTTATGGAAGTCATGGGATACATGACAAAACAAAAAAAAGGAAACCCTTTTTTTTTTTTTTTTTTTAAAGGCCAATTATAATGTCACGGGGAGACTAGGTGGACAAGAGCTAATAACCCGGGCCCCTGCAATTTCCCTCAGACTAGGGAAATCCTGACTGACCCTCTACCTAGAGTTTACACTGATGGTGTGCATGTCTAGGCCTCGACCCTCGCCTTGTCTCCTGTTTCAACCCTAGGCTGAAACCACCACCCACCTCCCAGTGAAAAGATCATACACCAATACCCACAGTTAGAACAGACAAGGATAACGGAAAATATACACCACGCCGCAGTCACTCAGGAATACACTATAAATGCACAGGGCAAAATAAATACAAATATAGGAAGGAGTAAATAAGACAAAGGGAAATACACCACCAGCAATGATACTCCAACTACTAGCTCACCACTCCAGACCGAGATAACAACGCACAAGACAGAAGCTATAATCGGCGACGCCCAATGTTCAGGAGAACTATTTAAAGGCAGTGGGCATGGCCCAGCTTCCAATCCGAGCATCAGGTAAATTAACCCTGGACCAGCTAGATAAAATCTAGCCGACGCCAATGAGCACATAGTGGTCCAAAGCGGAATTACCGCTGTCTTTCGAACGACCTGGTCTGAACAGCGTCCGACATGACAAATACAATGCAGTGCATCTTTGTGAGTGGCCAACTAATCAGAATAGGCTTTTGGGAGCCTGTTGTTGTAGTAGATTTGCAGATCTCTGGTTCAGTGGCCACATTTGGAGTTCATGGCTACTGGATCAGAGCTCTGTGAACCTCCTACTACTTGCTGCATCCCCAGGCAGTGCCTCTTCTGATTAGTGGTTCCCATGACATTATTACATTGCAGCACGATGTGCACATATCTTTGTGTGTGGCCAAATAATCAGAAGAGGAGCTGGGGATCCTGTAGGTAGTAGAAGATTTGCAGGACTCTGGCCTAGCAGCAACAGATTACTGATGGGGCCACAGATCCAGGGTCCTTCAAATCTTTTTGCTCAACTTTATCAAAGAGAGTTGCCAAGTTGCTTAAATTAAAAAAAATGTATTAAAATTTTGTTTTAATTAAAAAAAGTTGCAAAAAAGGCCATATTCTTAAAGATTCTAGTGTAGGGAGAAAGAGTCAACAACTTTACCCAATGATATAAATAAAAAGCTTAAATGTCTAGTAAAGCGATGCATTTTGGAATAAACCCTCTAATATCACTGATTTATAGTCTTAAAACCTCATCCCTACTCTACAAAAAAAAAATATGGCTACAAAAGTACAAATGAATGAATGGTCGCTCTTGTGTCGTTACATTATTGATGAAATAGATGGGGCAAAGCTCTAAATCTGGACGGATTATTGGACTACGCGCCCGGTAAATTCACGATTAGCAGTAAAATTATATGGAAAAAGAGATTACATGCTGATCTTTTCTTATTTAATTGCGTATAATGGGACGGGTCAGCAGGACTCGGCTTCTTGCATTGGACGCGGTCTCTGCGCACGCTGGAGCTGCAGAGGTTCCTGGTGCTGTTCTGGATTTTCTGCCAGTAAAAACCAGAAGTGAAAGGTCTGATTTATCATTCACTGAGGTGCAATAATCTCAGCCAGACTTCCCATTCTCTGGAAGGAGAGATTCTTTACAGAACATGCGTCGTGGGAGCGCCACACACTTAACACAAGGTTATGTGTAACCAACGCGTCGCCTTACAGAACATCCGCAGGGGGAATGAATGGATTTCTCTCTGGTATCATGTGGACTCCAAGTTTAACCCCATCGCTGCCATGAAATCTGTATTTTCTTTGATATTTCCAGGGATTTTCTTTAATCAAAACACATTTATGTTTCTCCACCCCCAAAAATATGACATACATGACATAGAAAAGGCTCTGTGAAGCTGTGTAAATAATAATCAAAAATGAAGAAAGAATTCCAGCTCAACGAGACGGTGAAAAAGTAAAAGCTGGGTACTTTATTCACTTCATATCAGAAGCAGAGGATAAAACATAAGCACAATGTAATAAAAACACTATCTACGCGTTTCAGGTGGCACAGCACCCTTAATCATGATATATGGGATATCATGATTAAGGGTGCTGTGCCACCTGAAACGCGTAGATAGTGTTTTTATTACATTGTGCTTATGTTTTATCCTCTGCTTCTGATATGAAGTGAATAAAGTACCCAGTTTTTACTTTTTCACCGTCTCGTTGAGCTGGAATTCTTTCTTCATTTTTGGTTTCTTCACGCCTTGACACAGCGTTTCCGTGCTCCGAGTTTCTTGGGACAACGACTATGGTGAGCTGGACTTTTCTTTTTGCTATTGTAAATAATAATACCAAACATACTGTCTATATTATACCTGCCATACTGCCAATATAATACCAACAATACCGCCTATATAATACCAACCATGCTGCCTATATAATACCAACCATACTGCCAATATAATACAAAATATACCGCCTATACAATACCAAACATACTGTCTATATTATACCTGCCGTACTGCCAATATAATACCAGCCATGATGCCTATATAATACCAACCATACTGCCTATATAATACCAACCATACTGCCTATATAATACCAACCATACCGCCTATATAATACCAACCATGCTGCCTATATAATACCAACCATACTGCCTATATAATACCAACCATACAGCCTATATAATACCAACCATGCCGCCTATATAATACCAAACATACTGCCTATATTATACCTGACATACTGCCTATATAATACCAAACATACTGTCTATATTATACCTGCCATACTGCCAATATAATATCAGCCATGATGCCTATATTATAATACCAACCATACTGCTTATATAATACCAACCATACTGCCTATATAATACCAAACATACTGCCTATATAATACCAACCATGCTGCCTACATAATACCATACATACTGCCTATATTATACCTGGCATACAGCCTATATAATACCAACCATGCTGCATACATAATACCAACCATACTGCCTATATAATACCAGCCATGATGCCTATAATATAATACCAACCATACTGCCTATATAATACCAACCATACTGCCTATATAATACCAACCATACTGGCCTATATAATACTAAACATACTGCCTATATAATACCAAACATACGCCTATATAATACCAACCATACCACCTATATAATACCAACCATGCTGCCTATATAATACCAAACATACTGACTATATTATACCTGCCATACTGCCTATATAATACCAAACATACTGCAATATAATACCAAACATACTGCCTATATGATACCAACCATGCTGCCTACACAAGATGATAATGTGTGCAAACTGTAAAGCGCTGCGGAATATGTTAGCGCTATATAAAAATAAAGATTATTATTATTATTATTATTATTAATACCTGCCATACTGTCTATATTATACCTGCCATACTGCCAATATAATACCAACCATGATGCCTATAATATAATACCGCATGTAAAGTAAGCTGCGGAGACACCATCACGTGTTTCTCAATGCAAGCAATGAATAGCCAGGCCTTTCTCCGGGAAGGAACAACCACGGGAAGGGCAGCATCCAATAAAGGAGAATATCCAATAAAGGAAGACCACCTATGCCAAGCATGGTATCCATCCACAAACAGCTGTTTCGGGGTTTTTGCCCCTCATCAGTGTGGAGTAGGAAACTGGCTATTAGGAGCAGTGCCTGGTGAAAGGCTATGAAGGAACAGATGAATGACCTCGGGGAGACCAAAACATCCAACACTGCGGAGACACCATCACGTGTTTCTCAACGCAGTGATCCAGAACACTGCCCCCATCCCTTATGGGAAATATGAAAACGCATGTAAAGTAAGCTGCGGAGACACCATCACGTGTTTCTCAACGCAAGCAATGAATAGCCAGGCCTTTCTCCGGGAAGGAACAACCACGGGAAGGGCAGCATCCAATAAAGGAGAATATCCAATAAAGGAAGACCACCTATGCCAAGCATGGTATCTATCCACAAACAGCTGTTTCGGGGGTTTTGCCCCTCATCAGTGTGGAGTAGGAAACTGGCTATTAGGAGCAGTGCCTGGTGAAAGGCTATGAAGGAACAGATGAATGACCTCGGGGAGACCAAAACATCCAACACTGCGGAGACACCATCACGTGTTTCTCAACGCAGTGATCCAGAACACTGCCCCCATCCCTTATGGGAAATATGCAAACGCATGTAAAGTAAGCTGCGGAGACACCATCACGTGTTTCTCAACGCAAGCAATGAATAGCCAGGCCTTTCTCTGGGAAGGAACAACCACGGGAAGGGCAGCATCCAATAAAGGAGAATATCCAATAAAGGAAGACCACCTATGCCAAGCATGGTATCCATCCACAAACAGCTGTACTTTACATGCGTTTGCATATTTCCCATAAGGGATGGGGGCAGTGTTCTGGATCACTGCGTTGAGAAACACGTGATGGTGTCTCCGCAGTGTTGGATGTTTTGGTCTCCCCGAGGTCATTCATCTGTTCCTTCATAGTCTTTCACCAGGCACTGCTCCTAATAGTCAGTTTCCTACTCCACACTGATGAGGGGAAAAACCCCCGAAACAGCTGTTTGTGGATGGATACCATGCTTGGCATAGGTGGTCTTCCTTTATTGGATATTCTCCTTTATTGGATACTGCCCTTCCCGTGGTTGTTCCTTCCCGGAGAAAGGCCTGGCTATTCATTGATTGCGTTGAGAAACACGTGATGGTGTCTCCGCAGCTTACTTTACATGCGTTTGCATATTTCCCATAAGGGATGGGGGCAGTGTTCTGGATCACTGCGTTGAGAAACACGTGATGGTGTCTCCAAAGTGTTGGATGTTTTGGTCTCCCCGAGGTCATTCATCTGTTCCTTCATAGCCTTTCACCAGGCACTGCTCCTAATAGCCAGTTTCCTACTCCACACTGATGAGGGGCAAAAACCCCGAAACAGCTGTTTGTGGATGGATACCATGCTTGGCATAGATGGTCTTCCTTTATTGGATATTCTCCTTTATTGGATGCTGCCCTTCCCGTGGTTGTTCCTTCCCGGAGAAAGGCCTGGCTATTCATTGCTTGCGTTGAGAAACACGTGATGGTGTCTCCGCAGCTTACGTTACATGCGTTTGCATATTTCCCATAAGGGATGGGGGCAGTGTTCTGGATCACTGCGTTGAGAAACACGTGATGGTGTCTCCGCAGTGTTGGATGTTTTGGTCTCCCCGAGGTCATTCATCTGTTCCTTCATAGCCTTTCACCAGGCACTGCTCCTAATAGCCAGTTTCCTACTCCACACTGATGAGGGGCAAAAACCCCGAAACAGCTGTTTGTGGATGGATACCATGCTTGGCATAGGTGGTCTTCCTTTATTGGATATTCTCCTTTATTGGATGCTGCCCTTCCCGTGGTTGTTCCTTCCCGGAGAAAGGCCTGGCTATTCATTGCTTGCGTTGAGAAACACGTGATGGTGTCTCCGCAGCTTACTTTACATGCGTTTGCATATTTCCCATAAGGGATGGGGGCAGTGTTCTGGATCACTGCGTTGAGAAACACGTGATGGTGTCTCCGCAGTGTTGGATGTTTTGGTCTCCCCGAGGTCATTCATCTGTTCCTTCATATAATATAATACCAACCATACTGCCTATATAATACCAACCATGCTGCCTACATAATACCATACATACTGTCTATATTATACCTGCCATACTGCCAATATAATACCAAGCATACTGCCTATATAATACCAAACATACTACCTATATAACACCAACCCTGCTGCCTATATAACACCAACAATGCTGCCTATATCATACCTGACATACTGCCTATATAACACCAGCCATACTGCCAGGGGTGTGACTATGATATGTACGGGGGTTGCAATCGCACCAGGGCCCTGGAGACTGGAGGGGCCCTTAAAGGTCCCTTTGCCCCATAGGAAAAGACTGTTACTATTAAAGACCAGTGATAGTTGTGGGCCCTGTTGGGTATTTTGCATTGGGGTACACAAGTTTAAAGTTGCACCACTGCATACTGCCTAAACCCAACTATACTGCTTATATAATATAGTATAACACCGTTCATACTGTCTAAATAATAATACCGCTTATACTGTCTATATCATAATGCCAACCATACTGTCTATATACTAATACTGCTCATCCTGTCTATATCATAATGCCAATCATACTATCTATATAATAATATTACTCATACTACTATATAATAACTCATACTGTCTATATAATAATACTGCTCATATTGCTATATAATATCACTCCCACTGTCTATATAATAATGCTACTCATACTGTCTATTGTTATGATCCTTAGTGGCTGAGGATCACGAATAGACCAGCAAGTGAATAAACTAAGGACAAGCTCTAGGGAGATGGTAACTGGACTGATCGCAAAACTGAACCTATGCAACACAACTAGAAGTAGCCGGTCAACGTGCCTAAAAATTTCCTAGACGTCTCGAGCCAGCCTGAGGAACTAGCTACCCCTAAAGAGAAAGAGAGACCTCGCTTGCCTCCAGAGAAATAATCCCCAAAGATATAGAAGCCCCCAACAAATATTAACGGTGAAGTAAGAAGAAGGCACATACGTAGGGATGAAATCAGATTCAGCAAAAGAGGCCCACTAGTACTAGAAAGCAGAAAATAGAGCAGGGGTCTATGCGATCAATAATAAACCCTTACAAAATATCCATCCTGAGATTTAAAGAACCCACGCACCAACTAATGGTGTGTGGGGAGAAACTCAGTCCACTAGAGCATCCAGCAAGCGAGGGAATCACATTTTAGCAAGCTGGACAAGACAACATGATAAACACTGCTGATCAAAAATGAGCAAACAAAACTTAGCTTGTCCTGGATGGACTGGGAGCAAGGTAGTCAGAAGGAATCTGAGTAGCTCTGATTACATCGACAGCCGGCAACAAGTGGGAGTAAAACAGAGCTATATAGGAACCTCCCAGAGGATAACGAACCAGCTGATAGCCAGAGACCAGCAGGATAACAAACAAAGCCACCAGGGGGAGCCCAAAGCAAAAGTCACACCATACCACCAGTGACCACAAGAGGGAGCCAGAAAACAGAGTTCACAACAGTCTATATAATAATGCTGCTCATACTGTTCACATAATAATACCGGTCATACGTTCTACATAATACCGCTCATGCTGTCTATATAATAATACAGCTCATACTGTCTATATAATAATGCCACCCATACTGTCTATATAATAATACCGGTCATACTGTCTATATAATAATACCATTCATCCTGTCAGTATAATAATACCGTTCATCCTGTCTATATAATAATGCCACCCATACTGTCTATATAGTAATACCGGTCATACTGTCTATATAGTAATACCGCTCATACTGTCTATATAATAATACCGCTCAGTTGAAACCAGAAGTTTACATACACCACATAAAAAAACACATATGCATGTTTTTCTCAATATCTGACATGAAGTCAGAATTTTTCTGGCATTTGGCAAATATTAATAATTATTGTAATCCTAATTGACCTAAAACGGGAAAGGTTTATTCTGATTTCATGTCAGGTATTGAGAAAAACCTGCAGATGTGTGTTTTTATATAGTGTATGGAAACTTCTAGTTTCAACTGTATATAATAATACTTGTCATATTGTCTATATAATAGTACCGCTCATACTGTCTATATAATAATGCTGGTCATAACGTCTATATAATGATACCGCTCATACTGCCATATAACAATGCTGGTCACACTGTCTATATAATAAAACTGCTCACACTGCCATATAATAATGCCCATCATAATGTTTGTATAATAATAGCGCTCATAATGCCGGTCATACTGTCTATATAATAATACCGGTCATACGGTCTATATAATAATACCGCTCATACTGCCATATAGCAATGCCAGTCACACTGTCTATGTAATAAAACTGCTTATTCTGTTATATAATAATACCATTCATACCATCTACTGTATATAATAATACCACTCATAATGCTCTATAATAATGCAGATCATACTGTCTATATAATAATACCACTCATACTGCTATATAATAATGCCTGTCATACTGTCTATTATTATTATTATTATTATTATTATTATTATTATTTATTGTTATAGCGCCATTTATTCCATGACGCTTTACATGTGAGGAGGGGTATGCATAATAAAAACAAGTACAATATTCTTAAACAATACAAGTCATAACTGGTACAGGAGGAGAGAGGACCCTGCCCGCGAAGGCTCACAATCTACAAGGGATGGGTGAGAATACAGTAGGTGAGGATAGAGCTGGTCATGCAGCGGTTTGGTCGATCGGTGGTTACTGCAGGTTGTAGGTTTGTCTGTCTATATAATAATACCGCTCATACTGCTATATAATAATGCCTTTCATACTGTCTATATAATAATACCGCTCATACTGCTATATAATAATGCTGGTCATACTGTCTATATAATAATATCGCTCATACTGCCATATAGCAATGCCAGTCACACTGTCTATATAATAAAACTGCTTATTCTCCTATATAATAATACCATTCATACCATCTACTGTATATAATAATACCACTCATAACGCTATATAATAATGCCGGTCATACTGCCTATATAATAATGCCGGTCATACTGTCTATATAATAATACCGCTCATACTGTCTATATAATAATACCGCTCATACTGTCTATATAATAGTACCGCTCATACTGCCATATAGCAATGCCAGTCACACTGTCTATATAATAAAACTGCTTATTCTGCTATATAATAATACCATTCATACCATCATAATAATACCGCTTATGCTGTCTGTGGACATTTTCTTAAGTCCAATCGCTGTCAATCTTGGGGAGCAGTATGTTATAAAACCCCCAGGAGCCCTTCTTTTAGGTGGAATTGCAAAACAGCAAAGAACATAATTAACACGGGACCGACCATCTGCGTCAGGACCCGAGAAGACTCGGTGTTACAGCGGAATGTGATGTGTCACCTTAAAGAAGTGAAGGAGAAAATGGAGAGATGAATTGTGGAGAAACCTGTAGCATTCGGCAGCCCGCAGAGCTCTGCACCGGGGCCGTGCACAATTTAATAGCGCCATCTGGTAACAAGTACATCTATGGGAGGTGTTAAGTCCTCCAAATACCTGGGGTCAGGGTTGAAGGTTGTTTATTCAAATGGTTTAAATTTATAATCGTGATTAACCCCGTGTGATGCAGGGAGATCTGCGGTGTTTTTAAGGGGAGACCCCATAATAAAGCAATCACGTGCAGACGCTACAGACAGGTGCGATGCACATGCACAAATAAACAGTGCGACGGAGAGCGAGGGCACATGGAAAATCAGCACAGGGATGTTCTGAAAAATAGGTTATGAAATTGGGGGATACTCAGTTCCGGGGCTGATTGGTCGGCGGCACTGGTTATTCCCATCCTGCGTTACTGGGGTTCAAACCCAATAAAGGATACAAAAACATACTCCTAAGTTAAAGGGCCAGGGGAGTCAAAGTTCTTTGGTGGCTCTTAAATCCACATCAAGAAGTCAGAGACGTGGATGATGCTGTTCTTTCCCAAAGAATAGGATCTGTCGATACAAGTGTTAACAGCTCCTTCTTCCCCTGTGATGCAGACGTAAGAAAAATCCTTCTAAATTCCCTGGTGGTTATTGCAGTGATGACCTCACTCATGTGACTACTGCAGCCAATCACTGGCCTCGCTTGCCACATATTCAATCATTGCTGCAGAATTGCCAGAGGACAAAGTTGGTGTATAATGGTCAATTTTTTTTACAATCTCCCGCTTATAGAGGACCTGCCACTTGCAATAAATTTGTAATTTTCTTCTTTTACCCAACATAAATGCCGCTGTTCTCTTGAATTAGACGTTGTTGTTTTTTTTGTTCCTGCGCCTCTCCGTTCTTGAGATATGGCCAACTTTTATACATATGTAAATTTGGTCTTTATAGTCAATTGAGCACAGATAAAGTAGGTATAAGGGTCTTCTTGAGGACCACCCACCCTTTGCTACAAAGATGGAATAAAAGGAAGAGAAGCCATATCTCAGGAATGGAGAGGCGCAGGAAGAAAAGTAATAGATTGCTGGATTTGGCGGCATGGCGACATTTACATCAGGAAAATATTACATATTTATGGCAATTGACAGGTCTTCTTTAATCTATATTCTTGGATATCAAAATATGAATGACAATAATAGATTTTTTTAAATTACATCTATCTATCTATCTACACATTCAGCTACATTGTTGCCATTCATATTTTCGTCTAAATCTATACAGCATGTAGGTGTATTAGAGATGAATGAATCAATATGATGCAAATCGAATTGGTGTCAAGTGTTAGGAAACGTGCAAGACCCAGCAAATTCCATGATATTGCAATCTCATATAGACAAGATGCCACTGCTATTTTACAAAAAGAAAAAGATTTCATTAGCCACACAATTGTCACATAGCCCCAAGTACTGCTGCGAGGGCTTAACCATTGCAGCTATCCCATCACATGGTATTGCACTGCCAATCAGTAGGTTACTATCGTAGCCAGTATAAAAGCTTAGGTAAGGAATGCAAAACTGGGAATGCAGTGAAGGCTGGAATGGAGGTCTAACCTCTTTAGCGATATGTTCTACTTTTATATTGGATGCAATAATAGCCAGAGATCATTATGGAGACCACGTGGGCAACAACAAGGGGAGGCCTTCAAGAGGGAACTCACGCTGTCATAGCTCACCCATCCTATAGGTTCAAGGGCGTGCTGAGCCGTCAGCTTTGTGAGTGAAAATACAATAGCGCAATCTGAGGCAGGGCTGGGTTGTCAGTATTGTGATTGACAGCCCAGACGCCCAATCTGCCCAGACCTGCAGGGTTCTCGAGGTGTCATCCATTCTAGGTGATTACCTGGCTATTTAACTGGGTGACTATTATCAGACCTTGCCAGTTGTAGCTTTAAGCTTAGTGGAGTGCTTGCTCTGTGTTCTGATATTCTGATCTTTGTCGCCGGACCTTGGATTTGCCTTTTTGACCAGATGTTTTTAGTACCCTTTTTTACTTTGATGCATTCTGACCTTGAATTTCTGACCACGGACTTTGCCTTTGACTGTCTGTTATGCTTTTCTCTTTGTCTATGTTGTACCCTTTTGGTATTTGACCTCAAACTCCTTGATTTCCCCTCCTCATGGCTTGTCCTTAAAAAGTGTCTCAGCCTCACAAAGCGTTACACTAGCAACTCTACTTGATTTGGTGGTGGAACCAGTGGTATGGTCATTTTCAACTGTGTTACTGCGTGGACTAAATATAAGGTGGCTCAGTCTTGTGAGTTGACATCCTTGTACTATTGTCAAAGTCTTAGTTCAGCCTGTGGTCCTAAATATCTCAGGGCCAGGATGCTATTGCTCTACTGGTGCTGACTAAGGATATACAGTATTTTCTCCCATTGTGATGAATTCTAAACTGAAGCTTGCAGCTAATACTTCCATGGAAAGATAATGCTAACTCATTTGCAGTGAATATACTGAGGCTGATTTATTAAACAGTTTTGATTGTTTTATTCCAGAACTGTTTTAGTTGTGGCATAAAACGGTTTGAAATGTAGCAATTTTTTTGTGAAACTTGTATTTAGCTTTTGGCCCTTACTTGGCATCTTTTGGCATTCTTACACCAGTCTCGGCCAGGTCTGCCAACTTTTTAGAAAGTAGATGGTGTTTAGCTGGGAAGGGGCATGATCAAACAGGCCCAATAAATTAATAATAATTAAGCCAAAAAAGTGGTGGAAATTCTACAGGAATGCATGCCAGTCCCTGACTAGAGTGTCCTTTCTTGTGGTGTCACATAGCAGCTGAAAGATGCAATAAATTCATTAAGAGACACACTTCTTAATAAATTTGGATAAT
Source organism: Ranitomeya variabilis (assembly GCF_051348905.1). Classification (NCBI taxonomy): domain Eukaryota; kingdom Metazoa; phylum Chordata; class Amphibia; order Anura; family Dendrobatidae; genus Ranitomeya; species Ranitomeya variabilis. The sequence continues at coordinate 615,790,813 of NC_135235.1, forward strand.
TTTACTCCAGCGCACTTTTCATCAAGAAAGGCGTGCAAAATACCAGTCTTGATGAATCGGGGTCATGGGCTTAGTTCATGTTGACTAACATTTCCACATTCAGTATATCTTCGAAGTCTTGTCGCTTGCCATATGAACATGGGAGAAGGTGGAACTTCCGGGCAGTTAGCATATATTTGCTTTAAATATAAATAACAATATATACTGATGATTTCTGCTATACAGCAGACTGCTTCTCTGTGCTCCACAGACTTATTTCAAGTATCTCCCAGTCAGAAGAATAAAATAAGAATTTTGATAGGTCTCCTGTGCACCACCCCACCGGCTCCATGCTCCCTTGGGGCTACTTTCCACCTCATTACCAAACGATCCACAAAGAAAGGTAGCAGAGTGATCCCATGATAAATTCTTTATTGCAACGGTAACATAGAAGGGCTAAAAAGTTACACTATTTTGGCTACAATATGGCCTTTATGAAGCCTGTTTTTTTTTCTCTGACAAGGGCCACATTGTGGCCATAAAGTCCCATTTCTTTTTAGCACTTTTATGTTACTGGTGCCTTCTATACATTTATTGGTGGAAAATAAAATAAGACAGATTGAGCATAAACCATACCAGGGTTAACATATTGTAGGGGAGTCTTATACTGTGCTTGTCGGGTTACCCTGTGGGGGAGTCATACTGTGGATGATGGTGCCATGGGGGTCATAATACCGTGTGTGGGGAGATTGTGTGGGCGTTATAGTATCAGTGGGTTGTGGGAACATCATACCATTTTTTGTAAACTTCAGAGGCATTATACTTTGTATGGGGACATCATAATGTGTGTAGAGGAATTTACAGAGTGGATAACATACTGTGTGGGGGGCATCATACTGTTTTTGTGGGAATGCATTGTGAGGGAGCCATATGAGTGTTTCGAGAGAGGCCTAACACTTTGTGGGACTATAGTATGTATGGGTTGTGAGAGCATCATGCCACTTTTGGGAGCTTGAGGGCATCATACGGGGCAACGGGACATCATACTGTGTGTGGAGGAATGTACAGAGTGGATTAAATACTGTTAAAGGGACATAATTCTATGATTGCGGGAATGTGTTGTAGGGGAGTCATACTGTGGATGATGGTGTTGTGGGGGACCTAATACTGTGTGTGAGGGTAAACTGTGTGGGCATCATAGTATGTGTGGGTTTTCGAAGCTTCATAAACACTTTTTGGGAACTTGGGAGTATTATACTGTGTAATGGGACATCATACTGTGTGTGGGACTGTGGGGGCATTCTACTGTATGGGGGTAATAGTTGTGAGGGTGGGCTACCCAGTATGTGTCCTTTCTTCCTGTGTTTCAAAATTGGGAGGTATATGTAAAATGTTAATTGCAGCCATGGCCAATCAAGGTCTATAGGTCCATGAAGAGGACCTATCATTTACTATAAATATGTGATTTTTTTTAATACCAGGAAATGCCGCTGTTCTCCTTAATTTGGCATTGTTTTCCTTTTGCTTCTGCATTTCTCTGTTCCTGAGATATGGCCTCCTCTTCCTTGTTAGCCAATGGGACATGATTCTCAAGAAGATGTAGACAGAGAAGAGGTGAGAATCCTGCCTCCTTGAATAAAAAGACTATATTTACAGTTCTGGAAAGATGAGTTGCCTAATCTCAGGAACGGAGAGGAGCAGGAACAAAAGAAAAGCAACACCGGATTCAGGAGAACAGTGGCATTTACACTAGGTAAAAAAAAAATAAATCAAATTTATGGCAAGTAACAGGTCTTCTTTAGCGATGTTGTACTGATATCTCTGCTAGTCTTCCTAATTCTTCATCAGATCACCTGATCGTACTCTGCTCCTGCGGAATGAGGAAGAATAAATCCATCTTAACTAGTTTACATTGGATGCGGTCCTCTTGTGGTTTTTGCTATTCCATCTCTGGTACGCTATGTTACCTAACACCTAATTAGAAAAAGTAGGCACACACACTGCAGATATAAAACAGCTCGGGCAGAACAGACCGGCCTTTATACGCCAACATTCACCAACAAACTGGGCCTGCGGTGGCAGACATAATACAACTTCATGCATGCATCTTATATAGACGTGGCAATGCAATCCCCTGCGGGGAGCCTTCTCCAGCGACAGACTGTGTATGTGGAAATGATATAAATGTTAAACACTCTGCCGGCACCTTCCATGGCGGGATGTGCCAATTTACTACTTTGACTTTTTTGCAGGTATCAATGGTTAATTCAGGACATTGGCTTCATTTATGCAGTAGCTACTTTTTTTCTGGCAGGAACCTTGGTAAGAAAATTTTATTATGAGAATTCCAGTGGACCACCTGTTTAGAGCTACGTCTATATATATTTACCTATTTGTCTATATGTACTCATCAAATGAACCAAGACTTGGCCAATGAGGGCCCTCGCCTTTGTCAAATGGTTGCAAGAGACAAGAGGCAATAAACTGCTGCTGGAAGATAGCATAATTCCAGAAAAAGCAAGAGTGAAATAGCTTGTGCACATGACTGTATTTTCTGTCCGAGTATGATCCGAAAAAACATCAGATTGTACTCAGACCAATGTTATTCTATGGGGCTGTGCACAGGTCCGATTTTTTTAGTTGGGCCGAGTCTGTCCAAGGAAAAAATTGCAGCATGCACAATTTGCATCTGATTATCGGATTGCATTCGGCCATGCAAGTCAATGAGTCTGTTAAACAAATTGGAGCACACTCGGATCACATCCAAATATGGTCTGATTTTCACGTATTAATAGAATGGAGTGGAGAAGATGGAAAAAAATGTCTCCATCTTTCCACAGCCGATAAAAATGGATCACACTATGATCATACTCTGAGAGTTTGATCTGAGTGCAATTAAAAAAATTGGTCCAATTCTTGGATGATAGGAAATATGGTTATCTACACTCAACCGAAGATGTAGCAATTTGTATTATCAATTGGAGTGACCTGATGTGACTTCTGAGGGTGTACTTGCCTTTTTCAAAGGGTTGCTAGTAGCTAGGGGCAATAAACTGTTGTTGGAAGATGTCATGATTCCAGAGAAGTAATGAGTGAAAGACTGAGGTTATTTTCATATTGCATTTTGCAATGTCCTTTGGATGTCCAAGATGTGTCTAAGGGGAGGAATAAACCTTTTTCAGTGGGTCCCTGGTGGCTGTGTGTCACAGGAGACCTAGGCAGGAATGAGGTGATAACCCGGGCCCCTGCGATTTCCCTCAGACTAGGAGAACCCTGACTGACCCTCTACCTGAAGTTTACACTGAAGGTGTGCATGTCCAGGGCTCCAGCCTCTCCCTATCTCCTGTATTAACCCTAGGCTGAGAATACCACCCTCCACCCAGTGAAGTGTTAATAAACCAATACCCACAATAAGCACAGACAAGGATAAAAGAAAATATACACCACACCGCAGTCAAACAGGAATACACTATAAATGCTCAGGGCAAAATAAACACAAATATAGGAAGGAGTAAATAAGACAAAGGGAAATATACTCCACCAGATACGATACTCCAACCACTAGCTCACCACACAAGACTGAGATAACCAAGCTCTAGACTGAAGCTATAATCGGTGACGCCCAATGTTCAGGAGAACTATTTAAAGGCAGTGGGCATGGCCCAGCTTCCAATCTGATCACCAGGTAAATTAACCCTGGACCAGCTAGACAAAATCTAGCCGACGCCAATGAGCGCATAGTGGAGAAAAGCGGAATTACCGCTGTCTGTTGGACGACCTGGTCTGAACAGCATCCGACATGACAGTACCCTGCCTTCTACGAGGGACCCCAGGGCCCTCAAGACTTATAGGACCGGGCTTGTCCGGATGGCGGCGGTGAAACAATCTGACCAGTCGGTCCGCATGTATATCCGAGGCAAGTACCCAAGACCTCTCCTCTGGCCCATAACCACGCCAGTGCACCAGGTACTGTAACATGCGGCGCACCACACGAGAGTCAACCACCCTGGAGACTTCAAACACCAAACTGCCATTCACCAAGACTGGAGAAGGCATCGCCGCAGCATCCACAGAACCCACCACCTTTTTCAATAACGATTTGTGGAACACGTTGTGAATCTTATAAACCGTAGGGAGCTCCAACCGGTAGGCAACCGGATTAACGATAGCGGAGACCCTAAATGGACCAATAAACCTAGGACCCCATTTAAGGGATGGAATTTTAAGTCTTAAGTTTTTTGTGGACAACCACACCCAGTCACCTACACTCAGGTCCGGACCTGGCACACGTCTACTGTCAGCCACACATCTATACTTAGCACCCACGCTCAAAAGACGCTGTTTTACTTTCCTCCCGACAGAGGACAGTTTTGGTGGTACTTCCTCCTGAACCTCGGCAACCCCAGCCTCAACAACTGTCGTGAATGCCAAGACCATTACACCTTTAGGGAGGACGGGAACCGGTTCTTCCTGAGGTTCTTCCCCCGGAAAACACCTGGACAAAGCATCCGCCTTAGAGTCCTTAGACCCAAGTCGGGGCACTTCTGAACAACCCCTCTCAGAAAAGATATCAGCGAAATCCAGCAGAGACTCAGGAATACTAGAAGTCCCAGCGGAAACACACGAGACCGAGATAACCAAGCTCTAGACTGAAGCTATAATCGGTGACGCCCAATGTTCAGGAGAACTATTTAAAGGCAGTGGGCATGGCCCAGCTTCCAATCCGATCACCAGGTAAATTAACCCTGGACCAGCTAGACAAAATCTAGCCGACGCCAATGTCGGACGACCTGGTCTGAACAGCGTCCGACATGATACTGTGACAATGACACTGGCATTATTTCAGAAAAGGCAAGAGTGGAAGATGCTGTATTTTGCAGGGTTAGCTGAAGGTCCAAGATGTGACTTATTGGTGGCACTTACTTTTGTCAAAGGATTCCTGAGGTCAATGGGCAATAACAATGGCAATATTCCAGAAAAGGCAAGAGTGAAAGATGTTACATTTTACAGGTGTCTGTTGAAGATTCAATATGTGACTACTGAGGAGGGGGCATTTACTTTTCTCAAAGAATCTCTGGGTACAAGGAGCCATGAAGATGGCATAATTCCAGGCAAAACAAGAGTGAAAGATTGTGGGTCTTTTCACGTCACATCACATGTTTACAGTGTCCATCTGACATGTTTTTGAGGGATGCTACTGTAAGGACATACATAAGGTACAAGTTTTTTTTTCTGGATGCCACTGTAAGGAAGAATACAGTCCTCCATTATGCTATTCCATGCAACAAAACCTAAGATTTATTGATTTATAGATAACCCAATGGAGACCGAAAATACAATCTTTCTCCATCTGGTAAATTAAGGCCTATAACTATGTTAGAAGTAGAATCTAGTACGTTCTCTGTATGTACAGTAACAGACATTGCAGTGAACAATGTGTGGTGTGTTTTGGAGGTTCAGAGGCAAAGCTATGAAGAGTGTTTGGAGTCAACTTTGGAAAGGGTATACAGATAACTGACAGATGATGCAATTGAATGAAAATCAATGTTTTATAGATACTTTATAACTCCATGCTTGGACTAGGCACCTGGTGCAAGAGAACCAGCTTTCTTTCTCTTGGATGAGAGATAATACCCTTCTTTCAGGGAACATTTCCTGGCCTGTGAGTCTTCCTAAGCGAACAGTGAGAAATGGTACCTCAATAGACCTTAACCCAACATCAAATGAGAAGAATAAAATACACTGGAATCTGGCATTCCTCTTCTCAATGTAGGGTGCCTGACCCAACACTTAGCGGGGAGGCCCCCACTTCAGTTCCTGCTGCCTAAAAGCAGCTTGGTGATCTTTCCTGTGTGCTTGATGCTTTCCAGTTCATTAAAAGTCAGTTACAGTGAAAATCCCCCAGAGAGGATTGTAGTAGCTGATGTCAGTCCTAGAAGTACATTTGATTTTTACCACCTAGACACAAGTTCTCAACAGAGTAACAATCTGTAATAATATCAAATAGCATCAATTCTCACGTGCCTTCTCTTTCAGGCTAAATAAAAATTGGGTTTTCTTACACGTGTAGTACAAACCTAAATGAGAGCTGACATAGACTCTGAGAGCGGACGAGAGGGCGAGAGGTGCAATTAACAAAAGAAAACTAAAAAGTGACAGAATAATTGGAGCTGGCCACGGGCTGATTGTGAGAGCTGACTAATTGGACATCGGATAATTAAAATGAAAACAGCCACTTGCAAAATAATAATAATTCTGTTCCTGGAAAGCCAGCGGTGTGGGAGAAATCTGGAGCGTATTATAGCAGCAACGTCTAATGATTGTACAGCAACAGGAAATTATTGGTGATACACGTAGATCAGCAAACAAATGGCGTCACTTCCACCCAAAATGCTGACATCTGAGCTGAAAAACACGTTTAGTTTTCTGCTCTTCATTCAAGGACTTTGAAACTACACCATTATATTAAAAGCTTTGTTTATTCCTAAAAAAAAACCTTTCATTATTGAAATATGAGCAAAGGGCAGTGCTAAAATAAAAGATAAATAACCCACCCCTCCAAAAAAAAAACCTGCTCACCTACTGGACCCTCTTCTTACTTCATGGTCTCTTTGGTTCTTCTTGATGCAGAGGTTACTCTCATTCTGAGTTCTGAGTCAGACAAAAGAGACAAGAAATTGATTCTTCCAGCTGATATGGAACATAACCATTGCAGCCAATCATTGGCCACTGAATTAAAAAGGAAGCCAAAAAAACACCCCAGACTAACTTTACAGGACTCGTGCCACTCCTTTGCACTGTTGCTGGTGCCTCCACCCAGATGCCTGGTTTCATCTTCAGGCACAGGGCATCATGTGACTGCTGAAACCAATCAGCGGTCACTGATTGATTGTTGAAAACTTCAGCCAATCAGTGACTGCTGATTGGTTTCAGCAGTCAAATGGTGCACCATGACACAAGAGGATGCCAAAAAGACTTTGGGGAGACAACAGTACGTAAGAGCAGAAAGAGTCTTGTAGATTAGTTTTTTTTATCTAAGGCCAATGATTGATTGCAGTGGTCATGTTCCGAAAGAACTGGTAGAATTAGGCTCCTAGCTCTTCCTATGTCTTGCTTAGAGCTCAGATGGAAAGAGACCACAGCTGGAAGAGGAAAAAAGGACACCAGGCTGGAGTATGAAAAGCATCCAGTAGGTGAATACTTTTGCTTTTATTTTAGCCTGACATGGGCCCATTTTTAATTTTTTTTATAGTAAACAACCCACTAGATCTCTTGTAACTATTGTAACCTTTGGTAAAATCATAGTATTAATTGAACTTTAATAAACTTGTTCTACAGAAACAGTGCCACCATTGTCCATAATGGTGGGTGATAATCTAGTCAAGTCCCATTTACTTTAATGTAGCTAAGCTGCATTAATATCATATAGCCCAAACATACACTTTTATATAAAGTTCATCCTCTATAGCCTATCCAGAAGAGGGAAGAAGGAAACTTGCCCTTTGAAGCTTGGTTCACATCTGTGTTGAAGGCTTCATTGAGTGTATCCACTTCAAGTTCCTACCTATGTAGTAAAATATGAAGAAACCCAATAGAGTCAAAGGATCCCTTTGGTCTCCATTGGAATTCAGCATGTATCCGATCCACCATTCTGTAATTCATGGTTTATCTTCCTTCACCCGGACAGAAAACTGGAAACTAATGGTCCTGTTTTGAGCCATTGGAAATGCGCAAAAGGTACTTAAACTATTTATTTGGAAAAAGATGAAGAAACCCAATGGACCCAATCCTAAGTCAAAGGTGCCCATTGAATACCATTGGGGTCATTCATGTATCCCATCCATCATTCCGTAATTTATGATTTCTCCTCCTACAACAGGACAGAAAACTAGAAATTAATGTGAACAACAAGGTCCTGTTTCGAGCCATTGCAAATGAACAAAAGATAATCAAACTATAAAAAAATATATGTTCAAAAAGCATTTCGGAGTTTCATCTTGGAGTATAAGAGTGTCCATCACAGAGTAATATTCCCTTACGAGAACATCGCAAGGCTCATTAGTACATTAGGAATGTTCTATAGGTCACAAAACCTCTACGAGGACACATCCCAAGCATTCCAACACTGGATTAAAAACCACCATAAACCAAGGAACACGCCCGCCTTCCACATACATGTGACCTGTGCCAGGAACACCATGTCGGCACTGTCTGTACCCTTGAGATGGAGTAAGATTTTCATAATTTCAGCAGAAGTATTTATCTTGATTTACCCACACAGTAGAGGAACTTTGAGCTTCCAGACCTGATTTGCAGGCTAATGTGAATTTCTTCAGCCCAGTTGCATTAAGGCAGGATATTTGGGTCTTTTTGGTGGTGACCACAAAATATAAACGGTCAGAAGCACGACTGCAAGTGATTTGTCTTCAGGTGTCACTGCAATGCACAAAACCCCTGTATGTTCTCATTTGGCATGAAGCGTGGTACAGATTAAGGGCATTCTACATCATGGCAACATCCAATAAACCCGAGAGCTTCAGTTCATAGGATGCTAAAAGTAGACATAATTCATGTTCTTTGCATTTTAAAACTTTTTCTGCACAAGTTTTTTAATTTAGCAATTTTCACAAAATGTTTTATAATTGTATTAAGGTTTACTTATCCTATTAAGCAATCTCTAGGATATCAGTAACTTGCTGCCCTCATGCCCTAAAACAAAATAAAACTATATTTGGGGCACACAAACAGCACAGTATTTCCAGGAGCAGCCAGAATTCACATGCTCTGTAACTTGCAATCCACTCTTCTCCAGTGAGCAGTTTGTCATCAGCATCTGCCATCATAATAGCTGCTGGAACATCCTTCCCCCTCACGTTTTAGATTTTATCTGGCATTGTTCAATGACTTACCTTTCCAGAACTGAAAGTCCACCTATTATGCACCTGTCTTGTTTTCATGGCCAATCTCTGCTTCTTTGTCTTATGACTGCCGCTTTTTTTGTGCTTCATGTGGGTCCTACAAGTGGCTCAGAGATCCATAGTGACATAATTTCCCATAACCTTTTATAATCTACCTGGACACACCCCTGTGTCTGAATAATGAAACTGTAATATTTTCAGTATTTTTTTTAACTGCCACCATCCATTTTCTTCTGTTGCCATCTCCTCAGACTCCTGTGATTTGTATTATTTGCATCAGCTGCTTCTGTGATCTGCTGGTGAATCCATTGTTTGCTGTAAGCATCACAAACTTTTATTAGAGACTGTTCACAATTCTTTACAATTTCTTGTGGATTCTGCTATCTGCATCTGGGTTCTGCTTCAGACCTGTCATTTCCTTTTAATCAGCCCTCCTAGTTATGTGTCTTCTAGAGTGTTCTGCCTTTGATCTGATCCACATACCTTTCAGCCTATTGTGCAAAAATGTTCAGGGTCCATGTGTCCAGCATGACCTGCAACTTTGTAAATCCTCCTCACCAGGTGATCCCCACCATCTCTGTGTTACACCTGTATGCAGATGAGAACAAAATAAAAGAGACAAAGACCTGCACTTTGTAGTGAGAAAACAATCCAGCCCCACTTCCTGTAGAGAGACTAAAATCTTCCTCATTGAATTTAGAGAGACAAATACACACTCCATTTCCTGGACTAAAGAGCCACCTCATATCCTGGAGAGAGACAAAAAACAAATTTCCACCCCCTTTTCCTTGAGAGAAATAAAGACTAACCTCACTTCCTGTAAAGAGACAAATGTCTACTCCCACTTCCTGTCATGAGACAAACATCTTCCCTCATGTTCTTGAGAGAGATAAATACCAACCACACTTCCTGTGGAAAGGCCCACTCCCACTTCTTGTAGAAAGACAAAGACCCACTCCTAATTCTTGTAGAAGCACAAAGACCCGCCCTGACTTCCTGTAGAAAAGAGATCCACCCACACTTCCGGTAGTCCGCCTTAGTGTCTCTGCTGCTAGAGATGGATTACACCTGATAAAAGGCAGTGACCATTAAGTTACACAAAAGGTAGTTACGTAGCGGCACTATGACATTATTTTTTCCAGGATAAGACAAGAGAACAATAATATTTTCTCTTTTCACGGATCATACAACAATGTAGGTCACACTTCCATCTACACTTTATTCCAGTCTCCCCTTTTTCTAGGAACCTCCACGATGTTCTAGGTGAATGGGCAAGTCTAATTATATGAGGGTATTCCTAAGTCAATAATTTTCTACAGCTTTTATCAGAATCAGGGCCATTAAAAAAAACCAATGTGACCAATAGCAACATATGAAAATCATATTACTTATATCACAACTGTCTTTTTTTGGTCTCCTAGTGATCTGTTTTTTCCTCTTTTCCATCTATGCCGTTCACATTGGTACCATCAACACTTCACCTCCGTCTGTATTTGGGTCACTTGGGCAACATTTTTATATTCTTTGTCATGTGGATAGAACATTAAATGTGTTCATGGGAGAATCCTTTTAAGATGAGATATAAAATGTTGGTCTGCAATCAACAGTAGAGAGATTTACTGCATATTGTTTTAAGAGGCGTCTTGGCCAGAATCATTTATCGTATACTGACTGGATGTGTGATAAATGCTAACTCAGTGGTGGTCCTTCCACTGGAACACTTATTAAAATGGAAGGCTCTGGCCTGCAGTTTCCCCTCATCTCCAAAACCATGGTAAAGTCCATGCTTGACCACCAAACACTTCTAGCCATGATCTCAATGTTGGGATCTAGATCTGATGGATTGCAATACTCCTTTAAGATCCTCTTTGTGGCATGTCTAGTCAGAGTTTTTTCAACTAACTCTTATGCAGAGGATTTGGATCTCTGTATCAGAAAAGTGTAGAATAGATGCCTTATAAAGTACGGAGTTAAGGGGTGGACATTTCCTTTAAGTCCTTTATAAAGAAAATGCTGCAACTCCACCAAAATCCAAGCTAAGTAATATTAATGAATGCTGTTAATCACAGGACCCAGAACTTCAGCATTTCAGACCTCCAAGTAGCATCATCCATGTAAAGCCAGAAGAAAGCGACTGGTTTCATTAGACAGATATCTGATAATACCTTGGCACACTGCATCGAGCACATAATTCTGTCTTTCAGCTTGTGCCTAGGCTTATGGCCTAATGCCGGATAAAGGGTAGGCAGGGAATATAAATATTCACAATCAGCCTCTCTAAGCTCATGATCTCTGTTTTCTTCCTGAAGAATGTATGGTATGTGCGGCGGAAGACAGCTTGACAGAAATCAGAGCAATACAATAAAGTCCCCTGAATCCTATGGTAAACAGATCTGATAGGTCTCTTAAGCTGTGGCTTCCCATCCAAGTGATTCTGTAAACTGGGAACTTGCCGCAGAGGAGAACCGATGCCAAATGGTAACACCATCAATTCTGATTTATCAGCTAGTTATGCTAATACATAAGGAGTCTGACATGTGTAAAAAAAATAAATAAAATAGGAGGTGAATTAAAGGAGGTCAGGTCCTATGGCAAACGGGACTCCAACCGATCATGGAGGTTCCAAAGTCCAGTGTGGGAATAGAGCGGTAAAAAGCACTGTCCCATTCACTCTCTATAGGAGTGTTGGTCAGAAATGCTCAGTGAGCCTTTGGGCCTCTCTTTTTCGGGATTGGTGTTGTTTATGGTACAACCTCATGAAATTTTACTTATTTAGTATATTATCACAAAAGTGGTAGAATTTCTTGAAATGACTCCTTGCAGTAGCTCTTTCTGGACCCCAAAATGTTATGAAAAATTGTGTTTTTCATCAAAATGCTGCATGAGAAACCTGCTGTAGACCCTTCTCACTCCATAACTAGAACATGCTGTTTTTTTTAAATAAAGTGCACTGTACCCAAAAATATATTAAAGTGCCACAAACAGAAACTTAAACCAACCTGTGTAGAAGGAAGAGGCAGTTTATGATAAAACAGACAGATCATACATCTAAAAAACTGTTAAAATTCATCCTTCAATCTGAATACAAGATGGACTGAACAGCTCACAGAGGGATCCGTGTTAATCTGTCTATTGAAATCTATGGAGACGAGAAGGAAGGAGCAATGTGGCAAGACTTAGAGATACAAAGACAATGCTGCTGCTGCTTTTTTTTAATAAATATTTTATGTAAACTTAGACTTGGATTCACCGCTACACTGCCCAGTTCTAATATATAAAGTGCTAGGGTTAGCAATAATATAGAGGTAGATATGAGGTGCATTCGCAGCACGGGGTCCACCGTGCAGAGATGGTACCTGCTGCTGAGTAATGGCGGATGGACGCTTACTCACACGTGGCTTTAGACCTCACCCAGTGTGAAAGGGAGCGATCTCTGTTGCTTCACAGAGTCGCCTAAATAAATGATGTGCCCTGTAACAGTCACAGGGTGCAGCTGAAGACGCTAGTTGGATCCCTAAGATTCACCCCCACTAAGCTGGTGCCTGGTCTCACTTGGACCCTCGGTGGCTTTTGAGCCCGCGCCTGAGGACGCCCCGAGTCAGCAGCTGAGACCAAGCGGGAGTTCCCACCCTACACTGACCGATTGTAAGGATAAAGGATTACTGCACAGATCATGCTCTGGTGTGAGATAGCACTGTCTGGCGCTAGGTAGCTCCTCCATTCGCGAGCAGTCAACAACTCTAGGAAGGGGAATGATTCGGAGCTTTCATCCATCGACAGGCATACATCCACACACACATGAAAATAGGTTTACACTAGCGCATGGCTGAGCAGCCATGCGAACCTTTTATAGTAGTAGAACTCCGGGACCTTCCTGATGGTCCAATAGGAGTCGCAACAGGACCTGAGCATGTTACCCCTGACCTCCAATGGGAGGTCGTCCCGTTGGCATGCTCAGTATGGAAAAAGCAGGACTTAGTCCCTGAAACGTCTGCTCACTGCTGATCAATGCTGGCTACAAAGGCAGAGCCTGGAAAGGCAGCAGTAACCAAGCGCTAGAGAAGAGGAGAACCAGGAGCCAGAAGTAAATATGCATATAAAAATCTTTATTGTTACAAAACATATAAAATCAAGACATAAGTAAACATTACAGGTGTTCCACAACACCACAAGGATGGGGGAAGAAAAACAACCCTAGACCCCCAAACCCCCCCAATGTTATAGGCGGTAAGTATGAACAATTATGGGCAATGTCAACCATATGACAAATGTAACAGGGAGCGATCCCAAAAACGTATATGCACAATAGCCACCATGTAGCAAAAACTAGTAATGGCATGGGAAGCCAAGAAATCAGTAGCTGCTGTGTCCATACAGACCGAAAGGTCTGGAGCAAGTGCACTAAACTAATTGTAATCAGCGGACCCGGATGCAGCAGTACAGAATGTAAAAAAGTGCTTACCCATGCATAGGGAAGAAGAGGTAAAGGGGCTTATCCACCGGCGGGACCCCTTTACCTCTTCTCCCCTATGCATGGGTAAGCACTTTTTTACATTCTGTACTGCTGCATCCGGGTCCGCTGATTACAATTAGTTTAGTGCACTTGCTCCAGACCTTTTGGTCTGTATGGACACAGCAGCTACTAATTTCTTGGCTTCCCATGCCATTACTAGTTTTTGCTACATGGTGGCTATTGTGCATATACGTTTTTGGGATCGCTCCCTGTTACATTTGTCATATGGTTGACATTGCCCATAATTGTTCATACTTACCACCTATAGCATTGGGGGGGTTTGGGGTCTAGGGTTGTTTTTCCTCCCCCATCCATGTGGTGTTGTGGAACACCTGTAATGTTTACTTATGTCTTGATTTTATATGTTTTGTAACAATAAAAATTTTTATATGCATATTTACTTCTGGCTCCTGGTTCTCCTCTTCTCTAGCATTTAGTATTTGGAGCAATGATTGAATAAATCCGGGTAACTATTTCATGTACACTGGTACTCTTCCCCGGATTGTTTATTATGTATTCGGATCCCTGGTTATTAGTAACCAAGCGCACAGTATCAGCTTGAGCCAGACCGACATCTCCGCTGAGCAGGCTCCACTGTGGCTGGAAGAGAATGGGAGACCGCAGCGGACATGGTTCGAGATTCCCCCTGTGCAGAGGCGGGAACTCGACTCCTAACATAAAGTCCTTCATTCTGCTGCAACTTTGTAGTAAGTGTTTTGTTTTACTCCATTAATGAATTCACATCTACATTGCCCAGCTCTATTATATGTCTTCCATATTTCTGTAGCTTTGCAGTGTTTTATTTTCCCCCATGGCTGGATTTACATCTACACTTCTCAGTACTGTAGTAATATGACCTCCATGTTGCTGCTTGCTGTTTCTGAACATATGCTTAACAGAGATAAGGGAGCAGGAATCACTAAAGTCTGTGTGTGCTGTGTATGGGAGACATCATAGCAGCTAGTCTCAACTCACTAGCTCAGAGACAACAGAAAATTATAGAGGAAGCCTGAAGAAGAGAAAACTGTTAAAATAAAAAAAAAGATTAAATCATATAAAGGCCAGACGTTGTGGTACATCTCATGTACACACACAACAGTTTATTCTGAAAAGGAATTTGAAATGACAGGCTTTTATGAACAAGACTGCATGCTCCTCAAAAATGGAGATTATTTGATCCACGTTATTTTAGGTCGAGAAGCTAAGCAAACATGCAAAACAGATTCTAGACAGTATATATATAAAAAATAACCATCTCCCGGATATCATGCAAAGTGAATAGATTAAAAAAACAAACATACTTGCAGAACTTGAAAGCCATGAAAGTAAAGCCCTTGACCTTATTTGCAAGTTACGGAAGTTTTCTGTTTAACAACTGATAAACTTTCCTGTAATTCGCAACAACAAAAGACACGTTAGGAAACCAACTGACAGCACCTGAAAGGTTTGGGAGTGCCGCTAATCTCTCACTTTTACCTTCACTGTGCATAGTTCACTAGCCCCAAAGTGTAAACTAATAAAAGTGTAATAATGTATAATCTACAAACCGTAAACTCGAGGTTGGCGGCGTATGTCAACCACTTATAGAAACATGCAAAACAGCTGCTTCATTTCTGTTAGACCAACAACCAGATGCGGAGTTGTCCTTAAAATACTGCAGGGATGTCCTCAAAAGGCAATGGAGTATTTTGACCTGACCACGTGTATGTGGCCATAAAAATAAGCCTGGAGCACCTGGCTACTAAAAGGGACCATCCTGCGCTATGCAGCATGTATCGTGGATGAGTGATGTCATAACATCATGGGCATCGCACACTTTAAATGTGGAAGGTGGCTCTGTATGGCTTGGGATAGAATATGGAAAGACATGAATAGGACACGAGCATGATCTGCAGATGTGTGGGGTCGAAACATTATCAGCACCAATGACTTCTGATGTGAAAGTGAGTTGTACTGCACAACGTCAGAAAACCTTTTTAGAGTATTCGTACAAGATGTCCTTTTCAGGCAGACTGAGAAATCACCCAATAAAAGTTAAAATTAATAAATGAATATTTTCACAGCCTTGTCAAAACAACTTGTAGTGCATATATTCCCTCTTGTTTAAATGCTTCAGACTTCGAAAGACGTGAAGCAGCTAAATAAAATGATCAGTCCAAAAGACACTGGTGGCAAATCCGCCACATAAACACCAAAAAAAATAACAAAGAAGACATTTCCTGAAAAACCTCCACCAGCAGGCATGCCGGCCTCTATAAAAGGTCGTGTGAACATATCCTTATTGATAAGTCTCGTAACTTGGGACCAGACTTGGGACTAGATTGTGAATAGTGTCTTATGCAAGCCTTACCTGTGTGCATTTTTGCTACTATGCAGCCACCCCTCCATTATTTAGGCGAGTGAGTGGTTGCTCTCATCAATAGCTTGTACCCGTGCTGCTCCAGCCTTTATCAGTGGGGGCCTGCTACACCCTGTGAGTGCATTTGTCATTTGACAAGGTTTTGGCGAGTGCTTTTCATGATGTGTTGTTTTTTTGAGTTTCTATATGTTAGCTGTAATTCCATGAAAACGCATACCCGCTGTGCATCTGAGGCTGTGTTCACACTATGGCAGTAAAAATGCAGCGATTTTATAGAAAAGTCGCTACCAAAAAAGTATGCATCGAGAACATGGTCGCACCTAAAAACCTTGTTGATAACAACATGTTTTGGCCTATAACAAGGCCTTAATCATGGTCTACATGGAGGAAATGACTAAGGCCTTGTTATAGGCCAAAACATGTTGTTCTAGATGTCCAGTCCACTGGTTTGATCTGACTGCATGGAACTATACATTTTTAAATTTTTTAACTATTTCTCAATAAAATGGAAGTTTTATACAAATAAGACCTCTGAAGGTGCAGCAGATTCTTCATCATCGGGTCATTTATTTTTTGTGTAAAAACCCTGTCTGGTGCATTTTTTTCTCTATAGGATTCTATGGGGAGTATGACAAAGTTGCATGTAAAAAATAGAGTTGCATTTTTAAATACAGAATCAAAGCTTTTTATGGACATAAAAAAACTAACGTATTTTCTGGTGTATAAGACGAATGGGCGTATAAGACGACCCCCAACTTTTCCATATAAAATATGGAGTTTGGGATATACTCGCCGTATAAGACGGGGATCATCTTATACTCCCGGTCATCTTAGGGCTGTCCCACACGTCCAGATAATTCCGGTACCGGAATAAATCGGTACCGGAGTTATCCGTGTCCGTGTGCCTGGGAACTCACGGAGGCCATACCTGCGGCACACGTGTGCCGCCCGTATGGCGAGTGGGTACCACACGGAGCGTGTGGTACCCACTCTGCATGGTGCTGAAGCTGCGATTCATATCCTCTCTGCAGTAGCGTTTGCTGCAGAGAAAATATGAAGAATAGTGTTAAAAATAAAGATTTAGGTGTCCGCCGCCCCCCCACCCCCTGTGCGCCCCCCCGCTGGTCAGAAAATACTTACCCGGGTCCCCCGTCGGCTGTCGCTCCTTCTTGGTCTTGCCGCGGCTTCTCCTGCATGCGGTCACGTGGGCCCGATCATTTACAGTCATGAATATGTGGCTCCACCTCCCATAGGGGCGGAGCCGACTATTCATGATTGTAATTGATCGGCCCCACGTGACCGCATACAGTAGGAGGCGCGGCCAGACCAGGAAGGAGCGACAGCCGACGGGGGACCCGGATAAGTATTTTCTGACCAGCGGGGGGGCGCACAGGGGGTGGGAGGGCGACGGACACCTAAATCTTTATTTTTAACACTATTCTTCATATTTTCTCTATAGCAAACGCTGCTACAGGGAAGATATGAATACCTGCTTCAGCACCATGTGGGGGGGACAGCGCTTACTGTAGCGCTGTCTCCTGCACGCACACGGACCCCAGACGGAGAATGTCCGTGTGAGGTGCGTGTTTTACGCGGACCCATTGACTCTATTGGGTCCGTGTAAAACGTGCGCTCCCACGAACACTGACATGTCTCCGTGTTTGGCACACGGAGACACGGTCCGCAAAAAATCAATGACATCTGCACAGATGCATTGATTTTTATGGGTCTACGTGTGTCAGTGTCTCCGGTACGTGAGGAAACTGTCACCTCACGTACCGGAGCCACTGACGTGTGAAACCGGCCTTATACGGCGTGTGCGGTTCAGATGGTTCCCAGGGTCTGGAGGAGACTCTCCTTCAGGCCCTGGGATCCATATTCATTCGTGTGACTACAACGTCATCGCAGGTTCTTCGCTCAATGCATCCTTAGGAACGGAGGCCGCCGCTTGCACCGCTGAGAGCCGGGGGCCGTCGGAGGGTAAGTATATCCATATTTTTTGTTTTTATTCTTTTTTTTTTCATGAATATGGATCCCAGGGCCTGAAGGAGAGTCTCCTCTCCTCCAGATCCTGGGAACCATCCAGGATCGCTCCCTGCACACGCCGTACCCGGCGTATAAGACGACCCCCGACTTTTGAGACGATTTTCAGGGGTTAAAAAGTCGTCTTATACGCCGGAAAATGTGGTATATTAAAAAACACTGCTTCAAATCGCCGCCTAAATGCATCAAATGAAAGAAAAATGTTTGCAACAATCGGAGAGGATTGGTAAAGCTTACACTGGTGCGGACATCTGCAAAAACAGCAGAAAAAAATGCAGCATTTTCGCTAATTGTGAACCTGATCTGAAGAGGCAAGCTTTAATACAACTACTGTATGATGACAAAAAGTGAAAATCTGAGTCATGGCTCCTGAAATATAGGAAATTTAGGGAGACCTTTTCATTGCCTGTCCTTATGCCGGTGACCCGCTGAGAAGGTGGGCAGGAACTCCTAATCCCCAATAACCCTACTAAACCCCATGAAGCGTGACAGAGAAGAGCCGAAGGTACTTACTAGCAGAGGATTTAGATTAGATATGTCAGGTGTGGGAGGAAGGAGCTGCCAGCACTTACTTGCTTTCATTGATCCTTATCATTCGTAGACTTTCTCGGTTATTTGCTTTCATATTCTCGAAGATTATTTTATTGCAGAAGTCACACAGATAATCTTGTTCTCTGCTTCTTTTGCAATTGATCTACAAGGATTTTGCGTTGATTTAAAGGACTGAAAACAAGTAAAAAAATAATGTTGTTTTTGCTTTACTTCTACGGTCTCTGGAAAATGTAGAATTTGTGTAAAATCCTAGGATTTATTTTTTTGTCATTTTGGGGTAATAATTACCATTCATGGGCCAAGGTGAGTTTTGCAGTTCACAATACTGGAAATCCCAAACGTCATCCACAATGAAAACAGACGAAGGCGTTCATCAGAAAATGACCAATTGCTCCATTCAGGTTTGTATGTTAAATTAAATGTACGGTATTTTATTTAATAGCTCAGTTCTTTTTTTCTTATAATTTTCACTATTTACATAGAATAAAATAAAATATATTGTGATTTTCACACTTAGGGCTCGCTCACACTTGCGATGCAATCTGATAAAAATTAGGATTGCACTCGGCCGAATGTTTCTCTGTGGGGCAGCTCACATCTGAGATTATTTTCTCATGCTGATTTGGCATGCTGCGATTGCATCCGTAAATCGGATCTTTCTCCCAGGTACTTTTTGAGCTTTAATTTAAACAAAACCTGAAAATTTGGGGTTGGGTTCCTCCATGTTTGATTGTTTTGTTGGGCTTGTAAATTAGAATTTTCAGGCGTCAGCCAGTTATACATAATTTTCAAAGGGCTTTCCAAGCGCAGGCCCCTGTCTGTCCACACTATCAGCAATGACGACTTCAAACGTATTTCCTTGCCACAAATGTATCACAGCCGCAGTCCTTGACCTGTCAGGGAGCGATCTCTCAGAATTGCTTGGCTCTATGTAGCCCCTTATCTTACAATGCTCATCAATTCACAACCACAGTCTCATTGGCTTTCTTCCATGGACTTTTGAAGCAATACGTTAATCTAATAACGGTGGCCTGAAACATTCCACATCCTTTAATTCAATATGTCTATATTAGGAGCATTTACATTAACAAATTAGCCTTTCTGCTTTCTTCCACTATTTCCACGACCCTATCACAGGCATATCAAATCAAAATGATTCCCTTATGTTAGCGGTTGGTATTTTATCTATAGCTCCCCTGACATTGGAACAGCAAACTTTGGATTTCCATCTGAAATGTGTACTATCGAAGAAAAAAAACTGGCTTGTTTTTCACTTCCAAATATATTGGAATGATTACAGAAACCCAATCGAGAAACAATCCTTTAATCTGTCATCTGATAATTCAAGGAATCTGATAGATACTTGTTCCCGAGATCGAATGACAAGTTCATCTCAAGTCTGAGTGGAGAAAACCAATTTTCTAAACCAAATGATTGAAATAGATAGTTTGGCTAAATTTTTATACTTGGCTGTCTTCCTGGAGGCATGTTAAGCTGGCCATGCACATTGGATAACTGTCAGCGCAACTGACGTTTGGCCGACAGCTACCTCTCCCGATTCTCCATACACATAAATCTTTGACTCAACCTTTGTTGAGGGAGAAGAAGGTCAACCTCATTAAAATTTAACTTCCCAATCCTTCTTTCCCTAGACATCATCTCCAGGGGAGAGGTGGGAGGCGCTCATACACATTAGATGTTTCGCCGTTCATGTGTTTTTAATTGGTTGAATACGGTATAATGAGATGCTGTCAGTCACCTCTTCCTAAACAAAAGAATCAAGTTTTCAAATTTTGCTGCCCAATACTTCTTTACCCATACATCATCGACAGTGAAATGTCAGGACGCTGCCATACAAATTTGATGGTTTGCAAAGCATGCATGTGTTTTCAACTTGCCAACTGTCACACCTATGGTGGGGCTTATCTTTCCTGAGAACACAAAGGTTGTCCACTCAAGTTTACTTTCTTCCCCCTGACGTAATCTGCAGTTTAGAGGTAAGAGGCTCTTACTTTTTAAAAAGTCCTCCGGTACTGCCAAAATTGGCAGATGTAGCCAATATTATGCTAAGGTGTAATGTGTATGACCAACTTCAACCATTACATTTTATAAACATCATTTGTGGGTTTGTTAAGTGAGTTTCCTTTTTTGTCTTTTATTAGTTTTTGGCATTAAATTAATGAAAAGGGCGAACGCGATCTATAAATTTGGCACCAAAGTTGGCTTTGTTTTCTATCTTGATTCTGAACTGTTCTCGAGATATTTCTTGCCAGAAGTCACACTTTGGTGCCAAAAAGTCATATTCGACTAGTACTCAACTTTGGTACCAAAATTTTGGAATACTCCAAAATATACCAGTTTGGATTGGCATAAAACTGCACCAATTTTTTTGATGTTTTAGAAAATCGCAATTGATAAATCAGGTGAAAACATCTGAAATCACTAGACTCTGCCCACAAAGTGGAAAATAAATAGAAACAGGCAAGTACATGTAAAATAGATCTCAAGAAAGTTGAAAATAGAATAACAAATTGGGTGCAAATGGAAAAGAACACACAAAATTAGACAAAACCGGGAGCAAAGGCAAAGGGCTATTAACTCAACCAGTTCACGTATTGCATAGATGGTCATTGCAGGGGAAACGTTTGACTGGACACAGCACTGTTGAGAGCACGATCACAACATTGGCTCCTATATGAAAGGGTTTCATTGTGGTGAAACTAACCCTTTGAATTGCAGTCTATTTTCTCAGCTTTCCACCCTCTCACCTCATACTAAGTGCCCCCATTGTCCTTCCCCTCCTGCTTTTTGGTGCTCCAGATTATTGTGCATAAATGCCCTTGCCTATGTATTGTGGCACAGGTCGGCAGCCACAGATGAGGCACTTGTCTTCTCCTGTGATACACCGGTGTGCTACATGAAAGAGTGGATCCTGTATGGGTGTTGTTGCTCTAAAGGTCTTGCATGCAGGTTGCATGTAGCTGATGGTGTTGGCCAGTCACGACCATAGGTTTCAAAGTCAAATAATGGAGATTCCCCCATTCTAAAACACAATCATTACTGAAAGGTAACTTGGTAAAGGTTGCATGCAAGGGGTAGTGGGCACAAAGTCTTATGGATGTTTCCTTCACAGTGTAAAGCATTTTTACACATATAGTTTCCTTCCACTGTAGTCTTCCCCAGGGCAGGTGAAGCACACTGTTTCACCCCAATTTGTCACAGTCTAGTTTGTCGCCATAGTCCTGATCATGAAAGCCTCTCTACTTTCTCAGCGGTTCCATGTTCTATTTCTTCCACTACTAGCACCCTGGATCTACAGCTTGGGGTCTCCACTAGTCCCACAAGTTCAGTCCTCTTTAGTTCCATTACCTTTTGGCATTTAGCAAACTCAGGGTTTCTCGTGACAAGTCGTCCTATTCAAGGACCCCTTTAATGTGTAAGGCCACTCTGTCTCATTTTCGGGCAGTTCCAGGTCGCGCTACTCCCTTTCCCCTTAGTCTCCTTTTCTTAGCTGCTCACTTCCTACTACCACTGGAACTTGTCCCTAACTGACTATCTACAAGAAGTTGTCTCTTTCCCTAACACTAAGTCGCTACCACTATGGGCTAGTTCCAAACTTCAACACTATCTTACCCTTATGTCATTACCTAACTACAGTCAACTACACTACCTACCTTATGTCCTAAGTCCTTAACTTTGTCTTAACCAATGCTATCCTGTATTATACACTACCAACAATACTTATCTTGCATTAACATATAACCATATCACAATATATACACGTACAAAAGACACAGGACACAATATATACAACATGATTGGTGTCTTTAGAGTTAGGAATGCAACAGTTCAGTCAACACCCCTTACTCCTACATGAAAGGAGTAAAGGGGAAAGTAGTTCAACATGGAGAAGGTGCTGGTGGGGCAGCACTGAAATGTTTCCTATTAAAATGTCTGTGAAAATCTCCAGAGATTAGAGCCTGGAAAAAATTGTGATTCCTTCAAATGAGAAATTAGAGGAATGGTCATTTTGCAAAAGCCTTATATTTTAAATTACAAAACATTTTTTGCTTCTTCAGACCATCACAGATGAACCATGAGTAGTGTTGAGCATTCCGATACCGCAAGTATCGGGTATCGGCCGATACTTGCGGGTATCGGAATTCCGATACCGAGATCCGATACTTTTGTGGTATCGGGTATCGGTATCGAAACAACATTAATGTAAAAATGTGTAAAAGAGAGAATTAAAATAAAAAATATTGCTATACTCACCTCTCCGACGCAGCCTGCACCTTACCGAGGGAAGCGGCAGCGTTCTTTGTTTAAAATTCACGCTTTTCTTTCCTTTACGTGAAGTCCCGGCTTGTGATTGGTTGCGTCGCAGTCCCATGGGCGACGCAACCAATCACAGCAAGCCGTGACGTAATTTCAGGTCCTTAAGGATTTTAAAATTACGTCCCGGCTTTGTGATTGGTTGCGTCGCAGTCACATGGGCGACGCAACCAATCACAAGCCGTGACGTCACGGGAGGCTGGACACGCGCGCATTTTAAAATGCGCGCGTGTCCAGCCTCCCGGCTTGTGATTGGTTGACCGCGACGCAACCAATCACAAGCCGGGACGTCACGGGAGGCTGGACAAGCGCGCATTTTAAAATGCGCGCGTGTCCAGCCTCCCGGCTTGTGATTGGTTGACCGCGACGCAACCAATCACAAGCCGGGACGTCACGGGAGGCTGGACAAGCGCGCATTTTAAAATGCGCGCGTGTCCAGCCTCCCGTGACGTCTCGGCTTGTGATTGGTTGCGTCGCCCATGTGACTGCGACGCAACCAATCACAAAGCCGGGACGTAATTTTAAAATCCTTAAGGGCCTGAAATTACGTCACGGCTTGCTGTGATTGGTTGCGTCGCCCATGTGACTGCGACGCAACCAATCACAAAGCCGGGACGTAATTTTAAAATCCTTAAGGACCTGAAATTACGTCACGGCTTGCTGTGATTGGTTGCGTCGCCCATGTGACTGCGACGCAACCAATCACAAAGCCGGGACTTCACGTAAGGAAAGAAAAGCGCGAATTTTAAGCAAACACCGCTGCCGGTTCCCTCGGAGAGGTGAGTATAGCAATATTTTTTATTTTAATTCTTTCTTTTACACATTAATATGGTTCCCAGGGCCTGAAGGAGAGTTTCCTCTCCTTCAGACCCTGGGAACCATCAGGAATACCGTCCGATACTTGAGTCCCATTGACTTGTATTGGTATCGGGTATCGGTATCGGATTGGATCCGATACTTTGCCGGTATCGGCCGATACTTTCCGATACCGATACTTTCAAGTATCGGACGGTATCGCTCAACACTAACCATGAGCTGTCAGATTAGAGGAATTTTAGTTCACGCATACTTTATTAGACTAGTACAATGTAAAAGGAGCATGCGATGTCCTATAAAATATTCCCCGTCCTGTTAGAGTTTGTAAAAGAACCTTTTTTACATATGCATACGCCTTAAGGTAAGTGTTTTTTTTCACTTGGGGTGCCACTTTTGCTTGGCTGCCAAGACTACCTGACCTGGCTTTGCGTGAGAGCAGTGCTGGTAAATGGATTTGATG
Source organism: Ranitomeya variabilis (assembly GCF_051348905.1). Lineage (NCBI taxonomy): Eukaryota > Metazoa > Chordata > Amphibia > Anura > Dendrobatidae > Ranitomeya > Ranitomeya variabilis. The sequence continues at coordinate 615,814,788 of NC_135235.1, forward strand.
CTCTGTAGGCCGGATTTCACTGTGTTCTGAAAATGTGGAAAATGGTTGATTGATTGACATAGTCAAGCTTTACAATCCTCTGGAGCCTTATATAATATACCTGTTTATTTCAAGAAGAGCATGAATTACTGAAAGGATAGGGCTTATTTCAGATTTGTCCAAGCCGGGTTTCCAGAGAGAGTTTCAAAACAAATATGAACAGCTTGTACATAGCATACCAGAACCGCGCATGCCAGCCGATCAATATTCATAAGGTTGTGTGTCGCTTGCAAAAGGAAATTATTAACCCCTTTTGCCATAAATTTCCTTAAATCCACCATATCATGTAAGTCATAAAATACAAGCCATGAGGAAGATTTAAGAAGCTGTGTAAAAGAAAGATGGTCCTTGTTGCCCATTGCAACCAAACACAGCACAGCTTTTGGCAAGGCTTTACAAAAAACATGACTGGCTTTACATAGCTGTAGGGGGTCAGCCTGTCAAGAACTGAATTACACTGTGACTTTGAGAGACGATGCTCCCCTCTGATTTGTGTGCACTTGGACTAGTGCTTTTGCAGCGCCCCAGAGTCCTGGTCGTTGTAGTACTGTGGCTCCGCCGCTATGGGGAGCTATGGTACGTCTGATGGCACTGAAGGAGTTCGTCTAACCAGGTATCACAGACACCAATACATTTCACAGCCGGGCCTCCGGGGGGAGCTAAGGGTTCTATTCACTAGGCCACTCCCCACCATAGTGGGTAAACTGGGGGTCAGGCAGGAAGTTAGATCAGAAGCTGACTGGGTTGGAACCAGGCAACACCTTGTGGCAGAGGGTGTTGCAGGGGAAGATACAGTAGGGTCTCTGTCAGGGGTGGGATCCTGACAGAGGCTTGGCAACTTGAACGAACGTAACTGGACCGTGCCTGCTCAGCATAGCGGCGGTGCCCAAGGAGGGACCAGAAGCGAGATAGATTGTGCTGAGTGAGAAACGAGATCATAGCAACAGGAGAATACCAGTAGGAGTCGTGCTGTAAGACCGAGGCAACATCCTACTGAGGCGCATAACCGGTGGCCGGAACGCCGAGGGAGTATTATAATATCCAGCTTCAAGCAATACTCTAAACAGCGGCAGGACAGTCAGTCTAAGGCGGGCTGTCTAACTTAAATCACCTATGCAGTCTTGGGGGGCAACTTGTGGAGAGGGGCGACTCTAGGGTCCCGGAAGAGCTCCGAGCCTACCCGTCAAACGGGTGCCGTCCCAACCAGAACATCAGGGAGGGACAGAGGATTAGCAGAACATCATCTAATCGAGTTGTGAGGGAACTTAAGAAACAGACACAACAGTTGTGGGGACTTTCCGTAAGCACAGCAGGGAAGGACCACAACACATAGCGCAAGCAGGAAGGCACAGATTTCCACCTGTGAAGAGAACTCTGGAGGTGCCATTGGACCGGCCGGACTTGCGCAGCCTGGTGAACCCTATTCCGGACTGAGGACCCAGAGATCTTCAGTAAAGAGGTAAAGAGACTGCAACCTGGTGTTCTCGTTATTTACCGCGACCTGCACCCCACAACTGCACTGCTACAGCCACTACCATCATCCATCATATCTACCACTGACTGTGCGCCCCTCGGCAGGGTCACGGATCGGGCCTAGCCACCGTGACAACCCCAGAGCAGAGACTCAGAGGCCCGGTACCGGGTACCCCTCGGCCCTGCGGCAGTGGGGGCGCTACACTTTTACTCCTGCTTCTTGCTGTGTTTTAATTTGAGCAAGAAGCAGGAAATGTCTGTTCAGGACGTGGAGAAGGAGACTTGTGCCTGGGAGAGAGAGATAGAACAATAAGTGTGTCATGACACTGACAAACTGGCAAATTAAGTAACAGCTTCAAGGGAGAAGATAGTGCACAGTTACAGCATGATCGATCACAGGACCATATCAGAAGGAAAGAGTCACATCGCACAGCTAAGGTAGTTCTCCCTGAGCACCTGTTACCTGAGAGAGAAAACAATGCTGTGGTACCAGTAATCCCTCAAAATTGAAACTAGGAGTGAGACTTGCCCAGACATGGATGAACACGGATCCATTATTCTGAAAAAAGCTCAACACAACAAACTCGGCCCCACTATATCAGGACCAAGCAGAGGCTATCAGACTTTCTCCTAAGCGCTACAGAGCTGTGGGTGAGATACTGGTGTTCAACTGTGCTAGGGTGTAGAGCAGGCTTCTTCAGCTAGGGCGCTGTAGCAATGTGTCTCGATTATCGAAAGCCAGGTAGAAACTTAGAAGAGAGTAGCTTGTAGAAATTGTTTATACTGTTGCATTGTCATAGCTGGAGCGCAGATTGTGTACATGCTCCAGCTATTTCTTCTTTGTATATATTATTGCTATTATTATTACAAGAACCATTAGTCTTATTTTCCAGCATATAATCCTCTCTCTTTCAATAAAGCCGGTGTTTTATTTCTGCCTCCTCATCTACTGTACCATATTTGAGTCCTGCCCGGTGGTGTAGTTCAGGCACCACTACAAGTGGCGCTGCACGCAAGGTACGGTCACAGTGGTGGAGGTGTCTGACATCAATGGTGGTGTTATTAATGTGAGTACCATAGGCAATGATGGAATCCCTGCAAGGGCCCTCCCTATGAGCATGTTGTTTAGCATGATGCCCAAATTTAATGGCCAGAATATGCCATTGTCCAATTGGGTGACCAGATTGCAGAAAGCTACAAGTGAAGATTGCTGTGGATGCCCTGGAGCGTGAGGCCTGCAGAAAAGTCTTCCTGAAACAGGAAGCTACATGTAACACCTTGAAAGGGATGGTGACATTGCTGTAGGAGATATACAGTGAAACAGATAGTGCAGGGAATCTCTGGGAAAGAAAATTCTACCCGCATCAGCGGGAAGGGGTCTCCCAATATGCCATGGTGTTACAGGAAGTACTAGAAAAAGTGCAAAAGAAAGAAGCAGATGCGGACCGGATACTATGAGAACAATTTATCCTGAGACTGTTCAGAACTCCACTGAGGCATGTCCTGTTTGAGCAACTTAGAGATGACCCTGCCTTAAGCTTTCAACAAATATTGACAGAGGCGGTGATCCAAAGCAAAGAGCAAAGCTATGCTTCTGGGGTGGTACGGACCTAGACTGCCACAACCCTTAGAAACATAAAGATTAAAGAGGCTCTGATCAGAGTAGCACAAGATCTGCAGAGTTCCCTGAATATAATGTAAGAGAAGTTGACTGAAATGGAAAAGCAGATGGGGAATGACTCCGCCTCTATAGGACCTTTCCCCCAATCTCCCAGACCTGAGCTTCCTTACACAAGTCTTTGTAACCCTTATAGTCCTTAGCTGACTATGTCTGTATGTGGACTGTTCCACCAAATTCCTCAATATCATTTACCAGCGGGTCCTCAGCTTTAGCTGATGTATTGGGGACTCTAGCATCCTCCACTGAGGCCATCTAGTCAGGTTCTAAGGGTGCCTTCCATGTGCATGAAGCGATGGCCGAGGGACCACCACAGTGCAGGAAGACTACTGTACACAAGATGAGGTGCAAACAACAAAGGGTAGATTTATTGGAAGGCAAGGAATGAAGGGAATGAGGAGGATGCAAACATGGGTATACAATGGCAAAAGATAATTTACAAGAGTTATGAACTTTAACTTTTCCGTAAAACAGCAAGGTGCTACAACTATTGCAGACTCAAAATGTCTAACAAGCAAATGTAAACAATAAACGAGTGATGATGCTACTCTACGTATAACCTCCCTGGCCTTTACTAAGCAGGTCACAGGGCACCCGTGTACTGACTATTGAAGCCTACACTAGGCCCTAACAGGTGCACCAAACAGGAACAGACTCACGGTGATGTTGGAAAAACAGCTCCAGTCCCAGGGGGGCCCCAGCAGTCTAATACGGTGGTGCGCACGGCTTTCTGTCAGCTCTGTGAAACGTGGTCTTCTCCTTGCTTCTGGATCCTAGGGATGCTCCTGGTAACTGTAAATCCCTTTCTCTGTATCTTTGTGGCTCTCTTGCAGCTATATCAGGGCACAGTTCTTCTCTCTTTCAGCTATCAGCACAAAAAGTCCCCTCTGCACCAGCCTCAGCTCTCACACGCTGCTCCAGCTAAACACCTGCACTCTGGACAGACTAGTTCATTCCAACGATTATTGCAGGGGAGAAGCAGAACATTCCATCACGCCAGACAAGGGGGTGCAGCCTCTTAAAGTGACAGCGTGTTCCTTACTGTCCATAACAGCACCACCCTCTTACATGCAGTCGAAGAGAGGGTTGTCAGGACGCTGTTATGACCTTGTGGTTACGGAGTGGTACTGAGATGACCTGGTGGGTAAAACCAATCATGGGCAAGCTCAGAGGAGGTGGCAGCTCTACAGACAGTAATCACCTATATGACCTAGTGATTACGGAGCAGCACTGAAATGACCTAGTGGGTAAAACAAATAATGTACTAGCTCTGAGGAGGTGGTAACTTTACTGACCGCAATCCCTACTCCTAACACCAACACTAGAAATAGCCGTGGAGCGTTCCTATCTCTGCCTAGACGTCTCTTCACAGCCTAAGAACTAGCTACCCCTGAAGATGGAAACGGAAAACTATCTCGCCTCAGAGAAACCCCCAAAGGAAAGATAGCCCCCCACAAATATTGACAGTGAGTGAAGAGGGAAATGACAAACTCAGAAATGAAACTAGATTTTAGCAAAGGAGGCTACTACTATCTAAATAGACAGAGAAAGAAAAGGCTACCGTGCGGTCAGTATAAAAACTAAATGTCCACGCAGAGTTTACAAAAATAACCTCCACACCGACTCACGGTGTGGAGGGGCAAATCTGCAACCCCAGAGCTTCCAACTAGCCGGAATATTTCATGATGACAAGCTGGACAAAAGAGACATAACTTAAACTGAACAAAAGGTCATAGGCAGGGAAACACCCAAAAACTAGCAGAACTTATCTTAAGCTGAAATGGACTGGCCAACAGAGAACTTCCAGGAAAGGACTGAATCCACAGGAAGGAACATTGACAGCTGGCATCAACTACAGCCTAAAGCCCAGCTAAATAACAAGGCCAGGGCACCGATTAGTGAAAGCAGCTGCTAAGTTCCACTTGAAACCACCAGAGGGAGCCCAAGAGCAGAACTCCCAAAAATACCATTCATGACCACAGGATGGAGCCCAAGAACGGAATTCACAACAGTCGCACAGTGTTGGCAGTGTGGAAGGGGAGGACACTTCGCTATTGGGAGTCAGAGTGATTTGCAAAGACACCCAGAACCTCCGTTAAACTTCTGGCCCCTGCAGTAGTGGGATATACTTCAGGGGAGGTAGAAGGACAAACCACCCAGCACAACTCCAAACTTCTGGTGGCAGGGTGTCCCATCCTGCGAGCTGAGTTTGAAGCCATCCAAGTGGACTGGTTAGTGGATACCAGGTCACAGGTAACGATTATGCCCAAGTTGTACTTCAACCATTACTTTCAAGGGATAGCCAAGCCAGAGCAGAAGATGCTGATCTGGATAACAGCAACTGATCCCCATCACGGGGGTTATGTGGATGAATATGTGGTCATGATAAGATGTAGGAAGACAAGCCATGCTGCTGGTTACTGAGCCATTCAAAGAAGATGTACCAGTGATAATGGGCATGAATATCCTGTGAGACTTGAATCAGATCATGTTCATTAAACGGTGGCCTGGCTACTGGAAACAGGCCACTCCACACAAACCCACCCAGAAATCATTTCAATGGCTGATCCCTGTCTGTTGGTCTCAGAAGAGCATCTCGGTTCATCAGTCTGTGAGAATTATTTGAGTGCTGGGAAGGGTATCCCTCACACTCCCTCCTTGTAGGAAGACCATCCTGCCACTGCCTGTAGCAACCTTATGCAACCTTAAGGGTATGTAGGTGGTCATCGAACCGGTGGGCCTAGGAGAGGTAGGACAGGCCAGAATGCCCTGGTAACACGTACATTAGCAGTGATCCTTAATGAACAAGTACCCATCAGAGCCGGACAGAGTGGTCTGCTTAACCCCAGGAGTGGAGCTGGCTCATATGTACCTACATCAAAGCGAAGTGCTGAGTTGGAAAAAGGTGACCCAAACACCGGTAGATGATGCTTTCTGGACCTTCGCAGTCACAGACAAAACTGAAGAGGCCCTGACCCCAGAATGGAATAAAAGAGCCATCTTGGCCCAAATGGGTTAGAAGTGAAGACTCTTGATCAGGATCATATACAAGCAGCTGAAGCAATGCTGTGGGAAAATCAGGCTGCATTTGCCCTCCACACCGATGTTTTCGGCTGCACAGATGCCATCACCCATGAGTTACCAATGGGGGACACTTCTGTGATCCGAGAAAGATACCAACAGATACCTCCCAAACTGTCCCAGGAGTTGAAGACCTTTTTGAAACAGATGTTGGATTCGGGAGTGATGCAGAGTAGTCAGAGTCTATGGGCAGCTCGAGTGGTGCTTGTTAAGAAGAAGGATGGAACTATTCGTTTTTGCGTGGACTATCGGTGATTGAATGCGTGCACCATGTGAGACTCATATCCCCTGCCCTGCATGGCGCCTTGATGGCCATAGGGAAGGCTAAATACTTCTCCACTCTGGATCTAGCTAGCGGGTACTGGCAGGTACTGGTGGCAGAAAAATACAAGGTAAAGACAGCATTCATACTCCCCATGGGACTGTTTGAATTTAACAGAATGCCATTCGGACTATCCAATGCACCAGGTACGTTCCAGCGGCTGATGGAGAAGTGCCTGGGCTATCTGAACTTTGAAGCCAAGCTGATATACCTGGACGATATTATTGTGTACCCCTCTATCTTTCAGTAACACCTGACCAGACTCAGCAGGTACTCAGATGATTACGGGTCCATGTCCTGAAGGTAAATCCAAAAAAGTGTCATATTTTCAAGAAGGAGATTGAATACTTGGGCCATAAGGTGTCCCAGGATGGAGTCATTCATTCTCAAGACAAAGTAGTTGCGATACAGCAATGGCTAGCACCCAGAACCCGGTGGGAGTTGAAAGCCTTCCTTGGATTGGCCTGATACTATCAACAGTTCATGAAATACTATGTGAAAATAGCATGCCCTCTGAACGAGCTGCTCAGGGGGACATCTGGGGTACCCAAGAATCAAAGTATACCCTTAGAACAAAAGCAAGAGGAAGCCTTCCAGACCATTATTAGAAGCCCTGACATCGGCCCCCATCCTGACTTATGCAGATTTCGATAGGCTTTTCCGCCTATACACTGATGGCAGTCTCTATAAACTTGGGACAGTCCTTTTGCAAATAAAGATGGACAAGAAAGGATTATTGTCTATGCCAGTAGGTCCCTATGGGATATGGAGTGAATCCCTCACAACTACAGCTCTTTCAGACTGGAACTCCTTTACCTGGTTCGTGCCATGATGGAGAAGTTTGAGGAATACCTAACAAGGGCCAAGATGCTTGTGCCATCTAGACACTGCCAATCAGAGAGCCCTGGAGAAGTGTTTGGTAGCTCGCCTTGCAAAATATGACTTCTCGATCCACTACCGCTCTGGCATGGAGCACATCAGTTTGGATGGCCTGTCAAGGGTAATCTTTGAAAATCCAGAAAGGGACCGTGATGAACACCATGGAGGAAGAGGAAATTCTGGACTTCCACAAATTCACACTCCTGGCAGTAGTGGCACAGGCAAGTGAGGAGGCCCGCCCTCTACCCAAGTGAATAGGGAGAACTAGCAAACAATGGAGTTGAGAACAAGATGAAATTGCAGGGTTGCAGCAAATGAAAGGCTGGGTAGCTCAGCAAAAAATGACCAACAAGGAAGAAAGTACGGACCTAGCTGCTTAGATGAAGTCCTTGCTGTGCCAGTGGGACAGGTTGGAAGTTCAAGTAGCCATTCTATATAGCAAGTCCCAACAGCCTGCTGACTTAGAGGCAGTGTAGCAAATAGTAATCCCTGGAAGTGTGGCACAATAAATTGCCAAAGAAGTTTCTGAGTTTGGAGCCCACTTCGGACCAGGAAAGACTTACTGCAGCTCTACTTTTATTGCCCGTGGCTGGAGGCCACATTTGAGGAAGTTTGCCAACAGTGCCATGCGTGCGACCTCACCAAAAGTACAAAACAGGGCACTCATAAATACCATATGTATCAAGGAACTGCTTGAAGTGTTAATGGCATACTACTTACTCATCGGACAATCAACTAGATGCCACAGTACTGCCTGGTCATGGCTGACCACTTCTTCAACTTTGCAGTGGTCACCACAACTTGGGACCAGACAGCTGAGTCTGCTGCTCAAACCATTTGTCAAGATTTCATCCAGGTCTATGGGTGTCCAAATCAAAGCCACTCAGATCAGGCAGTATGTTTTCAGGGTAAAGTGTTCAAGTAGTTGTACTGACTGTACGGTATCGAAAGGTCAGGGACAACCCCATACCATCCCAAGTGAATGGGGTCTGTGAGCGCTTTAAGAGAACTCTGCTTCAAATGTTGAGAACATTAGAGGAAGACAAGAAAGCACATTGGACTGTCTATGTGCCCAAAGTGGTATGGACCTTTAGCAATCGGGTCCACACCACCAAGGTTTGTACCCCATGCATGCTACTTTTTGGTAGAGCCAGCCAAGGAATCATCAAACTAATTCTGGAACAGCCAGAGAATCTTTTCGAACAATCTACAACCTCATGGGTGAAAGCACATTTGTGGCAACTACAGACCATCTGCCAGCTAGCAGGCCAGTGGTTACAAAAGAAGACATATAACCTACAATTCAGGAAGCTTTGCTTCAGTATGAGGACCAGGTGCTGGTGCATGAAAGATGTCCCAAAGGCAAGCTGAGTGAATGTTGGGAGGTGCAACCATGCAAAATGATCGAGAGAGTGTACTCCAACGGCCCAGTGTACGAAGTATATGTTGAAAATGAGGAATATGATCCAAGAACTCTACACAGGAATATGCATGGCGGTCTGAAGATCCAACATCTGCCCTAAGAGCTGATCCTCCTGCTCCTTCGTCAGGGACTACTTTCAATGACAGTGACTCTAGTGAAGACTAGTGGACCATTGCTGAGACTGTGGAAGGTCCCCATTCTGTGGATGCTGATATTTCTGACACAGAACCATTGCCAGTTTGCAGAGGATAGGAATCACAGGCTCTGCCAAATCTTTCTACTGTAGAAGACAGTCCTACTGTTACTGTTACCATTGAAGAAAGTCAAGACCTCAGGAGTTCCAGTAGACCTAATGGAGGCATTCCATCCAATTTGTCCAATGCTGATCTGCTTATTTGGTCCACCTGTGGGCAACTTGGCACTGCTGTGTAAACAGTTGCATAGAGTCTTATATACTTCTCTCTAGACTAAACAGCAAGGCCGATGATGGCCACCTTTAATTGGGGAGGCATATAGGGGATCAGCCCCTGCCAAGAACTGAATTACACTGTAACTTTGAGAGACGATGCTCCTCTCTGATTTGTTTGCACTTGGACTAATCCTTTTCCCCCCTGCAACTTGCTGTGTTTTGGTTTGAGCAAGAAGCAGGAAATGTCTGTTCAGGAAGTAGAGAGAGGGACTCATGCTTGCATGAGAGACAGGACAATAAGTGTGTCTTGACTCTAAGAGACTGGTAAATGAACAAATGACTTCAAGGTAGAAGATAGTGCCTGGTTACAGCAGAATTGGTTACCAGGACTGCATCAGAAGGAAAGAGTTTCATTGTACAGCTGAAGTGGTTCTCCCCAAGCACCGTCCGTTATCATAAACGTAGTCAAATGGAGAGTCAAGGGTCAAAGCCAAATGAGAGCAAGGTACCTAGGGATGAGACAGTGAGTGAACCGAGACGAGCCAAGGGGTCAGAAAACCAGGAAGGACAGGGCAGTACAGAGAAGAACACAGAGGCAGAAGTCAGGGGACGAACCAGGTCATACACAGAAAAGTTCCAGGAACTACAAGCATTAAATAGCCACCCCAGAACCAAAGAGAGGCGAAGTATCTTAACCCTGACCTGACCAGGATGGAGCCAGAACCACCCTGCCCTGAGTCATGACACGGGCAAACCAAATTTCGAATTAGGTAAGGGTCCCTAGTAACAAACAAGAAACCGTAGAAAAAACAAGTACCCCAAAAAATATAACTTTTAATTAAACAAAGCTAAAATCATGTTTCAATTTGTAGATGAGTAAAAACAAACATAGGGAGTGGGCCTTTTTCAGGGAAAAGGAAGATTACAGTAATATGTATCCTAATGCGCCCTAGCAGGTCACTGTACTGTGTCCTGCCTGACAGTGGAGGTTGGAACTCTTAGTTTCTGTGGCATGGCGCCCTCAATCGTCAGTGGCTCTCCCTGATGCCTCTATTAATCCCTACCAAGAAAAAATGTCCCAACACACCCTGATTATTACTGTAATCTTCCTTTTTCCTGATTAAGGTCCACTCCCTATGTTTGTTTTTACTTATCTACAAATTGAAACATGATTTTAGCTTTGTTTAATTAAAAGTTATATTTTAGGGGTCCTTGTTTTTTCTACGGTTTCTTGCTTAATAGGACATTGCTAAGGATGGGTTCAGGCTATGTCTGTGTATTGGATCTTGATTCTGCCACCGACTTCTATTTCAATTCCTGAAATACAGGATTTCTACCTGACGTCACGTCTACAGAGCTGAGGCTTCTTTTCTGCTCCACTCTGTCAACTAGGCAGGACTTCTCATGTCATTCTGAATGACTGCCGGATCCCCGCTACCTAACTTGGGGAGGTGGCTGTCAGTCAGAACGACGCCAAAAGTCCTGCCCCATCCGTCAACAGAGGGAGCTGAATACCCAGCTCTTCTCCAGGAAGAACAGTGCCATGCACAACAGGCAGGTAAGCTGCAATTACCTGCTAGTTAGTGCTTAGGTACATTTTTTGTTTTTTGTAAACTCCAGGATATACCTTTTAATGAGTATGTATTTTTGCACCATTTAGGTATATTGAATTGACTAAATTCTTTATTCACAGTGCACTTTATTTTTTTTATTTTTTGCTTCAAAACAACGCTAATAAAAACTATATCCCTGAAAAGCCAAGCTCTACAAAGCTCTATTGAAGGAAAAATAATTGTTTTAGCTTTTCAAATACGGTGACATAAACCAATTTTTTAGCCTTAAGTTTCATTTTATTCTTACAAACTAGTAAGAAATGAAAAAAAAAAAAGCAAAAGAAAATCTAAATTTGGTATTTCCATAATTGTGATGACCAGTAGAATAAAGTTAACGAGTGATTCTTACAGAGTGCAAACCTAAAAAAATTGTGGAATTTGTAGTTTTTAGGGTTTACTTACATTTTACCACAGAAAGTTTTTATTTCTTTATTTTCAATAAATTATAAAAGAAATTAATAGTGGAATTCAATAACTCATCCTGCAAAAAATACAAATGGAAAAAATTGAAGTGGAAAAAAAAGATCTCATCCTGTACTTTAAACCAGTCTCAACAAACAATGTAAGTGTAATACATAGAGACACCCATATGGCTACCATCTTGCTCTGTTATAACCAATCATATATGTAATTATCATTTCTATGATCTCTGATCTACCGTACCTTCATAATCATATTAATCCGGAAGTGGAAAGAAGATGACGAACTTCACCATGATAATCTACAGACTCAAAGATTTCAGCATCTTCACGATATCTGGACATGGTATCTATCTATATAATATCTTCAAATGACCAAGTGTTTCGGCTCATCTAGTGAGGTGGATCCCCAAAGCCCGGTCCAGGTGGGCACATGGGTCATGGGCATTGGTGAAGCAGGTAATGTATGCAGGATACAGTGACTGGAATCACTAGGGTGTGCAGGCAGACAGGACACTTGAAAGCAGAAATGAATATGGAGCACGTACTGGCACACTGCAGGCCGCAGGCAGACAGAACACAAATGAAACTAAGAGTATGACTACCAAGACATACGTGTGTGTCTTGGTGGGCCTTACATAGGCCTAGGCAGTCGATCACAAGGAAGCTCGCCAGACCACACAAGGAGCACAACAAAGTTGAGCAGAACGAGGAGAAGGAGCAGAGCCTAGACCCGGGACAGGTGGGTAACAGCAAGTCCGGAAGATGGGGAGTCTTCACCATCATTCATTATTCTTCACAAACCCATTTATCTCCCCACTGAGAGAAAACTAGGGTTGACCAAAATTGGGGGGAGGATCCTAAGGCAGCTAGTTACAGGATATGAGAAGGAGGAGGAAAAGGGACATAGTAAATCTCCTTGATCCACCTAGATAAGATTTCTTTATACGTTTTTCATCTTTATTTAAAAGATTTAAAGTAAATTTGAAACTAGAGTTAGAGATGTGACAAGACAGGATGAACATACATGGAATATCAGTATTTTTAGGAACGAGAACCCTAATTATGTCTGACAGAAATAGAGAAAGGCAATATTTTTCCTATTCTAAATGTCCCCAGAGCGTGGCCTCAGAAAAAGGGGCATGGATGTGACAGAAAAGGGCAGTTGTGATAACATTTGGGGGCAAATTACTGGTGCAAAGTCGTCTAATCAATAGGAAGACTAGGTAGCATAAGTTACTTTGACAAACTGATGCATTTCAGGCCTATCAGGGCTGTTTACACTGTCTAATAAAATTTAGACAGTTTAAGTAAATCTGCCCCATTATTTCACAATTATGCACGGGACACAGGAATGAATTGAGAAAATCCATAGCAGAAAATCCGCAGTGGAAACTTTGTATTCTGTGAACGTGGCCTAAAGGTTAGTGACACAAGTCATAGTTTACATTAGTAGTACCTGTCCGGATGATTTATACCTGATCTAGGAGAAGTTTATTGGGAATTTGGGGTACAGAAATATGCAATGCGGTGCTGTCATGAAAAGGTTAAGGCCGAGAGTCAGCAGCGCTGGTTCCTACCGCAGCCCTAGTGCAAATATTTGCTCATAAGGTATATGTGTTACCGAGCAGGGAGTGGTGTGTTTCCACACACTGCATGTCATTAAAAGGTAGGAATAACATGTAAAATTGTTGGACATTTTCCCCTTGTTATTTAAGAACATTAACCCAATATTTTTCCGAGATGACGGAAAAATATTTATTATTGGCTGCGGGTGTAGCTTTTAGTTTTCCACTTTATTAAACCTTTAGATGTAACTGATGTTCTTTACTTTTGTATTTGCTCATTTGTACACTTGCGTGATTGCCTTAATTGTGATAACAGGCATGATTGTGTTTTATTTTGTTGTGTCGGTGGCAAAAAAAATCAACTTTTAGGCCAAAAATGTCAGTCATTTAGTTAACTTATTTTTAGTCCAGACACAACCTATGAAACGCATTGCTGCAATGAATCCAGTGTGTGCCTCTCCATTCAGCCCCGACTGGTGGTCCCATTCCCCTTGTAGTCTCAGTACCCAATCTCGGTCTTGGCCCACACCACCTCTAGTATGGTCATATTACATTTGGTGTAGTCAGCAAGATTCATACATTAATCCCATACAGTGACCAGTGCATTGTTAAATGTAAAGTGGCTGAACTGGCTGTGGTGCGGACCACCAGGTGGTTCAGTGCTGACACAAATACCACCATTGTCCATAGCACAAACACCACCATTGTCCAAAGGCTGCATGACCAGATAAAGTCAGAGAAAGATCCAATAGTCTAAAATCTTCCCACCGGTCCACCAGTCATCAAACCTTGGTAGTATCAGACCGTGGTTATATGGAGTGTTTAATTTACAGTATCACTTAGACCATTGCCCAAATGAAGATCTCAATACCAAGTTAAGGCCCCGTCTCACATAGCGAGATCGCTAGCGAGATCGCTGCTGAGTCACAAGTTTTGTGACGCAACAGCGACCTCAGTAGCGATCTCGCTATGTGTGACACGTACCAGCGATCAGGCCCCTGCTGCGAGATCGCTGGTCGTGTCGGAATGGCCTGGACCTTTTTTTGGTCGTTGAGGCCCCGCTGACATCGCTAAATCGGTGTGTGTGACACCGATCCAGCGATGTCTTCACTGGTAACCAGGGTAAACATCGGGTTACTAAGCGCAGGGCCGCGCTTAGTAACCCGATGTTTACCCTGGTTACCAGCGTAAATGTAAAAAAAAAAAAACACTACATACTCGCCTTCTGATGTCCGTCAGGTCCCTTGCCGTCTGCTTCCTGCTCTCACTGACTCCCGGCCGTACAGTGAGAAGTGAGAGCACAGCAGTGACGTCACCGCTGCGCTCTGCTCTCACTGTACGGCGGCTCAGTCAGAGCAGGAAGCAGACGGCAAGGGACCTGGACACCGAAAGGCGAGTATGTACTGTTTGTTTTTTTTGGTAACCAGGGTAAACATCGGGTTACTAAGCGCGGCCCTGCGCTTAGTAACCCGATGTTTACCCTGGTTACCCGGGTGCTGCAGGGGGACTTCGGCCTCGTTGAAGACAGTTTCAACAATGCCGAAGTCGTTCCCCTGATCGTTGGTCGCTGGGGAGAGCGGTCTGTGTGACAGCTCCCCAGCGACCACACAGCGACTTACCAACGATCACGGCCAGGTCATATCGCTGGTCGTGATCGTTGGTAAATCGCTTAGTGAGACGGGGCCTTTACACTATGTTCAAACAAATGAATAATAATAAAACATATTCTAATCATCTTTAAAGGGCTTGTCCTACAAAGTACATTTTAATCAATAGATCTTAGAATAAAAATAAGTTCAACAATTGTACAAATTAAAAAAAAATGTTCCCTTGCTAAGATAATCTTAGAAATGTGCCCTTGCTGTGTACTGTGTATTGGCTGTGTCTGACCAGGCAAAGATGCTCCAGTTCATGGTCTGAACATACCACAGCTACTTGGTAGGGGAGGAAGCAAAAGGGAGTATACAGACAGGACAGCATTGCAGATAATTCTCTCTGTGAAGTATATCATGTTTTTAAACAGGCAGAGAGAGACATGTTTTATATCACAGAAAGCAGGAGCTTCAATCCCATGTTGTCATGTCTGTATACTCTATTTTGTGTTCTCCCCTGCCCAGGAGCTACGGTATGATCAGACCATTAATGGAAATGTCTCTGCATGGTAATATACAGTTTTTATATAGCACATAGCAGAGGAACAATTACAAGATTATCTCAGCACAGGAACATTAGTTTTTGAGACATCTAATTGTGGAAATTATTTTGATTACAAGATGTAATGAATAAAATGTACTTTGTTCATGAGAAAACCCCTCCCTAATAATTTCAGTGGAAAATTAACTTTGTGTTTCATACATTGAAGATTTTTGAGAATCATTTTCTGACCAGGTTTTTTTCACCTCTTTAAGGAAACTTGACATCGTCGAAAGGCAGCAAATCACTGCGTGAAAAAAAACTCTCCTCAAAACTGCTTCAAGAATTGCTTCAGGAAAAAAAAACCACTTAAAAAAATAATTATAAAAAGCATTTCCTGAAGTAGATTCCTCTTAAAAAATTTGTAGAATTTTTCCTCCTGGAAAACAGTTTATATCTTTGTATGAATATACCCTTGGGGTATGTGCACATAACTTCTTTTTTCCAACGAAAGAGCCACCAAGCTTTTCTATCTGAAGCCGCTTCAAGGAAAAGCCGGAAGACTTTTTACTTAAGCAGCTTTACTGGCGACTTTGCTGATACTTTTTGAGGTGCACACACACACCAAAAAGGGATGCTAGACTGCACTAATAATATAATGTCAACTTTATTAAAGAACAGGTAAAACCAAATACATAAAAAATGAGACACCACAGAGAACAGACACAACTGGAAGGGATGGCTGGAAAATAAGTGGCTAACATAGAACAACTACCTCCCAGTACGATATCAAAGCAGATAGTAATAGCACTCAACCAGTTCCAAAATATAACTACCGATATGGTGACTGAAAAAGTGCAACAGTGCAATCAATCAGACAATAAATTAATAAATATTCACAAATGTGAGGTAGTACCAAGTGGTATACTATATATTATATATTATAAGAAGTATGTAAAAAGCATCAGTCAGCATATCATACATCCATTAGTACATACCAGGAGGAACTTATTTACCTAATAGATGCCACCAGCCAGGGACCCCTTTGAGGTGGCTACATCTTCACTCTGTACTTTGCGCTATAGTGGCAAGAGGCACAGTTTCCAAGCCATGAAGCAGTTAAAAGAACTAGCAAAAGGCGTAACGTGCACAGCAGTGTCCTTTTTACATTGCTGTGCATATATTCATTTTTTGTAGCGATTTCAAGGTGTTTGTTCAACCGTAATCCACCTTTCGGCAATGTGCACATGGACTTTTTTGTGGAGATTTTTGCGCATAGAATGAGTGGAAACGCTCCAAAATCCTCCTTAGAAGTTCAGAACTCCCCAGTTTATACTCCAAAAACTCAGAAAAAGACTCAGGCCCTGATTCATCAGGACCAACCATTTTCTTGCTGGTCTTGAGGATTGGGCGTGGGCTCATGCCTCTCAATGAATCAGGTGAGGTGCTTAGTTGCTTGCGCCTCTGTGTACATTTCGGCACAAATCTTACTCCAGTCTCTGTTTCGACACTTGTTATGAATTGACACACTCTGTTATGCCCCCGCTCCGTCCCAGCTTTGCCCACTTTGTTAGAGCTGGGCAAAAATTATGCTAAAACACCAAAAGTCGCAATTTTTTGCGCAACCCATCATTGCGCAACCCCCCCCCCCCTGACTTTTCAAACCTTTTTTCACCAGATATCCGGCAAAAAAGCATTGCTGAATCGAGCCATCAGGGTGAACATATACATAGGGTATGTGCATGTGGAATCTGTTTTCTTGAAGTGTTTTGCTGGCGATATTGCCGTCGTTCTTGCGGGTGCTCTGCCACTTGCATCTTTTTTTTTTATACTTTCAAGTCCCTGAAAAATGAACATGATACTTCTTTGAACTGCTTTAGGATTTCCAAACCCTTTAGTAAATAAAAGATGATATATATAACAGAACATGTGTCTGGCAATGTCGTTTTTACTTGTACCTGCATTAAGTTCATTTTATGTAGCACTTTTTCAGGTGGAATTTGCCTGAAAAAAAGATGCTGTGTTCACATAACCTTAGGCCCACATGGATACGCTGAGTATTTGTTGAGTTTTTTACCTGAGTATTTATAAGCCAAAACAAGAAGTGGAACAGTGAGATGATCTATTTTTTACCCACTTCTGGTTTTGGCTTAAAAATATTTAGGAAAAAAACTCAAAAATAATCAATGTGTTTATGTGGCCTAAAACATTGTAAAAAAAAAAAAACTGCCTGGATTTCTGGTCTGAAATTTTATCATCTCCAAAAAACTTAGTATGAACATACCCTTTGGCATTAATGTCAGATTTCATCCAGATACCAAAAAGAGTGAAAAGACTACGCTGGTGATTTTGCTGTCATTCTTACGGTGGCTCCACATCTGGCTTGTATCACAGATGCTGATACAGTTAAAAGCAATGATGGAGGACAGAGCATCATGTGACACTCCCTCTCTCATCATTCCCTCTGACACTGCAGGTGTGCGATGACATCACTTCATCGTGTACCTGCAGTGCAGCTGCTGAGACCAGAGCAGAGCCTGGAGCAGCACAAAGAATGAGGAGGAGGTGAGGACTGTGGGGCTGTATTACATTTTAAGAGGGGAGCTGCACCATACTCTATGAGAGGGATACATTATGTTCTATGGGGGGCTGCATTATACTATATGAGGGGTGCTACATTACATTGTATGGGGGAGCTGCATTATTCCTTATGAGGGGGCTACATTATACTTTATTATGGTGCTGCATTATACTCTGTGAGGGGGCTACACTATATTCTATGGGGGTTACATGATATTGTATGGAGGGCTGCATTATACTCTATTAAGTGGCTACAGTGTATTCTATGGGGGTTTGCACTATACTCTATGAGGGGGCTACATTATATTCTGTGAGGTGACTGTATTATACTCTGAGGGAGACTGCATTATACTCTGTTGGACTATAGGCAGTGCATTATACTATATGTACTATATGGGACCTGCATTATACTGTATCGAGGACTATGGGGAATACTTACACTATATGAAGAACTATGGGAAGTGAACTGTACTACATGAAGGACTATGTGGGTGCACTGTACTATATGGTGAACTATGAGGAGTGTGTTATACTGTATGGAGGATTGAGAAGCATATTATACTATATGGAGGACTGAGGAGTATATTTTAATATATGGAGGACTATGAGGAGGACTATGAGGAGTGTATTATACTGTATGGAGGACAGAGGAGTGTATTTTAGTATATGGATGACTATGAGGAGTGTATTATACTATATGGAGAACTATGGGGAGAGTATTATACTATATGGAGGACTATGGGGCACATTATAATATATGGAGGACTATGGCATATTCATCTACTATATAATTGTCTAAGGGTCACTTCCGTCTGTCCTTCTGTCTGTCTGCCTGTCACGGATATTCATTGGTCGCGGCCTCTGTCTGTCATGGAAATCCAAGTCGCTGATTGGTCGTGGCAAAACGCCCACGACCAATCAGCGACGGCCATAGTCTGGCAGTGAAATGGCCACTGCTTCAAGGCCCTGCAGTCAGCGCTGAGCGCTCACACAGGGTTAATGCCAGCGCTAACGGACCGCGGTGTAACGCACTCTGTTAACGCAGCTATTAACCCTGTATGACCAACTTTTTACTATTGATGCTGCGTATGCAGCATCAATAGTAAAAAGATCTAATGTTACAAATAATAATAATAAAAAAAGGTTATTCTCACCTTCCGACGTTGCGCGCTGTCCTCGGCAGTGCAAGCGGCAGGTTCCGGTGCCAAGGATGCTATGCGAGAAGGACCTGCCATGACGTCACGGTCATGTGACAGTGATGTCATCACAGGTCCTGCGCTCATACCAACCCTGGGACCGGAAGCTGCTGCGTGCACCGCACAATGGCGCCAGGACTTCAAGGGGCCTTCGGAAGGTGAGTATATGTTTATTTTTTATTTCAAGTCTTTTTTAACCACGCATATAGTGCCCACATTGCTATATACTACGTGGGCTGTGTTACATACTGCGTGGGCTCTGTTATATACTACATCTCTGTGCTATATACTATTAAAATTACATAACACCAAATTGGGGAAGAAGGTGAAATAGAGCGACATATTCACATAGTGTAATACATGATAAGCGACGCCATCCCCTAGAACAACAGCTTACCTAGGTGGAATAAACATAGGGTAATCCCCTTACTACACCTCTACCAGCTGCAGCTCATATGTCATAGATTGGCCATTTGCTACATAGTAAAGTATCATCCAGTCACTACTAGCTGGTGCAAGTATAAACATCGCGCCCCTATATATATCCCTCCATAAATTAATTAGCACTACCACAGAATCCCCTGAATGGGAAAAAGACCGTACCCAGCAGGGACCATGTAATCAGGTCACCCATATTTACCTGTCAGTGGCAGAGATACAGGGGCTTAGCTGGAGTCCAGGCTAGCGCGTTCCCCCCGATGCGCGTTTTGGACCTTTCCTTTTCCAAGGGGCCTGACGGGAGTGCTCCCAGCCCGTCTTAAATACTACTGCACGAACGCTCACAATGAATCGTGTCACTGGAAGTTGCGCTCCCAACTCGGAAGTGACACGTCGCGTCGCCAAGGCAACCGCAGCAACAACCAGCGCCGGCGTCACAGGTCGGAGAAGTCAAGAGACTAAACCCCCATGTAAAGACGCCGACCACGGGCAGCCGCAGCGGTGACAAGGCGGCGGGCGCGTACAGGGTAGGGATGACAACTTCATCACTATACACTATCAAAACCCAATAGAAATATAAAAACAGTGAACATACAAAAAGAGCACACAATATACAATATGTAAGACAGGAGCTAGACGGAGACAGCTTAATGTGGCATACATAGAATATAGAATTAGACGAGCAGAGTTGCGCATATATGTATATATATAGATCTGCAAAAATGCCATATGTACCGCAAGCAGGCTGATGCAGTACGCATATTTATCTGGCATATAACAATAGGGGATGCACAACAATCAAGTTCAAGTACTGTATACATTACATTATGCAGTATAATTTAATATAATTAACAATAGTCAGTATATATAACAGTACATATAGAGCCAGTGGGCATCTGATGTTATTCTATTCCTCCGTTGTTTCAAGGACTCTCAACGAAAGATCTCCAATTATACAGATATTCAACCAGTCTGCCCATCCATATAGTCATCTCCGTCTCCACATATACTTATAACTAAAACTAAATAAAATAATTAAAAATGTACACACAAAGTGAAATATGTCCGTCATCTATAAAACAGAGTGATAAATTAGGGAATGGGGTAAAACTAATATTTTTGTTAAGTCCAGATGGATGGACTGTGCCAAGTGTCCATATCCATCTGGACTCTAACTGTGCCAATCTGCTAAATGTCCCTCCACCCCGAATATTCACGTCAAGCATATCAATTCCTCTAACCCTAAACAGGCTACTATCACAGCCATGGAATCTGCTAAAGTGTCGGGGAACAGTTTTCAACAGCGTCACATCCTCTGCTGTAGCTGCTGCCTCAATCCCCAACACGTGCTCAAGCACACGTACCTTAAGCTGTCTGGTAGTCATGCCCACGTAAATCATATTACATGGGCAGACAGCATAATATATTATGTTCCTACTCGTACACGTAATATTTTTCTTAATCTTAAATTCCTTGGAGCCCTCCTGATTTGTAAAAGTATCCCTGCGGTCCATATTGGAAAATGCCACACAGTGGCCGCATGGGGCACTTCCACGGCGCCTCTCAATTTGATCCAGGAATGTAGTTATTGGCTCTCCCATGTAATGGCTATGGACCAGTCGGTCACGCAGGTTACTCGACCTCCTAGCTGTAATAGAGGCCCTCTCAGGGATAAATCTAGTAATGACCGGATCGGCCTTCAAAATATGCCATGATCTATCCAGGATCTTCCTCATCTTAGAAAAATGTGAGTGAAAATTAGTGACAAATCTCACATCATTACAATCTTTCGATTGGCGTGTCCCATATAATAATCTGTTTCTGGAAGAGTGTTTGGCACGGTTATATGCCTTTTTGATCATGCGATTACTGAAGCCGCACTCCCGCAGAGGTTCCTTAAGATCCTCCGCCTGTTTAGAAAAATCCCCATCTGTAGAGCAAAGTCTCCGCAGACGCAGAAATTGTCCGGTGGGGACTGACTGGATCATATGCCTCGGATGTGAGGAGGAAGCGTGTAACAACATGTTAGTGGAGGTAGGCTTGCGGAAGATATCCTTCTGTATCTCACCCTTACCATCTTTCTTTAATGTTACATCAAGAAACTCTATGACTGAAGTGTCACACTTATAGGTGATGAAAATATTTTGGTCGTTGTCATTCAAGGACCTCATAAATGTATGCAAATCGTCACATGATCCCTGCCAGATCAGCAATATATCGTCAATGTACCGCCAATGTCCACGATAGGACACGGCACATTGGCGAGGACTGATCAGGCAGGGTGAGGTCTCTCTCCCACAGCCCCAGGAACAGATTGGCATACGCCGGGGCAAAAGAAGCCCCCATAGCTGTTCCCTGGAGTTGTAGGAAGAAAGACCCCTTAAACACAAAAAAATTATGTGTTAACGTAAAATTTAATAGCTCAATGACCAATTCTCTGATATCACCTGGTAAGTTAGACATAGTCAGGAAAAATTCCACAGCATGGACACCATCCATGTGCCTGATGCTGGTGTAAAGGGATTCAGCATCCCCCATCACCAGCATCATATCATCCTCCAAATGAAGACCATCAACCCGCCTCAACAATTCTCCTGTGTCCTTCAAAAACAATGACAACCCCTCAACTAGCGGTTGAAGTTTAGAATCTATCCATCTGTTAATGTCTTTCAAAAAGTTTCCTCGACCTGAAATAATGGGGAAACCCCGGGGTGTCCACGCCTCCTTATGCACTTTAGGCAATAAGTAAAAAGTGGGAACAACAGGATCAGAAACAATCAAGGCACCAGCCAGTTCTTTTGATATTGTTCCCACATCTCTCGCTCTGTTGATAATAGACCGCAACTGCAGAGAATAGGCGGACAAGGGGTTGAACGTAAGTTTTTTATAACAGGTCACATTACCAAGATGGCAAAATGCTTCCTTTTCATATAAGGCCTTAAGCCATACCACTACGTTCCCCCCTTGTCCGCCGGTTTAAAGACTACATCGGTCAAATTCTGAAGTACACGCAGATGCTCCCGCTCCCCCCTAGTAAGATTATCATCATAAATGTATCGTGGTATTTCAAGTAATTCTTTGCTCACAATCTGTACAAATAAGTCCACATTGGGACATGATGACAATGGAGGAAACTTCTTGGACTTAGGACGTATAGATAATGGGATCTTACCTCCCTCTGTCGTATTATGTTCAACCGCTAGTTCCTCCAAAGTTCGTAGAGCTACTTGTTCTTCCTCTGTGGGAAACAATTTTAAGAGGTTGCCATCAAAAAAATGTTTTTTGAAAATTAACGAGCGAGCAAACAGATGTAGATCCTTTATTGCCAAAAAGGCATCAAATGATGCAGCAGGTGAGAATGAAAAACCTTTTTACAAAAGTGTCAAATCAACATCTGTAAACTCGTGTGTGCTCAAATTAATTACCTTATTTCCGTTACGGGTGGACACAGGACAAAAGTTTGTCTGTCTATAGGGATGGAAGGTATGTTCCCTTTGGTTACGTCTTGTCTGTCCAGACCCAGATACAATCGATGAGCCAGAAGCCTCTGACATATCGCTTATAGAGGAGACGGAAGTATGAGAGGGGGTACGCCTCAACTGATGGCCTTTTGATGTAGCCTTCCTCCATAAATATACATGATTACTTTCGTAATCACGACGTCACGATTTAATTTATTTAATCGAGTGGTCTGAATTTTTTTGGCCACTGCTTCCAAAGTTTTATCTGTCTGACTATGGAAGGTTTTCAATTTCTCAGTCGTATCTGTCAAACTAAGTTCATCTTCCATAGTTTTAATTGATGTATCCAATTGAGTAATCAATGTACCGTTTTGTTCACTTAATAGCTGCATGAGTGTTTTGGAACAAATGTTACACGCCTCCTCCCATCTAGACACAAATCCACAGTCCTCCACCGGGAACGTAGGGATCACTCGGACTCTCAGCCCTCTAGGTATCATATTTTTGATCAGATATTTTTCCAAAAACGTACGGTTCCACCATAATTTCATTCTTTTTATAATCGTTTTTTGTAGGGCCAATGCTTGTTCATCCCACTTCCCATCACCACTCTGCTGAATGTTGGACCCTTCTCCCCAAAACACTTGGTCAATATGCGAGAGCCAAGTCTCCTTGGCTTGGAAATCCATGTCAGATCCAAATCCTGTGCAAAACACAGCAAAGATTAACCATATAAAGCAAATATGACACGGACACATGTTCACAATTATTCGCCACATATTAACCCATTTCATGTGTCCGCCGAATTACCAGACCTATCAAAATGTCATACAAAACCAAAACGAAAAAAAAAGGATGATCAAAGGTCAAATTTCAAAAAAGACCATACAAATTTTATTAACAAAGTATTAAAATGTAGCAGGGCAATATACAACGTGACTGTGCAATATACAACGTGACTGTCCAATATACTACGTGGCTGTGCAATATACTATGTGCTCTGTGTTATATACTACATAGCTGTGCAATATACTATGTGGCTTTGTCGGTTCTGTTATATACTACGTCGACTGTGCAATATACTACGTGGCTCTGTTATATACTACGTGGCTGTGCAATATACTACGTAGCTATGCAATATACTACGTGCCTCTACAATATTCTACGTGGCTATGTTATATACTACGTGGCTTTGCTATATACTACGTCACTGACCAATATACTGCATAGCTGTGCAATACACTACGTAGCTGTGCAATACACTACATGACTACGTGGCTGTGCAATATACTACGTGCCTGTGCAATATACTACGTGGCTCTACACTATACTACGTGGCTATGTTATATACTACGTGGCTCTGCTATATACTACGTGGCTGACCAATGTACTACGTGCCTGTGCAATACACTACGTGGCTATGTTATATACTACGTCGGTTGTGTTATATACTACGTCACTGTGCAATATAGTACGTAGCCTGTGTTACGGCTAGTGGAACGCACCAAATAAATAGAGATGTTTTTATTGATATTGGTGCGTTCGCAGCCCGGGGTCCACCGTGCAGGAGTACCTGCTGCTAGCAACGGTGGCACGATATGGCAGTATGGACTAACTCAGTTACTTCACCGAGTAGTCGTGAAAGAAAAGCACTGTGCCCTGTTAGGCTTCACAGAGACACAGGCTAACTGCCCACACAGAGAGCAGTCAGTGGTCACGCATGCACACAAAACTCCTCGCCGGAGGTGCCAGCATTCTAGGGGCTTATTTCAGCCGGGTCCCTGAACACATTCAAACACAAACTCCTCGCTGGAGGTGCCAGCATTCTAGGGGCTTATTTCAGCCGGGTCCCTGAACACATACTCTCGTGACCACACTGGCGCAAAGCACTTAACAAATAACAATACTAGCGCATGGCCGTGCGGTCATGCGAACCATAAATAGCTGCAGCACGTACAGGACCTTCCTAGAAGGACCAATGACAAGCTACACCAGAGCGTGAGCACCTACAGGAACTTCCTGAAGGAGCCAATGACCTTAGCTGCAGTATCAGATCATGTGACCCTCGATCTCCACTGAGAGATCTTACTCTGGGCATGCTCAGAACGAGCAAAGCAGGACTTAGACCCAGAAGCGTCTGCTCGCCGCTGCCCAGCACCAACTTCAATGGCAGAAGCAGGAAAGGCAGCAGTAACTCTTAGCACAGAGTCAGACTGAGCGAGACGCTGGGACCAACGTCTCCGCTGAGCAGGCTCCACTGGGGCAGGAGGAGAATGAGAGACTGCAGCGGAGATGGACCGAGATTCCCCCTGTGCAGAGGAGGGAATTCGACCCCTAACATTCCCCCCCCTCCTAGGGCCCTCCTCCTTGGGCCTCGCTACGTTCGAAGGCAGCAATGAGCTGCGGAGCCCGAATGCGCCCAGCAGGCTCCCAGGACCTATCCTCAGGACCGTAACCCTTCCAGTCCACCAAATAAAATTTTTTGCCACGAACCACCTTGTACCCCAAAATAGCGTTCACCTCGTAATCGTCCGTAGATGAACCCGATGTCCCGGCAGATGACTCAGAAAACCGGGACATGTTTACGGGCTTAAGGAGGGACACATGAAAGGTGTCGGTGATACCTAGGCGTGGAGGAAGAGCTAGACGGTAGACCACAGGATTAACCTGTTCGAGGACCTTGAAGGGACCCAAGTAGCAAGGAGCAAACTTAATGGACTCAACACGCAGCCTGATGTTACAGGCGGAGAGCCACACTAAATCGCCGGGAGCAAAGGTCGGAGTGGGGCGCCGATGTGCATCGGCGGAAGACCTCATTCTCTCCTTGGAGGCCCGAATGGCATCCTGAGTGTGGTCCCAAATGTCCCGTGCCTCCACAGCCCAGTCTGCCACCCTGGAGTCGGCGGAAGACATGGACATGGGCACAGGTACCCGCGGATGCTGACCATAATTAAGGAGGAATGGCGTCTGTCCAGTGGAGTCGGCTACAGCGTTGTTCAGTGCAAACTCTGCCCATGATAGCAAGGATGCCCAGTCTTCCTGCCTGGCTGAGACAAAATGTCGCAGATGTGTGACCAAGGTCTGGTTGGCCCTCTCTACCAACCCATTCGTCTCAGGATGATAAGCAGAAGAGAGATTTAACTCAATACTGAGAAGATGACAAAGCTCTCTCCAGAACCGAGACGCAAACTGGGGACCCCGGTCACTGACAATTTTGTCTGGCATACCGTGAAGGCGGAAGATGTGTTTAATAAACAACGCTGCCAAGGCCCATGCAGAAGGTAGCCGTGGAAGCGGCACCAAGTGCACCATTTTAGAAAAATGATTGGTGATAACCCAAATGACGGTACAGCCACGAGACTTAGGCAAACCCACCACAAAGTCCATCCCGACCATCTCCCAGGGCCTATCTGCCACCGGCAGAGGATATAATAACCCAGCTGGCCGTTGTCGAGGAGACTTATTTTTGGCGCAGGAGACACACGCCCGAACATAGTCTGCGACATCACGAGCCATATGCAGCCACCAGTATGTCCTCGCCAGTAACTCAGATGTCCTTTTGGAACCAAAATGTCCACCCACCCTGGACGAGTGTGCTCAAGAGAGAACCCCCGGTCGCAAACCGGATGGTACAAAAGTCTTTCCCGGAGGCACAGACTCTAGCGAAACCAGGGCTACATTTCTCAGGCTCTCGGTGGGGACAATAAGCCGAGGCTCCTCTTCCTCCTCCACAGATGACACAACGGAGCGAGAGAGAGCATCGGCACAAATGTTCTTCTCCCCAGAGAGGAAATGGAGGGTGAAATGAAACCGGGAGAAGAACAAGGACCATCTGGCCTGGTGAGAATTTAACTGCTGGGCTGTCTGCAGGTACACCAGATTATTGTGATCTGTGTAGACTTGGAAGGGAAAACGAGCTCCCTCCAAGAGATGTCTCCACTCCGAGAATGCCAACTTCATGGCTAGCAACTCCCTGTCCCCGATGGAATAATTCCTCTCTGCTGGTGAGAAGGTCTTAGAAAAGAAGAAGCAAGGATGCTTCCGACTTTGAGCATCCTTTTGGAAGAGGACTGCTCCAGCACCAACAGATGAGGCATCCACCTCCATGATAAATGGCCTATCTACATCGAGGCGATGTAGGATGGGAGCGCTAGCGAAGTGAGACTTTATGGAGTTAAAGGCCTTGGAGACCTCCACAGACCACAATTTGGGATTTGCTCCCTTCTTGGTGAGGGCAACCAAGGGAGCTACCAAAGTCGAGAAGTGCGGAATAAACTGAAGATAATTTATGAACCCCATAAAGCGCTGCACCGCTTTAAGAGAATGGGGTTCCTGCCAGTCCATCACAGCCTGTAGTTTGGCAGGATCCATGGCCAATCCCTGGGCCGAGATGATATAGCCCAGGAAAGGTAAGGACTCCTGCTCAAACACACACTTCTCCAACTTGGCATAGAGGAAGTTTGCCCGTAGGAGGTCGAAGACTTTGCAAACATCTCTCCGGTGGGAGTCAATATCTGGAGAGTAGATGAGAATATCATCCAGATAGACTACTGTTGTGAATTCCGTTCTCGGACTCCCTCCTGTGGTCATGAATGGTACTTTGGTTAGTTCTGCTCTTGGACTCCCTATGCTGGCTTCCCTATTTAACTCCACTCAGATCGTTACTTCATGCCAGCTGTCGATGTTCAGTATTGGTTCAGATCTCTCTTGGACTTCTCTGAGGACCTGTCTACTCCAGCAGAAGCTAAGTCTTTGCTAGTTCATTTGTTGTTACTGCTTCCTGAATATATTTCTTAGTACTGCTAATTTCTAGTCCAGCTTGCTATCATGATATTCCCTTGCTAGCTGGAAGCTCTGGGGTGCAGAGTGGCACCTCCACACCGTGAGTCGGTGTGGGGAGTCTTTTTGCTTACTCTGCGTGGTTTTTTGTAGTCTTTTTGTGCTGACCGCATAGTTCCATTTTCTATCCTTTGACTATTTAGTGAAGTCTGGCCTCCTTTGCTAAAACCTGTTTCATTCCTGTGTTTGTGACTTTCCTCTTAACTCACAGTCAATATATGTGGGGGGCTGCCTTTACCTTTGGGGAATTTCTCTGAGGCAAGGTTAGGCTTCTATTTCTATCTTTAGGGGTAGTTAGCTCATAGGCTGTGAAGAGGCGTCTAGGGAGAGTTAGGTACGCTCCACGGCTATTTTTAGTGTGTGTGATAGGAGTAGAGTTTGCGGTCAGCAGAGTTCCCACTATCCCAGAGCTTGTTCCGATTACTAGTTTACTCATCAGGTCATTCCGGGTGCCCCTTACCACCAGGTCCATAACAGACTACGACCGAGGTGGTGAGCATATCCCGGAAGATGTCGTTCACAAAGTCTTGGAAAACGGCTGGGGCATTACAGAGCCCGAAGGGCATCACCAGATATTCATAGTGCCCATCCCTGGTGTTAAAAACCATCTTCCATTCGTCCCCCTCACGGATGCGAATCAGGTTGTAAGCACCCCGCAGATCTAGTTTAGTAAACACCCTTGCTCCCCGAAGCCTATCGAAGAGCTCAGATATCAAGGGCAAAGGGTACTTATTCTTAACGGTGATGGCGTTAAGACCCCTGTAGTCTATGCATGGACGCAGTTCCCCATTCTTCTTCTGCACAAAGAAGAACCCAGCCCCAGCAGGTGACACTGACTTCCTGATGAACCCTCTTTCCAGATTCTCTTGAATGTACTGAGACATTGCCTCCATCTCCGGGAGAGATAATGGATAAACTCGACCCCGAGGAGGCTCAGCACCAGGCAAGAGATCAATACGACAGTCATAGGGGCGATGGGGCGGACGGGTCTCCGCCGCCTTTTTGGAGAACACGTCCGCATAAGACCAATACTGCTTGGGGAGAGAGGATAGATCTGCGGGTACCTCTGTAGTGGCAACCTGAACGCACTGCCTCTGACACCTACCCCCACAAGATTCACCCCATCCCAAAATTCTGCCTGAGGACCACTCGATATGAGGAGAGTGGTACCGTAACCAAGGTATCCCCAACAGGACCTCATCAATTCCCTCAGGAATGACGAGCAGAGATATAATCTCCTGAAGGGATGGCGACATGGACAGAGTAAAAGGGATGGTCTGGTGTGTTATCTGTGAGGGCAGTGTCGACCCATTCACCATTCGTCCCAACACTGGTTGAGCAAGCATAACCAGGGGTATTGCGTGACGTTGGGCGAAGGGAGAAGACATAAAATTGCCCTCCGCCCCAGAATCCACGCAGAGCTCTACCGAGTGGGAGGATGAGCCTATAATAATTGTCCCCTTAAAGGACAATTTGGAGGCAAATGTCGCCGTGTCTAGTGTACCTCCACCTACTACCACTAGACGCTGACGTTTCCTCGACTGCTGAGAACATCTGGTGGCAAGATGTCCTGACTGCTGGCAAACATGACAAACCTGGAGTGCACGAGCAGTCCGGGACTTAGAACCCACTCGTGACACTTCCATGGCCTCATGTGACTCAGGTACCATGACCGGATATTCGAGAGGTTTGGCGAAGGTGGGAGCCAGCCGAAACCTCTGCCTACACTGGGCTCGCTCTAACCTCCGCTCGTTAAAACGGAGGTCAATTCGAGTAGAGACCGATATTAACTCCTCCAGTGTGGCAGGAATCTACCTAGTGGCCAGAGCGTCCTTAACGTGATCAGCCAGGCCCCTCCAAAATATGGGAATAAGGGCTTTATCCGACCACTCCAGCTCAGAAGCCAGAGTCCGAAATTGGATGGCAAAATGGCTGACCATGGACTCACCCTGAGTTAATGCCAGCAGTTGGAGCGCCGTGTCATGGGTGACTTGAGGTCCTAAAAAGACCTGTTTCAGAGTGCTCAGGAACCGTGGAGCACTCTGCACCACATGATCGCCACGCTCCCACAGTGGCATAGCCCACTCCAATGCCCTGTCCGACAAGAGAGACAGAATAAATCCCACCTTAGCCCGCTCAGTAGGGAAACGTGCAGCCAGGAGCTCGAGATGAATAGAGCACTGACTCACGAAACACCTACAAGATTTGCTGTCTCCAGAAAATTTTTCTGGCAGCGGGAGGTGAGATAATGTCGGAACAGGGGTGGCAGTGGAAAAGGTAGCTGCAGCCACGCTAGCAGCCTGTACAGCAACTGCGGTAACATCCACAGCTGGGGATGAGCTCTCGAGAGCCGCCAACCTACCCTCCAGCTGCTGGATATACCGCAAAGTTTGCTGAATGTCCGCCATTTACTAGCCAGACCCTGGCGCTAGTATTATGTTACAGCTAGCGGAACGCACCGAATAAATAGAGATGTTTTTATTGATATTGGTGTGTTCGCAGCCCGGGGTCCACCGTGCAGGAGTACCTGCTGCTAGCAACGGCGGCACGATATAGCGGTATGGACTAACTCAGTTACTTCACCGAGTAGTCGTGAAAGAAAAGCACTGTGCCCTGTTAGGCTTCACAGAGGCACAGGCTAACTGCCCACACAGAGAGCAGTCAGTGGTCACGCATGCACACAAAACTCCTCGCTGGAGGTGCCAGCATTCTAGGGGCTTATTTCAGCCAGGTCCCTGAACACATTCAAACACAAACTCCTCGCCGGAGGTGCCAGCATTCTAGGGGCTTATTTCAGCCGGGTCCCTGAACACATACTCTCGTGACCACACTGGCGCAAAGCACTTAACAAATAACAATACTAGCGCATGGCCGTGCGGTCATGCGAACCATAAATAGCTGCAGCACGTACAGGACCTTCCTAGAAGGACCAATGACAAGCTACACCAGAGCGTGAGCACCTACAGGAACTTCCTGAAGGAGCCAATGACCTTAGCTGCAGTATCAGATCATGTGACCCTCGATCTCCACTGAGAGATCTTACTCTGGGCATGCTCAGAACGAGCAAAGCAGGACTTAGACCCAGAAGCGTCTGCTCGCCGCTGCCCAGCACCGACTTCAATGGCCGAAGCAGGAAAGGCAGCAGTAACTCTTAGCACAGAGTCAGACTGAGCGAGATGCTGGGACCAACGCCTCCGCTGAGCAGGCTCCACTGCGGCAGGAGAAGAATGGGAGACTGCAGCGGAGATGGACCGAGATTCCCCCTGTGCAGAGGAGGGAACTCGACCCCTAACAGCCTGTGCTATATACTACCTACGTATTCTAGAATACCCGATACGTTAGAATTGGGCCACCATCTAGTTATACTATATGGAGGAGTGTGGGGCGCATTATACTATATGGAGGCCTATGGGGTGTATTATACTAAACAAGAAAAATGCTGCTTATTTATCGAGTAAGTGGCTTGCTTATGCCAGAACAAAAATCATTGTTCTCGGCAGCACATCACCCAGTGAAAACTGCAGATATGCTGCTGATAACATGATGATACTGTATGGGGACACATTGATCTATTAATGATTGTTCTGTCCCCATCATTATTACTCAGCTGGTGGAAAGAGACCAGGAAACAAGCATCAAACGATTTCAATATTGTCCATCACGCTCGTTTAGCGGCCTGAACTCAGCCCATGTAAATACAACTGAAATGCTTCTGTGTGATGTGCAATATATAAGCATTTTGGGCCACATTTTAAACTTTTGCCCAGGGCCCCACTTTGCCTAAAACTGGCCCTGCTGGTGCGAAGTATATATAGTGGGCAATTCCTGCAGTTTCTTCAAGTTTTCCAAACCCTGAAGCGGTTAAAAGAAGTGACATAAGACAGTTCATATGCACAGCAATGCCGTTTTGACATTGCTGTGCACTTTGGCAATTTTATGGCGCACTTTTGTAGTGCTTTGTCCTCTTGAAAACCGCCTGAAAAAAAAGTTGCGTGTGTATAGCATGAATTAGCATTTCAAATAGTTTTTATTTAGAATTTGGAGCACAATCTGCACCTAAATCCACATTAAAAAAATATTAAAAAAGCTCAGTATGAACTCTTTTTCCTTAGCTGAAAAAATTTGATCTTAGAATCGGTGCATTTTTGGAACACAATTTTGTGGAATCTTAGGAAGAATTTGCTTTTTGTGTGTTTTGTTTTTGCAGACTTTTGACTTCAGTGTCCAATTTTGAGTACCGTAGATTCCGTGATTAATACACATCAAAGAAGCGACATGCCACTTCTTTTATTTCCTTTGTGAGGTTTTCAAAACCATGTCAGAAAAAAAATTTGCTGCGTGAACAGTCGGGATTTTCTACTCAAATCAATAAGATTATTCGAAAAGTATTTGAATTTTTTTTTTGTATGTGGATTTTGGAACAGAATCTAATACTAAAGCCATGTCAAATATCTCAGGGTCAGTATATCCTGAACACTTCTGCAAACAAAATCTTCACAATTTTGATGTGAATTTTGTTGCTGCAAATTTTGCCGTAGGATTTTAATCCTGTGTAGAAATAGAATAATGGAAACAGCGTTACAGTAACATTACGGAAGCAGAACATGTGAATTTGGTATTAATCGGACTCCGAGGTTCTAGAATACTAAATAATGTAGATTATTGGATGGTACTCACATTTGTTTTTGTCTAATTATTAGGTTAGAAAACTTGCCATAATACAAACTAATTAATGTGCACCAACATAGTTTATTTATGGAGTTCTGTCATTTTTAGATAATTCATCTGGCCTCCATTGCCAATTAGGGTTATGATAGACATCATAGTTCATAATTCAGTAAGTAAGTAAATGACATCACCCGTCAGGATGTGAGAAACTTACATCACCTGCTCATTTTACTAGCGGGTGATGTTCCCCACAGGAGAGAGCTCACCCTTGTTATGACTATCTCAGTTTGCCCAGAGCCCAAGTTAGAATAAAATTACGGACGTGTCTCCGAGAATATATTTGTTCTTGCTGTGATTGCTCCATTTTCCGTCTCTGCATTCAATATATGAGAAGCCGAGTATTTATTATTAAAGGGATGTATCAACATGGTTAGCCTTGTAAGGGCCTTTGTAAATTATATTTTTATGAGGCAGAAGCATATGTGGAGCTTCCTGTGTCAAATATGATATTCCATTAAATTACAGGAGCCAGGAGCTGGGATTAAAAATGTCTTGGAATTTATAACTGTGTATGCTTTCTATCAAATTCTATAAAAAGTCTACAAAGTAAATATATAGAGTATATTCAAATATTTAGCTCCTAAAAGTGAAGCTGCATATTACGTGACCTAGTACGCTTTTTTTCTCTTTTAGCTCCTTCGTAGTTCAGTGCATAAAAAAATAAATAAAAATGGGCTAAATATATGTTATGGTTTTTTGTAACTACTTAGTACTTTGAGTGCAAGAGGGTGCATACATTTTTATTTAGCTGTCTTCATTTAGTCATGAACATAGTAAAATCATAAGCAGACAACCGTATTGTTAAGAGGTTAAAGTAAATATTCATATTCAACAGTAAAGATCTATTACTTTGTATTTTTCACATATCTTCATTATATTTTTAGCTCTTTTTTACAGTGCAGTGCACATGTAAAAATAATGGAAACATGCTAAATTCTATTTCAATGTCTTTTAAGGCCTGTGTGTGTCTATATAGTAGTTTAAAGCACTAAATAGAGTGCAAGCTTTTACTTAGGATAGCTTTTTGTTTAGCTCCTTATTGAAGGAGAACTGATTTCACAAAGAACTATTGTAACTATATATAGGCACAACCTTTAGTAATTTATTACATATCTTCATTGCATTTTTAACACCTTTTTTACATTGAAGTGAATGAGAAAACAACAAAAACAGGCACAATCCTATTTACCTGTTTTGTGGTTTGTGTGTATCTACTCAGTACTTTGAGTATACAAGGGTGCAAACTTGATATTTACTTATAAACATAGTAAAACCAATGGAAGACAACTATATTGAAGAAGTATTGACTTCAAAAAGAATACTTCATTTTTCCTATGGAAGCACTGCAGGGAAACTAAACATTGCTTTCAGTAAACACCTACACCTTCATTTAAATGTTAGCTCCTTTTTACAGGGCAGGGCATGAAAAAACAAATTAAGTCAAACTCTATTTGCATACCTTTTATGGGTTGACTGTGTCTATCTAGTACTTTGAGTACAGAAGGGTGAAAATTATTCATAATTTTTTTATTTACGTATAAACATAGAAATATCAAAATCAACTATACTTTATAAAGGAGTACTACTGATTTAAAAAATAATTAGTATAACACTTAGTTTTTCTTAATCAACCAATGAAAAAACCACGACAACAAGTTCCCTTTTGTTATTTGAATAATCAATAATAGTTTATTAATAAGACCAAGGTAAGATGAAAAAACAGAGGGCAAGGAAGGGGTTACACCCACTAGAACATGTCTGCAAGTAAGGATGCTCACTGGACAAATATTATATTAATAATTTTGAGAAAGGCTGCACCGCCGAAACGCGCGTCGGGGTGGACGCTCGTGGACATATTCTGACATTATACAGGTAATCATGTTAGCCATCACAATTGGCTTTTACTATTTGTAATATTGATCATATATGTCAATTTTAGTATTGATTATGGCCTTATGGGAAATGTGCAATATTGCTGAATATTTATATGTGACCTTATGATGTTAGTACTATACTATTCCTCTATGCCCCTATTATTAATATAATCTTTGTCCAGTGAGCATCCTTACTTGCAGACATGTGCTAGTGGGTGTAACCCCTTCCTTGCCCTCTGTTTTTTCATCTTACCTTGGTCTTATTAATAAACTATTATTGATTATTCAAATAACAAAAGCGAACTTGTCGTGGATTTTTCGTTGGTTGATTATAGTCTTTGCGACTATTGTCCCGTTATTATGTCCTGATATCGAAATATCACAGTATATTCATATATTTGATTGATTCTACATAGTTATTGTGATTTTTTTCTTTCTTTCATGAGGTGTGTTTACTTAGATTTTCTTGTAGAGGTTTATCAGGAAACTAAACAATTGATGTTGGGCTCTCTCACACAGTACAACAATTTACCAGTGATCTCAGCACCAATAAACTGTGTCAAATTATAATCTATCTCTGCCACTTGAAAAGAGGCCCTAGATCGCTGAAAATGAGTTGTGATTTAGATATGATTTATATAAACAACATTTTTTCAACTATTATTCAGGGTCTCATCCATATTTTGCAACCAAGACTGCCCACTACATTAGAGAAGAGCTAGTATTCCAGGTGATATAATCTGTCAGATAAATTATGTTACTTACCACTCTTTTGCAAAAACTGCAAGTCATCTTCTTCACTATATATGAGTAGTAAATTACATAAATTACATATTTAGTAATGATCAAATCTTTGAAAATTTAATTCATTCCGTTCAACAAATTTTTCTCAAATATTGGATTCATGGTGAGCTGAAGTACTGCAAAGCTTCTAGTGGCCTTAAAAAGATGTATGTTACATTCTGTGGTCTCCTAACACTGTAGCAAAAAGTTTACAGATGAAGACTTTATTCTAAGAGAGGAAAGGCATTGTTTAGGTTTTGGAAATAAGAAATGCCTTAACGTGGCTTCCAGGTACACATGAATTGGCCAATTTATGTGCTAAGCTTTCTCAATATTTCATATTTCTAATGCACTAATGCAATTCAATTCTCATATTTCACATTTGCATGCTATGGCGCTACAGAGTGCTGCCTTTTTTGTTTGAGTGTATATGAGTTGGTGACTCTAGGTTAGCACCTGTTCACACTTAGTTTGTTTGGATGTGACAGTCAGTTTTTTGAAATTTATATTCATTAGCCTTCTGACTGAGCACTTTGCCTTTTAGCCACAGGTGTTTTTAATCCCAGCAGGACCCTACCCCTGCACAGAGATATAGATTTTAGTCTAAGAGAGGATTCATGTTCCCATACAGATGAAGACTTTATTCTAAGAGAGGAAAGGCAGTGTTTAGGTCCTGAAAATGAGAAATGCCTTAACGTGGCTTCTAGGCACACATGATGTTAGGGCTAGCGGAACGCACCAAATAATTAGAAAGATAGGGTAAGGTGCGTTCGCAGCCCGGGGTCCACCGTGCAGAGATGGAACCTGCTGCTAAGTAATGACGGACTATATAGCGGTACAATGTGGATACACACTCGGGTTAACTTCACCCTGTGTGAAGGAAGTGACCACTGTTGCGTCACAGAGCCGCGGTACTGCACAAAGAGCGCAAGCAAGGAGTCTCAGAACTCAATCCCAAAACACAGGATTAGAGTTTGTCTAGACCTTTTGCGCTCGACACCGCAACTGGGGTGTCAGAGCAACTGCAAAAATAGCTTAAATGCAAAAGAGTGCATGCAGTGCTGCACTGGCGGACGCCACTAAACACCCAGACTTGGGATAGGAAAGCGCTCTAATAGCGCACGGCACCACACTGGCGGTCACAGTAATTAGACGCTGTTTCATGTGTATACTGCTGATGGCTCTGCCGGGCGCTAGATAGCAGACATCCACCTTACGCAAGCAGTCATACACAAGGGAGGGGATGATTAATGACTTTCACTCATCAACACACACACGATTTCAAGAGTATACTAGCGCATGGCTGTGCGGCCATGCAAACCTATTATAGCTGCAGCAAGTTCAGGACCTTCCTAGAGGACCAATGAGAACTGCTACAGTAACTGAGCAACTTCAGGACCTTCCTAGAAGACCAATAGGAGCTACTGCAGTACCTGAGCATGTGACCCCAGACCTCCACTGAGAGGTCTTCCTTTGGGCATGCTCAGAAGGGGAAAAGCAGGACTTAGTCCCAGAGACAAGTGACTAGCACACTCCAGAAATGTTGTGATGCAAGATGGGGGGTTTATTTACATACAGTAATCAAACGTTTCGGTCGATACTAGTGTTGAGCATTCCGATACCGCAAGTATCGGGTATCGGCCGATACTTGCGGGTATCGGAATTCCGATACCGAGATCCGATACTTTTGTGGTATCGGGAATCGGTATCGGGATTAATATCAATGTGTAAAAGAAAGAATTAAAAGCGCGCATTCTTAGGTACAATGGCTCCCGGTTACGGCGGTAAAGTCCAGGCTGCGTCGGAGGGTGAGTAAATCCCTATTTTTTATTTTAATTCTTTCTTTTACACATTGATATGGATCCCAGGGCCTGAAGGAGAGTTTCCTCTCCTTCAGACCCTGGGAACCATACAGGATACCGTCCGATACTTGGTGTCCCATTGACTTGTATTGGTATCGGGTATCGGTATCGGATTAGATCCGATACTTTGCCGGTATCGGCCGATACTTTCCGATACCGATACTTTCAAGTATCGGACGGTATCGCTCAACACTAGTCGATACTGGACCTTCATCAGTGTGCTAATTATACCCGTATGTTTGGTGAAGCCCCAATTTTTTTTATAGAACTGATTGCATCCAAAACAAAGGCCTTGAATATATGGGCCACAAAAGCAGTAAGGGCTATCCGACCACTGAATCAAGGAGCACGTGGTGTCCGCCGCAAGCTACACTTGCGGCGGACACCGCGTGCTCCTTGATTCAGTTTGAATAGTTTGAATTTGCTGGGACCGGCAAATTTTATAAAGTTTGACACAAATTTGATTCATATCTCTAGAAGCTATTTGTTCTGCATTCACTTGTACATTCATTAGGGCTCTTAAAAATCTCAGCATGGCTTTTAAGTGCTTTTTGAATATTCTTTATTGACCCATTACAAATATTTTGCTTAAACTAGGGCCGGTTCTGGTACTTTACAATGTTTAATCACTGTTATTGATTCCTTACTGTGCATTTTTTGCTAGGTACAGTATATAACTTAATAACAAGGGTAGTATTTTTGTCCATACTTACATGGTACTCCCCCCCAGGCTCAAGCAGGTCCTTGCTGTGAACAAACATAGTCTCTTAATAATAATATTATCAGTGTAGAAAACAGCAATTTTGAATGATGGGTGCAATTAATCATCTCGAGTTCTTCACCAGGAAAATCTGTCCATCACACTCATGGATTCTATGCCGGTAGCTGCGGCCACGGGGTTCTGTCCTGCACAGGAACGCTTTGTTCTCACCAGAAATGCTAAGTGTTAATATTTGCCTTCACTAAAAATATAGAATTTTTAGCAATTAAACATGAACTCTCCGAGAAGAACGCTGAATAGACTGATCATCCAGCACACAGCAGACTAATACATGCTTCAAGGTTTGCGACATTTCGAGCATTACAGACACGTATCACAGTACAGAGTATTCCCTGGGCTTATGTGAAGTTTTAGAAATTCTTTCTGATCTTTTTACAATGTCCAAAGAAAAACTACTTTATCAGAAGGATATGCAAAAATCCAGTTAAAGTGATGACTAGGTTTGACAATGCAAACACATGCATTGTTAAGTAAAATCTCTTAGATCTTATAGGGCTTATATATTTACGGTACTTTAGAAATTCATGTCAGAATGGTTGCATAATCTTTTCTGAAAGTTTAATCTCAGACTTGCCCAATTTATCTAGATTGGCAACTCCACTCTGTCCCCCCTCCCTGCTGCTGAATCTACACCCAAAGAGAAAAAAGCAGAGATGATTACCTGCTGAAGCCTCCAACCAAATGCACTAGCAGGGCGCATCGGACCCGATTAATGATGGCAAACACACAGGTGCAAAAAATACCGATGAAACAACCACTTTCAATCCAGTGTTGGCATTGTTCACACAGGCAATGCAGAGCATCTGGTTTACAGCCTATTACTAACGCACATACAGGTGGGCCGCCCAGTGCTACAAAATGCATGCTGTGTGAATAGAGGCCAACAGTTTACAGAGCCATCTTGGTCCGACTGCACTCTGCAAGATAAAAAAGAGGACTTTTTGTGTCGGTGAGCTTTTATTCTATGTTTAGCGTTGGGACTGGCAAAATGTAAGGACCCTTGACGCGGGATGCCAGCTTACGTATTGAGGCCCCAATATAAACTAATATCTTACATACATTGATGTGTTTTTATGCACTTTATCTTGCAGAGTGCAGTCGGACCAAGGTGGCTCTGTAAGGCTAGTTTCACATTAGCGTTTAAATCTGCAGCGTTTAAAACGCATCCGCAAGTGGTGGATAAAACGCATATAAACGCGTACAAATGCGGCGTTTTTTAGACGCATGCAGTATCGCATGCGGCTAAAAAAACGCCGCGTTTGTACGCGTTTATATGCGTTTTTCCTGCATTTCCGTTTTTGGTGCGCATGATGAGAAATTTTACAAGAGAAAAATCAAGATAACCAGACATCGCCAATGGGACTACAGAGGGCGTGTATTATGGAATCTCTATATATAGACCCCTGAACAGCTGGAATCTTCAGATTTTGCTCCTGTATCCTGTGTCATGATGGATCTTCACATGGAGAGCTTTTATTTCAAATTGGATTTAAGCATCAAGCTGTTTCTTGCCTGTGCTTTTGCTTGGGAGCAAGACAGAAATCGCGAAAGATGAAGGAGACAACGTAGGCGTTTTTGGAGACACCCCATTATCAAACTACGTGAGAGCCGTGGAGCCTATCACACACTCTATGCTGAGCTTAATGCCAACCCGGTGAAATTCCAGGAATACACAAGGATGTCGCAAGACTCTTTCCGGGATTTGCTTGGTCGTGTCCAAGGAGCCATACGGCGACAGGACACCCAGCTCCGTAGAGCGATTCCACCGGAGGAATGTCTGCTGGTTACATTAAGGTATGTTCCAAATCTAAACCAATGACAGTCCAAATTTTTGTTTTCTGACATGTATTTTTTGGGTATTTTCCTTTCTGTCTTTAGCATAACCACACCATAAGTAGAATAGATTGTAATGTTTCTTGGGTTTGTTTTACAGATTTCTGGCAACCGGAGAGAGTTTATCATCCCTCCACTTCCAATACCGGCTTGGAATATCCACCCTGTCCGGAATAGTTGCGGACACCTGCCGGGCTTTGTGGAATGTACTCCGGGATGAGTTTATACCCCTACCCACCGTCGACATGTGGCTTGAAATTGCGGAAAAATTCTGGAGTGTTTGTGATTTCCCTAACTGTTTAGGAGCGGTGGATGGAAAGCACATCCGCATTATCAAACCTGCCAGAACAGGATCTGTATTTCAACTATAAAAAATATTTTTCTGTTGTGCTCATGGCAATAGCTGATGCGAACTGTCGGTTCATTGCCGTGGACATTGGAGCTTTTGGCCATGTCAACGATTTCCAGACTTTCAAGAACTCAGATATGGGCCGCCGTGTGTATGGCAAAAATTTCAATTTTCCACCGCCACAACCTCTCCCCAACACTCAAGGTCCACCGATGCCATTTGTTATGGTTGGGGATGAGGCCTTTCAGATGTGTGAAAACCTACTGAAGCCCTATTCCAGTCGGGACTTGAACCACACTAGAAGGATCTTTAACTACAGACTGACCAGGGCCCGAAGAACAGTAGAGTGTACCTTTGGCATTCTGGTCTCTAAATGGCGCATTCTTATCACGGATCCCTGTTGTGAATTAGACTTTTTTGGCTCCCTCTTGTGGTCACTAGTGATATGACTCTGGGATTGTCTTTCCTCAGTTTGGCACTCACCTGGGTCGTTAGTCCAGGGGTGTTGCTATATGAACTTCCTGAATTCTCAGTCTGGTGCCTGGCATCGTTGTAATCAGTCCTTTCTGTTTGCTCCAGTCTGCTGGTCCGGGTTCTTGCAAAATTAAGCTAAGTCCTGCTTCCTTGTCCTTTGGTTATTTGCATTGCTCTTATTTTTTGTCCAGCTTGTACTAAATGTGATTCCTGATTTTGCTGGAAGCTCTAGGGGGCTGGTATTCTCCCCCCGGGCCGTTAGACGGTTCGGGGGTTCTTGAATATCCAGCGTGGAAATTTTTTGATAGGGTTTTTGCTGACCGTATAAGTCATCTTACTATATTCTGCTATTAGTCAGTGGGCCTCTCTTTGCTAAATACCTAGTTCATTCTTACGTTTGTCTTTTCTTCTTACCTCACCGTTATTATTTGTTGGGGGCTTGTATACAACTTTTGGGGTCTTTTCTCTGGAGGCAAGAAAGGTCTATCTTTTCCCTTCTAGGGTTAGTTAGTTCTCCGGCTGGCGCGAGACGTCTAGAACCAACGTAGGCACGTTCCCCGGCTGCTGCTATTTGTGGTGCTAGGATTAGATATACGGTCAGCCCAGTTACCACTGCCCTATGAGCTGGTTTTTTGTGTTTGCAGACTTGGTATTTATTTCTGAGACCCTCTGCCATTGGGGTCATAACAGTATGCCAGGCCAACATTGAATGTTTAATGCATTGCAGAAGTGGGATAATAAGAAAGGAAATTCTGAGTTTTTTTTTTTTTCCTCTCTTTCTTCCTCCCCTTTTCCTCTGAGTGGCTTATGCTTGCTGCAGACATGAATGTCCAGACTTTGATTACAAGTGTGGATCAGCTTGCTGCTCGTGTGCAGGGCATACAAGATTTTGTTACCAGTAGTCCAATGTCTGAACCTAAAATACCTATTCCTGAACTGTTCTCTGGAGACCGATTTAAGTTTAGGAATTTCAGGAATAATTGTAAATTGTTTCTATCTCTGAGACCCCTTTCGTCTGGAGACTCAGCTCAGCAAGTTAAAATTGTTATCTCTTTCTTGCGGGGCGACCCTCAGGATTGGGCTTTCTCGCTAGCGCCAGGAGATCCGGCATTGGCGAATATTGATGCGTTTTTTCTGGCGCTCGGATTGCTTTACGAGAAACCCAATCTTGAAATTCAGGCAGAAAAAGCCTTGCTGGCTATTTCTCAGGGCCAGGATGAAGCTGAAGCGTATTGCCAAAAATTTCGGAAATGGTCCGTGCTTACTCAGTGGAATGAGTGTGCTCTGGCCGCAAATTTCAGAAATGGCCTTTCTGAAGCCATTAAGAATGTGATGGTGGGTTTCTCCATTCCTACAAGTTTGAATGATTCCATGGCGCTGGCTATTCAAATTGATCGGCGTTTGCGGGAGCGCAAAACTGCTAATCCTCTGGTGGTGTTGTCTGAACAGACACCTGATTTAATGCAATGTGATAGAATTCAGACTAGAAATGAACAGAAAAATCATAGACGTCAGAATGGGTTGTGTTTTTACTGTGGTGATTCTACACATGTTATATCAGCATGCTCTAAACGCCTAACAAGGGTTGTTAGCCCTGTCGCCATTGGTAATTTGCAACCTAAATTTATTTTGTCTGTGACTTTAATTTGCTCATTGTCTTCCTACCCTGTTATGGCGTTTGTGGATTCAGGTGCTGCCCTGAGTCTTATGGATCTGTCATTTGCCAGGCGCTGTGGTTTTGTTCTTGAGCCATTGGTAAATCCTATCCCTCTTAGAGGTATTGATGCTACGCCATTGGCGGAAAATAAACCGCAGTTTTGGACGCAGGTAACCATGTGCATGACTCCTGAACATCGGGAGGTGATTCGTTTTCTTGTTCTGCATAAAATGCATGATTTGGTCGTTTTGGGTCTGCCATGGTTACAGACCCACAATCCAGTCTTGGATTGGAAGGCAATGTCTGTGTC
Organism: Ranitomeya variabilis; assembly: GCF_051348905.1. Taxonomy (NCBI): domain Eukaryota; kingdom Metazoa; phylum Chordata; class Amphibia; order Anura; family Dendrobatidae; genus Ranitomeya; species Ranitomeya variabilis. The sequence continues at coordinate 615,856,990 of NC_135235.1, forward strand.
AAGTTGGGGCTGTCAGGGAATTCATGGTGATTCCCCGCCGGTGTCTACTGCTTCCTCTACTCCTTCGGAAGTTCCTGAGTATTTGTCTGCTTTTCAGGATGTATTCAGCGAGTCCAGGTCTAGTGCTCTGCCTCCTCATAGGGACTGTGACTGCACTATAGATTTGATTCCAGGTAGTAAATTTCCTAAGGGAAGACTATTTAATCTGTCTGTACCTGGGCATACCGCAATGCGTTCGTATATCAAGGAATCTCTGGAGAAGGGGCATATCCGTCCATCCTCTTCCCCTCTTGGTGCGGGATTCTTTTTTGTGGCCAAGAAGGACGGATCTTTGAGACCTTGTATTGACTATCGGCTTCTGAATAAAATCACTGTTAAATTTCAGTATCCTTTGCCTCTGTTGTCGGACTTGTTTGCCCGGATTAAAGGTGCCAAGTGGTTCACCAAGATAGATCTTCGTGGTGCGTACAACCTTGTGCGCATTAAGCAGGGAGATGAATGGAAAACTGCATTTAATACGCCCGAAGGTCATTTTGAGTACTTGGTGATGCCTTTTGGGCTCTCTAATGCTCCTTCAGTGTTTCAGTCCTTTATGCATGATATTTTCCGGAAGTATCTGGATAAATTTATGATTGTTTATCTGGATGATATTCTGTTTTTTTCTGATGATTGGGACTCGCATGTAGAGCAGGTCAGGATGGTGTTTCAGGTCTTGCGTGAGAATGCTTTGTTTGTTAAGGGCTCAAAGTGTCTCTTTGGAGTACAGAAAGTTCCCTTTTTGGGTTTTATTTTTTCCCCTTCTGCGGTGGAGATGGACCCAGTCAAGGTCCGAGCTATTCATGATTGGACTCAACCCACGTCAGTTAAGAGTCTTCAGAAGTTCTTGGGTTTTGCTAACTTCCACCGTCGTTTTATCGCTAATTTTTCTAGCGCTGTTAAACCTTTGACGGATATGACCAAGAAAGGTTCTGATGTTGCTAACTGGGCTCCTGCAGCCGTGGAAGCTTTCCAAGAGTTGAAGTGCCGGTTTACTTCAGCGCCTGTTTTGTGCCAGCCTGATGTCTCACTTCACTTTCAGGTTGAAGTGGATGCTTCTGAGATTGGGGCAGGGGCCATTTTGTCGCAGAGAGGCCCTGGTTGCTCTGTAATGAGACCATGTGCTTTTCTCTCTAGGAAGTTTTCGCCTGCTGAGCGGAATTATGATGTTGGCAATCGGGAGTTGCTGGCCATGAAGTGGGCATTTGAGGAGTGGCGTCATTGGCTCGAGGGTGCTAAGCATCGTGTGGTGGTCTTGACTGATCACAAAAATCTGATGTATCTCGAGTCTGCTAAACGCCTGAATCCTAGACAGGCCCATTGGTCATTGTTTTTCTCCCGTTTTGACTTTGTGGTCTCGTATTTACCAGGTTCAAAGAATGTGAAGGCTGATGCTCTTTCAAGGAGTTTTATGCCTGACTCTCCTGGAGTCGCAGAACCGGTTGGTATTCTTAAAGAGGGAGTAATCTTGTCAGCCATTTCTCCGGATTTGCGACGTGTGTTGCAGAGATTTCAGGCTGGTAGATCTGACTCTTGTCCACCTGACAGACTGTTTGTTCCTGATAAGTGGACCAGCAGAGTCATTTCCGAGGTTCATTCCTCGGTGTTGGCAGGGCATCCGGGAATTTTTGGCACCAGAGATTTGGTGGCTAGGTCCTTTTGGTGGCCTTCCTTGTCACGGGATGTGCGGTCATTTGTGCAGTCCTGTGGGACTTGTGCTCGAGCTAAGCCTTGCTGTTCTCGTGCCAGCGGGTTGCTCTTGCCCTTGCCTGTCCCGAAGAGGCCTTGGACACACATTTCCATGGATTTCATTTCAGATCTTCCGGTGTCTCAGGGCATGTCTGTCATCTGGGTGGTATGTGATCGCTTTTCTAAGATGGTCCATTTGGTATCTTTGCCTAAGCTGCCTTCCTCTTCCGATCTGGTTCCTTTGTTCTTTCAGAATGTGGTTCGTTTGCACGGCATTCCTGAGAATATTGTGTCTGACAGAGGATCCCAGTTTGTTTCCAGGTTCTGGGGATCCTTTTGTGCTAAGATGGGCATTGATTTGTCGTTTTCGTCTGCCTTTCATCCTCAGACTAATGGACAAACGGAACGAACTAATCAGACTCTGGAGGCTTATTTGAGGTGTTTTATTTCTGCAGATCAGGATGATTGGGTGACCTTCTTGCTGTTGGCTGAGTTTGCCCTTAATAATCGGGCTAGTTCCGCTACTTTGGTTTCGCCATTTTTCTGCAACTCTGGTTTCCATCCTCGTTTTTCCTCGGGACATGTGGAGCCTTCTGACTGTCCTGGGGTAGATTCTGTGGTGGATAGGTTGCAGCAGATTTGGAATCATGTGGTGGACAACTTAAAGTTGTCACAGGAGAAGGCTCAGCGTTTTGCCAACCGCCGCCGCGGTGTGGGTCCCCGACTTCGTGTTGGGGATTTGGTATGGCTGTCTTCTCGATTTGTTCCTATGAAGGTCTCCTCTCCTAAATTTAAGCCTCGCTTCATCGGTCCTTACAAGATATTGGAAATCCTTAATCCTGTGTCCTTTCGCTTGGACCTTCCGGTGTCGTTTGCCATTCACAACGTGTTCCATAGGTCTTTGTTGCGGCGGTACGTTGTACCTGTGGTTCCTTCTGTTGAGCCTCCTGCTCCGGTGTTGGTTGAGGGCGAGTTGGAGTACGTGGTGGAGAAGATCTTGGATTCTCGTCTCTCCAGGCAGAGGCTTCAGTATCTGGTCAAGTGGAAGGGCTATGGTCAGGAGGATAATTCCTGGGTGGTTGCCTCTGATGTGCATGCGGCCGATTTAGTTCGTGCCTTTCACGCTGCTCATCCTGATCGCCCTGGTGGTCTTGGTGAGGGTTCGGTGACCCCTCCTTAAAGGGGGGGTACTGTTGTGAATTAGACTTTTTTGGCTCCCTCTTGTGGTCACTAGTGATATGACTCTGGGATTGTCTTTCCTCAGTTTGGCACTCACCTGGGTCATTAGTCCAGGGGTGTTGCTATATGAACTTCCTGAATTCTCAGTCTGGTGCCTGGCATCGTTGTAATCAGTCCTTTCTGTTTGCTCCAGTCTGCTGGTCCGGGTTCTTGCAAAATTAAGCTAAGTCCTGCTTCCTTGTCCTTTGGTTATTTGCATTGCTCCTATTTTTTGTCCAGCTTGTACTAAATGTGATTCCTGACTTTGCTGGAAGCTCTAGAGGGCTGGTATTCTCCCCCCGGGCCGTTAGACGGTTCGGGGGTTCTTGAATATCCAGCGTGGAAATTTTTTGATAGGGTTTTTGCTGACCGTATAAGTCATCTTACTATATTCTGCTATTAGTCAGTGGGCCTCTCTTTGCTAAATACCTAGTTCATTCTTACGTTTGTCTTTTCTTCTTACCTCACCGTTATTATTTGTTGGGGGCTTGCATACAACTTTTGGGGTCTTTTCTCTGGAGGCAAGAAAGGTCTATCTTTTCCCTTCTAGGGTTAGTTAGTTCTCCGGCTGGCGCGAGACGTCTAGAACCAACGTAGGCACGTTCCCCGGCTGCTGCTATTTGTGGTGCTAGGATTAGATATACGGTCAGCCCAGTTACCACTGCCCTATGAGCTGGTTTTTTGTGTTTGCAGACTTGGTATTTATTTCTGAGACCCTCTGCCATTGGGGTCATAACAGATCCCTTCTCCGTGGTGTCACTTTTTGTCACGTGCCTGCTCTCACACGTGACTTGGGGTTGTGCCTGCAAGGGTTAATCTATCTCCCCACTCTCAGTCCAGCATTCAACCTCTGTCCTATGCTGTAATGGGAGCATAAATCATACACCAACCCAGGCCATACACCCGCTCATACGCGCTGCCACCACTCATCGAATACATGGGCGATGAGTCCCAGAAATAATAATACTAATAAAAATATGTCTATCACTCATAAGGCTCACACACCTCATGGCTATGGATTCTTTTAGAACATTCAAGGTTCAACTTGTTAAAGTTTATAATTTAGTAACAAAAGGGTCAGTGCTTACAATAAGAAAAGGTATAAAAATATAAGAATAATAAAAAGACATACAACTTAGGCAAAACAGTATCAAAATAAACAGGAGAAAACTTACAGAAAATCATCTAACTGGTAGCTGCTTCTGCTCCCTGGGGTAGGACGAATGTAGATTGGAACACATCAGCTTTTCAGGCTGCCCCATCATGTGAACAAGGGGCAGCACAGGCAGCACGGTGGCGCAGTGGTTAGCACAGCAGCCTTGCAGCGCTGGAGTCCTGGGTTCTAATCCCACCTTGGACAACATCTGCAAAGAGTTTGTATGTTCTCTCCGTGTTTGCGTGGGTTACCTCTGGGCACTCCGGTTTCCTCCCACATTCCAAAGACATACTGATAGGGAATTTAGATTGTGAGCCCCATCGGGGACAGCGATGATAATGTGTTCAAACTGTAAAGCGCTATATAAAAATAAAGATTATTATTATTATCAGCCATTAATCTAAAAGTGGAAACAGTCGACGAGGTGGTCAAAGCCTGTGTGGTTCTGCATAATTATATAATGGCTAAGGAGCAACCCAACATTGAACTGGATGAACCAGTTGCACACCCACTGTCCGATTTCCAGCATCACCCGCTGCGGTCAACTGCAGCCGTTGGTCACATGCAGGACCAATTTGCTGCCTTTTTTTATTCAGATATTGGACGTGTGTCATGGCAGGACAATGTTGTGTAAATGTCCTGTTGTAATTAGATCTGTACCAGTAATTTTCTACAATGATAATAATATTTCTCATTAATAAACTTTATTTTTGGTTGTGTTGACCGTGTCTCCTATGTTTTTCCTCTCCAAACCAAGACTGTCCTAAAACTGGCAGTATTTGATCTGTATTTAATATCAGTTTTTGTAATCCAAAACCAGGAGTGGGTGATAAAAGCAGATGTGCTAGTTATTATGTTAATATCATAATTTACCTCGAATTGTTCCACTTCTTGTTTTGGCTTACAAATACTGATATAAAACACTGGCCACATACTGCTAGTGTTATGGCAGCCATGTTGCTTTATTTAAGCTTGTTGACGTCATTGCGTCCTGATTCTGTTCTGCTGTATCCATTGGACACAGACTGAAGAGACAATGACTGTCACACTATCTATACTCATCAAGTCAGGTGTCAGAAATAATGAATTCATGATGCACATATTACAGCCTCATGAATTCACTATTTCTGACACCTGTGCAGGTGAGCATAGATATGCAGTGTGTGACCACCATTGTCCCCTCAATTTGTGTGTAATAGATTATGTATAAAGAAGAGAAAATGGTGGTTATACAAGGCAGTTCTCTACTCACCAGGTCAGGTGTCATAACTAAAGAGTTTTTTGACACCTGACCTGTTCAGTAGAGGTCTGCATTGTTTTTCCACCATTTTCTCTTCAGACTGCCACACTAGTCACAGACAAAAAGAGATTATGGAGATACATGTAATATTTTTGGCCCACCTCATATCTGTATACTAAAGACACACAAAGCTGCAGTTTTTTTATTTTTTTTTATAACTACTGGAGATATGATGTGGCCCAAAAAGTAAGTGTGTGGCGAAGTTTCTTAGTTGGTGCACAGTGTGTGTTGCCGGCGGCGGAAGACACAATAAACCAAACATAATTGTGGCAAATCAAATGTTTTTATTTTTTAACAACCAAAAAATTTATTTACTGCGCCGGCTTGGGGTAGAGGGATGTAAACGTGGGGTGTGAAGCACTGAGGCCTGGCTAACCATGGACGACGCAGAGGTGGCAGGAGAAGGGGCAATGAAACTAGAAGGGTCTGGAAGTTCGGGGATGGGGCTTGACACATGAGAGGCTTGAGACGCACTGGAAGGGTGAGACAAACCTGACATTACAGACACATTGGGAGGTAAAGGGGGAGGAATGCTAAGAGTCCTCTGTTTTTTCTTTTGGTGTTTTTTTTGGTTTGCCTGGTTTTGGGAGGTCTTGGTGGGCTCATATGGCGTGGCGTGGTGGTGGGTGACCTGTCAGGGTCCGGCTGCACTGTGTCAGAGTCCATAGTGCTCATAGAGCGTGCAGCCATGCCAGAGTCCATAGTGCTCGTAGAGCGTGCAGCCATGCCAGAGTCCATAGTGCTCGTAGAGCATGCAGCCATGCCAGAGTCCATAGCGCTTGTAGAGCGGAAGGCCATGCCAGGGTCCTGCTGCATCGTGGTGGTGGCGGTACGGAAGGCTATGCCAGGGTCTTGCTGCATCGTGGTGGTGGCAGTACGGAAGGCCATGCCAGGGTCCTGCTGCATCGTGGTGGTGGCGGTACGGAAGGCCATGCCAGGGTACTGCTGCATCGTGGTATTGGCGGTACGGAAGGCCATGCCAGGGTCCTGCTGCATCGTATTGGTGGCTGTACGGAAGGCCATGCCAGGGTCCTGCTGCATCGTGGTGGTGGCGGTACGGAAGGCCATGCCAGGGTCCTGCTGCATCGTGGTATTGGCGGTACGGAAGGCCATGCCAGGGTCCTGCTGCATCGTATTGGTGGCTGTACGGAAGGCCATGCCAGGGTCCTGCTGCATCGTGGTGGTGGCGGTACGGAAGGCCATGCCAGGGTCCTGCTGCATCGTGGTATTGGCGGTACGGAAGGCCATGCCAGGGTCCTGCTGCATCGTGGTGTCAGTGGAGGCGGTCCAAACAGGAGCAGCGGATGTCATGGTGGTGACAGTGGGATGTCCAACTGCACTCGGCATGGTGGTGGTGCTGTAGTGGTGTCCGGCTGTGGAAGGAATTGAGGTGGCCGTGCAGTGGGATGCAGCAGAGGTCGGCATTGAGGTCAATTGTGACAGTGAAGGCACAGGTGGATATGCCGCAACTGTCTGCTGGAAATACCGACTCTGCTGCATAGCCTGCACATAAGCAGCATTGCAGGCCTGCATGACACTCAGCTGGAGATCAGGAGTAAGGTGTTCCGACATGCCCTGCTCAATTTGGTTAAAAAAATGATGTGCTGGCCTCTGGAGGTCGGCTTTCACTTGATCAAGGCTTTTGCTGAGCTCCTGGATACGTGCATTCAAGAGGCTATGTGAAACATCCATTCGGTCACCTAAAGCCTTGATTGTTTTGTGTAAAACCGAGCTCAAGTGCAAAAACTCGGGCATGAGTGACCTGTCCGAAGCCCTCTGCCGCTGCCGGGAGGAGCCCAAAAAAAAAGGAGCAGTGGAAGAGGACTGCGAAAGGGGAAGACCTGATGGACCAGCTCCCTGGTCTCCAGTTAGTGTGGAAGGCCCACTTGCTGCTGCACTGCTGGATGGCTGGGACGGGTCCGTGGCTGTTGGATGAAGGACCGCTCCAGAACCTGGGCCAACAGTAGTGCTGTATGTGCTGTGAAAAAAGGAAAAAGAAAATTAATATCAAAAATTTACCAGATGCAAAATCCTGTGGAATATAAAAATACAGATTATGGCAGTACAATACAACCTAATGCACGTGATAAATACTTACGTTCTCTGGGCAAGGACCGGTCTTAAAAATGCCAGAACTCGATGGTATTTGTATCGTCTGATCCTTGCTCTTGAACCACTGGGAACACGGCTCTCTTGACGCAGGTCCTTGTTAAAGCGGTCCTTCATCGAACGCCAACGTGTTTTCACTTTGGCCACTGTTAAAAAAAAAAAAAAAAAAAAAAAAAAGGTCAGAAAAAGTACTTTTGGCTGTGCTCACACAACTGTGTGTGATGGCAAAAACTCCTCTGAGTTTCTTTCATCACACACAGTTGTGTGAGCATGCCCAAGGTCTCTGCTGCTTCACACTGCATTGCAATACTTACCAAATGCACTTTGGACCCGATTTGGGGCGTTGTCCCAGCCATCCCACATCGCTTGGGCCACTTCATTCCATAAGCGCCGGATCGTGACGTTGTTTGAGTGCAGTGGATCCCGGGTGTCCCACAACGGGACTCGCTCCTGGACCAGGTCGATCAGGAGGTCATTCTCGATTAGATCATCCTCCCGCTGTGAAACCTAAAAATTAAGTAAAGTCATTAAAGGGACTCTGTCACCTGAATTTGGAGGGAACAATTTTCAGCCATAGAGGCGGGGTTTTCGGCTGTTTGATTCACCCTTTCCTTACCCGCTGGCTGCAATATTGGATTGAAGTTCATTCTCTGTCCTCCATAGTACACCCCTGCGTAAGGCAAGATTGCCTTGTGCAGGCATGTACTACGGAGGACAGAGAATGAACTTCAATCCAATATTGCAGCCAGCATGCAGCCAGCGGGTAAGGAAAGGGTGAATCAAACAGCCGAAAACCCCACCTCTATGGCTGAAAATTGTTCCCTCCAAATTCAGGTGACAGAGTCCCTTTAAAGTTTGCTCAATTAACATAAGGAAAAGAAAGAAAAAAGATGCTGAGAAATGGCATGAATAGGAAAGCCAACATACAAAAGGATTCCAGAAGAAAAAAGTTAAGAAATACGAAAGAAAGGAAGATTCAAGATAACAGTCAGCCTTGTATACGTACCCGCTGCCGTCTTTCCACCGGACCTTGACTCCGCTGCTCCTGCCCTGTCTCTGCCGCAGTAGAAGAAGAGCTCTAAAAAAAAGGAAAAATTCAAATTGTCACATGTGTAGATGTGACAGTGAATACTTACCAATCTGACGAGGCAAGTACTCACCTCACTGACATGCTCCACTTCCGACTATCCTGGACGAAACTCCTCATCAGAATAGAAGAAGACATTCTGATGCATGCAGAAAGAAAGAAATGGCAGAAATTAGGACATGTAGAGAAAGAAAATAGAAAATAAAGGCATTGGCTAGGATATACTCACATTGTTCAGAGGCTTGTTTGCTCCAAGGTGCTGGGGTCCGTCTGCTCTGCTTGGCTGTCTGCTGAGAAGTGACCTGCAACTGTCCACACACTCCCTTTATCACCTTGATGGTGGGGGGTGGCTTATCAGTGTCTAGACATGTTTTTCTCTATTGAAACGCATGTGTTCACGAACGCAACCAAACGCATGTGCTTGTAAACGCATGCGTTCATATAGACAGCAATGCGTTTTTTTGTCGCAATCGACCGCATGCGTTACCAGGCGGCAAATTGACGCCTCTAAAAATTACTACATGTTGCATTTCCGCGCCAAGCCGCAAACGACGAGACGACGCATGCGTCGTCAAACACGGCAAAACGAGAACAAACAAAAAACGCATGCATCCCTAATGTTAAATATAGGAATACACAACGCATGCGGATATATGCGGTACAAACGCTGCGGACGCAACCGCTAATGTGAAACCAGCCTAAACTGTTGGCCTCTATTCACACAGCATGCATTTTGTAGCACTGGGCGGCCGCCTGTATGTGTGTTAGTAATAGGCTGTAAGCCAGATGCTCTGCATTGCCTGTGTGAACAATGCCACATACAGACTATTATCGCTTATCTTTTTGTGCACTAATGCCAAACAGCCAACACTGGATTGAAAGTGGTTGTTTTATCGGTGTTTTTTGCACACGTGTGTTTGCCATCATTAATCGGGTCCGCTGCACCCTGCCAGTGCATTTGGTTGGAGGCTTCAGCAGGTAAACAGCTCTGCACTCCTGCGCAGGCGTACTTCTCTGTCCTGTTGAGGGCAGAGTAAAGTACTGCAATGTGCAGGCGCTGGGCCTCTCTGACCTTTCAGAGTTACCGGATTTATCACAGTATAATTGTTTGATGATTAATCAAACCCTTTAACCAAGAATCAGGAATCAGAAGTCAGTACAAAGCCTTGACAGCAGAGTTTTCAGAACTTGTACAAGATATTAAGTTGCTCTGCAAGAAATCTTTTAAAGATGATACCATGGACCAGATATTTCCAGAAAATTGGACCATATTATTGGCAAATAACAATTACACCATACTTTGAACATTGGAGAACTTTACTATGGATGTTTCTCTTTTCTTGTTGTCAAAGTTGAAGCAATACTAAATTTCTATAAAATATGTAGGAAGGAACAGTGTGCCATAAGGCTTTACAACTATGGCCACTTATCTTCCATGTATGAAGGTATGATTTTAAAGTCTTTATATCACTGTGTGTGATGTTTGGTAGAAATTCAAAGGTTCAACCTTGAGCCCAGTGCTCTGTATATGAAGGAAGATAGACCTGTAGATCCTTCAAATCTTGAAGAATGATGGAACCCCCAATGTCCTGGTAATTACACTATTCCAATGGAGAGTTATAACATGAAAAAATCCCCCCAAAAATGCTGCAATATTGAAAAGATTCTTGACCTTTGGCTGATTTTTTGTGACAAGTTTGACCTATGCAAAAGTTTTTATCCAAATGGATTTGTCTCCTCTCTTCCTTATATAAAATGAATATAATACATCATAAACTTCATTGAAAATATGAAGATATCTAGCCACTTGACAAAGTGATAGAAATAAAAATACATAATTCTTCACTCTTCCTTGAAGAAGACACATAGTATCCAGTATCAAACCCCAAAAATTATAGCGATGCAAGGATTAACTAGAGTCAATATTAATATAATCTGGGCAGTAAAGGATATAAACTGTAGGTTTTAGAATCCACTTTTCCTTCCAGCTCATGAAACTTGGATAAAATAACACAAACTTATGCAGCTTACTATTTTTTCTTTCAAAACACAATATTTTGAAATAATTTGTGGGTTTTATAAGTCTAGAAAAAGCCACAAGGGGCCAGGCTTCTGACGTAACCGTCTTTGAATTTCACAAAGTCCATTTCCATGTTGATGCGAGGGAATGATTTGACAGCACATGGGGGGACCAAAGGAGGGGAACTGCTCCCCAAACACAAATTTCACTGTGGCTACTGGTGAAAAACAAATAGTCTGGGCCATGATTAGATTAACCTCTCTCCTGCTGAAAGGGGCTATAATGCGGTCTATGGAGATAATCCCTATAAAATGAATCCTGCATGGTATAACATAGGTCTTGTATACCCACTTGCGAAAATGGTGTCGGCAGCACGTATATTTACGTGGTCTGTTTGCTATTATGGATCTGTTTGTAAGCCACATGATACCACACAAGTACATAAAGCTCAAAATGGCTGGAGTTGACCCAAAGCCTCAATTATTTGGACAATAAACCCAAATGTACCTTTGTTGTATATATTTCAATGGTTGTTTCAACAAACTTGGGAAAAATCAATAGTACAACGAATATAAAAAACATAATGTAATACATCTTGGTAGAAAAAAAAATACTTTTTATTCTCATTAGCCACTTCTCCATCCTTTGCCTTCTGAACTTATTATTTTCTCCAACATACTGCCAAACTCCATCTTTAGAGAATAGCAAGAGTAGTTCACTTAGAGATCAGGTTTCATGGAGCTCAAAGAAATCAATGGAGAGTGAAGGGGGAAGAGGAAGGAGCTGTTGTAGAGAGACACAGAGGCAAAGTGACAAGCAAAGATGCCTGTTGCTTTCTAATAAATGATGTCACCCTAGTGCTGGATTCAAAGTTACACTGCTCAGTATTCCTGTTTAATATTCTCAATGCTGTGATTTTCAACGAAGTTGTTGTTACACACCTGTCTCTTATTTAGGACTTTGATCCTCTCCTTTTTCCTATGTCTATGGCCTTTTACATTGCATCTTACAAGTGGCCTGGCAACGGCCACTTTGTCACACCTATGAGTCAGATAATTGCTTGTTGTCTCCATTCCAGCTGTTGTGCACCTGTCTCTACTGGGCCAGGCTTTGCCCCTTCTCTTTGGCAGCTTCCCTTTGTTGTACTCCACGTTTTACAAGTGGCCAAGCTACACCCCTGCATCTGAGCATCGATCCGAAACAGTGTCCAAAAGACATGTGTTTATACTCTGACTATATCCACGTCCTCCCTTCCTTATAATCCCCTGTGAACACTGCACAAGACAAGCTGTTTACTCTTCTGTTGCTGTAAGCTTCTTGAACTATTAACGAAGTGTGTTTTCTTTACCTGCATTTGCAGCAGTTCAACCATCGTACTGCTGTGAACATCATGAACTGTTATTGGAGTCTGTTTACATTAGCTACACCTGGGTGTCTGCTTCAGAATTGCGGTTTTTCCTACACCTGCCATCCTGGTTCGGTGGCTTTCAGCGTGTCCTACATTGGGTGTTTATCTGCTGTCCAGCATAGACAGTATCATAGTTTCATAGTTTTTTAAGGTTGAGGGTAAAAATAAATCCATCAAGTTCAAGCTTTATTTTAAAGGGGTTGTCTGGTCAACTCAAAACCTATAACTCTTCAGTCACACTGTGTGACTGCAGACTTATGAATCCCCCCAGCGTATGCACTGTGTGCTGCAGGCATTTGCCGGTTTCAGACCAGGGAATGGAAGGTATGTATGAGTTATACATAGACCCAGCCAGTGGGCACAGCCTCGCTCTCCATACACCTTTACCCAGGGGCTGGCTGGCAAATTTTAAACTGGGGGGCTGTCTTGCACTCACTGTGAAATTTGGTGGAGGAAGAGTGATGATCTAGGGATGCTTCAGCAAGGCTGGAATTGGGTAGGTTGTTCTTTGCAAAGAATGTATGAATCAAGTCGCATACAAGGTTATCCTGGAAAAACAGTTGATTCCTTCTGCTCAGGCAATTTTCCCCAACTCTGAGGACTGGTTTTTCCAGCAGGACAATGCACCATGCCACACAGCTAGGTCAATCAAGGTCTCGATGAAGAACCACCACATCAAATCCCTGTCATGGGAAGCCCAATCTCCAGACCTGAACCCCATTGAAAACCTCTGGAATGTAATCAAGAGGAAGATGGATAGTCACAAGCCATCAAACAAAGAAGAACTGCTTACATTTTTGTACCAAGAGTGGCATAAGGTCACCCAAAAGCAGTGTGAAAGACTGGTGGAAAGCATGCCAAGACGAATAAAAGCTGTGATTAAAAATATTGATTTCTGAACTCTTCCTGAGTTAAAACATTAGTATTGTTGTTTCTAAATGATTGTGAACTTTTTTTTTTTGCATTATTTGAGGTCTGCAAACAATGCATTTTTTTTGCTATTTTGACCATTTCTCATTTTCAGAAAATAAATACAAGATTTATTGCTTGGAAACTCGAAGACATGTTGTCAGTAGTTTATAGAATAAAAGAACAATTTACATTTTACTCAAAAATATACAGTACCTATAAAGAGAAAAATTAGAGAACATTTTGCAGTGATCTCCTAATTTTTGCCAGAGCTGTATATATTTGATCGTAAGCCAGAGTACTACACAGATATAGGAAAACAATTGGATGTCAGAAACTTTAGGACATGGCTTGAAAATTGCAAGATATTCTCAAAGTTTTTGCCTTATTCAAACTACATGTTTTCACACTCACTGCGCTTGTCACGTGGCAACCCCATACATGGTGAACACTTTCAATCACAAGCCGACCTTTTTCTTTTCCAGGTCTCTCAGTTTTTGCCACACTGATTGGCTTGTGATCAGGTGTATTCAGATTGAATAGATATATGACGAGCACAATGGCAGTGAAAACAATGGGATCCTAACAGTATATTACAAACAATCAGTAACAACATTACACAATCAAAAGAAAAATATATCTATCTATATCCATTGTAAAACGTAACAGAAACAAATCCATCCGTGTAAGCCTGTAGTTCACATACAGTGCATATTCTTGTTTGTAAGAAGCTTGAGATACAATTAAAAAGGTGGCACAAATCTAGAATAAGGAGTTTTCTGCATTACAATTGCAGCATCAAACAAGTGAATATATTTGGAAAAACACACAACAAAAGTATTCAAAGGTAGCGCTCTGCAGACGGAGCCAATCACACCAATAATGCTTACGTCCAATTGTCTTTATTCCAGGTATATGTTTTTTTTAGCAGTTTAGTAGCTAATGCTTTGACTATAATTTAATGACTAAACATATACCTGGTGCAGAGGTGTTTCTAGGTTTACCGGCACCCGCGGCAAGAATTCAGATTTTCTGCACTCCCTAATTCTCTCAATGTTCAGTGAAAAACTGAGAGAAGCAGAAAAGAAGCTTGTTGCCACTTGACCGTAAGTATTAAAATCACATATGAGTGAAGCGGCCATGTGGTCATGGTGTGCTGGAGCCTGCAGAGCTGAATCCTGAGAGTGAAGATATTACACAGTTAGGATTGGCTGCAGGCCACCAGAGAATCCTGACAGTGTGCAGTACACACTGTGAATGACTGTAGACTCATCACAAACTTGGACAACTCCTTTAATGCTCCTAATAAAAATATGAGAATTAGTCAGCATCACAAAAGAATCACATCCAGTCATTATTTTTCTTTTCTTCTTCGTCTTGTCCAGACTCCATGATTCATTTTCTCATCTACAGCTCATCTCTGTAGACTTCCATCTTCTCTGGTCCTGTGCAACACATCCCCACATGATGCCCTTAAACATAGCAGTATCATTACAATGCTCCGAAATTAGAATATCTATGCTGAGCCCCTGAATAAATAATTGCCCCTCACTATATTCCTAGCACAAAATATGACCCCCAAACACTGTCCCTCTTATGGTATGTGCCCTCCACACTGCCTCCTCCTTTTCATCCTGGGAATCCCTTTTTGCACTGTCCTCTCACACTGTGTCCCCTCTATAGGGCCCAGTCTCTATACTGTGCCCCCCAAACTGTGTCCTAAAAGTCCTGTTTCTCCTCTCCTCACTGTGTCCTCAAATCCTGTTTCATCTCCGCCCTACATCCTGTTACAATAAATCTTCAGTGTCTTCTGCTCTACCAAAGCACTTACCATTGTTCGCGCCTCTGCAGACAGTGTTGTACTTGCCCACCGGAGAACCGAAGGATTCTCCGGGGGGCCCAGGCACTGACACATGCTGGCATATTGGCCAGCAGCTGCCTAGGGCACCCACTGCTCCAGGGGCTCCCCAGCCAATTGTGAGTCACTAATAGCAGCACACCCAGCTGCAATGGGGCCACTGAGTCAAGGGGGGCCCTCCCGGTGCCAGAGCAGCAGCTGGAGACAGGAGCCTGTCCCCGCTGCTAATGAGAAATTAATATTCACGCTTCCCCATGCCCCCATGGACGTGGAGAGGAGTGAATACCATTTCACTTTAATAGCGGCCAGCATTAGCCGCAGGTTGAGGCTAACACTACCCGCTGGTGTTGCTGAATTGGGGCCCAGGAGGTCGGCCCCTAAAGTGCAGCGAACCCTGATTGTGATCCCTGCAGCTTGGGACCAGAGTGGGGCTGCAGGGATCCTACGCCATCCTCCTTCCTGCCTGCCTGCCTGCCCGGCACTTCCTGTCTGACACAGCGCAGCTGGATGACGTCATCATTCAGCGTGGCTGTTTCAGAGAGGCAGATGCCGGGATGCTCTTCGGCTGCTGGAAACGTACGGAGAAGTGAGTGGGTGCTGTGTGTCTCTGCCTGCCTGCGTGCATGTGGCTGTACGTATGTGGTGCGGTGCTTTGTGCGTGTGTGTGTAAGACAGAGTGGTGCGGTGCTGTCTGTGTGATATTGATGTTGTGTGTGTGTGTGTATTGGAGATATTGGAGATTGGCAATGATGTGGGTGATGGGGTGGTGGGGGAGAAGGCAATGATGATGGTGGTGGGGGAGGCAATGATGGTGGTGGGGAAGACAATGATGGAAGGGTGGAAGGGGCAATGATGGGGTGGTGGGGGAGAAAGCAAGGATGCTTGTGGTGTAAAGGACAAAGATGGTAGTGGTGGAAAGGACAATGATGGTGGGGAGGAGACAATGATGGAGGTGGTGATGAGCACAATGATGGGGTGGAGGGGGAAAACAATGATGGTGGTGGATGGGGGATGCATTATACCCATTCAGGGGGGCTACACTATACCCTATGAGGGGTCTACATTATAATTCTGTGGGGGGCTGCATTATTTTCTCAGGGGGCTACATCATACTATATGAGGGGAGCTGCATTATGCCCTATGAGAGGGCTATACTATATTCTATGGGGGGCTGCCTGATGAGGGGGTTACATTATACTCTGAGGGGGCTACATTATATTCTGTGGAGGGGCTGCATTATACTATATGAGGGGGGCTGCATTATGCCATATGAAGGTGCTACATTATATTCTATGGGGGGCTGCATTATATCTTATGAGGGGGTTGCATTATATTTTGTGGGGTGCTGTATTATACCCTGTGAGGGGGCTGCATTGTATTCCATGAGGGAGGCTACATTATATTCTATGAGGGGGCTACCCCAACCCCTGCTACATAATTAAGACGTGTTCTACTTTATATTATACCCTGATATTAGCGCGTTTTACCACACAGTTGATGGTCTTGAATTTATTTCTATGTAGCTACATAGTGGGCCCCAAGAATGATTTTCTCTGGTGGGCCCAAGGTGCTCCAGTCCGACGCTGTCTGCAGACCAGGGCAGATGCCCCACCTTCAACCCCTCCCAGCTACACCTCTGACCTAAGGAGCGTAAGGAGAGTGAAACATAAGTATGGGTGCACTATGTCTGACCATCACAGTCAATGGCTCCTCGGTGCCTCTGAATACATCATTTGCATCTTTTCAAATGTCCACGTTCGGCCAAAGCAAGATCATAATGTCTTTTATATTTTAGGAACAGACTGGTGGGATTAATGTACAAATTGGAGAACCCTACATCTTCTATTTGTTCCAGTTATACAATGGATCGGTTTTGTGCATTAATTCCACTTGTCCTTTCCTAAAACAGAAAAAACTAACGGAATTTCCTAAGACTTCGTTCACACATCTGTGTTTAAACCCATATGTGAAAAATGGTACCAGTGTCAGCAGTGTTTTGCACCAGTGTAGGGCCTATGTGTCCATTTTTACCATCAGTATTTTTCACGTATGGATAAAATATAAAGCTTCTCCTATACTTTGCAGTGTAAAATACGTGCAGCTCACAGACTGGACATGTTTTTCATGGACACAAAGACTTGTATTGCCCCTTTTCATGCATGTGACTTTTACATGTGAATAGCACCATATATTTTAATGGGTATGTGTTGTATTCGTGAAAAAAAAACTCTGAGTGATGCCTAAGGATGGGGGTCACACTAGAGAGGAATACGGACGAGCGAGAGGAGCAAAAACAACACATTGCACACGGACCAATGTTTCTCTATGGGGCAGCTCCCATCAGCCATATTTTACAGGCTGAGAAAATCTCAGCATGCTGCGTTGGTCAGCGTATTGCGCAAAAAATCTGCCAATGAAAGTCTATGGGGGCGAGAAAAATACAGATTACACACGGACCATTAGTGTGACTTGCGAGAAATACTCAGCGATGTTCTATAGAAAAGGCGGCAATTCAGTGCGGTGTACAGTAAAATCACACTGACAGGTTAGAATAGAATAGATAAAATAAATGTCTACACATAGTATAGGGAGATATATATATATGTCAGTGAGACACACACATATATATATATATATATATATATCTACCGTATATACTCGAGTATAAGCCGATCCGAGTATAAGCCAACCCCCCTAATTTTGCAACAAAAAACTGGGAAAACTTATTGACTCGAGTATAAGCCTAGGGTGGAAAATGCAGCAGCTACCGGTAAATGTCAAAAATAAAAATAGATACCAATAAAAGTAAAATTAATTGAGACATCAGTAGGTTAAGTGTTTTTGAATATCCATATTGAATCAGGAGCCCCATATAATGCTCCATACAGTTCATTATGGCCCCATAAGATGCTCCATATACAAATATGCCCCATATAATGTTCCATGCAGTTCTTTATGGTCCCATAGATGCTTCATATAATGCTCCAAACAGTTCATTATGGCCCCATAAGATGCTCCATATAATGCTCCATGCAGTTATGGCCTCATAGATGCTCCATATAATGCTCCATGCAGTTATGGCCCCATAGATACTCCATATAATGCTCCATGCAGTTATGGCCCCATAGATGCCCCATATAATGCTCCATGCAGTTATGGCCCCATATAATGCTCCATATAATGCTCCATGCAATTATGGCCCCATAGATGCCCCATATAATGCTCCATGCAGTTATGGCCCCATAGATGCTCCATATAATGCTCCATGCAGTTATGGCCCCATAGATGCCCCATATAATGCTCCATGCAGTTATGGCCCCATAGATGCTCCATATAGCATTGTGCCACATGTAATGTAATGCTGCTGCTGCTGCACTAAAAAAAAAATGACATACTCACCTCGCGTTGCTGCCCGCTGCTCCTCAGCGTCCCGTCTCTCCGCACTGAATGCTCAGGGCAGAGGGTGGCGCACACACTAATACGTCACCACGCCCTCTGACCTGAACAGTCACAGCAAGAGAATGGGAAGATGGAGCTTCGGTGGAACGAGGGAAGGTAAATATACTCATCTACTCCCGGTGCTCCTGACACGGTCCCTGCATGTCCCACGGTGTACGGCGCGGCAGCTTCTTCCTGTAGTGAGCGGTCACATGGTACCGCTCATTACAGTAATGAATATGCGGCTCTACCCCTATGGGCGTGGAGTCCATATTCATAACTTTAATGAGCGGTACCACGTGACCGAGGAAGAACTTGAAGCTGCCACGCCGAACACTGTGGGACATGCAGGGACCGCGTCAGGAGCGCCGGGAGCAGGTGAGTATTTGACCGGCGCCGCTCCCCCTCACCTGCCGCCCCCCCCGCCGATCATGACTCGAGTATAAGCCGAGAGGGGCACTTTCAGACCATTTTTTTGGGCTGAAAATCTCGGCTTATACTCGAGTATATACGGTATATTTCATACCGAGCTAGATAGCAGAAAAGCCAGTAATTCAATTGCCGGCTTTTGCTATCTCCTTATCAAACCCGACAGGATATGAGACATAGTTTACAGTAAAAGATTTCATATCCGTTATATTTTTACACATTCCTCACTAATAATGTTAGAAGTGTCTGTGTGTAAAATTTGGGAGCTCTAGGTGTTAAAATAAAGGGTTAAATCACGGAAAAAACTGGCATGGGCTCACGCTCAATTTTCTCCACCAGAGTGGGAAAGCCAGTGACTGAAGCAGATATTAATAGCCTAGAGAGGGACCATGGTTATTGGCCCCCCCGGCTAAAAATATCTGCCCCCAGCCACCACAGAAAAGGCACATCTGCAAGATGCGCCTATTCTGGCACTTAGCCACTCTCTTCACACTTCCGAGTAGCTGTGGGATATGGGGTAATAAGGGGTTAATGTCACCTTGCTAATGTAAGGTGACATTAAGCTTGGTTAATAACGAGGAGGTGTCAATAAGACACCTATCCCATTATTAATCCAATAGTAATAAAGGGTAAAATAAACACACATTATGAATAAAGTATTTTAATGAAATAAATATACATGGGGTTTTAATATCTTTATTGTACTCTCAATCCAACTGATGACCCTGGATCTTCTGAAAAAAAATGGAAAAAGAAAAAAACACCAATAACCCATAACTGTCCACTGTACAGTCATGTCCCACAATGTAAATCCATCTGAAGGGGATAAATAATTTTGTAACCAGGAGCCTGCTAATGCAGCTGCCCCTGGCTGTAAAAACTGGGGAATGAATGGAATGCAGCTTCGTTGACTTGCCGTGCTGCGCCCCCTAGTGGCATAAATTCATATGAACTCTAGCGTGGGAATTTTTCTAAATATTTTAAGAAAACCACATACAATATCACCGCTGCATAACGTGTGGTGCAAAAACAAAAATAGTTTTATTTGGTCATTTACCCAGAAACACAGATAATTTTAAAAAAATAGATAATTTAGATAAAGTGCTTTGTTATCTCTATGGTGCACATGATTGACCTCTGCTCCTTTTAGATGGGGCTCTTTACAGCACAACTAATTTCTCAGGATTGGTGTTGGTCCCAGTGGTCAGTCTCACAGCGATAGGAAGTTATCCTCTATCCGATGATAAGAGGATAACTTATAAACTTTGAACAACTGTTTAAAAAGGGGCAGACACTACTTTGTGGGAGGAGACTGGCGCTGGGCCTCTCAGATTAATCTCTGCATGCTGTTAAAGGGATTTTCCAGGACTAATGTTTTTACTAAGTGCCTAAGAACTAACAGGAGAGCAATTGCTAACTACCTGCCTGTTTTACCCAGCACCGACTCAGACCAGTCATTGACATCTCTCCCTCTTTCTCACTGCTATGTTGATGAGGTGTTACTGTCAGTGTCATACTGATTGACAGCTGGCTTTCCACAGTTAGGCAGCAGCAAGCCAACTTTCAATCAGCGTGACATCGACAGTCATGCCCCAGCTACAGAGCAGAGCGGAGAAGCCACTGCTCTGTCAACTTGATGTCAGCAGAACCTGCAAAATCACCGGCAGGAGGGGTCTGTGACCGCTCTGTACCAGCAGAGTTCAGTGCCGGGCACAACAGGCAGGTAAGTAGCAGGTGTCTGCTCATACTTAGGTCCATAGTAGAAAAAATTAATTATTCCAGGATAACCCCTTTAACCAGCTCCACAAAGTTTTCAGTCATTCAGAGAGAATCCACCAAGCTCCTCACACAAAGTATACACTGTGACATCTCCAGTCCACCAACAACTGCAGCAGCTCGGGGTGTACACGATGAATGGATCCCCGTGCCCTTCACCGTATAACACCCACCAACACCCCAAAGTATTCAATACCACATGCAGTACACATGGAAACATATCTCAAGCTTCTAACAGACAGTGCAACACCCCTCCCCCTATACTCACAAGGGTTATAAAGGGAAGCAGACCCAAGCCCCTCATAATATTGTGGTGCCCCAGGGTCCTGGTCGTCACAGTGGTATTGCTTTCCTCTCGGGGAGAGTGATCCTACGTTTGGAGGCAAAAAAGGATAACTGCATCCAGGTATCACAAACATGCAACACATTCACACTCCAGGCCACCAGGGGGAGCTTCTGCTCCTATTTATTAGGTCACTCCCCACATATATATAACTGGTAGTCTGCAGGGTAAGTTAGTTAGTTCCAGACAGTAGTCTGAGGAGGACAGAAGGTTAATGGAGCTGTGCATGCCCTCAGAGCTGCAGCTCCCGGAAAGAGACATTGAAAGGCAGAATTGTATTGCAGCGAGCGTGAAGGAAGTCGAAGCAAAGGAGAGGATACCAGAAGGGGACCAGCCCCACTCAGGCTGCTTCCTTCTGAGGTGCAAAACCCCAGTAGCCGGAACGCCAAGGGAGCAAGGACCTCTACGCCTTATTTCAGAGACCGGCAGGACAGCTAATTGCAGGTTACCTGTCTGCACCTACACCCAGGAGGCACGGTGACACCTACAGTGCCATGTTATCTAAGAGACCCTATAAACAGGCTTAAGTCACCAGTCATATGGGTTTTGTCCTATCCTATACGGGGGACAGAGAGAGCGAAACATTGCATCTGTGAGACCCTTATGTGAAGCCATAGGCAGTAAGGGACTACACCACCGCAGCGCAAGGGAAGGCTACTGATTTCCAGCTGTACAAAGGAACTCTGGACTTGCCTCCGAACCGGCCGGACTCTGCCTGCCCTGTGATTTGGTGCCCTGGACTGTGGATGCTGAAGTCTTCAGTAAAGGTAAAGAGACTTCAACCTTGTGTCCTCCTCGTTCCTCTCTGTGCCTCTCACCATACCACCATCTATACATCGGGAAGCCCTGGGGACATACTTCACCTGTGGGAAGGTATACCATCTAGCTGCCATAACATCACCCCAGCGGACCCCTTAAAGCAGCGTCGGTCACCCTGACCGAACCACAGGTGGCGTCACGAACACAAACTCTATCCCTTTAACCCCTTAACGACCGCCGATACGCCTTTTAACGGCGGCCGCTAAGGGTACTTAAACCACAGCGCCGTTAATTAACGGCGCTGTGGAAAAAGTGTATAGCGCCCCCCACAGTCCGATTTTCTCCGGGGTCTCGGCTGCTGGGGGTAGCCGAGACCCCAGAGAACATGATTCGGGTCGGTTTTTACCGACCCCGCTTTTGCGATCGCCGGTAATTAACCGTTTACCGGCGATCGCAAAAAAAAATAAAAATCCGGACTTGCGTTTTCTTTCTCTCCCCTCTAATGTGATCGCACATTAGAGGGGAGAGAAATAGGGTCCCCCGAGCCCCCCACAGTACCTTATGTACCGAAAAAGGTCCCCGACCCTCCTCCTCCTTCTTAGTGCTTCAAAATGGCGGGCGCATGAGCAGATGCGCCCTGTTGTGATTTTGCTTTTTGCTCCCTCTAGTGGTCATTAGTGATTTGACTCTGGAGCGTCTGTCATTTCCTATATCCTCACCTGGGCCGTTAGTTCAGGGGCGTTGCTATATAAGCTCCCTGGACCTTCAGTTCAATGCCTGGCATCGTTGAAATCAGAGCTAATCTGTTGTGCTCTTGTCCTCTGATCCTGGTTCCTGTTTTTCAAGCTAAGTCTGCTTCTTTGCTTTTTGCTTTTGTTTTGTTTGGTATTTTTGTCCAGCTTGTTCCTATCTGTATCCTGACCTTTGCTGGAAGCTCTAGGGGGCTGGTGTTCTCCCCCCGGACCGTTAGACGGTTCGGGGGTTCTTGAATCTCCAGCGTGGATTTTTATAGGGTTTTTGTTGACCAGATAAGTTATCTTGCTATATTCTGCTATTAGTAAGCTGGCCTCTCTTTGCTGAACCTGGTTCATTTCTGTGTTTGTCATTTCCTCTTACCTCACCGTTATTATTTGTGGGGGGCTTGTATCTTGCTTTGGGGTCCCTTTCTCTGGAGGCAAGAGAGGTCTTTGTTTTCTTCTCCTAGGGGTAGTTAGATTCTCCGGCTGGCGCGAGTCATCTAGCGATCACCGTAGGCATGATCCCCGGCTACTTCTAGTGTTGGCGTTAGGAGTAGCTATTTGGTCAACCCAGTTACCACAGCCCTATGAGCTGGATTTTTGTATCTTGCAGACTTACACGTTCCTCTGAGACCCTGTCCACTGGGGTCATAACAGTATGCCAGGCCAGTATTAAATGTTTAATGCATTGCAGAAGTGGGATTATAAGAAAGAAAATTTTGAGTTTTTTTTTTCCCTCTCTCATTTTTTTTTTTCTTTTCCCCTTTACCTCAGAGTGGCTTAAGCTTGCTGCAGACATGAATGTCCAGACCTTGATTACAAGTGTGGACCAGCTTGCCGCTCGTGTGCAGGGTATACAAGATTATGTTACCAGAAATCCTAGGTCTGAACCCAAGATTCCGATTCCTGAACTGTTTTCAGGAGACCGATTTAAGTTTAGGAATTTCAGGAATAATTGTAAATTATTTTTGTCCCTGAAACCTTGTTCGTCTGGAGACTCTGCTCAACAAGTAAAAATTGTTATTTCATTCTTACGGGGTGACCCTCAGGATTGGGCTTTTTCGTTGGCGCCAGGAGATCCGGCATTGGCTGATATTGATGCGTTTTTTCTGGCGCTCGGTTTACTTTATGAGGAACCCAATCTTGAGATTCAGGCAGAGAAAGCCTTGCTGGCTATGTCTCAGGGCCAGGACGAGGCTGAGGTGTATTGCCAAAAATTTCGGAAATGGTCCGTGCTGACACATTGGAACGAGTGTGCACTGGCCGCTAATTTTAGAAATGGCCTTTCTGAGGCCATTAAGAATGTTATGGTGGGTTTTCCCATTCCCACAGGTCTGAATGATACCATGTCCCTGGCTATTCAAATTGACCGGCGGTTGCGGGAGCGCAAAACCGCAAATTCCCTCATGTTGTTGTCTGAACAGACACCTGATGTGATGCAATGTGATAGAAAAACCGCAAATTCCCTCATGGTGTTGTCTGAACGGACACCTGATTTGATGCAATGTGATAGAATCCTGACTAGAAATGAGAGGAAAATTCATAGACGCCGGAATGGCTTGTGCTACTACTGTGGTGATTCTACACATGTTATCTCAGCATGCTCTAAACGTATATCTAAGGTTGTTAGTCCTGTCACCGTTGGTAATTTGCATCCTAAGTTTATTCTGTCTGTAACTTTGATTTGCTCACTGTCATCTTATCCTGTCATGGCGTTTGTAGATTCGGGTGCTGCCCTGAGTCTTATGGATCTCTCATTTGCTAAGCGCTGTGGTTTTATTCTTGAACCATTAGAAAATCCTATCCCTCTTAGGGGTATTGATGCTACGCCATTGGCAGAAAATAAGCCGCAGTATTGGACACAGGTTACCATGTGCATGACTCCTGAACACCGCTAGGTGATACGTTTTCTCGTTCTACATAAAATGCATGATTTGGTTGTTTTGGGGCTGCCATGGTTACAGACCCATAATCCAGTCCTTGACTGGAAGGCTATGTCAGTGTCTAGTTGGGGCTGTCGTGGTATTCATGAGGATTCCCTGCCTGTGTCTATTGCTTCTTCTACGCCTTCGGAAGTTCCGGAGTACTTGTCTGATTATCAGGATGTCTTTAGCGAGTCCAGGTCCAGTGCATTGCCTCTTCATAGGGAATGTGACTGTGCAATAGATTTGATTCCAGGCAGTAAATTTCCTAAGGGAAGACTGTTTAATCTGTCGATACCTGAACATACCGCTATGCGTTCATATATCAAGGAGTCTCTGGAGAAAGGACACATCCGTCCGTCTTCTTCCCCTCTTGGTGCGGGATTCTTTTTTGTGGCTAAAAAGGACGGATCTTTGAGGCCTTGTATTGACTATCGGCTTTTAAATAAGATCACTGTCAAATTTCAGTATCCTTTGCCGCTGTTGTCTGACTTGTTTGCCCGGATTAAAGGTGCCAAGTGGTTTACCAAGATAGACCTTCGTGGTGCGTACAACCTTGTGCGCATTAAGCAAGGGGATGAATGGAAAACCGCATTCAATACGCCCGAAGGTCATTTTGAGTACTTGGTGATGCCTTTTGGGCTCTCTAATGCCCCTTCAGTTTTTCAGTCCTTTATGCATGACATTTTCCGGAACTATCTGGATAGATTTCTGATCGTTTATCTGGATGATATTCTGTTTTTTTCTGATAATTGGGACTCGCATGTGGAGCAGGTCAGGATGGTCTTTAAAATTTTGCGTGAAAATTCTTTGTTTGTCAAGGGCTCAAAGTGTCTTTTTGGTGTACAGAAGGTTCCCTTTTTGGGGTTCATTTTTTCCCCTTCTGCTGTGGAGATGGACCCAGTCAAGGTCCGAGCTATTCTTGATTGGACTCAGCCCTCGTCAGTTAAGAGTCTTCAGAAGTTCTTGGGTTTCGCTAACTTCTACCGTCGTTTTATCGCTAACTTTTCTAGCATTGTGAAACCTTTGACGGATATGACCAAGAAGGGCTCCGATGTGGTTAATTGGGCTCCTGCTGCCGTGGAGGCTTTCCAGGAGTTGAAACGTCGGTTTACTTCGGCGCCTGTTTTGTGCCAGCCTGATGTCTCGCTTCCCTTTCAAGTTGAGGTGGATGCTTCAGAGATTGGAGCAGGGGCCGTTTTGTCGCAGAGAGGCCCTGGTTGCTCTGTTATGAGACCTTGCGCCTTTTTCTCTAGGAAGTTTTCGCCTGCGGAGCGAAATTATGATGTGGGCAATCGGGAGTTGTTGGCCATGAAATGGGCATTTGAGGAGTGGCGTCATTGGCTCGAGGGTGCTAAGCATCGTGTGATGGTCTTGACTGATCACAAAAATCTGATGTATCTCGAGTCTGCTAAACGCCTGAATCCTAGACAGGCCCGCTGGTCATTGTTTTTCTCCCGATTTGACTTTGTTGTCTCGTATTTACCAGGTTCAAAGAATGTGAAGGCCGATGCTCTTTCCAGGAGCTTTGTGCCTGATGCTCCTGGAGTCGCTGAACCTGTTGGTATTCTTAAGGATGGTATTATCTTGTCAGCTATTTCTCCTGATCTGCGACGTGTGTTGCAGAGATTTCAGGCTGATAGGCCTGATTCTTGTCCACCTGATAGACTGTTTGTGCCTGATAAGTGGACCAGCAGAGTCATTTCCGAGGTTCATTCCTCGGTGTTGGCAGGTCACCCAGGAATTTTTGGCACCAGAGATCTGGTGGCCAGATCCTTTTGGTGGCCTTCCTTGTCTAGGGATGTGCGGTCATTTGTACAGTCCTGTGGGACTTGTGCTCGAGCTAAGCCTTGCTGTTCTCGTGCCAGCGGGTTGCTCTTGCCCTTGCCTGTCCCTAAGAGACCTTGGACACATATCTCCATGGATTTCATTTCTGATCTTCCGGTGTCTCAGGGCATGTCTGTTATCTGGGTGATATGTGATCGCTTCTCCAAGATGGTCCATTTGGTTCCTTTGCCTAAACTGCCTTCCTCTTCCGATCTGGTTCCTGTGTTTTTCCAGAACGTGGTTCGTTTGCACGGCATCCCTGAGAATATTGTGTCAGACAGAGGATCCCAGTTCGTTTCCAGATTCTGGCGATCCTTTTGTAGTAGGATGGGCATTGACTTGTCGTTTTCGTCTGCTTTCCATCCTCAGACTAATGGACAGACGGAGCGAACTAATCAGACTTTGGAGGCTTATTTGAGGTGTTTTGTCTCTGCTGATCAGGACGATTGGGTGACCTTCTTGCCGTTAGCTGAGTTTGCCCTTAATAATCGGGCTAGTTCCGCCACCTTGGTTTCGCCGTTTTTCTGCAACTCTGGTTTCCACCCTCGTTTTTCTTCGGGTCATGTGGAACCTTCTGACTGCCCTGGGGTGGATTCTGTGGTGGATAGGTTGCAGCGGATCTGGAATCTTGTGGTGGACAACTTGAAGTTGTCACAGGAGAGGGCTCAGCGCTTTGCCAACCGCCGCCGCGGTGTGGGTCCCCGACTACGTGTTGGGGATTTGGTGTGGCTTTCTTCCCGCTTTGTTCCTATGAAGGTTTCCTCTCCCAAATTTAAACCTCGTTTTATTGGTCCTTACAAGATATTGGAAATTCTTAATCCTGTATCCTTTCGCCTGGATCTACCTGTGTCGTTTGCTATCCACAACGTGTTTCATAGGTCCTTGTTGCGGCGGTACGTTGTGCCTGTGGTTCCTTCTGCTGAGCCTCCTGCTCCGGTGTTGGTTGAGGGCGAGTTGGAGTACGTGGTGGAGAAGATCTTGGATTCTCGTCTCTCCAGGCGGAGGCTTCAGTACCTGGTCAAGTGGAAGGGCTATGGTCAGGAAGATAATTCCTGGGTGGTCGCCTCTGATGTTCATGCGGCCGATTTAGTTCGTGCCTTTCACGCCGCTCATCCTGATCGCCCTGGTGGTCGTGGTGAGGGTTCGGTGACCCCTCACTAAGGGGGGGTACTGTTGTGATTTTGCTTTTTGCTCCCTCTAGTGGTCATTAGTGATTTGACTCTGGAGCGTCTGTCGTTTCCTATATCCTCACCTGGGCCGTTAGTTCAGGGGCGTTGCTATATAAGCTCCCTGGACCTTCAGTTCAATGCCTGGCATCGTTGAAATCAGAGCTAATCTGTTGTGCTCTTGTCCTCTGATCCTGGTTCCTGTTTTTCAAGCTAAGTCTGCTTCTTTGCTTTTTGCTTTTGTTTTGTTTGGTATTTTTGTCCAGCTTGTTCCTATCTGTATCCTGACCTTTGCTGGAAGCTCTAGGGGGCTGGTGTTCTCCCCCCGGACCGTTAGACGGTTCGGGGGTTCTTGAATCTCCAGCGTGGATTTTTATAGGGTTTTTGTTGACCAGATAAGTTATCTTGCTATATTCTGCTATTAGTAAGCTGGCCTCTCTTTGCTGAACCTGGTTCATTTCTGTGTTTGTCATTTCCTCTTACCTCACCGTTATTATTTGTGGGGGGCTTGTATCTTGCTTTGGGGTCCCTTTCTCTGGAGGCAAGAGAGGTCTTTGTTTTCTTCTCCTAGGGGTAGTTAGATTCTCCGGCTGGCGCGAGTCATCTAGCGATCACCGTAGGCATGATCCCCGGCTACTTCTAGTGTTGGCGTTAGGAGTAGCTATTTGGTCAACCCAGTTACCACAGCCCTATGAGCTGGATTTATGTATCTTGCAGACTTACACGTTCCTCTGAGACCCTGTCCACTGGGGTCATAACAGCGCCCGCCAAAACATAACTCCGGCCGCCAGAACCCAGCCTCCCCGCAGTGTATTGGGGTTGGTTTTTACCGACCCCTGGAGCGATCGCAATCCCGGGGGTCTTTACAGACCCCCGGGGTTGCGATCGCTGCATATAGTTTGTAAAAAAAAAAAAAAAGTTTGCTTTGCATTTCTCTCCCCTCTGACGTGATCGTACATCAGAAGGGAGAGAAATAGAGTCCCCAGAGCCCCCCACCATACCTCCGGTGTGTCCCCCTGTCCCCGGTCCCAGGTCCCCAGCCCACAGCTCCCGGCCCCCCTTCTTCTTCTCTGCTGGAAGAAAATGGCGGGCGCATGCGCAGTGCGCCTGCCATGATCTGCCAGCAGAGACCCAGCAACCTGTGAGAATTTTCTCATAGGCTGCTGGGTTTTGATTACTGTGATATGTCCTATCACAGTGACCAAAACCCCAAATGTTTTATAAACATGGCAGCACTTGGGCTGTACCTCTCTCTTCTCTCCTTGTAGTTGTTCTGGGAGAGAAGAGAGAGAGACTACATATCAAGTGCTGCCCTGTCAGTAATAAAAAAAGCCATTTCTATATCCGCCAGCATCGAATTTACCCACCCCCGTTGTCCGTAATCCCTGCATCATAAGCAGGGGATTATAAAAAAAAAAAAAAAAAAATTATAATTTTTAAAAAAAAAATTTTTTAGGGTTAGGGTTGGAAATAAATAAAATGGCCCGCAGAACTTTCAGCGCGGAGCAAGCTTACAGCCTGCTTTGCTCCGGCAGCTCCGGCAGTGAAACAGAATCTGCCTCTGAAGCTGAGCAGCTTTCAGACAGTGATGACGACTCTTCCTCCACGGGATCCCCCGGCCCGATGTAGCGGAGTCGGTCGTCACTGCTGAAGCTTCAGAGGCAGGACCAAGTACCGCAGTCCCCCCACCGCTGTGGTATAATGACACCTCATTTTCCCCTCAAATTCCCCCTTTTTCTGCAGTCCCTGGAATAAAAGTAAATGTCGCCAATTTTACCCCCATTGATTTTTTTGAAATTTTCATTAGCCCCGAAGTCCTGCAATTAATCGTCCACCAAACCAACCTATATGCCCGCCAGTATATTTCCCAAAAACCCAATGCCTTTCATTCCCGTTCCTGGATCCCCACAAATGTCCCCGAAATAAAAAAATTCTTAGGCCTCACCCTGAATATGGGTATAGTTAAAAAAAACACTCTCCGCTCTTACTGGGCAACAAAAGCTGTCCACAGCACCCCTGTATTTGCAGCAGTCATGACCCGAGTCCGTTACGAAGCCCTGATGAGATTCCTCCACTTTAGTGACAATTCCCAAGCCCTCCCAAGAACTGACCCCAACTACGATCGGCTAAATAAATTAAGACCCCTAATTTCCCTCCTAAAAACTTCCTTTCTAAATTCCTATACCCCAGAGCAAAATGTGGCAGTCGACGAGTCCTTGATGAGCTACAAGGGCCGTCTGTCATTCCGCCAATTTATTCCCTCCAAGAGAGCCAAATACGGCGTAAAATTATACAAAGCATGCGAGAGCTCATCAGGGTACACGTCAACCTTTTTAATTTATGAAGGTAGGGACCGCCAAATAAACCCCCCAAACTGCCCCCAGACAATTGGTATCCCAGGCAAAATTGTCTGGGAGCTAATGACGCCCTTTCTCAATCAAGGGTACCACGTGTATACGGACAACTATTACACGAGCCTCCCCCTATACAAATCCCTCCATGCTGCAAATACAGGGGCCTGTGGGACAGTGAGGAAAAACAGAGTGGGGCTTCCATCACGGGGCGTCATTCTCACTTGCAAGCGACCAACTTCTTGCAGTGAAGTGGAAAGACAGGAAGGACGTCTACATGCTTTCCACACTGCATACTGACACCACTGTGACGGTCAGAGAGAGGGGTGCCACCAGGGACAAAGAAAAACCTGTCTGCGTCACAGACTACAACAAACACATGGGTGGCGTAGACTTGTCAGACCAGGTTCTGCAACCATACCTGGTCAAGAGGAAGACCAGGGCATGGTATAAAAAGGTGGCAATCTATCTAATCCAAACTGCCACATATAACAGTTTTGTCCTATATAAAAAATCACAAGGACCACTTACGTTCCTGCACTTTCAGGAAAAAGTTGTAGAGAGCCTCATATTTGAGTCCATGGCACCGGGGGAAGCCTTCGACTCTGAGGATTCCCGGAGACTTTCAGAACGCCATTTTCCTCACCCTGTCCCTGTCACTCCCACCCAAAGGTATCCTCAAAAAAGGTGCCGAGTTTGCAGAAAGCATGGCAGACGGAGTGATTCCCGATTCTATTGCCCCACATGCCCATCCCAACCAGGCCTTTGTATCTCCCCCTGTTTTGAGACCTACCACACCACCTACAATTATTAGTTTGTTTTTTTTTTCAATAATTTTTATTTTCTGCTTAGTGGCCCAAGTAGTACAATTTGGAACAATTGATAAATATTATTTTAATTAGTAGATCCCATTTTACCCCATTTCATAATTAATTCCAGAACTTGATCAATCCCATACCAAACTACTATCCCAACAAATTCTCATCCACGTACCCACGTCTGTACGCTCTAGAGTGTGGACCCCACAAATGTTCTTGCAAAGTCAGGTCATCTGACAATTCTAGAACTTGATCAATCCCATGCCAAACTACTATTCCAACAAATTCTCGTCCACGTACCCATGTCAATAAGCGTTAGAATGTGGACCCCAGAAATGATCTTGAAAAGTGAGATCATCTGAAAATGAATTCTAGGACTTGATTACTCACAAACATTTTTGACCATTTATCTATTTTTGACCATTTTTTATGACTGTCTTGCTACACAAAACTTTGGCTTCCATTTATATTACTTATATTTATGTTGATGATACGGGCATGATCATTTTATTGTAGGATTTCTAAAAAAATTAGGAAGTTCCGTACTTATACACTATGGGCTTTACTTTATGGTTCTTGCCGAACCTCTGGTACCAGACAATACTTTCTATAGAGAACTGGTTGTTTTGTGCATATAGCGGTTCTGACCTTGGCGGGTGGGAGCTTGCTATGGTGTACCACGTCTATTGGCACATTTGTCCCCATATAGGGATTGATGGAGCTAAAAGGACGTTGTACGACCAGTCTCTGAAAGTGTCTGCCATTCTAGCCCTGATGGTGTTCTTTCATCTTTGGAACAAACTCCGCTTTGCCACATAGTTGGCTGCATTTTCCTACACATTTTGCCCTTCATTCCAGTACAGTTTATTCTTCCTGCTACAATATACGCAAATGCGGGACAACTGTTTTGTTAGCAAGACCAATTTTATAGTCAGCCAATGTGTTTTAGGAGCATGCCTCCCTCTGTGAGTAATAATTCCTGGAAGGATTTTCTTTTTTGCTCAATGTCTCTAGAAGCTTTGAATGGGTCCTGGATCTTCAATTTCAAATAAAGCCAAATTTGTCACATTGTGCCCCTTTCTGTCCAAGCCCTGCCATTTGTCCAAACAGAACTTTTTGACTACATATGGGATATCACTGCGCTCATAATAAAGTGGGTAACGAATTGTGGGGTCCACTTTTTGATGTTATTTCTGAAAAAGTGAGACATTCAGGTCTAAAACAAGATTCTCGTGGAAAAAAATGAATTTTTTCAGTATGCCGACCTAATGTTATCAAACTCTGTGTCGTACATGTGGGTTAAAATTGCTCAATATACCCCTGATTAAATTCTTTGAGGGGTGTAGTTTCCAAAACAGGGTCAGTTGTGGGGGGTTTCTGCTGTTAGGCACATCTACAAACCCAAAATGGCGTCCGCTCTCACAATTAAGAGATTAAAAAGTCAAACGGCGCTCCTTCCCTTCCAAGCTCCGCAGTGCGCCCAAACAGAGGTTTACCCCCACATACGTGGTATCGACATACTCAGAACAAATTGCACAACAACTTTTGGGAACCAATTTCTCTTGCTACCCTTGGGAAAATAAAAAATTTGGGGTGAAAAGATCATTCTTGTGAAAAAAAAATGATTTTTAATTTTTTCGGCTCTACGTTATAAACTTGTGTGAAGCACTTGGGGGTTCAAAGTGTTGACCACACACCTAGATAAGTTCCTTAGGGGGTCTAGTTTCCAAAATGGGGTCACTTTTGGGGGGTTTCCACTGTTTAGGCACATCAGCGCCTCTCCAAACGCGACATGGTGTCCGATCTCAATTCCAGGGAATTCTATGTTGAAAAAGCCAAATGGCGCTCCTTCCCTTCTGAGCTCTACTGTGCACCCAAACAGAGGTTTACCCCCACATACGGGGTATCGACATACTCAGGACAAATTGCACAACAACTTTTGGGAACCAATTTCTCTTGCTACCCTTGGGAAAATAAAAAATTTGGGGTGAAAAGATCATTCTTGTGAAAAAAAAAAGATTTTTAATTTTTTCGGCTCTACGTTATAAACTTGTGTGAAGCACTTGGGGGTTCAAAGTGTTGACCACACACCTAGATAAGTTCCTTAGGGGGTCTAGTTTCCAAAATGGGGTCACTTTTGGGGGGTTTCCACTGTTTAGGCACATCAGCGCCTCTCCAAACGCGACATGGTGTCCGATCTCAATTCCAGGGAATTCTATGTTGAAAAAGCCAAATGGCGCTCCTTCCCTTCTGAGCTCTACTGTGCACCCAAACAGAGGTTTACCCCCACATACGGGGTATCGACATACTCAGGACAAATTGCACAACAAATTATGTGGTTCATTTTCTTTTTTTACACTTATGAAAATAAAAAAAATTGGTTCTGAAGTAAAATGTTTGTGAAAAAAAGTAAAATGTTCATTTTTTCCTTCCACATTGCTTTAGCTCTCGTGAAGCACCTGAAGGGTTAATAAACTTCTTGAATGTGGTTTTGCGCACCTTGAGGGGTGCAGTTTTTAGAATGGTGTCACTTTTGGGTATTTTCAGCCATATAGACCCCTCAAACTGACTTCAAATGTGAGGTGGTCCCTAAAAAAAATGGTTTAGTAAATTTTGCTGTAAAAATAAGAAATTGCTGGTCAAATTTTAACCCTTATAACTCCCTAATATATTTTTTTTTTCCCAAAATTGTGCTGATGTAAAGTAGACATATGGGAAATGTTATTTATTGACCATTTTGTGTGACATATCTCTCTGATGTAAGGGAATAAAAATTCAAATTTTGAAAATTGCAAAATTTTCGCCATATTTCCATTTTTTTTAATAAATAAACGCAAGTAATATCGAAGAAATGTTACCACTAACATGAAGTACAATATGTCACGAGAAAACAATCTCAGAATCAGCAGGATCTGTTGAAGCGTTCCCGAGTTATGACCTCATAAAGTGACAGTGGTCAGAATTGTAAAAATTGGCTCGGTCATTAAGTACCAAATTGGCTCTGTCACTAAGGGGTTAAAGACCTTTCCCCTTTTACACAGACGTCCCAGGGCCACGGACCGGGTCAGCCACCGTGACATCCCCCAGTGAACTTCGGACCCAGTACCGAGTACCCCACGGCCCTTGGGGGGCGATCCAATATACATAGAAACAAAAGCCATCCCCTCATAATATACATTGCTGAAGACCCCCCAATAATCTACAGTGCTGCAGACAACCCAAGCACTTCATAATATACATAGCAACAAATCCCTAGCCCCTCAAAATATACATGGCAGCAGACCTCCCAGCCTCTCATAATTTATATGGAAGCAAACCTCCCAGCCCCACATAATATAAAGTGCAGCAGACCCCCTCAGTCCCACATAATATGCATTGCAGCACCCTCCCCCACCCCCACATAATATATACTGCTGCAGACCACCAGCCCCACATAGTATATATTGCAGAAGATCTCCCCAGCCCCACATAATATACATTACAGCACACCCCCAACCCCACATAATATACATTACAGCAAACCCCCTAGAACATCATATTATACATTGCTACAGACCCCTATAATAAACATTGCTGTAGACCCCCCAGGCATTCACAATATACATTACTGCTGATCTCCCCATAATATACATTGCTGCAGATCACCATAATATTAGCCCTCCATCCAGCCCACCACAGTGCACAGTAACCCATACGCTAAAAAGTGACTTGCATAGAGACAATGTCCTTATCTTGAGCATCTCTGTCTCTTTTAATGAATCCCAATATTTCATCTTCCCTAGCTGCAGCTGCCTGATGCTGGGCACTAAAGTTTAGTTTGTCATCCACCCATATGCCCAAGTCTTTTTCAGTGACAGTTTTAACCAGTGTTTACCATTCAATTATTTAATAATTATACATTTCATTTCCTCTTCCAAAGTGAATGACCGTACATATATGTGCATTAAACTCCAATTGCCAATTCTGAGCTCAAGTCTCCAGCTTATATAAATTCCTCTGTTATGTTAAAATGATTTAGGGGCAGCACATTGGTGCAGTGGTTAGCACAGCAGCCTTGCAGCGCTGGAGTCCTGGGTTCAAACCCCACCAAGGACAACATCTGCAAAGAGTGTTTATGTTTTTATGTTCTCATGTTCTCTCCGTGTTTGTGTGGGTTTCCTCCGGGTACTCCGGTTTCCTCCCACATTCCAAAGACATACTGATAGAGAATTTAGATTGTGGGCCCCAATAGGGACAGCGATGATAATGTGTGCAAACTGTAAAGCGCTGCAGAATATGTTAGCGCTATATAAAAACAAAGATAATTATTAATGATACTACTGTGTGTTGACTACTTTGCTGAGTTTTGTATCATTTGTAAATGTTGAAATTCTACTCTGTATGTCCTCTATGAAGTAATTAATACATATTTTAAAAAGAAGAGGGCCCAATACTAATCCCTGTGGTAGCCAACTGTTAACTGTAACCCAATCCGAGTGTGTTCCTGTAATACCCATCCTCTGTTTCCTATCACTGAGTCAGCTGTTAAGTCAGTTACACATATTTTTGCCTTGTCCCATTACTTTCATTTTATGTACTAACCTTTTGTGTGGCACCATTACAATTGCCTTTGAAAAGTCTAGATAGACAACATCCACAGCATTATCCTGGTCCATTTTGGAACTTATCTCCTTGTACAAGCTGATCAGATTAGTTTGCCCGGACCGATCCCTCATAAACTCATGTTGATATTGGGTCATGTTGTTATCCATATTGCGTTACTCCAAGATTGCATCTCTTAGAAAAGGATATTGCCCACAGTAAGGTTAAACTTACCAGCCTATAATTACAAGTCCTCGGTGTACCACGTGCCTTCTAACCTGATGTGCCAACAATCTGGATCATGTGTCCAACCTGACCTGCTGCTTCATGGATCCACAGCACCTGGTGAGTAACACCAGCAAAATCCGTTTTCTGAGTCCTTATTATTCCAAGTGCCTTCCATCTTGTCAAACGACCTGGGTCTGTGTGTCCACCCTTACCTGCGGCCTTATGAACCCACTGCATTAAGTGAACTTAGTAGCATTATTTCTTGCCCCAGGGCTGATTTCACAGCTGCACAGGTCTTGCTGCATAATATCCTCCATGCCACTGCTTCCTAATGCTGTAACTCATCCCAGAGAGGATTGACAGCTACCCTGCTCAGTACTGTTATATAATATCCTCCATGATCCTGCCTCTGAGGAAGTATTTTATCTCACCTCAGAGCTGGATTCACAGCTACACTGCTCAGTACTGCTGTATAGTTTCCCCTGTGCTGTTTTTGCTTATGAACAAGTACTACATAGAGACAGGAGAACATGAGTCCCTCATGGCTGTGTTTTCTGTGAATGGGAGACATCAAAGCAACTACTATCCAACCACTAGCTCAGAAACAATTGAAAATTAGTGGTAGAGCCTGCAGAGGAAAAAGTGGAAAAACACAGGATGCAAGACATACAGTATAATGGCCAGAAATTGTGTTATTGCATACCTTTTAAATTATGAGCTTAAAGATCTGAGTTGCTTTTTTGTAGCTACCCTGCTGCTTATCATTGGTACCTTGGTATCCTTGTGTGATACAAACAAGAATAGAGGGTTTTACTCCATGCCTATGGTATATGATGTTTCCAACAATCAGCCTTCTTCAAATGATTATAGCAGTGCCGCAAATTCTTTATAAAATAATATTTACATCCATTAAACACATAATTATAAAAAATATTGCATAATCAAAAAATCTTATGTGCATCAAAGTCCAATAGTGCATTGTGTGCAGTGTATACATACAATTATAAAATATATATCTCGTACAATAAATATATAGCCAGTGTAACCCTTGCACATCCGTTATTGTTCTTTTCTCCACAGTAGCCATTTATCAACACAACGCCATCACACATGTTGCACGTACTACTGTAGCTTGCATGTGCTACCATGGTCTGCAGGGTCTCCAGACTTGCCTCCCATTGAGCTCATCTGGGACCATATTGATCAGCAATTGCCAAGGGAGCTGCCAGCAGTGGATCTTGATAATTTGCCCAAGTGCATTCAGGGTGGCTGAACCTTTTTCAGATGAACATTATTAACCTCACTGATATCAGCCGAGGCTGTAAGTGCGGGGATTTCATGCCCATGCTCGAGACTTAATAAATCGAGATGTTTTTAAAAATGTTTAATATTTGCAGATCAGTGACTTGTCTCCATCCTGTGATTTCCATAACTCCACGACTTTAGTGTTGCAAGTTCACTGTTGAGTTGTGTATTTATCATTTCTCTCAGTGTGTCATATTTAGAAATCTTTTTTTTTTTATCTACGTCTTTCTTTCTGTTATCTATCTTCATGCACAGGACAAGGTACATCGAGATGTTTGGGATTTTCAACAGTAACAGTAAAAAAAAACCAAAGCCTGGTGCTCTGCAGGTCCCCACAGGGCATCGCCTACACACACACAAGTTTCCAGCTTGACTTGCTGGAAAGATTAACACACCAGTAACCTCTTCTCTCCGACACCCCTGGTTTTGGATAAAATATGGCTGCTCGCTTGCCTCCAGCAGATTTTCAGACTGAGAGATATGTTGCTGACAAGGAGGAATTTATTTCTTGGTTTATATTGTTATTGTAATAGTCCAACTGTTGCCACCCAGGCCAATGAGATGCTGAACACCTTAGCCAAATGCAAACCCCTCTCTGCAGGGTGCCTACTAGCGGAATTCCAAACAGACGCGCTGGTGATTATGTGTCTTGCTCCCTCGGCTGTTGCGGACCAGCTGCTGACATGATTAAGCCAGGAACCTGTTTATGTATTGGACTGTTTATTTGCTCATTGCTCTCTGCAAATCAAGCGAACACATGTAATACTGGACCCCAGAGGGTGCTCATTGCAAAGCCCTGACTTAGCACTTTCAGCCCCAGATGCACTTAGAGAGGGGCTGTAAACGTCCAAGTGCTGTTGTACCAAGCTTCCCATACAATTACGGATTAGAGATTTCTGGTCGTGTTGTCAGATATGTTACTATTAATGTCACAATTATTTATTACAGGCTTTCAGATAGGGAGGCAATGTCTGAACACCCTATCAACCAGTCTAAGATTACCCAAGTCTTCACAATTAACGGATTAGCTCACAAACATTATTTGGGAGATTAATAATTGTATGATGAGAGGAATCACACCCATCACAAGAACTGATACACTGGGGGTACAACTTCCTAGACCACCACTCCTCATGAGAACTGGGAGGTTCCATATCTTCCAACTGAATTTAGCGGTAATCGAGCATGCACACTACTTCTCAATAGAGTGCTAAGGAACTAATGGAAAAAGCTTTGTACAGTCCAATTGATAGTGAATGGAAAGGTAGTGCAGATTCATGACCATCACTCCATTCAAAGGGACTACCTATGCTCTTGTGGTCACTGGTGGGACCTAAAAGTGGATAGGTTATAAATTATGTTTCCAAGAGACTTCTCTCGTGCTGCGCCAGCTCTCTGGAATGCACTTCCCCAGACGATCAGACTGATACCTAGCCCTGACCTATTCAAGCGCGCTTTAAAAACCCATCTCTTCAAACAAGCCTACCACATCAACTACTCAGTAAACTAACTTTGCCCTGTTCCCTCCTTCCAAATATTACTCTGAATCTGCCCCCTACTATTCATCTGTCTCCACACCCTCCATGCACATGATAACTGCACTTGTTACTTGACTATTGCACTTAAACACACGGGCTGATGACCGGATCATGCAGCTTTGTATGAAAATCCCTATGTATTATATTTGCCAGACCTGAAATAACAAGCACTTTTCACCTATTGTGTCCCCCCCATTTCCTTGTAGATTGTAAGCTTGCGAGCAGGGACCTCACCCCTAATGTCACTGTTTAAATTGTCTTAACTTGTATTGAATTTATTGTCTGTACATGTCCCCGCTTAATTGTAAAGTGCTGCGGAATATGTTGGCGCTATATAAATAAAAATTATTATTATTATTATTATGTTCATTGGCCAACCTATTTAATGCTGGTTTGCCACTTTGGCTGAAATGGGGCAAGTAGGCTTTTCTCTATTGTATAATTCAGATTTTTCAAGAAATATATATAGGTGGAGAACCTCTTTAAGGCTAAATCTATCCATTATTGTACTTCATTTGCATAATTTAGTACATGTGAATATATAAAGTGTAGAAGGGCACCCTTAATGTCTTCAAAATTTGTAGAGAGTAATACATTGACTAGATAAAAAGGAAAAGGGCAAAGAGGGAGATGAAGATGCAGGTTCTCTTGTAAAAAGAGAAGGAAAGGGATTCCACTAGAGGTTCTCTCGTTTCTGAATTAGGGGGGGATGCAGACGTAAGTTCTCACATTAGTAGGGCAGAAGGTTCCCACATTGAGGTTGAAGAGGGGGGTGCCACTGCAGATTCTCTCACTGAAGG
The DNA here is from genome assembly GCF_051348905.1 of Ranitomeya variabilis. Lineage (NCBI taxonomy): Eukaryota > Metazoa > Chordata > Amphibia > Anura > Dendrobatidae > Ranitomeya > Ranitomeya variabilis. Next base: position 615,895,798 of record NC_135235.1, read on the forward strand.
GCAAAGACAAGGATGCTGGTAGAAGTTTTCTAATTGAGGAGGAAAATACAGTTTCAGGTTCTCTGATTGAGGAGAAAAAATGGAATGCAGCTGCAGGTTCTCTGACAGAGAGGGAAGAGCGGTATGCAGCTGCAGGTTTGAATTCATCTGCAGGTGCTTCAAATGAGCCCATGAGACCGGCGAGGGGCAGAATGGCAAAAGTTGTGAGATTTGATTGGCCTAAATTTTTTTTAATAATTATATATATATATTTATCTATACACACAAACATATATTCAAAGGGAATCTGTCACACCCTGGGACGTATATGACCTATTAATATGGGCGTACAGGTAATATAAATGTTAAACTAGTCCTTGCTATATGCCTCATATTAATGGTCTTGTTGCTGAGAAATCTTATATTCTTTCCTTATGCTAATGATTTCTTCCAGGGTCTGGGACGTATGGTGCTTGGAAGAAATCCCTGCCTCTTGTCTTCATTATAATACTACCCCCCCTCCCATGCACGTCAGTTCTGGCAACAGAATCCCGCACCTGAGCCCTGCACTCCCTCCACAATATGTACTTATTCCTCCCTTCTGTGGGCAGTGCATTCAGGGATCTTCTGCGCAAGCGCTGGTGAGTCACATTGACCTCCGGCGTGCTCGACGATAAGGTGTCCTTCCCACTTCCTCCCTGTATATTCATAACTAGAAACCATGTGTTCATGGCGATGACTATGCAGGAAGGAAGTGGGGAGAGCACCTTATCGGTGCACACACTGATGGTCACTGGAGCGGATTTCGTCGGCGCCTGCGCAGAAGATTCCTGAATGCAGTCTCCATAGAAGGGAGGAAAAGGTACATATTGTGGAGCCTGGAATAAATTATTAATATTAGTAAAGAATATAACATTTCTCAGTAACAAAACCATTAATATGAGGCATATGTAATGCAGCGCCCCAGAGTCCTGGTCGTTGCAGTAGCATGGTTCAGCCACTAAGGGGGGCCATGCTGCGTTCGATGGCACGGAAGGAGTTCTCTGAGCAGGTATCACAGACACCAATATATTTCACAGCTGGGCCTCCGGGGGGAGCTAAGGGTGCTATTCATTAGGCCACTCCCCACCATAGTGGGTAAACTGGGGGTCAGGCAGGAAGTTAGAGAGAAGGCTGACGGGATTGAACGGAGCAACACCCTGTGGCAGGGGGTGTTGTGAAGGGAGAGACTGTAGGGTCTCTGCCAGGGGTGGGATCCTGGCAGAGGCTTGGCATGGAAAGAACGTAAAGGGACCGTGCCTGCTCAGCATAGCGGCGGTGCCCAAGGAAGGACTAAGAAGCGAGATAGATTGTGCTGAGTGAGAAACGAAATCAAGCGAAAGGAGATACCAGTGAGGGTTGTGCTGAAAGAGGCAGCACCTTACTGAGGCGCACTACCGGTGGCCGGAACGCCGAGGAGGTAAAGAGTTTCAAGCCATACCTCAGACCTACGGCAGGGCAGTTAGCTTGAAGCGGACTGTCTCACGCATCACCCAGGAAGGCAAAGGGGGGTACCAACAGGAGAGGGGCGCAGATAGAGTCCCGGAAGATCTCCGAGCCTCCCCGTCATACGGGTGCGTTCCTACCATAGTATCTGGAGGGACGAGGAAGATCATTGCGAATTAAGTTGTTGTGAGGGAACACGAGAAACAGACACAACAGTTGTGGGGTACTTTCCGTAAGCACAGCAGGGAAGGACTGCAACACATAGCGCTAGAAGGAAGGCACCGATTTCCACCTGCAAGGAGAGCTCTGGAAGTGCCATTGGACCGGCCGGACTTGCGCAGCCTGGTGAGCCGTATTCCGGACTGAGGACCCAGAGAGCTTCAGTAAAGAGGTAAAGAGACTGCAACCTGGTGTCCTCGTTATTTACCGCGACCTGCACCCCACAACTGCACCGCTACAACATCACTTATTGCACCGGACGTCCCCCACTGACAGACAGGGCCACGGACCGGGTCTAGCCACCGTGACCACCCCAGGACTGAGACCTAGAGGCCCGGCTCCGGGTACCCCTCGGCCCTGCGGCGGTGTGGGGGCGCTCCAACTTGGCGTCACGAACAGGATCTACTTAAGCCTGAAGAATCAGGTCATGTGTGCCTAGAGACTGTGATTTATTGTGCTTGGACTGTACTTTATTGTAAGGCTGTGCTGCGCCATTGGCCGCCAGAAGTTCCCGCCAAAAGGCGCCGCCATTGCTACACCCCAGGAGAAGGAGGGTGTGTTATGGGCGGAGACTCCCAGTGTGGCGCGAGAAATGGCTACCGCCCCCTGCACTTCTGGCTGCAAAGAGATGACCTGCCCCAAAACAGAAGACAACCCCCTGAGATGCAGCGGCGGGAAGCTGGCGACGGAGAAGCCCAACCTCGGAGAAATGGCGGAGTTAGGTGCATGCACTGCCACCGACTATCAGGCAGCGATGATGAACGGCGAGTGCCTGAGCGAGGAAGAAGCAGTTCCGGCCTGCCCTTCTTCACCGGAGATGGACCGGAAGCCTGCGGACCCGACAGCGGAATTACGTCCACCAATCCCGACCTCGGAGTTAGAGGAGGAGGAACCACAGCCAGCGGAGCCGAGTCCGAGCATCCCATTGGAGGAGCCCCGGTCCGGGCTGCAGCAGACTCCAGCGTCCTCGTTAGCGGACCGGAGCGACACCGATGGAACCATATTAGGCGCAGGTATGGCCGACGTCCCTGCTCCCCTCCGCGAGCCCGCTTCCATGACCCACCTCTATCGCAGTAGGGAGCGACTTATCTCGGCGGGGCTAATGGTGCTATCTCCCGATGACCTGGGGAGGATGGTGCCACCGCTGTCGACTGGAGTGGGGGAGCCTGTGGATGTGAGCTTAGATGGAGTAGTTCTTCGGTGGGACACCCCCTGGTTTAGAACAGATGGATCCCGGGAGAACGGGTCCACTCTTGCGGTGCTTACATGGGAACAATATAGACAGTGCTTGATTCTACAGTGGAAAGGCCGGAAAGAGGCCGAGTCGATGGGCCCATCGAAAGTACAACAACCCCCTCCGGCATGGGATGACAGAGACGTGACAAGGCGGGGCACTGTGTTGGCCTACCATGCAAGAAGAGGTTGGGGCCTCATACACGAGCCAGGATTGGATACTGACGTTTTTGTTGCGCACTGTAACGTGAGGGCTCCCTGCTGTGGCCGAAGTGGAGAACCATTGCAAAAGGGGGATTCGGTGACCTACAGCCGCCACCAGAACCCGCTCGGGTGGTATGCACGGAATGTGCGGCGGTGTATGTCTGGAGCCGCGACCCTTACCGCCTCGGACCTGGTCCCAGGAGCACCCGATCTTGTCACCATCGCAACGGTGCGCCTGGTTGCGGCCACCGAGTTGGCCAGTCGAGTTCATCTTCACGTTCGAACCGCGGACGCTGGCACCACGGTGGCTGGGGGGCAGGAGCCCGAGCCGCCTGAAAAAGAATAAACCTCGGAAACCTGAAAAATGTAAATAGTTAACTGTTCATTCCTTTAACTGTTCCTGTTTGCTGCTAAACCCGCCCAGGGTTAATGGATCCCTCTGTTGACCCGGGATCCCCTTTGTTTGTTTTCTTTTCCTGAAGTTTAAAGAACTGCAGTAATCATGGACTGTGCATGATTCGAACTTCCCTTGTAAATAGTTTGCACCTTCTTAAAGGTGCTCCCTACTGGTTTTAGCCAAGGACACTTTGCGAAGATATTTGCCCTATTTGTTTTAGCCAAAGACACTTTGCGAAGATATTTGCCTACTGATTCTAATTAAAGACACTTTGCGAAGATACCATACCGGAACCTTTGCATGGACTGGTAGGCTGAGAAGACGAGCTACCTTAGAAAGACTTGGTCTCCTCTTAAAGGGGATGTGAGAAACTGAACTTGAGAGAGATACTGTTGCAGAACAGTAATGCCATAATGATGCCTTGAAAAGAAATGTAACTGTTTTACATGCTAAGTTATATGTGTTGAATTTGTTGAAATGTCTAAATAATGTTTTGCAGAAAGAAAAGATGCAGAGAGCCCGTAGGGGTAGAAGTAGAGGTCTGCACAGTTGAAAGTAAGAGAAGTAATAATGAGGGTGAGGATAGAAGGTAAACCCTGCGTCCCCATTGAAAAGTTACTTTATTGCTAAGGACAGAGAGTGAACCCGTAGGGGTTAGAGAGTGAGTCCTTAAAGGGGCCGAGTAGAGCTGGCTCAGAGTTCTTCAACCGAAAGGAATGTTATGTCTATACTGTGTATAGTAGCGAAAGGCAGTAGGCCCTGGCTGAACAGGGCGGTCCTGTAAAAGAAAGGAGAGGCAGTAGGTCTGGTGCCGTAGGGACAGGCGGTCCTGCAGGTTCACAAGAAGGAGAATGTAAAGTTGAAATACCCTGTAATGTGATTATAGGAAGGCCTTTGATAGACTAAGAGTGTGAGTTTCTTAAAGGCAATGTTAAGTTATTATTTAAAATTTGCACTAAGTAGAATACCCGGTTGGGTAACAGGAGTTATGCATAGCCTGTAATTTATAATGTTGACTATGTTTGTAACGTTACAAGTGTCCTCACCTCCCATAAAGGGAAGCCTACTTAAGTATACTTATTGTTATTTGCACTCAACAAAATTGTATGTCTTTTTGCTAACCTGTATTGTTGTTTTTCTTCCCAGTCCCGGAGTACTGTGTTTAACCAGGGGGGAGTGCAGCGCCCCAGAGTCCTGGTCGTTGCAGTAGCATGGTTCAGCCACTAAGGGGGGCCATGCTGCGTTCGATGGCACGGAAGGAGTTCTCTGAGCAGGTATCACAGACACCAATATATTTCACAGCTGGGCCTCCGGGGGGAGCTAAGGGTGCTATTCATTAGGCCACTCCCCACCATAGTGGGTAAACTGGGGGTCAGGCAGGAAGTTAGAGAGAAGGCTGACGGGATTGAACGGAGCAACACCCTGTGGCAGGGGGTGTTGTGAAGGGAGAGACTGTAGGGTCTCTGCCAGGGGTGGGATCCTGGCAGAGGCTTGGCATGGAAAGAACGTAAAGGGACCGTGCCTGCTCAGCATAGCGGCGGTGCCCAAGGAAGGACTAAGAAGCGAGATAGATTGTGCTGAGTGAGAAACGAAATCAAGCGAAAGGAGATACCAGTGAGGGTTGTGCTGAAAGAGGCAGCACCTTACTGAGGCGCACTACCGGTGGCCGGAACGCCGAGGAGGTAAAGAGTTTCAAGCCATACCTCAGACCTACGGCAGGGCAGTTAGCTTGAGGCGGACTGTCTCACGCATCACCCAGGAAGGCAAAGGGGGGTACCAACAGGAGAGGGGCGCAGATAGAGTCCCGGAAGATCTCCGAGCCTCCCCGTCATACGGGTGCGTTCCTACCATAGTATCTGGAGGGACGAGGAAGATCATTGCGAATTAAGTTGTTGTGAGGGAACACGAGAAACAGACACAACAGTTGTGGGGTACTTTCCGTAAGCACAGCAGGGAAGGACTGCAACACATAGCGCTAGAAGGAAGGCACCGATTTCCACCTGCAAGGAGAGCTCTGGAAGTGCCATTGGACCGGCCGGACTTGCGCAGCCTGGTGAGCCGTATTCCGGACTGAGGACCCAGAGAGCTTCAGTAAAGAGGTAAAGAGACTGCAACCTGGTGTCCTCGTTATTTACCGCGACCTGCACCCCACAACTGCACCGCTACAACATCACTTATTGCACCGGACGTCCCCCACTGACAGACAGGGCCACGGACCGGGTCTAGCCACCGTGACCACCCCAGGACTGAGACCTAGAGGCCCGGCTCCGGGTACCCCTCGGCCCTGCGGCGGTGTGGGGGCGCTCCAGTAACACCCCAGGTTCCTGGTTATTACAGTGACATTGCTTTCCTCACGAGGAGAGTGATGTCAAGCTTGGAAGCGAGGAAGGATCTCTCTTATCAGGTAATCACAAGCATGCAAAATTTTCATACTCCAGGCCAGAGGGGGGTCTGGTCTGGAGGGGAAGGGAGTTCAGTCAATCTGTCAGAGGGACAGAGGAGAGAGGACGAGAGGGGCCATGCAGCCATGAGAGGTGCTGCAGCTCCTGGAAAGAGCAAGAGAAGAGAAAGCAGAACAGATTGTAGTGAGCTTGTAGGGGAAGTGGAGCGCAGGAGAGTGAAGAACTGGAGAGTTAGCTGCAACTGGGCTACCTCCCTACTGAACGCAGACAGAGCCAGAAGACTGAGGTTGTGAGGGACTCCACGTCTCACTGCAGAAACCAGCAGGGCAGGACAGCTGGATTGCAAGTCACCTGAGGACACAGTAGCGCATAGAGCCCGGGTCATGATAGAGACCCTGTAAAAAGGCTCGAGCTACCTGTAGTACGGGCAGTTTCCTACCAACCTGGAGGACAGAGAGGACACTCGAGAACCTTGTGAGAGGCTTAAAGCAGCAAGGCACTACACCACAGCGCTAGAAGGAAGGCTTCTAACCCAACCTGGTAAGGGGTACTCCCAACTTGCTTCAAAGCTGGCCGGGCCATACCTGCACCTGTGATCTGGTACCTGAACTGTGGCTGCCTGAATCCTTCAGTAAACCAGGTAAAGAGACTGCAAACCTATGTCCTCCATTTCTAGCTACATCATTCTCCATCTCTATCTACACACCGGGAGCCCTGGGGACCCAGCTTCACCTGTGGGAAGCCATACCATCTCTGCTGCCACAGCATCACCCCAGAGAACCCCTTTAAGCAGCGTCAGTCACCTCCGAATGAGAACCACAGGTGGCGTCACAAACAAACTTTATTCAAACCCCTTTAAAAGACCATCCCTTTTACTTGTGCGCCCAGGGACACGGACCGGGTTGCCGTCGCCGTGACACATCCCCTTTAAGAACCTGACCCGGTACCGAGTACCCCACGGCCCTGGCGGGCGTTCCACATACAGGTAGGATTAGTGTAACATTTCTATTACCTGCATGCCCATATTAATAGGTCATATACGTCCCAGGGTTGACAGATTCCCTTTAAAAGGCATACGTAGGACGATAAAATTCTAAAGCAATACAGAATGGACAAAATTTCTGTTTGTGCTACCAGGATAAATAAAAAATCGAAAGCTTCAGATTTTTGAAACATGAAAAACGAACTTGTAAAAAGTCAGAAAATGTCCTATAATCAAATGACTTCTGGTAAAACCTGATTGAAATATAGCCTATCCTTCTTTGCGGTTTTAAGTGGATCATCCCAGTTCCCAAAGATCCCTAGAAGAACTAGTGGTAAGCCAAAGATTTGGCTCCATAGAACTAGAGAGGACTTCCCAGTAACTGGGGTCTATTCAGAGGGGAGAGTGGTAAACCAATGTTTTGGCAACACATTAACAGTTACGGCCAGCCAAACATTTGATTGGTAGTGTTGAGCATTCCGATACCGCAAGTATCGGGTATCGGCCGATACTAGCGGTATCGGAATTCCGATACCGGGATTCCGATACTTGGCGCGTATCGGATACCGGAATCGGAAGTTCCATGATTCAAAATTCAGAAATTCAGCCAATGAGAAAGATTCCAAGTGTGGGCACATCCTGTTTAGCATGGAGGGCATGAAAGTACTGGCAAGGCTGTGATTGGCTGCTGAAATGATGTCATGATGCAGTTTAAAAGTCGCTGGCGCCATTTTGCGATCACTCTGCTGTGAATTCAGTTAGTGACAGGACGCTGTTTGCTGACTGAGGGACAGTTTAGAGATAGCGATTTGCTTCTTTGTGCTTTCCAAAGGCTAATTTAGCAACCGCTGTGTTCACCTACTATTCACCTTGCTTTTGCCTTGTAGCGCTGTTTTCACAGCGATCTGCAAGGTCTCTCTGTGTGTGTGTGTGTGAGTGCAGCCCACTCTCTAGTCTGAGTGCAGCCACATAGGCCATCCATAGCTGGTTGTATTCAGTTCAGGGAGGGTGGTTCATTGCCTCATACTGTCCTTTTTTTTTTTTTTTTTTGAAGTAGTGCAGGCTGCTGCACATTTTTTCAAATAATTCCTATTAGTGTCTTTCCACCCGTCTCCATCTAATTTGTGGAAAAACACTACATAGGATAAAGTAGAGGAGGGTTTTTGGGCCTTGCAGCGCCGTTTACGGCTGTCTGCACGGTCTCCGTGTGACTGCAGCTCGCCCTGTAGTCTGTGAGCAGCCGTAGCTTGGTTGTCTCCAGCTCAGGGTTGTTCACTGCGTCATACCGCCAAATCAATTTTAATTTTTTTTCAAGTACTGTAGTCTGCTGTTAATTAATTTAAAAAAATCCTATTAGTGTCTTTCCACCCGTCTCCAGCTAATTTGTGGAAAAACACTACATAGGATAAAGTAGAGGAGGGTTTTTGGGCCTTGCAGCGCCGTTTACGGCTGTCTGCACGGTCTCCGTGTGACTGCAGCTCGCCCTGTAGTCTGTGAGCAGCTATAGCCTGGTTGTCTCCAGCTCAGGGTTGTTCACTGCGTCATACCGCCAAATCAATTTTAATTTTTTTTCAAGTACTGTAGTCTGCTGCTAATTAATTTAAAAAAATCCTATTAGTGTCTTTCCACCCGTCTCCAGCTAATTTGTGGAAAAACACTACATAGGATAAAGTAGAGGAGGGTTTTTGGGCCTTGCAGCGCCGTTTACGGCTGTCTGCACGGTCTCCGTGTGACTGCAGCTCGCCCTGTAGTCTGTGAGCAGCCGTAGCTTGGTTGTCTCCAGCTCAGGGTTGTTAACTGCGTCATACCGCCAAATCAATTTTAATTTTTTTTCAAGTACTGTAGTCTGCTGCTAATTAATTTAAAAAAATCCTATTAGTGTCTTTCCACCCGTCTCCAGCTAATTTGTGGAAAAACACTACATAGGATAAAGTAGAGGAGGGTTTTTGGGCCTTACAGCGCCGTTAACGTCTGTCTGCACGGTCTCCGTGTGACTGCAGCTCTATCCGTTGTCAGTTCAGCCCCCAAAAAAGAAATAAATAATAAAGTTCACCAAACACACCAGTTACACCACTTTACATTTGTGTAGGCCACATTAACTCATATTAAAGTCTAGTCCACACTTTAGCTAATTAGTGTTTCTTATACCTGTTAGGAGGAGTTTTTCAGGAATAAGCACACAAAGCCGTTAGTACTTTTCTGCTTTTCTTTATCAGTCAACCACGATGAAGAAGGCAGTGAGTAAGGCACGTGGGCGTGGGCGCGGAGCAGGGAGGGGACGTGGGGATTCTGTGCCCGCTGCGGGCACCGGTGACTCATCAGCACCCACTTTCACGAGGGAACAGTCGTTCATGCGCAGCTTTGTCGCCGAGCGCCGTACACCGCTGCTGCGTGAAGACCAAATTGAAGCCGTTGTGGGATGGATGGCAGCTAATGCATCAACTTCCATTAGTGCCACATCCTCTCAGACACAGAGCACTGGAGAGCAGCCATCTGTCTCTTCACCACCTGCCAAATTGCCCAGGCAGACAGAGAGCCCAGGACAGGAGCCGTCTCTACTTCTGTTCTCTGAATCTCTTGGCTTGGAAACAGGGGGCCAGCCAAGCAGCATTGGAGAAATGGAAGAAGAGGCAGGGTGCAGTGATGCCCAACAGCTTTTTCTGTCTTCCTCTGAAGAGGCGGGTGGGCCAGTGGCTCCGTTCACCACATCGCAGGCCGCATCAGCTGATGATGACACTCAGGTGCCACTTACTGGTGCGTGCTCTGCTGCTGAGACTACCCGGGAGGAGCAGTTGGGGGCAGAGGGTAGTGTGGATGACGAGGTCCTTGACCCATCTTGGCGTCAGGGACAGGAAGGTGGTGGGAGCAGCTCTGAGGAAGAGATTCCCCGTACGGTCCAAAGAGGGAGAGGGAGGGGGAAGACTGCGGATCCTGCAGCCTCCGCTTTGGCACCCGTAAGGAGCATGTCTCTTCCAAAAGTCAAAAGGGGGGCTCCCAAGACTTGCAGTGCCTGGTCCTTTTTTGACACAGTTGCAGATGACATTTGCTATGTCAGATGCAAGGTGTGTCATCAAAAAATCAAAAGAGGTCAAAAAGTCGCCAACCTCAATACCTCCAACATGTGGAAACATGTGCGCAACAGGCACCCGGCGGAGTTAGACAAACACACTGAAGAGCTAGGCCAACCAACAGCGGCAGCTACCACCTCTTCAGCTCGTGTTGCCTCTTCCTCTAGCTCACACGCAGCTGGTTCGGCTTCCTCCCAGGATCGCCGTGGAAGAACCTCTGGCCCTGTTGTCCAGAGACCCGCTGTAATTCCACCCGCAGCACCACTTTCCCAGTCAACCACACACTCCCAGCCCAGTCTACAGCCATCGGTAGTACAGGCATGGGAGAAAAGGCGGCCTTTCTCGTCAAACCACCCACGAGCACAGGCTCTGACTGCAGGCATTGCCAAACTTCTGTCACTGGAAATGCTGTCATTCAGGCTGGTGGAGACTGACAGCTTCCGTGACTTGATGTCATTGGCAGTCCCACAGTACAGTGTGCCCAGCCGCTTTTACTTCAGCAGGCAAGCCGTCCCTGCCCTGCACAAGCATGTGGAGGGACACATAAAACACGCGCTACTGAACGCCGTCAGTAGCAAGGTCCACCTCACCACCGATGCGTGGACCAGTCAACATGGACAGGGGCGATACCTTTCCCTCACTGCCCATTGGGTTAATGTAGTTGAGCCGGGTACAGACCGTGCGAGTGGCGCAGGACGTGTCCTGCCCACTCCAAGGATTGCAGGAATCCATTCTGTACGCATTGACTCCTCCTCTTACACCAGTTCCTCAGAATCATCGCTGCAGGAGCCGTCACAGTCCACCTCCACATGGACCCGTGATGAACGTGTACCTGTTACGACCGACATGAGCACAGCCGTGGCCAAACGTCAACAGGCCGTCTTGAAATTAATTTTTTTGGGGAATCGTAGCCACACAGCGCAGGAGCTCTGGAATGCCATCAAGCAGGAGAGCGATGTGTGGTTTGAGCCAGCGAATCTCCAGCCAGGCATGGTAGTGTGTGATAATGGCCGAAATCTGGTGGCAGCCCTGGGCCTCGGCAACCTCACTCACATCCCATGTCTGGCACATGTGCTCAATTTGGTCGTGCAGAGTTTTTTGAGGGACTATCCGGATCTTGATGCACTGCTGCACAAGGTCCGCCTAGAGTGTGCTCACTTGCGGCGTTCCAGCACGGCAAAAGCGCGCATTGCGGCTCTGCAGCGCCGACACCGCCTGCCGGAACATCGCATCATATGTGACCTACCTACCAGGTGGAATTCCACGTTACATATGTTGGAGCGGTTGTGTGAGCAGCAGCAAGCTGTAATGGAGTACCAGCTGTATCAGGCGCACAAAAGTCGCAGTCAGCGCCGTACAGACTTCACAACCACAGAGTGGGCCACTATGAAGGATGTCTGCCAGGTTTTGCGTCCCTTCGATTATTCCACGCGGATGGCGAGTGCAGATGATGCACTAGTCAGCATGACTGTCCCCCTTATCTGCCTGCTTGAAAAATCACTGCAAGCGCTAAGGGATGATGTTGTGGAAGAGGTGGAGGATGAGGATTCACCACTTCCATCATCTTCTGGACAGTCAGCGCCACGTGGTTCCTCACAAACGCGTAGGCAGGGGACAGTTTGTGAGGAGGATGAGGAGGAGTCAATGGAGGAGGAAGACATCCGTCCAGAGGAGGGAGTTACACAATTGTCCAGTACTCAGTGTGTACAGCGAGGGTGGGGTGATGACGAGCGGGCAGAGATCACGCCTCCAGCTGGGGACAGCGTTTCTTGGGCAGTTGGCAGTCTGCAGCACATGGTGGATTACATGCTGCAGTGCCTGAGAAACGACCGCCGCATCGACCACATTCTCAACATGTCTGATTACTGGGTGTTCACCCTCCTCGATCCTCGCTACCGGGACAACGTAGAAAGCCTCATCACACCGTTGAACCGGGAGCGAAAAATGCGGGAGTACCAAGACACACTGGTCAGTTCCATCATCTTCTCCATTCCAACTGAGAGAAGTGCTGCTAGTGCATTCCAAAGCAGCTCAGTGCGTCCAGGCAGTGGTGGAGGCTCTGCACAAAGAGGGAGCAGAAGCAGTGCCTCTGCCCAAGGCAAGACCAGTATGGCCCAACTGTGGCACAGTTTTGTGTGCCCCCCACAAAAGTCTACACCATCACAGACGGCTCCAGTCAGCAGGAGGCAACGGTTCCGTCAGATGGTGACAGACTACATGTCTTGCCCTCTTGCTGTACTCCCAGACGGCTCTTCCCCTTTCAAGTTTTGGGTCTCAAAGCTGGATACATGGCCAGAGCTAAGCCAGTATGCATTGGAGGTGCTGTCTTGCCCTGCGGCCAGTGTATTATCGGAACGTGTCTTTAGTGCTGCAGGTGGTGTACTAACTGACCGTCGCATGCGACTATCCTCCGATAACGTTGACCGGCTTACTTTCCTGAAAATGAACAAGGCCTGGATCTCGCAGGAATTTGCCACTCCTCCTCCTGATTAAATAATTAGGTCACTGTATACGTTATCCAGGTCTCCTGTTGTGTTCATCTTTCAACCACCTGAACTTACATTCCTGGGCTCCAACAACGCCAGTTGAGGCTCAGAAGTGCCATCTGCACAGTCAAAACATACGACCCAGTGTTATTGGGTTTCAGTAACGTCAGCTGATCCCCAGCTGTGTAGCCGGCAATGTGTCCTGCGACCGCCACGCTGACACAACTGAAATGTAAGGGAACCTGTCCCCCCCCCCCCCCAAGGCGTTTGTTACTGAAAGAGCCACCTTGTGCAGCAGTAATGCTGCACAAGGAAAAGGTAGCTATTTTCATTATGCTCCTTGCACACGCAGAACTTAACACTTATAAAATGTGTCCACTGATACCGTAAAACCGTCCCGGAGGTGGGACTTTCCTTCGTAATATGACGCAGCACAGCTGTCATTCCTACCCCCTCGGCGCCGTGCCCCGGCTCCTCATCGTTGTTTGATTCCGTCCCGGAGCCTGCGCTGTTATGTTATCCCTTGGCCAGGCACACTTAGCGCTGCCCATCTTCTGACATCATTTGGTGTCAGGCTGGCTGCGCCTGTGCGGCCGCGCTGTCCGAGAGCCCGCCTCGCAGTGTGGTCTAATGTAATCCCACCGCGGGCCTGGGATCAGTGGCCATGCGCAGTGCATATCCTCGCCTCTCGCTCCACTCCCTACGGCTTCTTCAGACTGTGCGGTGCCAGCTGATCCGTAATAGCATGCCACGGCCGTGGCAGCGCACAGTCTGAAAAAGCCGTAGGGAGGGGAGCGAGAGGCGAGGATATGCACTGCGCATGGCCACTGATCCCAGGCCCGCGGTGGGATTACATTAGACCACACTGCGAGGCGGGCTCTCGGACAGCGCGGCCGCACAAGCGCAGCCAGCCTGACACCAAATGATGTCAGAAGATGGGCAGCGCTAAGTGTGCCTGGCCAAGGGATAACCTAACAGCGCAGGCTCCGGGACGGAATCAAACAACGATGAGGAGCCGGGGCACGGCGCCGAGGGGGTAGGAATGACAGCTGTGCTGCGTCATATTACGAAGGAAAGTCCCACCTCCGGGACAGTTTCACGGTTTCAGGGGACACATTTTATAAGTGTTTAGTTCTGTGCTTGCAAGGAGCATAATTAAAAGAGCCACCTTTTCCTTTTGCATCTTTTGAGCTGCACAAGCTGGCTCTTTCAGCTACAAATGCCTTGGGGGGGGGGGTTAAAGGTTCCCTTTCTCCAATCAGGCTTCGGCCTACATTGTGTTCCTCTGCTTCTACTGCTGTCCCTGGGCTCCAACACCGCTAGTTGTTGCCTGGTAGTGCTGTACGCACAGTCAACAGTCGCTCCTCTGTTATTGGGGTTCAGTAACGTCAGCTGTTCCCCTGCTGTGTGTGTGGCAATCCCTCCAACCTCCTCCAACCTCATCCAAACTCCTCCTCCTCCACCTGTCCCTGGGCTCCAACACCGCTAGTTGCCGTCCAGAAGTGCTGTACGCACAGTCAACAGTCGCTCCTCTGTTATTGGGGTTCAGTAACGTCAGCTGTTCCCCTGCTGTGTGTGTGGCAATCCCTCCTACCTCCTCCAACCTCCTCCTACCTCCTCCTCCTCCACCTGTCCCTGGGCTCCAACACCGCCAGTTGCCGTCCAGAAGTGCTGTACGCACAGTCAACAGTCCCTCCTCTGTTATTGGGGTTCAGTAACGTCAGCTGTTCCCCTGCTGTGTGTGTGGCAATCCCTCCTACCTCCTCCAACCTCCTCCTACCTCCTCCTCCACCTGTCCCTGGGCTCCAACACCGCCAGTTGCCGTCCAGAAGTGCTGTACGCACAGTCAACAGTCCCTCCTCTGTTATTGGGGTTCAGTAACGTCAGCTGTTCCCCTGCTGTGTGTGTGGCAATCCCTCCAACCTCCTCCAACCTCATCCAAACTCCTCCTCCTCCACCTGTCCCTGGGCTCCAACACCGCTAGTTGCCGTCCAGAAGTGCTGTACGCACAGTCAACAGTCGCTCCTCTGTTATTGGGGTTCAGTAACGTCAGCTGTTCCCCTGCTGTGTGTGTGGCAATCCCTCCTACCTCCTCCAACCTCCTCCTACCTCCTCCTCCTCCACCTGTCCCTGGGCTCCAACACCGCCAGTTGCCGTCCAGAAGTGCTGTACGCACAGTCAACAGTCCCTCCTCTGTTATTGGGGTTCAGTAACGTCAGCTGTTCCCCTGCTGTGTGTGTGGCAATCCCTCCTACCTCCTCCAACCTCCTCCTACCTCCTCCTCCACCTGTCCCTGGGCTCCAACACCGCCAGTTGCCGTCCAGAAGTGCTGTACGCACAGTCAACAGTCCCTCCTCTGTTATTGGGGTTCAGTAACGTCAGCTGTTCCCCTGCTGTGTGTGTGGCAATCCCTCCTACCTCCTCCTACCTCCTCCTCCTCCACCTGTCCCTGGGCTCCAACACCGCCAGTTGCCGTCCAGAAGTGCTGTACGCACAGTCAACAGTCCCTCCTCTGTTATTGGGGTTCAGTAACGTCAGCTGTTCCCCTGCTGTGTGTGTGGCAATCCCTCCTACCTCCTCCTTCCTCCTCCACCTGTCCCTGGGCTCCAACACCGCCAGTTGCCGTCCAGAAGTGCTGTACGCACAGTCAACAGTCGCTCCTCTGTTATTGGGGTTCAGTAACGTCAGCTGTTCCCCTGCTGTGTGTGTGGCAATCCCTCCTACCTCCTCCAACCTCCTCCTACCTCCTCCTCCTCCACCTGTCCCTGGGCTCCAACACCGCCAGTTGCCGTCCAGAAGTGCTGTACGCACAGTCAACAGTCCCTCCTCTGTTATTGGGGTTCAGTAACGTCAGCTGTTCCCCTGCTGTGTGTGTGGCAATCCCTCCTACCTCCTCCAACCTCCTCCTACCTCCTCCTCCACCTGTCCCTGGGCTCCAACACCGCCAGTTGCCGTCCAGAAGTGCTGTACGCACAGTCAACAGTCCCTCCTCTGTTATTGGGGTTCAGTAACGTCAGCTGTTCCCCTGCTGTGTGTGTGGCAATCCCTCCTACCTCCTCCAACCTCCTCCTACCTCCTTCTCCACCTGTCCCTGGGCTCCAACACCGCCAGTTGCCGTCCAGAAGTGCTGTACGCACAGTCAACAGTCCCTCCTCTGTTATTGGGGTTCAGTAACGTCAGCTGTTCCCCTGCTGTGTGTGTGGCAATCCCTCCAACCTCCTCCAACCTCATCCAAACTCCTCCTCCTCCACCTGTCCCTGGGCTCCAACACCGCTAGTTGCCGTCCAGAAGTGCTGTACGCACAGTCAACAGTCGCTCCTCTGTTATTGGGGTTCAGTAACGTCAGCTGTTCCCCTGCTGTGTGTGTGGCAATCCCTCCTACCTCCTCCAACCTCCTCCTACCTCCTCCTCCTCCACCTGTCCCTGGGCTCCAACACCGCCAGTTGCCGTCCAGAAGTGCTGTACGCACAGTCAACAGTCCCTCCTCTGTTATTGGGGTTCAGTAACGTCAGCTGTTCCCCTGCTGTGTGTGTGGCAATCCCTCCTACCTCCTCCAACCTCCTCCTACCTCCTCCTCCACCTGTCCCTGGGCTCCAACACCGCCAGTTGCCGTCCAGAAGTGCTGTACGCACAGTCAACAGTCCCTCCTCTGTTATTGGGGTTCAGTAACGTCAGCTGTTCCCCTGCTGTGTGTGTGGCAATCCCTCCAACCTCCTCCAACCTCATCCAAACTCCTCCTCCTCCACCTGTCCCTGGGCTCCAACACCGCTAGTTGCCGTCCAGAAGTGCTGTACGCACAGTCAACAGTCGCTCCTCTGTTATTGGGGTTCAGTAACGTCAGCTGTTCCCCTGCTGTGTGTGTGGCAATCCCTCCTACCTCCTCCAACCTCCTCCTACCTCCTCCTCCTCCACCTGTCCCTGGGCTCCAACACCGCCAGTTGCCGTCCAGAAGTGCTGTACGCACAGTCAACAGTCCCTCCTCTGTTATTGGGGTTCAGTAACGTCAGCTGTTCCCCTGCTGTGTGTGTGGCAATCCCTCCTACCTCCTCCAACCTCCTCCTACCTCCTCCTCCACCTGTCCCTGGGCTCCAACACCGCTAGTTGCCGTCCAGAAGTGCTGTACGCACAGTCAACAGTCCCTCCTCTGTTATTGGGGTTCAGTAACGTCAGCTGTTCCCCTGCTGTGTGTGTGGCAATCCCTCCTACCTCCTCCTTCCTCCTCCACCTGTCCCTGGGCTCCAACACCGCCAGTTGCCGTCCAGAAGTGCTGTACGCACAGTCAACAGTCCCTCCTCTGTTATTGGGGTTCAGTAACGTCAGCTGTTCCCCTGCTGTGTGTGTGGCAATCCCTCCTACCTCCTCCTTCCTCCTCCACCTGTCCCTGGGCTCCAACACCGCCAGTTGCCGTCCAGAAGTGCTGTACGCACAGTCAACAGTCCCTCCTCTGTTATTGGGGTTCAGTAACGTCAGCTGTTCCCCTGCTGTGTGTGTGGCAATCCCTCCTACCTCCTCCAACCTCCTCCAACCTCCTCCTACTCCTCCACCTGTCCCTGGGCTCCAACACCGCTAGTTGCCGTCCAGAAGTGCTGTACGCACAGTCAACAGTCGCTCCTCTGTTATTGGGGTTCAGTAACGTCAGCTGTTCCCCTGCTGTGTGTGTGGCAATCCCTCCTACCTCCTCCAACCTCCTCCTACCTCCTCCTCCTCCACCTGTCCCTGGGCTCCAACACCGCCAGTTGCCGTCCAGAAGTGCTGTACGCACAGTCAACAGTCCCTCCTCTGTTATTGGGGTTCAGTAACGTCAGCTGTTCCCCTGCTGTGTGTGTGGCAATCCCTCCTACCTCCTCCTACCTCCTCCACCTGTCCCTGGGCTCCAACACCGCCAGTTGCCGTCCAGAAGTGCTGTACGCACAGTCAACAGTCCCTCCTCTGTTATTGGGGTTCAGTAACGTCAGCTGTTCCCCTGCTGTGTGTGTGGCAATCCCTCCTACCTCCTCCAACCTCCTCCAACCTCCTCCTCCTCCACCTGTCCCTGGGCTCCAACACCGCTAGTTGCCGTCCAGAAGTGCTGTACGCACAGAGCCAAACACCTCGCCAATGTGTTAGTGGGGTTCAGCACCGCCAGCTGTTCCCCTGCTGTGTATACGGCAACGTGTACTGCGACCGCCACGCAGACACAACAAGTTAAATGTAAGGGAACCTGACCCCCCCCCCCCCCAGGCGTTTGTTACTGAAGGAGCCACCTTGTGCAGCAGTAATAATGCAAAGGGAAAAAGTGCCTCTTTTCGTGATGCTCCTTGCACATGCTGAACCTAACACTTATGAAATGTGTCCCCACACAGCGTTAAACCGTCCGGTAGGTGGAACTTTCCTTTGTCGTGTGACGCAGCACAGCCATCATTTTTACCCCCTTGGCGCCGTGCGCCCACTCCTCAGCGTTGTTTGAATCTGTCCCGGAGCCTGCGCTGTTAGGTTAGCCCTTGGCCATGCACACATGTTGCGCTGCCCGTCTTCTGACCTCATTTGGTGTCAGGCTGGCTGCGCCTGTGCGGGTGCGCTGGTCGAGATCCCGCCTCGCAATGTCGTCTAATGTAATCCCACCGCGGGCCTGTGATCCGTGCCCGTGCGCAGTGCATATCCTCTCCTCTCACTCCCCTCCCTACGGCTTCTTCAGACTGTGCGATGTCAGCTGGTCCCTAATAGCATGCCACGGCCGTGACAACGCACAGTCTGAAAAAGCCGTAGGGAGGGGAGTGAGAGGACAGGATATGCACTGCGCACGGGCACGGATCACAGGCCCGCGGTGGGATTACATTAGACGACACTGCGAGGCGGGATCTCGGCCAGCGCACCCGCACAGGCGCAGCCAGCCTGACACCAAATGAGGTCAGAAGACGGGCAGCGCAACATGTGTGCATGGCCAAGGGCTAACCTAACAGCGCAGGCTCCGGGACAGATTCAAACAACGCTGAGGAGTGGGCGCACGGCACCAAGGGGGTAAAAATGATGGCTGTGCTGCGTCACACGACAAAGGAAAGTTCCACCTACCGGACGGTTTAACGCTGTGAGGAGACACATTTCATAAATGTTTGGTTCCGCATGTACAAGGACCATAATTAAAAGAGCTAAGTTTACCTTTTCCAGCATTAGTGCTGTACACAATGGCTCTTTCAGCTACAAACGCCTGGGGGGGGGGGTGTTAAAGGTTTCCTTTCAACTTGCTCGAGTGCAGGCTTCGGCCTACACTCCGCTCCCCCTGCTCCTCCTGCTGACCCTGGGCTCTAACACCGCCAGTTTTTGCCCAGATGTGCTAGCTGCACAGAGAAAAACACCAGCCAATGTGTCAGTGGGGTTCAGCACCGCCAGCTGTTCCCCTGCTGTGTAGCCGGCAACGTGTCCTGCGACCGCCACGCAGACACAAGAACTGAAATTGAAGGGAACCTGTCCCCCCTCCCCCAGGTGTTTCTATGTTTTACAGCTACCTTGAACAGCAGTAATGCTGCATGTGTTCAAGGTGGCTCAGAAACTTATTCTCCTTGCCCATGTTGAAGTGAACACGTCTAAAATGTGTCCTCTGTGACCATTAAAACGTCCCTCAGGTGTGATTTGACTTTGTATTGACACACGCAACAAGCTCCTTGGTAGCGCTGCCCGTCTTCTGGCATCATTGTTTGGCTGGCTGCGCCTCTGCGGCCGCCCTGACCCACACAACGCCCCTCGGTGTCTTATTTATTGGGACTGCGAGGGTGTGATTGATGGGCAGGATCAGTGCATCAGTTCGCCTGTCCCTCCTCTCCTTCCGCCTTCTTCAGACTGTGCGGCTTCATGGCCGTGGCATGCGATAAGGGATCAGATGACGCCGCACAGTCTGAAGCGGGTGTAAGGACCCGCGTGTGAGAGGCGAACATATGTGCTGCGCCAGGCCCTGAATCCCAGCCCCGCAGTGTTTTAACAATGTTAAGACACTGCGGGGCTGGGATTCATGGTCATCGCGAACCGCAACGGCCGACATTAAATGATGTCAGAAGATGGGCAGCGCTAACGGCGCTAGGCCAGGGGATAACACGACAGCGCAGACTCCTGTACAGCAAATAACAACGCTCAGGAGGCTGCACCCAGCACCAAGGTGGGATTCTTGACATCTGTGCTGCGTCTCATTACAAAGGGAACTCTCGCCTCCATTACACAGTTTGACTGTATAAAGGGCTAAATGTTATACGTGTTCCATTCAGCGTGTGCAAGGAGAAAAATTACAAGAGCAACCTTTGACTTGCGCAGCACTACTGCTGCATAAGCTGTGGCTCTTCTACTTTGTAACCCCTGAGGGGGGGTTAAAGGTGACTTTTGAAATCGGTTCAATTAGGCTTCGGCCTACACTCTGCTCCACCTGCAGAGCCCGGGCTCCAACAACGCTAGTTGCTGTCCGGAAGTGCTGGCTGCACAGAGCCAAACACCTCGCCAATGTGTCAGTGGGGTCCAGCACCGCCAGCTGTTCCCCTGCTGTGTAGCCGGCAACGTGTCCTGCAAAAGCCACGCAGACACAACACACCCAAAGCTGCCGCCTGTGCAGGCTTCGGCCTACACTCCCCTCCCCCTGCTCCTCCTCCTCCTGCTCCTCCTCCTGCTGTCCCTGGGCTCTAACACACCGCCAGTTTTTGCCCAGATGTGCTAGCTGCACAGAGAAAAACACCAGCCAATGTGTCAGTGGGGTCCAGCACCGCCAGCTGTTCCCCTGCTGTGCAGCCGGCAACGTGTCCTGCAAAAGCCACGCAGACACAAGAACTGAAATTGAAGGGAACCTGTCCCCCCTCCCCCAGGCGTTTTTACGTTATCCAGCCACCTTGTACAGCGGTAATGCTGCATGTGTGCAAGGTGGCTCATAAACGTATTCTCCTCGCACATGTGGAACTGAAAACACGTCTGAAATGTGTCCTCTGTGTGACCATTTAACCGTCCCGGGGGTGTGACTTTCCTTTGTAATGACACGCTGCAACCCCCTTGGTAGCGCTGCCCGTCTTCTGGCATCATTGTTTGGCTGGCTGCGCCTCTGCGGCCGCCCTGACCCACACAACGCCCCTCGGTGTCTTATTTATTGGGACTGCGAGGGTGTGATTGATGGGCAGGATCAGTGCATCAGTTCGCCTGTCCCTCCTCTCCTTCCGCCTTCTTCAGACTGTGCGGCTTCATGGCCGTGGCATGCGATAAGGGATCAGATGACGCCGCACAGTCTGAAGCGGGTGTAAGGACCCGCGTGTGAGAGGCGAACATATGTGCTGCGCCAGGCCCTGAATCCCAGCCCCGCAGTGTTTTAACAATGTTAAGACACTGCGGGGCTGGGATTCATGGTCATCGCGAACCGCAACGGCCGACATTAAATGATGTCAGAAGATGGGCAGCGCTAACGGCGCTAGGCCAGGGGATAACACGACAGCGCAGACTCCTGTACAGCAAATAACAACGCTCAGGAGGCTGCACCCAGCACCAAGGTGGGATTCTTGACATCTGTGCTGCGTCTCATTACAAAGGGAACTCTCGCCTCCATTACACAGTTTGACTGTATAAAGGGCTAAATGTTATACGTGTTCCATTCAGCGTGTGCAAGGAGAAAAATTACAAGAGCAACCTTTGACTTGCGCAGCACTACTGCTGCATAAGCTGTGGCTCTTCTACTTTGTAACCCCTGAGGGGGGGTTAAAGGTGACTTTTGAAATCGGTTCAATTAGGCTTCGGCCTACACTCTGCTCCCCCTGCAGAGCCCGGGCTCCAACAACGCTAGTTGCTGTCCGGAAGTGCTGGCTGCACAGAGCCAAACACCTCGCCAATGTGTCAGTGGGGTCCAGCACCGCCAGCTGTTCCCCTGCTGTGTAGCCGGCAACGTGTCCTGCAAAAGCCACGCAGACACAACACACCCAAAGCTGCCGCCTGTGCAGGCTTCGGCCTACACTCCCCTCCCCCTGCTCCTCCTCCTCCTGCTCCTCCTCCTGCTGTCCCTGGGCTCTAACACACCGCCAGTTTTTGCCCAGATGTGCTAGCTGCACAGAGAAAAACACCAGCCAATGTGTCAGTGGGGTCCAGCACCGCCAGCTGTTCCCCTGCTGTGCAGCCGGCAACGTGTCCTGCAAAAGCCACGCAGACACAAGAACTGAAATTGAAGGGAACCTGTCCCCCCTCCCCCAGGCGTTTTTACGTTATCCAGCCACCTTGTACAGCGGTAATGCTGCATGTGTGCAAGGTGGCTCATAAACGTATTCTCCTCGCACATGTGGAACTGAAAACACGTCTGAAATGTGTCCTCTGTGTGACCATTTAACCGTCCCGGGGGTGTGACTTTCCTTTGTAATGACACGCTGCAACCCCCTTGGTAGCGCTGCCCGTCTTCTGGCATCATTGTTTGGCTGGCTGCGCCTCTGCGGCCGCCCTGACCCACACAACGCCCCTCGGTGTCTTATTTATTGGGACTGCGAGGGTGTGATTGATGGGCAGGATCAGTGCATCAGTTCGCCTGTCCCTCCTCTCCTTCCGCCTTCTTCAGACTGTGCGGCTTCATGGCCGTGGCATGCGATAAGGGATCAGATGACGCCGCACAGTCTGAAGCGGGTGTAAGGACCCGCGTGTGAGAGGCGAACATATGTGCTGCGCCAGGCCCTGAATCCCAGCCCCGCAGTGTTTTAACAATGTTAAGACACTGCGGGGCTGGGATTCATGGTCATCGCGAACCGCAACGGCCGACATTAAATGATGTCAGAAGATGGGCAGCGCTAACGGCGCTAGGCCAGGGGATAACACGACAGCGCAGACTCCTGTACAGCAAATAACAACGCTCAGGAGGCTGCACCCAGCACCAAGGTGGGATTCTTGACATCTGTGCTGCGTCTCATTACAAAGGGAACTCTCGCCTCCATTACACAGTTTGACTGTATAAAGGGCTAAATGTTATACGTGTTCCATTCAGCGTGTGCAAGGAGAAAAATTACAAGAGCAACCTTTGACTTGCGCAGCACTACTGCTGCATAAGCTGTGGCTCTTCTACTTTGTAACCCCTGAGGGGGGGTTAAAGGTTACCTTTGAAATTGGTTCAAGTAGGCTTCGGCCTACACTCTGCTCCCCCTGCAGAGCCCGGGCTACAACACCGCTCGTTGCTGTCCGGAAGTGCTGGCTGCACAGAGCCAAACACCTCGCCAATGTGTCAGTGGGGTCCAGCACCGCCAGCTGTTCCCCTGCTGTGTAGCCGGCAACGTGTCCTGCGACCGCCACGCAGACACAACACACCCAAAGCTGCCGCCAGTGCAGGCTTCGGCCTACACTCCCCTCCCCCTGCTCCTGCTCCTCCTCCTTCTCCTGCTGTCCCTGGGCTCTAACACACCGCCAGTTGGGGCCCAGATGTGCTAGCTGCACAGAGAAAAACACCAGCCAATGTGTCAGTGGGGTTCAGCACCGCCAGCTGTTCCCCTGCTGTGCAGCCGGCATCGTGTCCTGCAAAAGCCACGCAGACACTTGCTCTTGTACCTTCTGCTCCCCATCCTGGTTCCAGTACCGTCAGCTGGTTCCGGGCAGAGCCTTTGGCTTAGGTGCCTCCCTTTGGTATCCGAGTTCCACCAACGTCAGGTGGTCCTTGGTAGTGCTTTCAGGCACGGGTACCTCCTGCTTAGTAACCGGGTTCCAGTAACGTCAGCTGGTCCTCGGTAGTTCCATTGGCTCTTGGACCTTCGGCTACCCATCCGGGTTCCAGCACCGTCAGCTGGTTCTCGGCAGTGTCTTTTGCTCTTGTACCTTCTGCTCCCCATCCTGGTTCCAGTACCGTCAGCTGGTTCCGGGCAGAGCCTTTGGCTTAGGTGCCTCCCTCTGGGTATCTGAGTTCCACCAACGTCAGGTGGTCCTTGGTAGTGCTTTCAGCACGGGTACCTCCTGCTTAGTAACCGGGTTCCAGTAACGTCAGCTGGTCCTCGGTCGTTCCATTGGCTCTTGGACCTTCGGGTAGCCATCTGAGCTCCAGTTCCATCAGCTGGTTCTCGGCATTCTCTCAGCCTTCTTGTACCTTCTGCTGCATTTCCAAGTTCAAGAGACTAAACACGATGACCCGGAAGACCACCCCTAAGATGACGACGACACCAGAGACGACAACCACCGTGATGACGACGACCCTGGAGACGATGACCCTGAAGACCACCCCGATGACGACGACCCCGGAGACGACCCCGATGACGACGACCCCGGAGACGACGACCCTGGAGACGACGACGACCTGGAAGACCGAGAAGCAGAAGAACAAGAGGCTGCAGAACAAAGAGCAGAAGGACATTAAGCATAACACAAAATATCAGAGCAAAAAATATTATGTAAATTATAAGCAGAAGAAGACTAAGCAGTGTATGGGGGTGAGTCCGTTCCTCCTCGTGGTGCCCCTGGATAAAGCCTGATGCTGCAGGCCAAACTGAACGCGGACAAATGTAACTGTTTTGTGACAGGCAGAACGGAAGGTGTAATCTTCAAACTTTTATAGATAACAACTACGGGAATGCCTGTCACAAATAAGAATATGATGAAGAAGTAGAATATGATGAAGATAATAGTAAAATAAAAAGAATATGAACAATGTAACCCAAAAAATAATAGGTAGAAGATGAAGAAGAAGATGAAGAAGGTGAAGAAGTTGATGTCAAAGAAGCTGATGATGAGGATAATGAAGAAGAAAGCGTGGGAGAAGTAAAAAAGAAGGTGAAGGGCGTGGAAGTAGTGAAACATCAATATCTGACATAAAAAAAAAAAATAACATAGTCAAATTCTTTCTAACGCCGAACGTCATAAAAAAAAAAAAAAAATCCTGCTATTCTATTAGATTGGGCTAAACCTCTGTGCCTTTAATGTCTCCGCCACGTCCCCCAATACATCCTACATTATTCTTAGTTGTTTTCCTTCATGTAGAATGAACCTACAAGTGTATAAAGGGTTTATTTTAATTCCGATATTTTCGTCCCATTGACTTGCATTGGGATCGGGTATCGGTATCGGATTGGATTCCGATACTGTGACGGTATCGGCCGATACTTTCCGATTCCGATACTTTCCGATATCGGAAAGTATCGCTCAACACTATTGATTGGTAATATATTATGTTCTGGCACATGTACCAAGGAAAGCATCCACTCAGATATTATAAGTCTATAGGGATAAATGTATTTTTTGGTTTCATTTTATCTCAAACTTTTCTTTGATCTTTATTTTATCCTAATGCCACCTCTTGATAAAAGCCAATAGCCAAGTATAAACTGCAGAGCATCCTGGGATGCTAAGCAACGATTTAGTGAGTACATTAGATTAGACACAAGAGAAAAATTGTCAAAAATTGTCAGAGATAGATGTTACTTTCTTCCATCTTTACATTGCGTTGCTTTGTGGATTGTGACTAGCGATAAGCAGATCAAGCAAAATTCAAATTTATATGTTCTCATGTTTTTCCCAGGAAATCTGATTAAAGTAGAAGTTATTGTCTGTAATTTTAATGTCCCTTATAGACTCCAGAGCATAATAAACATAATATGCAAAAAATCCTTATAATCACCTTACCGCTCATCTCTCAGACCCCTCAACTACTCACTGCCACCATAGCCAATCCTCTGATACCCTGATGCTCATACTGGAATTCCCAGGTCTCACACGCCGTGCCAGACATCCATCTCTCATGAGCCCTGTAAGGTTCTGAGCAGGAGTGCAGAACCTCACAGCATCATGACATCACAACGTGCATTGTGACCTTCCAACGCAAGTGGCGATGAGAAGATGCAGTGAAGAATGAATGGGTGGTGGTGAGTAGTGGACAGGCTACAGATGTGAGCAATAAGGTAACAACAAGAATTTTGACCTTTTGATGGCAATTTATGGTTTAAAACAGTGTTCCCCAACTCCAGTCCTCAAGAGCAACCAACAGGTCGTGTTTTCAGGATCTCCTTAGTATGGCCCAGGTGATGGAATTGTTGCCTGTCTAGATAATGGAATTCTCAGCTGGGCAACACTAAGGAAATCCTGAAAACATGACCCATTGGTGGCTCTTGAGGACCAAACTTGGGGAACACTGGTTTAAAATAATGAAGGTCAGCACCCGCCATTTGCCAAATCTGAGCTGAAGCAAGTTACAAAACAATCAACATTTTTGGTAAAGGTGGATTTTTGTTAAATTGAAGTAGAATTCAATTCCACTCAAATTTAATTGCTCATCTCTAATTGTGACATAATTGATTTGGGGTCCAAGATGAGCGTAAGTCAGTAATGGAAATTAGGGTAATTCTGCTTACAAGCTAAATATTCTTTTTAGGGGTTGTGGAAAATTTTAAGGTTTCACATATCTTGCGGCTTGCTGACAACTGGCCAATTGATGTGGATCCCACCCACTGAACCTCCTCCAATCCAGGGAACAAGGCTCTACAGACCCTGATTTGAATGACTACCATTAGCAAAAAGATGACAACTTGCAAATATTGGAGTAATCCTTTAACCCTACGCTATTTGTATAGCATATTATCTAAGGGGCACAAATAGTGTAGACACTCTATGCTAATTACTGTAGTGCCAGTAATGTTGCCCCTGCTGTACTTGTATGCTTTCTTCAGAGGCACACATTGGGGAATACTTCCAACGAACATCTTAGATGGGATTAAAGAATGATGAAATGTGAAAAACCCTTAAAAATGTATACAAATTATAACTACGGAGGTACAGAAGAAAGTGACCACATGACGGTTCATTGTGTCACTGGAGGCAAAATTCAAATCTAACCAAGGGAAAGTTGAGTTTGGAGATCTTCTGTATGACTTTCATTTGAGTCTTCAGTCTCTTACTAAATATCCCAATAGGAAAATTATTTTTCTATTAAATTGGTCCTAGTGTTTGAGTGAGAGACAGAGAATTTTATTCTTGTACCCCACTTTTGTTAAAAAAAATATAGGCTTGAATTGGTGACGAGTGCCAGCTTTTATTTTGTATACCAATGATCCCAGTTTCCATTGAATAAGAAATTCTGATAAAGCATTGAAAAAATGCAATGATCCTCATCCAATGATGCTGTTATCGTCCTGAAGACTTGCAGACATATTCATCCTCACACCGTCAGATTCTCAAGTTACTATATTACTGCAGATTGGTGCCAAACTTTTACTTTGCTAGGTCATGCGTGGAGCTCAAAGCTGGAGTGAAAGCCTTTATTGGCCCCAAATCAAACTCGTGTCTCCAATTTGCTAAATGGGGACAGGTCATACTGGTTTGCATGTGAGTTCAATCCACGTCACCTTATGGTGAGCATAGCTATAGCAAGTTGACACTAATGGCATAGAGCAGTAACCAAGTGTGTAAGGTAAGCAAGATCACATCTGTGCTGCAGATAACTGGAGACTTCCAAATCAGATCATTTGGGCATAGAGCCATCATTGTTGACCCCAAAGTGAACCCACGCATGTATATTAGTTTAAAGTGTACAGCATGTACAGTGAACTATCCTCCATCCTCCTGTTGTGCAAATGTTATTCTGCTATCTGCCTCTCTTGGCTATCCAAACTCTGTGGTGTGTCTTTGCAGATGGCCCAGCGAGATCCAATGTGATCATCTGCCTGGGACTATAGAATAGAATACACTGTCTACCAAGACACATACCTGTGTCTTGTTGCTCAGACCTTCTAGTTGCGCCATAGTTCGGCCTGCTACCTGTTCCCAGTCTTCAAGGCCCTCTGTTATCTGTTCCTGGGTTTACGGGACCTCTGCTACATGTCCACTTGCAACTTTCATGATGTCTCCTGTCTGCCTGTGGCTTCCAGGACCTCTGCTACCTGTTCCACATCTTCCAGCACCTCTACTGCATGTCTGTCTAAGGCTTCCAAGTTGTCTCCTGTCTACCAATGGGTTTCAGGACCTCTGCTACCTGTTCCCTGTCTACAAGGACCACTGTTATGTGTCTGCCTGAGATTTCCAAGATGTCTCCTGTCTGCATGTGGCTTTCAGGACCTCTGCTACCTGTTCCCAGTGTTCCAGGACCTCTGCTACCTGTGTGCAGTTTACTACATGCCAAGCCCTTCACTGGCTTCCTATCGCCTAGAGACTCCAGTTCAAAACCCTCACAATGATATACAAAGCCATCCACAACCTATCTCCTCCATACATCTGTGACATGGTCTCTCGGTACCTACCTACACGCAACCTCCGATCCTCTAAAGACCTCCTTCTCTACTCCCCTCTCATCTCTTCTTCCCACAACCGCATCCAAGACTTCTCCTGTGCTTTCTCCATACTCTGGAACTCTGTACCCCAACACATCAGACTCTCGCCTACCATAGAAACCTTCAAAAAGAACCTGAAGACTCACCTCTTCCGACAAGCCTACAGCTTGCAGTGATCCTGAACCTGCTGAACCGCAGCACAACCTGCCCTACCCTCTTCTAGTGAAGCATCACCCATCCCCTGCAGACTGTGAGCCCTCGCGGACAGGGTCCTCTCTCCTTATGTACCCGTGTGCCTTGTTTTTTGCTCATGTTTAACGTATTTGTTTATATTTGCCCTGTATTCACATGTAAAGCACCATGGAATAAATGGCGCTCTAAAAATGTATAATAATAATAACTTACATGTTTCAGAACTCCTGTCTGTCTGTGATCTTCCAGGACGTCTGCTATCTGTTTCCTGCATGCCTCAGCTGTCTGTTGCATCGATGGCTGTGGCCCGTGTGCCCACCCTGACCTTGGGCTTTGAGAATCAACCTTACCTAGTAAGCCTAACAAGTTCCTAGAATTTACGAACATAAACTAATTCTCTAGAATTTCCCAATCATTTCAGTAAGAAAATGAATGCAAAGTCTGGCATAAAATAGCCAAAAGTTTACACTGGGGTCATAATGTTTGGTTCAAAGGTCTAAGGTATTGTAGTAGGCAAGATAGGCAGGACAATATTATAAATTGCATTGATTAATTGATTAATTATCTTAGAGGTCAAACTCTGAAATGTAAAGTATATTGGCAAAATGGTATTGTAATAAAATGTCCATTATTGACTTACAGAGTAACTACCTGCAGTCTGGCATGAAACATCTATAAAATATGTAAAGAGGTCATAAAATGATTAGTCTAAAACTGCTGCAGTAGACAAGATAGTCAATAAAATATAAAATTGCATCAATAAGAATTTTCTAGGTCAAACATGCACCATGTAAATTATATTATATACCTGACAAATGTAATATATTTTATTAATTGACTTCCAAGGTAGCAAACTCCAATAAGTATCATTAACGACGGAGCTAATCTGCTTTTTTTTTACCTCTCCTGACGGAAACATAGCTATCTAATTCCATCCTAAACCAGCATCAAGGGCATCATTTTCAACTAGACAAGCCAAGCTCTACACTGATGAGGGGCAAGCACCCCGAAACAGCTGCCGGCAGATAAGCTTCAGGCTTGGCTACTATCCCTAGTCACATTGCACTAGTAAACGTTATCTTTCCATAGAGGGGAGCTAATCTGCAATTGCATGATTAAAAAAATGTTATGAGATTAGGGGTTTTCCAGGATTATAAACTAATGGCTGCCTTCTTGCTTATGCAGCATCACCCCTGTTTATAGATTGTGTGTGGTACGGCTGCTCTGCTCCATTACATTTAATACAGTACCAGACACAACCTGTAGAGAAGGGAGGCACTGTTTTTTTTAAGCCAAGTTTTTATAATCCTGGAAAACTCCTTTGACATTGAGCTTTGCCTCAAAACTGATGAGATTACCTAGCAAATATATTTTTTTAGCAGTAGGTTTGATAAAGGCTGTGAGGCCATTGAAGGTAGAGATGAGCAAAAAGATTCATAGTACTCTGGTCCAGCATCCACTTTGGAACTCCGCGAACTTCCTCGTCCGCCACCAGAAAACCTTGTGACATTGTTGCATTAAGCATGACATGACGTTGGTCATGACATGATAATGGTGATCAGTCTGAAAACAATGTCCTATGGTCCTGACATGATAATGGTGATCAGTCTGCAAACAATGTCCTATGAATAATGATTAGAGGATTTAGGAATATTTAGCTTGCAAAAAAAAAAGACTGAGAGGAGACTTAATAGCGGTCTTCAAATATCTGAAGGGCTGTCACATTGTAGAGTTATCATCCTAAGGGTACCGTCACACAGTGCCATTTTCATCGCTACGACGGCACGATCCGTGAAGTCGCAGCGTCGTATGATTATCGCTCCAGCGTTGTAGACTGCGGTCACACTTTGCAATCACGGCGCTGGAGCGATGCCGAAGGCCCCGGGTAACCAGGGTAAACATCGGGTTACTAAGCGCAGGGCCGCGCTTAGTAACCCGATGTTTACCCTGGTTACCAGCGTAAACGTAAAAAAACCAAACAGTACATGCTTACATTCCGGTGTCTGTCCCCCGGCGTTCTGCTTCTCTGCACTGTGTAAGCACCATAGCCGGAAAGCAGAGCGGTGACGTCACCGCTGTGCTTTCCGGCCAGCAGGCGCTCACAGTGCAGAGAAGCTGAGACGCCGGGGGACAGACACCGGAATGTGAGTATGTACTGTTTGTTTTTTTTACTTTTACGCTGGTAACCAGGGTAAACATCGGGTTACTAAGCGCGGCCCTGCGCTTAGTTACCCGATGTTTACCCTGGTTACAAGCGAACACATCGCTGGATCGCTGTCACACACAACGATCCAGCGATGTCAGCGGGTGATCAAGCGACGAAAGAAAGTTCCAAACGATCTGCTACGACGTACGATTCTCAGCAGGGTCCCTGATCACTGCTGCGTGTCAGACACAGCTATATCGTAACGATATCGCTAGAACGTCACGAATCGTACCGTCGTAGCGATGAAAATTTCACTGTGTGACGGTACCCTTATTCTCATTCGCACAAGGAAAGACTAGAAGTAATGGGATGAAACTGAATGGGAGGAGACACAGATTAGATATTTTTTGACAGTGAGGGTGATCAATGAGTGGAACAGGCTCCCACGAGTGGTGGTGAGTTCTCCTTCAATGGAAGTCTTTAAACAGAGGCTGGACAGACACCTGTCTGGGATGATTTAGTGAATCCCGCATTGAACAGGGGGTTGGACATTATGAACCAGGAGGTCCCTTCCAACTCTAACATTCTATGATTGTTTTGACGTGCCTGCCGACCGCATGGGAACGCAAAAAGTTGTATTCCCGTGCAGCCGGTGGGCACATCAAAACACCGCATGCGGACGCATCTGCATAGAACGCATGTCCCTGTGTACCCAATGTTAAAGATAGGTACGCAGGATGACGCAGGATGCATGCAGAAGTACGGGGAGCATATGCGGAGCTTAGCAGAGGATGTACGCAGCCATACACAGACCAGCCAAATGCAAGGGTGTACTTAGCCTTACAAACACTAAGGTAAAAAAACTCAGCAAATACTCAACGTGTGCAATTGTCATGTTGAGTGGAATTTTATGGAGTCGATGCTGTGGCTGCCTGGCCCAGCATGGGAAGGCAGAAAGTTACAGATGGGGGGGTGCTAAACTCAATGTTTGTTATGATATAGCTACACCTCTGGGTAAGGTAAATGGTGGTCCTTGTTACAGATTTTGCATTGGGTCACTGGAGTTTCATGATTTGGTATTCAGATACAAATCACATATTTTTATAGATAAGCATTAAATGATCATGTGTGAGGTTTTGTATTTAGAGAATCAAGGGCACAAATTATACGTGAAATTCATCTTGGCACAAAGACTATTCTGTACGTGACTATCTTCATGAATCCCACTGGCATCACACCATCTTCTCGAGAAAGAATTCGCCCACAACCCCCCTCTGCACATCACCTGGATAGATATGATTGTCCCAAGGGGGTGGATTAGCACTCTACACCACAGAGACAAACATTCAGCTCTTATCCTTAAAAAGGAGACTCTGTTTACTTCCCTTAGGTAATCTGAGCGCAGGTCAAGTGGCCACAGACATTGCACAGCACCCACTCACTTGGGTCTGTTGCAATTCGGTCCCTGACTGCCAATCGTGTGACTCTTACTTCCTGCCGTCTGCACATTTATCACCTTGGGGCCAAATTATAACAATGTTCAGGTTTTATTCTTTTTGATTCTGTAGTGCCAACAGATTCTGTATCATTGTACCCAAACTGGGTCCCCCACTTGGCCCCATTCTGGATCTGCTTTATAATTCAATTTTCATCTGCAGAACGATGTTGCTAAATTTGGTAAGACTGGCTGATAATCTTTTGCAAGTGGTGATCATACACATAACATTAACACCAGCGAATGATCTGTGGACAAATATGTGCATGGCCTGCTTACATGGAACCTGACAGGTAACCCATGCCCTCCAAACCACCAGCATTCCTATATTCATTCATAAATACCCTGACTAACAAGCCCTTTATACTGGATGATGACACATAAACAGATGTGTAAAAATATGTCAGAGGCCGCCGGCTCAAAAGGGCTACCTCGGGCAGACTTGATGCAAACCACTCTGTCTAGAAGAGTCCATAGGAACACCAGCCTTCACTCTAACTCCTGTACAGGTATCTGGACTTAAAATGGGGTCCCCTGGATTGCTGCTATCCGGAGGAGCGAACTAGAGGCAATAGATGAGACAGATAGTCGGGTCAGAATCAGGAGATCGGTATAGGGACAAAATTGCAAGGAATGAGAATAGTCAAATGCAAGCCGAGGTCAAAAGTCAGGACTGTAAACTGGAACATGGCCGGCTCCAGATTTTTGTAGGCGAAAGAGTCTCAGTGGGCCCCTTTAACACATACGATGAATCATGATGCACAGATACGGCAGAGAAATATAGGGATAGTACAATGCCAAAGATTTCACTTACTTCTTACATTACATGAGTGATATCTATTGTACATTCTTCAATAGGTCAGAAACTGGCGAATCCTGACAGCGCACAGTGCATGCTCTGGGGGGGGATTCAAAAGTCTTTAGTTAGAGTGACTGATTACTTTTTGTTCTAGACCGGACAGTATAGTCCTCCATTCAGTATTAAGGGCACTACATTGTCCTCCATACAGTATTGTGTGATCACATAGTCTTCCATACAGTATTATGAGCACCACATATTCTTCCATACAGTATAATGGGCCCCATATATTTCTCCTTACAGTATAATGGACCTCATATATTGCTCCATTCAGTATTATGGGCCCCATATATTGCTCCATACAGTATAATGAGCCCTATACAGTATAATGGGCCCCATATAATGCTCCATACAGTATAATGGGACACATAGAATACTCCATACAGAATGGGCCCCATATAATGCTTCTTACAGAATAACGGCCCCCTTATAATACTCCATACAAAATAATTGACCCCTATATTGCTCCATACAGATTAATGGGCCCCATATAATTCTCCATACAAAATAGTCCCAACATAATGCTCCATACAGAATAATGGGCCTCATATAATGCTCTATACAGAATAAAGGACTCCATATAATGCTTCATACAGAATAATGGACCCCTTATAATGCTCCATACAGAAAAATTGACCCTATATATTGCTCCATGCAGAATAATGGGCCCCATATAATGCTCCATACAGAATAATGGGCCTCATATAATGCACCATACAAAATGGGCCCCATTTAATGCTCCATATAGAATAATGGGCCCCATATAATGCTCCATACAAAATAATGGACCCCTTATTATGCTCCATACAGAATAGTAGACCCCTTATAATGCTCCATACAGAAAAATTGACCCCATATATTGTTCCATGCAGAATAATGGGCCCCGTATAATGCTCCATACAGAATAATGGGCCTCATATAATGCACCAGACAAAATGGGCCCCATTTAATCCCCCATACAGAATAATGGGCCTCATATAATTCTCTATACAGAATAAAGGACCCCACATAATGCTTCATACAGTATAATGGACCCCATATCTTGCTCCATACAGTATAATGAGCCCCATATAATGCTCCACACAGTATGGGCCCCATATAAATAATCAAATACTCACCTCTCCTCGCTCCTTGCTGGATGCAGCTCCACTCTCCCCAGCATCTTCTTACTCTCTGCACTGCTCTGCTCACAGAGCTCACTGTAGTGACGTCATCGTGCCCTCTGTCCTGACTCTGAGACATCAGAGAGTCAGAAGATGCAGAAGAGACCGGAGCTGTGAGGCAGCAGGGAGTGGTAAGTATTTGAAACAGTTTAAAACAGAACTGAGGGACCTGGTGGCAGCGCCCGCGCTGGCAAAGACCACCCCAACTAATAAGCGTCATAGCGTGCCGTGTCCCCGACTGCGAGTGGGATCCCCTCTTGCTCAGGGCCCCGGCACTTGCCCGGGTGCACTAGGTTATGACGCCGGCCCTGCAATAAGAGAATAGCAAGGCACAGTTTATGCATAAGCAGGGTAGATTATAACTGGCAGTGGACAGCAGGATATCAGGATCTTAAATAGCTTGTAGCCCCACCCAAACCCCCTAGCAGTTAATTCTATGTCTCCCAATATGGATGGGACTACAAGTCCCAGAGAAAATAAAACTAGAACTGTCGCCCCTCATCATCTGCAATGAGAGTGCAAATGAAGCATATGCAGGAAGAGCTGGCTCTGATACAGATATCACACAAATCACCTTTTGACTAGTTGATGGGGCATTTGTTTCCCCAGATTAGTCATCCCGCTCACCTTGTTATCACGGTCATGTGGATATGATAACATAATTTGCAAGAGCCGGCATCATCAACGGTTCTCTGCAAATCTACCGTATTTTCCGGCATATAAGACGACTTTTTAGCCCCTGAAAATCTTCTCAAAAGTCAGGGGTCATCTTATACACTGGGTGTCGTCTTATAGGGCAGGTGCGGAGCAATCTACGGTTGCCACATATGGTGGGGGGAGCAGTCCCAGATCTCACACATGCGTGCCTACGCGGCTTCACTGCAGTCCTCGGGAGCGAGATCTGAGAGGCAGATAAGGAGGTAATAGGATACAAGGGCTGGCCAGACAGGTGAAAAAGGTATGTTTTTCTGGGCACAGCGCCACTCTCTATCTCTTTTTCCATACCCTGGGCGTCCCAAACGCCTGCAGTTTGCTTCACTTACACCTTCCCGGTGAGGAACCCCCTCACCTTGTCATTGGGACTGCTCCCCCCACCATATGCGGTGACCGCAGATTGCTCCACATCCGCCCTATAAGATGACACCCGGCGTATAAGCCAACCTCCAACTTTTGAGAAGATTTTATATTTTAACTGGAAAAGTTTGGGGTCGTCTTATATGCCCAGTCGTCTTATATGCTGTAAAATACAATATTTCTTTCTTACATTTCATTGCACCTCTGAAGTCGGGTGTACGCTTCCCAGCTTCAGTGGTGTACCATGCATGTCCAGAAACAATGAAAATGACTGACGTCAAAGGAGGAGCTGAAGATCAGTCGCAGATTCGCCAAAAGACATCTCTGGAGGCTCTGTTCATCTGACGTCAGGCTTCTTCTTTGCTTCCGGAGATGCGTACTGCGCCCCTGAAGCTGGGAAGCGTACCCCCGACTTCATATGCACAATGACGTGCTTTGAGCAGGGGGTTGGACCACATGACCCAGGAGGTCCCTTCCAACTTTATCATTCTATGATTCATGCGTATGTGCAAAATTTGCAGAGGGCCAGAGATGATGTTGGCTCTTGCAAATCTTGTAATCACGCCAACGGGGTGTGAAAATATGGTGAGTGGAACTACTAGTCTGCTAAAACAAATTAAGTAGTCAAAAGGTAATTTACAAATTTTAAACGGACTTTAAAAACACCTTTTTTACACATCTGTTAATCTATATATATTTAAGGGGTGCCATACACAATAGATAGCTTTTAGCCTATAGTTCATCGTTCGGCCAGCAGCAATCTATCCCAACTCCACCATACACAAGATCATCTGCTCAGTTAATCGCTTCTGTGTTCTATATGAGAGAGCCGCTGTCAGACTGCTCTGGTGGCGGCTTATCTTGATGAGAACAAAAGGATCGGTAGCTGAAAATCAGACATATCCAATTTTTATATCTCCCGACATCACCTGTCGGAGGGAAGGCGGAAGGTCCCAGGCACTTTAGATATCAATGGGCTCAACCTACAGTCTAATGTGTATCACCAGTAGAATATTGGTTGGTTTATAGATATCTCTCTTAATGACACAAATCACATGTACCTTCAGCCGACAGCTATTCCACACAACTATTCCTCTTAGGCCTCTTTCACACTTCCGTTTTTTACAATCAGTTACAATCCGTTAAAGTGTTGAGGAGAGGCTCCTGTGAGAGAGAGAGAGAGAATTAGACACTTCCTAAATTCAACATGTCCATCCCTATTTTATCTAACATCCTTCAGTAGATTTGGGAGGTCTCTATGCACAAAAGATGGTTGGTCACTCCTGATAAAATAGCTATCTTTGTCCAACTTTTATCTATTGTCCATGGGTGCTTTAGAGGATGATTGATTGACAGTTATCTCTACCATTGCTTGATACACATGCACCAGTTCTGCAGGTTTTTCAGTCTACATTATTATAGCTAACAACAAGTTCTTGAAATATGGGACTAAACTGGAGAAAATCCTCGGAAAAAAATCCCCCAAAATAGATAAAATACATCTACTGCATATGCAACACTCATGCCCAAGGAATTGCCCAGAGTGAATTTTGCCGGATATATGACTTATCAATCAGGGGGAGACAGTCCAAATGTACACTTGCCTTTCTAAAAAATAGTAATCACACAATCTTAAATGGATACTGAAGGCAATGTTCTCCTTAATAAGCATTTTCCCCAAAGCATCTAAACTAAAAAATAATGCAACTCTGCAAAAGGATCAGACTACACAGGATTTGTTTGTTGTCTGTTGCCAAGGAGACACATCTTATGCAGAGGATCTGTCGTTGCAAAACAATAGGACATTTTTAATTGAGACTTAGTGCTAAGTCGCTTCATTTTTTATTTTGCAGATATTGAGACAAAAAAATATATAGTTGCTAAGATGGATATCTCCTTTATGTAGAAAAAATAAGGTCAAGTCCCAATGTATGACCATGTAAAGTAATAAAAGTGATGAACTGGAATTGCAGAAAAACTCGGTAATTTTGCATGTCCAAAATGGAAATCTAGAAAATGAGTCATGGCTAAGGAAGGATATTGGGTTTCTTGTCCACAATATGTCTATGGCCCTATTCCTCTGTTTAATTAGCCTGATTTTATGTAGAATTTTACAACTTTTTTAATTATCGTAGACTTAGGAATGTGATGGGACATTTATAAGGGAAGAGATAATTATACTGAAGGCATGTTCTGGCAAAGTAATGGATACCTTGTGCTTGACGAGAGGAAATAAATATTCATGTACAAATCAATATGTTTATTATCATGGAAGAATATAATTATTCTGCTGAAAATTTCCATTCATGAATTTAAGATGTGCAAGCGGCCATGCAAATGAAGACAGAGATACTGACATTCTAGTAGCAATATACATCATATGAGTAGCGCTTACATCACATCTAAAAAGGTACAATATAGCTGTACACATCTTTAATGTGTACCTGTATGGCTATTATATGAGTTGTTTCCGGAATTTTCTCTAGTTTTCCCCACTCGAGGCTATATTTCTAATTTTCAGTTATCTATGAGCTAGTGGATTGAGACTACCTATTATGATAATTCCCACACACAGATATAAGGGATTTCTGCTCTCCTCTCTCTATGTAACACATGTTCAGAAACAGAAAAAAAACATGGAGAACATTAAATAGCAGTACTGAGCAGTGTAGTTGTGAATCCAGGTCTGGAATGAGATAAACACTTACTAGAAAGCAACAGCACAATCTCACTGTGCTCCTCCCCTCTCCATAGGAACTATAAGACAGCTGTAATCTGATTCCTCTAAACTGCCAGTCCATATTGTCTTCAGGAGAATGAATTTTAGCAGTTTTTCAGATAAAATTGTCAGTTCAGGAGGCAGAAGTAGGAGACAAAGTGGCTTATAAGAGAAGAAAAAAGTATATTGTTCTGATATGAAGGTTATTCCAATTGTTAGGCACTCTTTCAGAACAAAGATTTTGAGAAGCAATGTCAAAATGCAAGGTACAATCACTGGGGACCCCCAGAATTTTCTAGGGGTTCGTGACCAGTCCCTTATCTCTTACTAAAAGGACCATGGTCAGTCTTGGGAGATACTGAAGTAGGTGAGGAAGGAGAATCAGCCATTACTAGTTTAATGATATGATTTTGCTTGTGTTGTTGCCTTCAATCTACATTTTGGGTGTTGTTGAGGTTGCAATGATTGGACTCCATCACACACTTAAGGGTGGGGTTTGGGGTCTATGGGCGTCCAATCATTACAAAGAATCATTGCCCTGGTCAGATCCATTTAGGTACAGGTCCATGATAGGAAACTAAATCTTTGTTTAAGTACAGCCCTTCGATGGTACTGGTGTAGGGAGTCTTACAGGCAACTTCAGATAGATTGCTATCCTGCAAGTCAATGTTAGACCAATCTGAGATTTGACATTGAGACATGACTAAGGATCTCAGCCAAGCCAGGCAACCATCTGTGGACAGTTTCTGGATTTTTGCTCCTCATCAGTGCAGAGTAGGGTTCTGATTACCTGGGTGAGATGCCCTTGACTGGAAGCCTGGCTACAAATTTGCAATTTGAACAACGGAGAGAAACATTTTAAATAGGGATTTAAGGTAAATATGATATATGTTCTGCAATTTGAGTAATTAACATAAACGGCAATCTTGGCAATATACAAGGGCAGAGGAGGCACCAGGAAACTGATCTCACGCAGAAATCCCAGAATGTAAGAAGACATAGTATTTCATGTTTTTTTTTTTATACCTTGCTCGTACTGTTGCATTACATCGAACCAATCAGGGTCTGTGGGGGTCAAAAAATGTTCTCACCATTTAGTGCAATTAGCTCCAACCGCCTGTCTACTGCACAGCAAAGTGCAGCCAAGATAAGCAAGAGAGAGCCAACTTCAGATTTCTCCTGGTTATTAAACCTAAAATCAGAGCGCTCGTCTGTCTGTGAAAACAGATTGAAAGCAGGAGAGCAGAAACCAGTAAGCCCGGCCTGAGGTTTCATTAAATGTCATGTATGTTTCGATTGCAAATTGCTGTTGGCGTATTCCCCATTGACAGCCAAAAATTACTGTCAGAAGATGGGGGTGGGATGGACGAGAAGACGGATCCAAAGGAATCACTACGGTGTGATATGTTATTGCAGTGTGCTATGAATTTGGCTAGATATGCTATAAATTTGAGTAGGTAAGGACAGTGGAGTCAACTAGGTCACCCCAAATGCATTGCCCAATGACATTTCTACCATGACTTCGTATTTGATGCACCATATGGGATCATTAACCCCCTCCCAGTATGTGACATATATGTGCATGTAAGTTGTGGATGTTTAGAGCTGGCTCAGGAACTGATCTTTCTCCTTAACCCCTTCACCCCCGGAGCTTTTTCCGTTTTTTCGTTTTCGTTTTTCGCTCCCCTCCTTCCCAGAGCCATAACTTTTTTATTTTTCCGTCAATATGGCCAGGTGAGGGATTATTTTTTGCGGGACGAGATGTACTTTTGAACGATACCATTGGTTTTACCATGCCGTGTAACAGAAAACGGGAAATAAATTCCAAGTGTGATGAAACTGCAAAAAAAGTGCAATCTCACACTTGTTTTTTGTTTGGCTTTTTTGCTAGGTTCACCAAATGCTAAAACTAACCTGCCATTATGATTCTCCAGGTCATTATGAGTTCATAGACACCAAACATGTCTAGGTTATTTTTTATCTAAGTGGTGAAAAAAAATTCCAAAATTTGCTAAAAAAAAAAAAAAAAAATTGCGCGATTTTCCGATACCTGTAGCGTCTCCAGTTTTCATGATCTGGGGTCAGGTGAGGGCTTATTTTTTGCGTGCCGAGCTGGCGTTTTTAATGATACCATTTTGGTGTAGATACATTCTTTTGATCGCCTGTTATTGCATTTTAATGCAATGTCGTGGCGACCAAAAAAACATAATTTTGGCGGTTTGATTTTTTTTCTCGCTACGCCATTTAGCGGTCAGGTTAATCCTTTATTTTTATTGATAGATTGGGCGATTCTGAACGCGGCGATACCAAATATGTGTAGGATTAATTTTTTTTTATTGTTTTATTTTGATTGGGGCGAAAGGGGGGTGATTTGAACTTTTATATATTTTTTATTTTTTTATATTTTTAAACACTTTTTTTTCTTAATTTTGGCATGCTTCAATAGCCTCCATAGGAGGCTAGAAGCATGCACTACACGATCGCCTCTGCTACATAGAGGTGAAGCACAGATCACCTCTATGTAGCAGAAAGGCAGGTGTACTTTGAGCGCCGACCACAGGGTGGCGCTCAAAGCAATCGGCCATCAACAACCATAGAGGTCTCAAGGAGACCTCTGGTTGTTATGGCAATGCACCGCTGACCCCCGATCATGTGACGGGGGTCAGCGGTGCGAGCACACGGCCGCGCGGCCGGGAGTGCTAGTTAAATGCCGCTGTCAGCGCTTGATGGCGGCATTTAACTAGTTAATGGGCGCGGGCGGATCGCGATTCCGCTTGCGCTCATTGCGCGCACATGTCAGCTGTACAAAACAGCTGACATGTCGCGGCTTTAAGGTGGGCTCACCGCCGGAGCCCACCTTAAAGCAGGGGATCTGCCAGCTGACGCACTATTCCGTCAGCTGGCAGAAAGGGGTTAAGGAACACAGTCTACACCTGTCTCTAAGGCTAGGTTCACATTGTGCGCAGCATCTGCATGCGCAAACGCATGCCAAAACGCATGCTTACGTCTCCGCATCATCTTGCACTTGATGCAAAAAACCGCTGCATGTGCATGCGTTTAAATGCTTTTGGCATGCATTTGCGGTTTTTTTGCGCATGGTGGAGGCGGTGACATCATTTTCTGGACTTGTGCAGTCCAAAGAATGCATGCATATCGAACGCATACGTACGCATGTCATTGCGTACTAATGCGTTCCCATAGACAGTAATGTGTTTTTTGACGCACTCATCTGCAATCATCAGCATGCGCATGATTGCACAATATTTACAGCTCAAAAAAATGCAACATGTTGCGTTTGCCGGACACCGCCGCACACCGTGAAACCACACGTGCGTACACATCCGCATGCAAATGCACGTCCCTGCGTACACCATGTTAAAGATATGTATGCATGACGCATGCGGATGTATGCAGATCATATGCTGCGCACAGAAACACTAATGTGAACCCGGCCTAACAGAAGTGATCAGAGCTAGCTGTAAGGCATTTAGATGCCAATATCGATCTCTAAAAGCGGCATATAATTTGTTTTAAATGGTGTGGGCATCTGCTGCATATCCTACTTTCCCACAATTATGCAATGGATAAAATGATCACAGGTTCAATTCTACTAGGACTAAAAAATAAAACCTAAAAAAATAAAAAGGTAATTAAAGAGGATTAGGTTAAAAGGTTCTTCCACAATACGGTTCCAGAGATGTGGGTCTTTTTATTTAGTGTTAATTTTTATGGTCTTGACCAAGGGGGGTTTGGTAATTGTGCAGAACATTCTAAAGACACACCCCAGGGGAATCATCTGAGATCACACCCCCTTGGTAAATATTATGAAAACTAGTGCACATATCAAAAGAAGAACCGCAGATTTTGTCAGGGGAGTGGCGGTTCTCCCGCTCTTGTCCTGGACCATAGACCAAGGTTGTGGCCAATGTACTGGAACTTCTGAATCGATTCACACCAACTACAGAACTAAGATTATTTAATCTTTTCACAATAATTATTTCCCCATTTTTCAATACATTATATGGTAATAAGAATAATGTCATTCAGAACCACAACTCATCCCTAAAAAAACAAGCCATCATAAGCAAACTGAAACATAAAAAAAAATATGGCTATTGGAAGAAAAGGAGGAGAAAATGAAAGATGGCTCCAGGGTTAAAGTTTTAAATTTCAAACTTTGATTATTGAAATTATTAATTCTCTATAACACATGTGGAAGCAAAGGTTTTGTGAATAGGTGAACTGGAAAAAGTGGTGTAGATGGGATGAAGTGCTGGAGTCCTGGGTTCAAATTCCACCAAGGAGTTTGTATGTTCTCCCCGTGTTTGCGTGGGTTTCCTCCGGGTACTCCGGTTTCCTCCCTTATTCCAAAGACATACTGATAGGGAATTTAGATTGTGAGCCCCATTGGGGACAGCGATGATAATGTGTGCAAACTGTAAAGCGCTGAGGAATATGTTAGTGCCATATAAAAATAAAAGAGAATGGGGTGGACAGACACATAGCTGGAGTGATCTGGCAAATGGAAAGCAAAGGGGTACTCTGTTTTACCTTGTACGAACTGCCAAATTAGAAGAGGAAGAAAGCCAGAGTACCCAACTGTACACTGTAGAGTGTAAACTCTTATGATTATTGAGGTCCTCTCTCTCTCCTGTAGAAAGTAAACTCTTGTGGTCAGCGGAGTTCTCTGTCTCCTGTAGAGTGTATGGTCAATGGGGTCCTCTGTCTCTCCTGTAGAGTATAACCTGTTACGTATAGTTAGCAGGGTCCTCTCTCTCTGTCCTGTAGAGTGTTTGCTCTCATGATCTGCAGGGTTATTTCTCTCCTGTAAAATGTAAGCTCTTATAGTCAGCGAGGTTTTCTCTTTGTCTCCTGCCGTATCTAAGCGTTTATGGGCAGTGGGGTCCTCTTTATCTCCTGTAGAGTGTACGCTCTTATGGTCAGAGGGGTCCTCTCTCTTTTGTAGAGTGTAAGCTCTTATGGTCAGTAGGGTCCTCTCTCTTCTGTAGAGTGTAAGCTCTTATGTTTAGCACAATCCTCTCCCTCACGTAGAGTGTAAGCTCTTATGGTCAGCAGGGTCCTCTCTCTCTCTTGTAGAATGTAAGCTCTTCTCTTATGGTCTACAGGGTCCTCTGTCTTTTCATCTGCAGACTAGCTCTCTCATGTACAGTGAAAGCTCTCATGATCTGCGGGGTTCTCTCTCTCCTGTAAAGTGTAAGCTCTTATAGTCAGTGAGGTTCTCTCTCCTGTAGAGGGTAAGCTCTTATGGGCAGCAGGGTCCTCTGTCTCTCAAATGCAGAAAATAAGCTTTCAAGATCAGCAGGGTCCTCTCTCTCTCGTAGTGTGTAAGCTCTTATAGTGGGGTCCTCTCTCTTTTTCTCTCTCTTTCTCTCTATCCTGTAAAGTGAAAGCTTTTATGGTGAGCGGGATCCTATCTCTCTCCTGTGAAGTGTAAGTGCTTATTGTCATCAAAATCCTTTCTCTCCTTTAGAGTGTTAACTCTTAGGCTGCCGTCACACTAGCAGTATTTGGTCAGTATTTTACATCAGTATTTGTAAGCCAAAACCAGGAGTGGGTGAGAAATACAGAAGTGGTGACATGTTTCTATTATGCTTTTCCTCTGATTGTTCCTCACCTGGTTTTGGCTTACAAATACTGATGTAAAATACTGACCAAATACTGCTAGTGTGATGGCAACCTTATGGTCAACTAGGTCCTCTCTGTCTCCTGTACAGTGTGAGCTCTTATGGTCAGCAGGATCCTATCTCTCTCTCTCCTGAGAAGTGCAAGTGCTCATGGTCAGCAAGATCCTCTTTCTCTTGTAGCGTGTAAGCTCTTATGGTCAGCAGGCTCCTCTCTCTCTCCTGTAGAGTGTAAGCTCTTAGGGTCAGCAGTAGAAACGAGCAAAAATGTTTGGGTCCCTCCTTATAGCGTTTACCTAATAAGCTTCAGAAGGAACCCAGATGCCTGGAGCCCTCAGATAATCAGGTGTCCATCACCACAGCTGCATGTGTCGTGGCTGTGTGACGGTCACAACACATGTATGGAGATCCCAACAAACACACTCTCCATGCATGTGTTGTGTCACACAGCCGCGACACATGCAGCTGCGGCACCGATCAGCTGATCATCCAGCGTGCTCCATGTATCCGGGTTCCCTCTGCAGCTTATTTGGTAAGCGCCATAGCTTGCCGAATAAGTAGGTACCCGAACATATTCGCTCAACTCCAGTCAGCAGGGTCCTCTCTCTCCTGTAGAGTGTAAGCTCTTTTCGCTAGCAGGCTTGTCTCTCTCTTCTATTAAACAAATATAATTACAAGCTTTCCAGTAAGGAGAATCGCACAAATTTATTTTTCGAAAATCAAATTTTTGGGAAAAATTCTGAAAATTCGTATTTCAAAAGACCTGCTCATTTCTCACGGAAACATTTACAAGTGTGGTTAAGGTATAGCTGCCCCTACACTGTCTTTATCTGCCTGTCTCTGACAAGATATGCTTAACTTCTCCTGCTCTAAACAACAACAAAAACTGAAATAAGGAACATATGCTGGAGCAGAAGGCACGGGGCGGGCGGCTGCATGGATGGGCGCCATCTCTCTCTTTAGGGAATCTTTAAGGGTTTAATCTAAATGACTGCTGTAAGTTTATGAAGAATATTGTAGTAGAGGTGGGAAAATAAACATCTGATGTAGTAAAGCAGAGAGGACACATTGTGACACCGCTGCCTTCTAACCATCCAAACAGCCCTGATGTGTTAATATACAAAAATCATTTCCAGAGTAGTTAAAGAAATTGCAGACAAGTGGCCAATCACTTAAAAAAATAGCCCATAAATGTTTCATTATGCCAGGTCTTGAATGTTCCCCCCATTTACGTGCTCAAATTAAAATTCAAATGAGAGGACACTGAGGGGCTCGAGAACTTGCTGCAAACTGATCCCAAATTATGAAGTCTCTT
This sequence comes from Ranitomeya variabilis, assembly GCF_051348905.1. Taxonomy (NCBI): domain Eukaryota; kingdom Metazoa; phylum Chordata; class Amphibia; order Anura; family Dendrobatidae; genus Ranitomeya; species Ranitomeya variabilis. Next base: position 615,940,058 of record NC_135235.1, read on the forward strand.
CAGTACAGCAAAGTGGAGGCCTTGTGAACATAGGCATTGGCTTATAAAGTTAAGGGTCCCAATGCAATTTCTCCCTCCGGGCTCCATGGGTCTTTGATAGTATTGATCTACTCTTCTCATGTTGAACTCTTGAGATCCTCCTTGACTCTGTTGCTCATGAGGAAATACAAGCACTGCCCCAGCACTAAATTTACACCCATGAACAAAGGAAACGTGAACAAGATACGGTTACACTTCCATAAAGATCGAAATTCTGTTTTTCCTAGTTCCTACTTAAAGGGAACCTGTCACCCCCCCCCCAGGCGTTTGTAACTAAAAGAGCCACCTTGTGCAGCACTAGTGCTGCATTCTGTCAAGGTGGTTCTTTCATTTGGGGTCCCTTCCACCGCTGAAAGAATCGTTTTTATAATTTGCCCTCCATACCTGTAGTTTGTCGGGGGGCGTGTCTTTCCTCCTAGGACACAAACGCCTCCCAGCCATCAGTCATTTCCTCCTTTCCCCTAGGCACCGCCTCCTCAGCATTCAGTTATTTCCCCGGCGCCTGTGCTGCAATTTTTCTTCTCGGGCATGCGCAGTTAGCGCTGCCCTTCCACTGACATCACATGATGTCTTCACTCTCACGCCTGCATGGACACGCGGCTCGAGATCCCGCCCCACAGTCTCTTCTGATTTATTCACACTGCGGGGCTGGGAATCTTGGGCCGCTCATACATGCAGGCACAAGAATGAAGACATCATGTGATGTCAGTGGAAGGGCAGCGCTAACTGCGCATGCCCGAGAAAAAAAAATTACAGTGCAGGCGCCGGGGACATAACTGAATGCTGAGGAGGCGGCGCTTAGGGGAAAGGAGGAAATAACTGAAGACTGGGAGGCGTTTGCATCCTGGGAGGAAAGACATGCCCCCGACAAACTACAGGTATGGAGGGCAAATTATAAAAACGATTCTTTCAGTGGTGGAAGGGACCCCAAATAAAAGAGCCACCTTGACAGAATGCAGCATTAGTGCTGCACAAGGTGGCTCTTTTAGTTACAAACGCCTGGGGGGGTGACAAGTTCCCTTTAATGGGTTATTCTGAATTAAATTATCACTGATCCACAGCATAGGGGGTGATCATTTGTGGATCAGTGGGAGTCAAACAGCTTGGACCACCACTAGTCCGGTCAGCAAGTGTTATGGGCTTACCTGGTGGGGTGGATTCTCCAATCCATAGGTCAGAGTGAGCGGCTCAGATCGAAGGTAATGGTACAGCAGAGCAGGACTTGCACATGGATCAGGGAGAACTAGCACAGCAGGGTATGTAGGAGGCAGATAGGCACGAGGAGCTCTAGATGCGGCTGAGCCAGATGTGCAGATTGCACAAGAGAAGCAGAGATGAATAGGTAAACTAGTTTTTTTAATCAGCAAGAGTTTAGTTATATACACAGGAACAGTAGATTTGTATGTGTGGGCTGCACAAGGATAGTTGAGACGAGTTGGTCACCAAGAAACTTGGCACAGCAAAGTTGAAGATGTGGAACAACAGAAACAAATTAATGATCAATGAACCTTGATAGCAGAGACAAAGATGTGAACAAAACCAACAATAGTTGAGAGCAGCTGATTAAAAGAAAAAGTGTTAAACGGAATCTGTCCGCAGGTTTTTGTTATTTAATCTGACAGCAGTATGATGTAGGAGTTGAGATCCTGATTGCAGTGATGTGTCGCTTACTGGGCTGATTTCTGTCATTTTGATACAATCACAGTTTTCTCAGCTGCAGAACTAGCTGAGCCAATCCCGCCCATACCACTGATTGACACTAAGCCGCTAATCAGTGGTAAGGGCAGGATTACACCGAGGAGTTGACTAGAAAGCACGATCCTTAGGAGGCTTTGGATGATGACATCAGAGAAGTATGCCACAGAACCCGGCATGGACGAGCACAGAGAGACTGGGATGCATGGGAAAGGAGGAACAAAGCCTGGCCCTGGAGTCAGATGAATAACAATAAGGTTTTGAAATGCCCTGTCGGAACAGAACCATTCAGAGGCTTGATTTCAGAATTGGTGGAGGTCTCAGCAGTCGAATCTCCACTAATAATCACTTACATTATTCAATGGCAACTTTAAATATTCAGTCTAACCCTTTATGATACATAACTAGTGTTGAGCATTCCGATACTGCAAGTATCGGGTATCGGCCGATACTTGCTGTATCGGAATTTCCGATACCGAGATCCGATATTTTTGTGATATCGGGTATCGGGTATTGCAACAACATTAATGTAATAATGTGTAAAAAAGAGAATTAAAATAAAAAATATCGCTATACTCACCTGTCCGACGCAGCCGGGACCTCAGCGAGGGAAGCGGCAGCGTTGTTTGTTTAAATTTCGCGCTTTTACTTGGTTACGTGAAGTCCCGGCTTGTGATTGGTCAGGGCGGTCATGTTGCCGGGACGCGGACCAATCACAGCAAGCCGTGACGAAATTACGTCACGGCTTGCTGTGATTGGTCCGCGTCCCGGCAACATGGCCGCCATTAACCAATCACAAGCCGTGACGTCACGGGAGGCTGGACATGCGCGTATTTTGAAAAGCGCGCGTGTCCAGCCTCCAGTGACGTCCCGGCAACATGGCCGCCATTAACCAATCACAAGCCGTGACGTCACGGGAGGCTGGACATGCGCGTATTTTGAAAAGCGCGCGTGTCCAGCCTCCAGTGACGTTCCGGCAACATGGCCGCCATTAACCAATCACAAGCCGTGACGTCACGGGAGGCTGGACATGCGCGTATTTTGAAAAGCGCGCGTGTCCAGCCTCCAGTGACGTCCCGGCAACATGGCCGCCATTAACCAATCACAAGCCGTGACGTCACGGGAGGCTGGACATGCGCGTATTTTGAAAAGCGCGCGTGTCCAGCCTCCAGTGACGTCCCGGCAACATGGCCGCCATTAACCAATCACAAGCCGTGACGTCACGGGAGGCTGGACATGCGCGTATTTTGAAAAGCGCGCGTGTCCAGCCTCCAGTGACGTCCCGGCAACATGGCCGCCATTAACCAATCACAAGCCGGGACGTCACTGGAGGCTGGACACGCGCGCTTTTCAAAATACGCGCATGTCCAGCCTCCCGTGACGTCACGGCTTGTGATTGGTTAATGGCGGCCATGTTGCCGGGACGCGGACCAATCACAGCAAGCCGTGACGTAATTTCGTCACGGCTTGCTGTGATTGGTCCGCGTCCCGGCAACATGGCCGCCCTGACCAATCACAAGCCGGGACTTCACGTAACCAAGTAAAAGCGCGAATTTTAAACAAACAACGCTGCCGGTTCCCTCGCTGAGGTCCCGGCTGCGTCGGACAGGTGAGTATAGCGATATTTTTTATTTTAATTCTTTCTTTTACACATTTATATGGATCCCAGGGCCTGAAGGAGAGTTTCCTCTCCTTCAGACCCTGGGAACCATCAGGAATACCGTCCGATACTTGAGTCCCATTGACTTGTATTGGTATCGGGTATCGGTATCGGATTGGATCCGATACTTTGCCGGTATCGGCCAATACTTTCCGATACCGATACTTTCAAGTATCGGACGGTATCGCTCAACACTATACATAACCAATAACCGCAGGTTCCCTTAGGAAGCATCATTCATGAACTGATCAAAATCAGTTGCAACTAATAAAAAAAATAAAAAAAATAAAAGAGGTTAAAAATAAAGCGGTTATTAAAGATTAGAAACACGTGGATGCTTACTCAAAAAACAGAATTGGTGGAGGTTTCAGCAGTCGAATCTCCACTAATAATCACTTACATTATTCAATGGCAATTTTAAATGCGGTTATTAAAGATTAGAAACACGTGGATACTTACTCAAGAAACAGTACCACCCATATCTTCAGGTTGTGTCCAGTATTGAACTGAACTGTTTGGAACTGAGCTGTAATACAGTGTGCCCGTAAAGTCATGGTGCACTTTTATAGTTTACATTTTTGCACCCTTTCTCTGGCCCAATCATATCAGGCCTGTTCATGAGGAGAGATAACAATAACCTATCAAACAATACAAAACTCATTTAAGTTGTTGCTGAGCCCTCAGTCAGATTAACCCCTGATAAACTGAACTCTGATTAATACACTGCCAGGTCTGTGACATCATGCAACCACAAGTTTATGCTATTGTTTGGATGTGTGTAGGGCAACAAATGGAGCCCACATCGAACTGCACTGAATAGGTATGAAACTGGGAGAGTGTTCTTTTATTTGGAACAGATTTCACATTTCTATCATTTTTTTTGTTGCTTTCCAGTGACTGGTCAAAAGTGCACCATGATTTTACGGACACACTGTACCATGCAAAACCTGTGGATGGTTGTGTTGCTGATTTTGCATGTTTTTCTCTTCCTGGAGAAAATCTTTCAAGCTTCAGCTTTGTCACCCCCAATCTATTTGTGATGTGATGGACACACCTGATAAAAGCACCAGTGAGCAGCCTGATGTAAGCAGATTGCGGGATACAGTGACGCAAGGGAGGCAGATCCGGGGTTAACATTATAACAGTTTAATTGACACAAAGAGAAACTCCTTGCAGGGAGATAAACAGTTAAATTGAAAAGAGAAAATATAAGATAACAGCAGTCCAAATATCAAACTTATCCTGTCCTTTTGTTCCTCCACTGCAGATGTTCTGATGGGGGTTGAAGTACCAGCGACGGCCGGGGTAGCATCCACAGATGGGGTCCCACAGACGACAGACCAACTTCTGGTGGCAATGGGCGGTCTCCGGTTTTACCCATTGAGCTCCTAGTCCATGAGCCTGTGCAGCTAAAGTAACAAGAGCTGCAGCAATCCTGGGGTCAAACATGGGCTGATGTTCACTGTCCTGCAGAAAGGACCACGGCCTACTGTCCTGTAGCTAACCCTCGCTTCGCTGTACGTGCGCGTTATTAACTGTCACTGGGCGCGCAGCGCTCTGCACACTCACTGTCTCTCTGGAGCACTCACTTAATCTCTGCCGTGGCGCATCTCCACGCTGTCTGTCACCCTGCGGAGCGCGCCGCACACCTGCTTCTGCTCGGGCTGCCGGCAAGAAACTCTCACTCTGCATGCTTTTTGCTCTGTTTCTGGCTTAAACATGCCCCCTCTTCCCGGGTCATGTGACCTGTCCGGTTCTCTATTCTTTCCCCAGGGCAACATGGGATGCAGCCTCGACAATTCCGGACCCGGCTCAGTACGGGTACCCGCAGCCCGGTCTTCCTCCTTAAACTCCCACTCTCCTTTAGCTCGCCATTCCACGGGCGAGAATTCTTTCAGTAGACTTTGACACTCTTCCATTTCTCAAACAATCCATTGCCAAATAAACTGATCTTGTTCATAACAAGCGGAAGGTATTCCAGCGGTCGTCCTCTCAGTATGGTGCAGTTCAGGTTGAGTGGTAGAGTCAGGTTGAGGGGTAGAAGACGGGAGCACGCCAGGGTCCAATGAATCAGCTATCTCCGCAGTTTCAGGGCTACACACTTCCCTTGGACTGGTGGTCAGCGGACTATCTATGTCTGAGAAGGAGGCAAGTGGTTCTTCCTCATCATAGTCGGGAGCCGGGGGAGTGAGTGTTTTGGTGTGGCTTGACTCCCTCTCCTCTTCTTCAGGGTCCCGTGACAGGCAAGGACACAACATGCTCCAGTGGACTATTCGGATAGGCGCCTCCTTCTCCCCTTCGGGTTGAACTTCATACACTGGGCCATCGGCTCAAACTCGACGTTTCTCCCGATACAGAGTTTTTTCCCATCGATGCTCTAACTTGCCCGGAGGCCTCTTGTCTCATACCAGCACCCGGCCTCCTACTTTAAGAGCTGTCCCTCGAAGGGGCGACACTTCATGATGCTCAAGTTCTCGTAACTTGGTCTGCACCAACCGATGAAGAGTCTGCAACCGATGTCTATGTTCTCGGACCAGGAAGACACTCCTGTCCGTGGGTAGTCTTCTTCTGGATCCAATTCCAACTCTGTAATCTCCTGTCCTTTTTGCCCAAACAGCAGGATAGTAAATATAATTTCACCGCACACTCTAATGAGAACGTGTTGATTGCTTAAACATTTATTATCAATAAATCTATATTGGGGAGCAAAACAGAAACACAGAGTCTGGAAGCGATATGTACAGACGTTTCGGCTCTACCAGAGCCTTACTCATTGTATCGCTTTTCCACAGTGAATATTGGGATGTAGCGGATAGGATAGAGATCCCAAAGTGCCCAGTTACGGCTGCAAAGAATGGTATTGCAATTAGTAATATATATGCCAGAGCTCTCTATATCACGGAGAAGTGGAGTGCTAGGGTAATACCTATGACTGTAGTGCTGCTCATAAATTTTATGTAGGTGGTGGCCCAGCAGTTATAGGGTAGCCTGGTATGGTAGATAGTATAAGCGGCGCTCCCGCGCCTTGCTCAGTTAGCGGCGTGCCTGAGCAAGGCACGGGAGTGCCACTTATACTATCTACCATACCAGGCTACCCTATAACTGCTGGGCCACCACCTACATAAAATTTATGAGCAGCACTACAGTCATAGGTATTACCCTAGCACTCCACTTCTCCGTGATATAGAGAGCTCTGGCATATATATTACTAATTGTAATACCATTCCTTGCAGCCGTAACTGGGCACTGTGGGATCTCTATCCTATCCGCTACATCCCAATATTCACTGTGGAAAAGCGATACAATGAGTAAGGCTCTGGTAGAGCCGAAACGTCTGTACATATCGCTTCCAGACTCTGTGTTTCTGTTTTGCTCCCCAATATAGATTTATTGATAATAAATGTTTAAGCAATCAACACGTTCTCATTAGAGTGTGCGGTGAAATTATATTTACTAGTACTTGGGATCATTCGATCCATTACACCAGCACCTCGTACTCCTGACCGAGTGCACGCTAACCTTATCCTTCAAACAGCAGGATATACAGAGTGTATCCTGTTGTACTGTGCACTCAGTTATTGTACACCCAGACCAATTCAGATACGTACTCAGGCCAGCGGACTTTCTGATCTTCTTCCAATGTTCTCAACATCTGACTCTGTCTGGTTGAAGCGTTCACAGGCTTAATTCCCCTAAGCATGGTAAGGCATCGTTCTAGACTTCTCAATCCAGTACAGCCAATGTAACTCTTCCATCACTCGGCCTTGGAAACAAGCACCTTGATAGGAATTAATTCACTTCGGGCAGCCATACACCCGGATGAAGTCCTGACAGATAGCTTGCACAGCTGACTCGGCAGTCTGATCCTGGGTCAGAGTCACACAGCAAATTTGGTAAAGTGGTCGGTCATCACCAGACAATGTTCATATCCGAGATGAGCTGGACCCACGGTCAAATAGTCGATCATCAACAACTCTAAGGGGGCAGACGTCACAATGGTCTGTGTGTGGGCTCTCTGCTCTGGCGGTTTGGCTAGTTCACAGTTCCGACATCGCTGGCAGGTTTCCTCTACTATGGTCTTCAATCGAGGGTGATATACCAGCTTCTGTAACCACGGGAAAGTCTTCTCCTGACCAAAGTGGGCCCCTCTCTCATGGGCTTCCGTAGCCACTACTTGGATAAACTTCTCTGAAAGCACCACATGCCAGGTGACCCCCAACTTCTGCGCCAACTGCACCCTTCTATACAGCAAGCCATCTTGCAATTGGAGTCACTCCCACTGCCTTAGAATTTGCAGAGTTTCCAGGGACAGACCATCTCTTTCACACCGGCTGGGAAGTCACTTCAGGGCCATCCACGGTCTCAACTGGGCAAGTTCCTTATCTTCCTGCTGGAGTCACAACCAGTCATCCCGGGGTCGTCCCAGCACCTGTTCCCCAGATGCCTCTCCGATCTGTTCCTGCGTCGCTGCCAATGACTTGGTGAGGTCCCGAAAACCAAGAATCTCTTCTGCCTCCAACTCTTCATCTCGGTCGCATCCAGGTCGCTCATGGGTCACTCTCGACAGAGCATCAGCATGCGTATTCTCGGCTCCTTTCCGATATGTGATCTTGTATCGATACTTCGCCATGCGGGCCACCCATCTTTGCTCTGGGGCCCCCAGTTTCGCATTTTCTTGGTGGGCCAGGGGATTGTTATCGGTGCACACCAAGACTTCGGATCCGGACAAGTATTCGGTGAACTTTTTGGTCATCGCCCACACTAATGCCAGCAATTCCAACTTGAAGGAACTGTAGTTATTCGGGCTCTGTTCCGAGTCATAGAGGGACCAACTCGTGTAAGCAATCACTCATTCTTTCCCTTCCTGCATTTGCGATAGCACAGCCCCCCAGACCATGGAGACTTCCATTGGTGTGTAGGGCTGAGAAAAGTCTGCGTAGGCGAGTATTGGAGCCTTAGTCAAGGCCATCTTCAAGGCTTGGAAGGCTTCCTCTTGGCTATCTCCCCACTGAATGGTCCGATTCTTTGCACCAGACGGTACCCCTTTCAAAAGTTCCAGCAGTGGATTAGCGACGTGAGTGAAATTCTTCACAAACCTTTGCTAGTACCCTGTAAGCCCCAGGAAGACCCAAACGTCCTTTACTGTCTTCAGTGTGTGCCAGTCCTGGACTGCCGCTATTTTCTCACGTGCAGGTCTCACCCCTTCAGCAGAGACAACAAGTCCCAGGTACTCGATTTGCTTACGGAAGAGGTGACATTTTTGGGTCGTGTTCAGACATGGACACCTGCCAGTATTCACTGGCCAGATCCAGGGACGAGAAATACTTCGCCTTTCCCAAGGCAGATAGCGACTCCTCAATTCTGGGTAATGGGTAAGAGTTAGTGATGAGGGAATATACTCGTTACTCGAGATTTCTCGAGTATGCTCGGGGGTCCTCCGAGTATTTTTTAGTGCTCAGAGATATAGTTTCTCTTGCCGCAGCTGAATGATTTACATCTGTTAGCCAGCATAAGCACATGTGGGCTTAGCCGGGTTGCTAGGGAATCCCCACATGTACATATGCTTTCTAAGAGATGTAAATCATTCAGCTGCGGCAAGAAAAACTAAATCTCCGAGCATTAAAAAATACTCTGAGGACCTCCGAGCATGCTCAAGAAATCTCGAGTAACGAGTATATTAGCTCATCACTAGTAAGAGTCCCACACCGTACAGGCATCCCGCAGTCCGGTCTTCCTCCTTACACTGATATGTTGCTGCAGCCATCACAAAAGCAGCACAGATGTACAGTACAGACCAAAAGTTTGGACACACCTTCTCATTTAAAGATTTTTCTGTATTTTCATGACTATGAAAGTTGTACATTCACACTGAATGCATCAAAACTATGAATTAACACATGTGGAATTATAGAATTAACAAAAAAGTGTGAAATAACTGAAAATATGTCTTATATTCTAGGCTCCTCAAAGTAGCCACCTTTTGCTTTGATGACTGCTTTGCACACTCTCGGCATTCTCTTGATGAGCTTCAAGAGGTAGTCATCGGAAATGGTTTTCACTTCACAGGTGTGCCCTGTCAGGTTTAATAAGTGGGATTTCTTGCCTTATAAATGGGGTTGGGACCATCAGTTGTGTTGTGCTGTTGTGCAGAAGTCTGGTGGATACACAGCTGATAGTCCTACTGAATAGACTGTTAGAATTTGTTTTATGGCAAGAAAAAAGCAGCTAAGTAAAGAAAAACGAGTGGCCATCATTACTTTAAGAAATGAAGGTCAGTCAGTCCGAAAAATTGGGAACATTTTGAAAGTGTCCCAAAGTGCAGTGGCAAAAACCATCAAGCTCTACAAAGAAACTGTCTCACATCAGGACCGCCCCAGGAAAGAAAGACCAAGAGTCATCTCTGCTTCTGAGGATAAGTTTATCCAAGTCACCAGCCTCAGAAATCGCAGGTTAACAGCACCTCAGATTAGAGACCAGGTCAATGCCACCCAGAGTTTTAGCAGCAGACACATCTCTACAACAACTGTTTAGAGGAGACTTTGTGCAGCAGCCCTTCATGGTAAAATAGCTGTTAGGAAACCACTGCTAAGGACAGGCAACAAGCATAAGAGACTTGTTTGGGCTAAAGAACACAAGGAATGGACATTAGACCAGTGGAAATCTGTGCTTTGGTCTGATGAGTCCAAATTTGAGATCTTTGGTTCCAACCACCGCGTCTTTGTGCAACGCAGAAAAGGTGAACGGATGGACTCTACATGCCTGGTTCCCACCGTGAAGCATGGAGGAGGAGATGTGATGGTGTGGGGGTGCTTTGCTGGTGACACTGTTGGGGACTTATTCAAAATTGAAGCTGAACCACCAACTGAACCAGCATGGCTACCGCAGCATCTTCAGCGGGATGCTATTCCATCCGGTTTGCGTTTAGTTGGACCATCATTTATTTTTCAACAGGACAATGACCCCAAACACACCTCCAGGCTGTGTAAGGGCTATTTAACCAAGAAGGAGAGTGATGGGGTGCTACGCCAGATGACCTGACCTCCACAGTCTCCAGACCTGAACCCAATCGAGATGGTTTGGGGAGAGCTGGACCGCAGAGTGAAGGCAAAAGGGCCAACAAGTGCTAAGCATCTCTGGGAACTCCTTCAAGATTGTTGGAAGACCATTCCCGGTGATTACCTCTTGAAGCTCATCAAGAGAATGCCATGAGTGTGCAAAGCAGTCATCAAATCAAAAGGTGGCTACTTTGAAGAACCTAGAACATAAGACATAATTTCAGTAGTTTCACACTTTTTTGTTAAGTATATAATTCCACATGTGTTAATTCATAGTTTTGATGCCTTCAGTTTGAATGTACAATTTTCATAGTCCTGAAAATACAGAAAAATCTTTAAATGAGAAGGTGTGTCCAAACTTTTGGTCTGTACTGTATATCCCCTGGAAGAAAGTTCCTATTGAGTGATAATTAGCAGAGATCTTGAAAAACACAATCAAATGGTACAGAAAGTATATTTTAAAAAACTTAACAATAGGTTTTATTTGTTGATGTGGAATACTAATTTATTTAATAAGGTATTTAATTCGGGGGCTGTGCAACCACTCTTTTCTAGGCTCTTGCTTTAATAGCCATTCTATTCCTATCTTCGGTGACTCTATGTCATGTGTGCAGGGGTGTAGAAATCACAGTCGCAGAGGTTGTGACAGGGCCCATGCGGGTGAGGTGCCCACCGATGCCAGAGCAAATTTCACTGAAGTGTATCGCAGCACAGAGACCTGTCAGACTCGGAACAGCAATACACGCTGCCGGCCAATCAGAGGCCAGCAGCTGATGCCAGCATGCACGTGATTGGGGGCACATAGCAGTAATATGATGCACTGCCATTGCTTGCATGCTGACGTCAGCTGCTGGCTTCAGAAGAGGACGCCGTATGGCGGAGGAGAAGAAGGAAGGTGAGTATAATAGTTTATTTTTTTCTATACAGTAAAGAACAGCGGCAGAATGGGGGTGATATATACCAGGATGGGGGATATATATACCAGAATAAGGCAACTATATACCAGGATGGGGGATATATATACCAGGATGCCGCCAGGAAGGGGAACATATATCAGGATAGAGGACTTTATACAGTTGTGTGAAAAAGTGTTTGCCCTCTTTTCCGGATTTCCTATTCTTTTGAATGTTTGTCACACTTACATGTTTCAGATCACCAAACAAATGTAAATATTAGACAAATATAACACCAGTAATCACAAAATGCAGTTTTTAAATGAAGGTCTTTATTATTAAGGGAAAAGGAAATCCAAACTTACAGCACCCTGTGTGAAAAGTGATTGCATTCCCCCTCCCCTTTAAAACTGTGGTTTATCTTTGGGAAGCTGAGTTCAAATTCCCTATCCAAACCCAGGCCTGATTGCTGACACACCTGCTCTCAATCAAGCAATCACTTAAATAAGACCTGCCTGACAAAGTGAAGTAGACCAAAAGTTCCTCAAAAGCTAGACATCATGCCGTGATCCATAGAAATTCTGGAACAAATGAGAAGCAAAGTAATTGAGATCTATCAGTCTGGAAAAGGTTATGAAGCCATTTCTCAAGCTTTGGGACGCCAATGAACCACAGTGAGAACCTTTATCCACAAATGGCAAAACATCGAACAGTGGTGAATCTTTCCAGGAGTGGACAGCAGACCAAAATTAACCCAAGAGCGCAGTGATAACTAATCCAAGAAGTCACAAATGACCCCACAACAACATCCAAAGAACTATAGGCCTCATTTTCCTCAGTTAAGGTCAGTCCTCATGACTCCACCACAAGAAAGAGACTGGGCAAAAATTGCCTGCATGGCAGAGTTCAAAGACGAAAACCATTGCTGAGCAATAAGAACATAAAGGGTCGTCTCAATTTTGCAAGAAAACATCTTGATGATCCCCAAGACTTTTGGAAGAATACTGTGTGGACTGACAAGACAAAAGTTGAACATTTTAGAAGGTGTATGTAACATTAAATCTGGCGTAGAAGTAACACAGTATTTCAGGAAAGAAACATCATACCAGCAGCAAAATATGGTGGTGGTAGTGTGATGGTCTGGGGCTGTTTTTCTACTTCAGGACCTGGAAGACTTGCTGGGGTAAATGGAACCATGAATTCTGCTGTCTACCAAAAATTCCTGAAGGAGAAAGCCTGGCCTTCTGTTCATGACCTTAAGATGAAGCACACTTGGGTTATGCGTCAGGACAATGATCCAAAACATACCAGCAAGTCCACCTCTGAATGGCTTAAGAAAACAAAATTAAGACTTTGGAGTGGCCTAGTCAAAGTCCTGACCTTAATCCCATCCCAGGCTGGTGCGGCTGTGGTACTCTGTGGTTCCCGATGGTTCTGCCGGTATTTTGTGACAGGTTCAGTGGTGGCATTTTGCGACAGGTGTGGTGGTGGTGCTTTGTGGTGCGGCGGGCTCCTCTGGCATTTTGCAACAGGTGTGGCGATGATGTTCTGTGCTGCGGCGGCGCTCTGCTGGCATTTTATGAAAGCCCAGAGACTCCCGCAGATCCATTGCTGCGATGCGGTGGTCTCCAGGAAAATGGCTGCAGGGGGTGGTGCATGCTAGATTGAGATCTCAGCAGCAAGATCTCATCCAGAGATTCTGTGGCCTCTGGGAAAATGGCGCTTGGGGCAGCACATGCTCAGATTCAGATCTCGGCAACGAGATCTGGTCCCAAGATCTTGTCTCCCGAGATCTTAATCTGAGCATGCGCTGCCCCCAGCGGCCATTTTCCCAGAAGCCATTGCATTGTAGCAATGGATCTGTGGGGGTCTCTGGGCTTTCAGAAAATGCCAGCGGAGCCTCCCCGCACCACCGCCGCACCACCGCTGTCCCACAGAGCATGACCGCAGCGCCACAGAGCACGACCGCCGTTCCACAGAGCAGGACCGACGTACCAGCCTGGGAAGGGAGGCTGCATCACCCAGCAGCATCGGAGGGACCGCCACCACAGTATTTTGTAGAAAAAAGTGCGTCTTATAGTCCGAAAAATACGGTATATTCTTGCCTATAAAAAATATTAATGCATTCTGCACAAAAATCTAAGACACTTAACCATAAAAAATAGGGCTAAAAATTATATTATGCCATATAGTGAACTCACCATACTTGTTATGGGGTCTGAAAACTTTAACCTAGAAGACTATCTTGATGAGAGTGGTCAAGACATAAAAACAATATATAAACCTGCCGCTGGGATGTAATGATATACGTGTAGGCTGGATCAAGTAGCTTTCATTTCCTCCCTTACCATACCTTTCCTATGCCCCTTTTGTAGAACCTTCACCTTTAATAAACTGCACAGATTAAGTATTTTGGTGCTGGCCATTCTCACTGTCTGTCCTTCAAGAGGTTTCCGGTGAGTTAATAGTGGGACTATATTAGAAGATGCCGAGAGAGTTTGTGACCTGTGAGTTCATGCCAGTTAGCCACATGGCTTTTCACTTCACTGTAATCAGATATCTTATTCCGAATATTGCACATTTTCAATTTTACAGAAGGCATCTTTCTTACATATTAGAAGGGCCTCTTGTTAATAAGCAGATCGCAAAGTATTCTCCTGTGACCAGCTGTGATCTGTGCGGAAACCTAATAGCAAGTGTTTGTTTTCTCTGCAGTGCCTCCACAGGAAAAATGAAGCATTACACAGTGCCAGAGTAATACAGGGAAGGTCAGGTCCTCCAGAAGGAGAGACGCTCTTTGTAACTGCTCTACATTTTGGTCAAGAGACATAATAAGGTTGTTCTATGATGAGCTACCAATGAGGCAAGGGATGTATATATAATACTATTTGGCTATGTGCGCAGAAGTTTGAAAATTTCAATTTTTTCAAGCAGCGGTAGCTTCGGGTAAGTTTTCTTTTTAAGGATATATGCATACTACTTTTTCAGATGGATACTGCCATGGAAACCACCTAAAAAAAATCAGAAAATGCTCAGAAGAGTAAAGATATGCATTTCCATGTAAAAACGACTTTGCTGTTCCCATGTTCAGCTTTTTGAGCATCTTTTAACCATTTTAGGTTTTTAAAAATGACACAAGGTAAAAAAATGTAGCTGGTCCATTCCTCAGACACACTATGTACTTGACAATACAAGTCAATACGAAAGGTCACTAGATGAATGTAAAAATGAAGTGTCAAAATAGTATAAATGTGGCTAGACATGGGTTAATTCTTTGCCCAGCTTGAGGTTTAGTTTCAGTCTACGACTAGTGATTTATGTGACTGGATGGCAAAGATGTGTGGAGATCTGAGGCAGGCGCTGGCCGTTAACATAAAGGGCCCTGATGGGAAGTTAAACAAAAAAGTAGATTAATAACGCTCCACAATGCAGAATTCCTTCCTTAATGCTCTGAGGTTGCTGCGAGGATTAATCTTCTCTTTTGCGGTAATTTGCTCGACTGTCTGATGTGACGGAGTTATTGGACATATACACAAACATACTGAAATCAGCCGTCCCCACCGAAGAACATGTTGAGTTATCCCATTAAAGCTAGAATATATTACAAAGCATTGATTTTCAGGAAAAATTAGCTCCTGGCTGCACTCTGTAACTCAGCTGGAGACTGAAAACATGATTGGCTTTTTCCTTAATTCTTTCCAACTGCAGACGATGGGCAAAGTCAATCTATCCCTGGAAAAAAAGGAAGTTTTTTTTTACTGAGGATGAAAGCAAATGAAGAGACTGTGGTGCCATCCTAGAGATGAGCAAATAATTGAAACCCTAATTTGATGACTTGGGCACATTTTTCTCAAAATTTCAATTTAGTGAGTACTCCAATGGACCTGACAAGACATAGGTGCTAATTTATGGTCTTCTAGGACTTCATTGAACACTTTTTATAATCTTTAACTGAAACACAGTAATTTGAAAGTTACCTTAACATATATGGCTATGTGTCAACAGATTTTGGTAACTTCTATGCTGTCACACACAATCTGTATAGTTTTTTCTGTGATGTATGGCTTTTCTCCCTATTTTTATTGCTAAGCGGTGAGCTGTAATGTCCTTTCACTATCCAGATTCACCAGAAAATGGCTGCTGCATTCCCTGTCTCTGCTTTTATACAGGCTATGATAGTCCATTGTGATAAGCTGTGCTATATCATATGATGTTATAGCTGCATATTGAAGCCTATCGAGCTGGGCCCGTGGTTATGTGAGCCTTGTCTAGTTGATGCAATCTTCTGCAATTTGTAAACTGAAAGTCGCCATTTTTTGTGATTTACATGATTAAATCGCATGTTGTTCCAATTCACCAAGTTCAGCGAATGAGTAGAAATTTAACACAAATTTCTAGTTATTCCCAAAATTAAGGCTACATTGTAACTTAACCTTAAAGTTATCAGTTTTCTAAAACATAGATAATAACTTACTGATTGCAGATCCCCAAATATTGGCCTCTCTAATACCCCAATAGAATGGAGCGGGGGCCACCCATGTGTGCACACGCAGCATTTTTTCTCAATGGGACTTTATGGGATAGCCGAGTAGCGCGCCTAATTATCGAGGTTGTCCTATATATAATGATAAGCAATTTCATATACCCCGTTTTGGTCCCAGTGTTCAGATTTCCATTGATTTGTAATCACCCTTTAGATAACATAAGAGTAGGCCACAACAATCAATAAGATTGTTGATTTTATTTTCTAACCTGGGCAAGAACAGACTTGGTAGAAATCTTTTTGATTGTGATGGGAAAAATCGCCATTGTGTGTACTGCATACTTGATTTTTCACTAAAGAGGTTCTTCTCTTCTTCGAAATTCAAATTCATCAATTTACTCGAATTTGGCCAGAAAATTTCAGACCCCCCTAAAAATTTTAAAAATACCTAAAAAAAAGTGTATACTTACCCAGCCCTCACCTGTCGCATCACGTAGACCCGCTTCTTCATCTTCTTCAGTCTGGTCACTGATGTGGTCTTCAAGTTTCCATTTCTGGCGTCTTCTGCAATTTTTGACATGTTTGTACATCTGCTGAGTTATCTCTGCAGCCTTATCAGTGCAGCGAGATGGTAATGATGTTGGTGTCTGGAAGATCCTGAAGATGGACCGGTGAAGACCTCATTTGTGATAAGATTAAAGCAAATTACTAAGCCAGAGTGAGTATGCGCAAGTAACAGGTAAGGACCATTTTTTATTTTTCTTTTTTTTTTGCTGGATTCAAATCAAGTAACAAAAAGTTTCAATTTTTGGCAAGACTGATTTTTTTTTATTAAAGTCGAGTTAAAGTGATTCACTCATCAGTGCTGTAAGAAATTAAAAAGATATTTAAAAACGTAATATTTATTTTATTGGGCTACATAACTCCAAATCTGACACTCCCGGTGATGTGCCAGTGAATGGTTACAATGGTGGCATTATGACCAATCATGAAATACTGAGGTGGTTCCTGGTCTTACTGATTGGTCCAAACATGTGACTGCTGTAGCCAATCACTCTGACCATGACTCACAATTGCAACCAGTGATTGCTGCAGCAGTCACATGACTTTCTCGTCTCAGTAACTCGTACGCATACTATTGAAGGACCTGGAAAGAATTGCAATAAGAGCAGCAGTGGATGGAAAGTTGACCATTTACCATTGTCCGGCCACCGTTTTATTAGTGGCCGGACAACTCTTTTGTCATAGAAAATATTAAAAATCCTTGAGGTTCCTCATATCCCCCCTCCCTTTTTTTTCTATCATCTACCAGTTGTCTTGAGGAGACAAATGATGGATGCCTTTATGAAAAATGGCAGTGACAGAAATGTGAAGCAGATTAATTAAAATAAGAGGATTCCTCTTTATGTTCAGGTGACTGAGGAGGATGTCTATTGTCCAGAAAAGACAGGAAAAGTCTTATTAGGGTCTCAAGTGGATCAAAGAAGATATGATATCCTTTACAACTAGCCATGGTCACAGTACAATGAGAGAGTAGACAGTATGACCCGTAAGAAAATATGGAATATTGGATTTTTTATACATCCCGTATTAAGGAGACGCACATTGTTGGCATGGGGATAACTTGGCAAAAATACCCATATTTTTCTCATAATTATAACCCCCATCAAAAAGCACCAAATCCATAGGGGCCATATAACTACCAGCAGCTAGGCCATGTTTGGGCTCTAAGCGTAGATAAAATCCCGATCCAAATAATGACATCAGTTTTGACCTTCTGTAATCACACTATGAGGAGTTATTGCATAAACTGGGATTTAATACAATCATGAAGGGCTAAGTCCAGCCCACAACCGGGCCCTTGTGGGGTCATCACAGGGGGGGGTGTGGGTGGGACTCAGAGTTTGATAAAAGATTAAGCCCAATTATCATCAGCATTTGTGCAGAAAGCTACATATTGTGTATGTATGCAGGGGCCCTGTTTAGGCCTCTTTCACACTTCTGTTTTTTGCAATCAGTCACAATCCCTCAAAATGTTGAAAAGATGGATCCTGTGCAGATTGTAAAAAACTGATGCACTGGATCCGTTTTTTTTACAGATCCGTCGAGGCAGTTGTTGCCAGAATTAAAAAGGCTATGTGCACACGTTGTGTATGCGTCTTTGCCGCATTTTTTCACTGCGAAAACGCATACACAACACAACCCATGTTAAAAATAATTTAAAAAATAAATAAAAAATCGTGACATTCTTACCTTTCGGCATCCCCCGCAGCCTTCCCGAGGACCGTGATGCTCCCATTCCCAGTGATGCCTTGTGACACAATGACCTGTGATGACGTAGCGGTCTCGTGAGACTGCTACGTCATCGGGTTATTGTTGCAAGGCATCACTGGGAACGGGAGCTGCTGGGAGCATTGCGAGTATCGGGAAGGTTGCGGGGGACTCCAGAAGGTAAGAATATCACGATTTCTTATTTTTTTTATTATTATTAACATTATATCTTTATACTATTGATGCTGCATAGGCAGCATCAATAGTAAAAAGAGAGAGAGAGAATGAGAGAGAATTTCCCTGACTGGTCTATTTGACCAGTTTCAAAAGATGGATCCTGCGTCCATAGGCTTCCATTATAGCCAACGACGGACAGCGCAGGATCCGTCGCTGGGCGATTTTCCGACATGCACAAAAAAAGTTTCTATGTGTGTTGTCTCCGCCCGACGGACAGCGATTTTACGACGGATCCAGCGCACGACGGATGAAACGGAAGGCCATCTGTCACAATCCGTCACTAATACAAGTTTATGAGAAAAAAACGGATCCAGCAGGAACATTTGCTGGATCCGTTTTTTTCACAAAACGACGGATTTTGACGGAAACAAAAAGATGGAAGTGTGAAAGAGGCCTTATCGACAGCCAAATTGATGCGCTCTCCTTCGGCTAAACGGAGTTGTCTCCGCGATCGGTGTAGTAAGTTCTCCTGTTAATCCCTTTTATTTTCTGTAACTGTTTATGCTGTATTGTTTTGTCCCCCTTGTAAAATCTTTTGTATATTTTTCATAAACACTGCCTCCCTATATAACATTTAATAGTTCTCTTCCTTCTGTTCTGTAAACTACACCTTGAAGTGATAGCTACCGCAAACGGTGTCTAATCGACCTTAACAGATTAGTGGTGGCGGCGAGTAGTCTGGCGTTATCGGAGAGTTAGCTGTGGCCGTACCGGAGTGTATACAATATTCCATGTGTTGGAATCTGGAGGTGTATATGCCGTACACTCACCGTTAATTTTCCGATAGCCGGCCTAGTGGTGCGAACAGGCTGTGGCCTTCTCCGTTGATTGTCGGCCAATCGTGTATTTGTCCAGATGATAGGGTGCAGCAGAGAGCAATTCACTCCAAAGATCACAGTGGGTGCTACTCGTGACCTTCCCGG
This sequence comes from Ranitomeya variabilis, assembly GCF_051348905.1. Lineage (NCBI taxonomy): Eukaryota > Metazoa > Chordata > Amphibia > Anura > Dendrobatidae > Ranitomeya > Ranitomeya variabilis. Next base: position 615,959,314 of record NC_135235.1, read on the forward strand.
CCTGTGATATCAGAGACTTGTGGGGTTAAGAAAGTCCTGACAAATATTGTATTTCTGATACCCTTTAAAAACCTCTTCAAGATGCAGCCCTTTTGCGTTTTTGTTTTTCACTCCCCTCCTTCCCAGAGCCATAACTTTTTTATTTTTCTGTCAATAAAGCCATGTGAAGACTTATTTTTTGCGGTATGAGTTGTACTTTTGAACAACACCATTAGTTTTAGCATGCCGTGTACTAGAAAACGGGAAAAAAATTCCAAGTGTGATGAAATTGCAAAAAAGTGCAATCCCACATTTGTTTTTTGTTTGGCTTTTTTGCTAGGTTCACTAAATGCTAAAACTGACCTGCCATTTTGATTCTCCAGGTCATTAGGAGTTCATACATATGAAACATGTCTCGGTTATTTTTTATCTAAGTGGTGAAAAAAAAAATCCAAAATTTGCTAAAAAAAAAAAATTGCGCCATTTTCCGATACCCGTAGCGTCTCCATTTTTTGCGATCTCGGGTCGGGTGAGGGCTTATTTTGTGCGTGCCAAGAAGGCGTTTTTAATGATACAACATTTGTGCAGATACATTCTTTTGATCGCCCGTTATTGCATTTTAATGCAATGTCACGGCGACCAAAAAACCGTAATTCTGGCATTTTGAATTTTTTTCTCGCTACGCCGTTTAGCGATCAGGTTAATGCTGTTTTTTAATTGATAGATCAGGCGATTCTGAATGCGGTTTGAATATGTGTAGGTTTGATATTTTTTTTTATTGTTTTATTTTGAATGGGGCGAAAGGAGGGCGATTTAAACTTTTATTTTTTTTGTTTTCATTTTTTTTTACCTTTGCCATGCTTCAATAGCCTCCATGGGAGGCTAGAAGCTGGTACAACTGGATCGGCTCAGCTACATAGGAGCGATCATCAGATCGCTCATATGCAGCTGAATTACAGGCTTACAGTACTAGTACGGCGCGTGTCGTGAAGGGGTTAGTCAAGTTCGTCATCAAACAATGGTTAAAAAAATATGAGAGTTAATAATAATAAGTAAAAATGGGCACAAAGGGAAATAAACGTTTTGTGTTATGGCTACAGCTTTTCTAACGTATAAACTTACAACTCGAATCAGTGGTTGTTTCCACTCGTTTTTAGACATGTCCGTCTCATGTGTTTCCTAAACAATGGCGGCCATATAAAGTTCTAAGCAAGTTAAACATTTTCAGTACCTACTACGCTGTCTTGTTACGAGGCACCTCATGCAATGAATTGCAACATTGTGTCTGCGTAATCTTTCAGTGCGTTGGTTTCCATCCAAATCGTCACGTTCTCATCACCACCGTCTTGTTTTGTAAATGCTGCAGTTTATGTTGATACAATAAACCGTATTCGGATTCCAAGGGTAACAAATCTGTCATCTTGTAACTCTGCTATGTATATAGAAATGTTCCTGCTGCTTAAGGAAGCAAGTGATAAGAAATGTATCATTTCTTCTTATGTGACAGGGAATCGACCAATGGATAAAGTGAGATTTTCTTTGGCATTAATTCTAAATGCTACAAGGGACGCTCTAGGAATACTTATCTGACATCATTGATGTGAATCATTATCAAGTCTTGATCTCCAGCATACTATGTACCAGGACTAGCATGCATTGTTTCTCAGCAAAAAATGTATATGAAGGCATTATCCTGGCTCCAGTGGCTCGCTATAAATGGCTGCTGAATATTGAGTTAGGATTAGGAACACAAGCTGATTCCATGTGCTGTCCTTTTGCTACCACAGTATCCACACAGTTCTGTCTCTGCTGAACACTGCTATAATGTATTCTCCGTGTACCACTGGACTTATTCCACCCTATTTATTTGAGTGCTGTCCGCACATCAACCTCAGCGGTTCATGGGTGCTATCCACATATTCAGCTCTAATACAAAAAATTGCCTGTTTATGACTCAGCTCTGCTGGACCTTGGTTCTGTCTGCACACATGGCTCTGTTACACTGAAGAATGTGGTTGCTAAGGCTAGGTTCACATTAGCGTTTGAGTCCACAGCGTATCATCCGCACATCCGCATGCACAAGCGCATTTTTTTATCCACATCATCTTACGCATGACGCCAAAAAAATGCTGCGTTTGCATTATTTCTGTTCATGCATTCGATAGGACAATGCTTTTCCAGGAGAATTTCCTTGACACAAGCCACGTCCAATGGGTGTGTCTCATGGAAATTCTCTATCTAGACCCTTGTACAGATGAAATCCTCATCTTTTGCTACTGTATCCTCCTGCAAGATGTATCTTCACATGGAGAGCTTATATCGTAATCTGGATTTGGATTTGAACTTATGCCTATGCTGTTGCTTGTTATGAAGAAAGAAAAAGAGAAAGATGGAGAAGACGTAGTCGTCACCCCAGCGTTGAAGTCCGAGAGAGCTGTGGAGCCTACCACACGTTGTACAATGAGCTGCATGTAAACCCTCAGAAGATTTTTGACTACACCAGGATGTCGGAACAGAGCTTCGATGACTTGCTGCAACGTGTGCGAGGATCCATAACCAGGCACGACACACAGCTACGGCAAAGAATTCCTGCTGAGGAACGTCTGTTGGTGACCCTAAGGTATGTAATTTTGAAAAAGAAACACCTGTTAATAATATGATTGTTCTAAAAGCCATGTACTGAGTTTTTTTGCATTTTTTTCTAAAAGCTACGTACTGGGTTTTTTTTTCCTTTTTTTTTCTAAAAGCCATGTACTGATTCTTTTTTTCATTTTCTGCTCCGCAGATTCCTGGCTACTGGAGAGACATTATCATCTCTCCATTTCCAATTCCTGATTGGACTGTCCACCCTTTCTGGGATTGTTGGAGACACCTGCAGGGCTTTATGTGACATTCTTCGTGCAGAATTTCTCCCCAACCAACAACTGAACTGTGGCTGGAAAATGCTGGCAAATTTATAGACATTTGTAATTTTCCTAACTGTTTGGGGGCTGTGGACGGCAAACACATTCGCATTAGGAAACCAGTTGGAAGTGAATCTGAGTTTTTCAATTATAAAAAATACTTTTCTACCACTCTCATGGCGATTGCAGCTTCAGACTGTAGATTTGTCGCCATTGACATTGGCTCTTTTGGAAGAGGAAGTGACTCACAGACTTTTAAAAACTCTGACATGGGCCAATGATTGTATGCTAATGAATGAATTTAATTGTCCACTGCAACAACCTCTTCCCAACGCTGAAGGACCGCTAATGCCGTTTGTTGTTGTTGAGGATGAAGCATTCGAAATGTGTGCCAACCTCCAAAACTGTACTCAAGTCGGGACTTAAAGATTTACAACTACTGACTGACAAGAGCAAGAACTGTGGAGTGTGCCTTTGGATTGCTGGCATCAAAATGGCATGTTTTGGGAACAGCGATTAATCTAAAAATGTAAACTATTGATGAGGTTGTGAAAGTGTGTGTTGTTCTGCACAACTACATCCTGGCTAAAGAGCAACCAAACTTAGAACTAGAGGAACCTGTTAGTACCACATTGCATAATTACCAAGATCACCCTCTGAGGACTTCAGTGGAAGTTGTCCAAATGAGGGATACATTTGCTGCCTACTTTGTTTCTGATAATGGACGTCTGTCATGGCAAGACGAAATGGTTTAGCCACTAAAATGTACCTGTAAAGTTAAAATGTACCTGTAATGTTTAAATGTTCATGTAATGTTTGCTGACTGAAATAATAAAAAACCTCTAGTTAAACACCTGTTCCAATTTCCCTCAACAATACAATACACATAAGTGTGTGTTTGAGGCGATGGAGCATAAAAAGTGTGGTGACGGCATATAAGTGTGGCGACGGCTCATACAGAGATGAAGAACACAGTGAATATGCAAACAAAAGCAAAATTTTATTTAACAATAAAAAAATAGAATAAAAAATTAGCTTTGGGGAATGTTGGAGGGTGAAATAGGATGTGTGGATGATGAAGGGGTTCCAGGGGAAGGACCTACAAAATGCGTGGGGTCTGGCAGGTCAAGGATGGAAGACGACACATTGGAAGTGGAAGCGTGGGAAGGGAGAGACAGATTAGAAAACAAAGACACATTGGAAGGTGAGTGTGGAGGTGGTAGGAGAGTTTTGGGGGTACGTTTGCTGGTCCTAGACTTCTTCTTGGTTTGCTGTGCTGAACTGGTACTGGCCTTCTGTTTGCTTCTTTTTTTTTCTTTCTGGTGGCTTGAGGCTGGTGCGCAGCAGGACTCAGCATGGTGGTGGAGGTAGACAGGTGTGCAGCAGGACTTGGCATGGTGGTGGAGGTAGACGGGTGCGCAGCAGGACTCAGCATGGTGCTGGTTTGAGGCAGGCATGCAGCAGGACTCGGCATGGTGTTGAACCTGGTTAGTGGCGGAACAACTGAAAATGCCATGTGTGGCTGCTGGAAGTACCGAGTCTGCTGGCCGTAAGCAGCAAGGCAGGCCTGCATCACATTCAGCTGGAGATCAGGCATAAGGTTTTCTGACATGCCCCGCTCTATAGCATTAAAAAAATGTTGTGCTGGTCTCTGAAGGTCGGCTTCCAGGCGGTCAAGACGTAGGTTGACTTCCTGGAAAAGTGAGTTCACACTTCACACATTCTGGAAGACTGAGTCTATGTGAACAAACTCGGGCATGAGTGGCCTGTTCCAGGCCTTCTGCCGCTGGGGAGAAGAGCCAAAAAAAATCAGTGGCAGAGGACTGGGACAGGGGAAAACCTGATGGACCAGCTGCCTGTTCTCCAGCCTGTGAAAACTGTCCACTTGCTGCATCGCTGGTGGATGACTGGGACTGTTTGGTGGCTGTTCAATGAGGGGCCGCTCCAACAGAGGACGATAGTGTTTGACAATTGTGACCAACTTTTTACTATTGATGCTGCCCATGCAGCATCAATAGTAAAAGATCTAATGTTAAAAATAAAAAATCATGATATTCTCACCTTCTGGCGGCCCCTACAGCCTTCCCGCTCCTCGCGATGTTCCCATTCCCAATAATGCCTCGTGGCAATGACCCCAGATGACGTAGGCAGCATCTCGTAAGACCGCTACGTCATCACAGGTCATTGCTGCAAAGCATCCCTGGGAATGCAAGCATCGCGAGGAGCGGGAAAGCTGCGGGGGCCACCGGAAGGTGAGAATATAATGATTTTTCATTTTAATTCTTTTTTATTTTACACAGGATATGGTTCCCAGGGCCTGGAGCAGAGTCTCCTCTCCTCCAGCCTGGGTACCAACCGCACATGATCCACTTACTTTCCGCATGGTGAGCATAGCCACATGCGGAAAGTAAGTGGATCAATGCATTCCTATGTGTGCAGAATCCCCACACACGCTGTGTTTTTTTCCGGAATGCGATTCCGCCGCGGAAAAAAACACAACATGTGCGCAAAAAGTGCGGATTGCATTCTAATAATAGGATGCTTAGCGTATGCTTTTTTTCTGAGTTTTATCGCGTTTTTATAGCGGAAAACTGTGGAAAAAACGTGAAAAATCCTCAACGTGTGCACACAGCCTAAAACAATGCACCACAGGTTTACTGCTGCGTCAGACCTCATTTTAATACTTACAAAATTCCTTTCTGACTTGTGGCATGGCATGGTCCCAATCATCCAACAGTGATCTGGCCACTTCATCCCATAGCCGCCAAATAACCACAGTGTCTAAGTGCAGCTGTTCCCGGGTGTCCCACAACGGAACTCGCTCCTGCACCAATGATATTAGGAGGTCGTTGTCAATGGTGGCTTCGTGATGTGGAACCTAGAAATCAAAGAAACACATTAATATAGTTGTAAAGATAAAACAAAACAAAAACAGTCAAGAATACTTACCCGCCGTCTTTCCACCTGAACTTGGGCCTGAGTCTGCTCCTGCTCTGCCGCGCACTGGAACTGTTCTGGAAAGAAAATGCATGATTTTACCCCATGTGTCATATTTAGTCAATACTTACCAATCAGTAGCAAATGTACTCACTTCATCAGTCTCGTGTCCACTCTGGGAGGTATGCTCTTCACTGGAGGACATCTTTGATGAGGAATGCTGCAAGAGAGACAGAAGGGAGTACAGACTGTAGTGAGAGAAACAGACAGACATCTTCATAGCTTCTATACTCACATCCTGAGTGAAGTCCACAGTCTTCAGATCAGCAAAGCAGTCTTCAGAGCCGCTAACAATCGCTTGCAGAGTCTTGAGAGTAATGGACTATCTGTCTCCACACCCCCTTTTATACATCAATGATTTTTCAGTTGGCAACTTCATTTCCTGGACATGATTAGTGTGAAGTACGCATGCGTATCGAACGCATGCGTATGCATGTACTTGCGTACCAATGTGTTCCCATAGACAGTAATGCGTTTTTTTACACAATCGTCCGCATGGATATTGTACACTCATTTTCCTCTACTGAAGCAAGGTGCCTCACCATTGGTTCAGCTTGTTTTCCATGGGTTCTGTGTGTACACTAGGCTCTGCTACAATAAGGTTCCTGACTGCTGACTCAGCCTTGCTGTACCAGGGTGTTTGCATACTCAGCTCTGCTACATCAAAGTACATGCCTGCTTGGTCATCTCTACTGCTTCAAAGTGCTATCTGCATACTCAACTCTGCCTCATCAAAATTTCTGCTTGCGTATCTTTCTCTACTGAGCAAGGTGCTGCCTGCAAACATAACTCTGCTGCATCAAGGTACTTGCCTTTATACTTTACTGCTTTAAGGTGCCGTTTGCACATTCGATTCTACTATTCCAAGGTGTTTGTCCATATCTCTTGTTCTACTGATTCTCGGGCCATCCAGTGCTTCTAGCTTTCCTGATACAAGTGCCTTCTAGTGCATCTAGTTCTACTCGTAGACACTGCTTCACTCGCCATCTGGTTTGTCCAGCACTGCTGCATCAACACCTTTGGTCCATGACTTTCTCTTTGATCTATGAATTATTTAATCCACTTCACCAGATTAGCCTAGGATAGGAGTGCTGATCTGAGAAGTCTATGATCTCAAAATCAGCCATTACCAAGATTTGATCTTGAGCCTACTATGCACATTGACTGGTGTATGTTATTTCTCAGTATTAAATATACATGCTGTAAGGGGACCTCTAGGTGTACTGTTCTGAGAATTTCATGATCTCAAAGTCATCCATTGTCTAGTCTTTGTCTCCAGCTTATAATATACATGGACAAGCATAGCTTATTTCTAAGTAGGAATTATAAATGCATTGAGGCAAGCGCTATAGGTTTAAGTCTGAGAAGGCAATGAAGACAATGTAAACAATGTCAAGTCCTGGTCTCCAGCATGCTATGTGTCAGGACTGGCAGTGGATAGAAGATTCTTGTGAGAACATCGGAAGTGTTGATTGGGTTTTCATTGGCTGTAAGCCATAATCATCAACATGAACAGAAATAAACACTTGAAATAGATCACTGTTTGTAGTGACTCTATATAATATATGAGTTTCACTTTTTGTATTGAAGAACTGAAATAAATTAACTTTTTGATGATATTCTAATTTTGTGAGAAGCACCTGTATATCACACATGCAGGTATTTTGTGGCGCTACAGACACGGGCGCCACACATATGCCATTCCATGGTGTTTAGGTGTAGCACTAATGTATTTTCTCCATAGGTGAACTTATGCTCTAACTTTCTAGAACTACATAAAAAGTATGCAATGATGATCCAAGGAATCGAGAAATACCTGAAGGATGTAAGATAGTGACAGACCAGTTGGTACAAGCGGCAAAGTGTTAAAACATACACTGTGTATATCATATTCTACGTGACCTTTACATTTGGTTTACACATCGGATAACTTCAAAGAGAAAACACATGTGATTAGAGGATAAGGACAGGAAAATATTCACACAAATTCACTTTCATTAGCTTTCCTGAAATAATATCAAAATGTTCTGCATGGAGCAGCATGAATGGGGCTTAAAAGGTGTTTCCGGTACTTGCCGTTCACACCCCATTGATCTTGAACAATTCTGCCATTTCCAAACAATGGAGCTTTGGAGGTGTCAAAAGTGCATTGGAAATTACTAATCTCAGGGTTATAGACTTATCACTCTATACTGTATATAGTTTGGACTTTTAAGGCAATATATTATAGGGTTAATCTGCATGTTAATAACTTTAGAAAGGTGCACGACCACTGTACTTAAAGTGCGGCGCTTGGGAGAAAATGAACGCTATTCCTCCCCGGGGCTGCCGGCTTTCAGTCATGCTGGAGTTTCAGAGTGGCTATAGTCTCCACTCACAACACTGAAAGCGGCGGCTGTAAGCATGCGCCCTGGCACTTTGACTGACAGCCGGCTCTGTACTGATGCACTGCAGAGCCGGCTGACAGTCAAAGTGCCAGGGCGCATGCTTACAGCTGCCACTCTCAGTGCTGTGAGTCGAGATTCAAGTTGTGCTAACACACTTGGATGACTAAAAGCCGGCGGCTCCCAGGAGAAGTAAAGTTAATATTCTCTCGCGTGCTGCACTTTCATTACTATGGCCGAGCACCTTCATAACGCTATTAACCTGCAGACTAACCCTATATCTGCAGGTCAAAGGTGTTACTCGACAGATAAGATCCAATTAAAGAGAATTTCTCTTACTTTGATATTGATGATCTAACCTCTGGATAGGTCACTGGGCACTCAGACCGATCACTGATATCAAATCCCTTGGCAGCTGTGTACACTGTGTAGTGACTGATCTTACTCTAGGTCAGATCCAATTCACTTCAATGAGAACTGATCTGCAGTACCCGAGAATAACCGCTACCTTTTGTATGAAGCTGTAGTGTTCTAGCTGCAGTAGGAGCTGCAAACAGCTTTGGCCCACAGCACCCAACACCCCTCTTAGCTGCTCAACCCTGTTCCTCCAAAACCAGCTTTTCCACCATGGCAGAAGATCAGCTCTCCACCCTCCTGTTAAGATCACACCTCACCACCTGCACGCTTGACCCGCTCCCGTCCCACCTCATCCCTAACATTGCCACGGTCTTCATCCCAACCCAAACACACCTCTTCAACCTCTCACTCACAACAGGTGTCTTTCCCTCATCGTTCAAACATGCCAAGATCACACCCATCCTCAAAAAGCTCTCCATCGACCCATCCTCTGTGTCAACTATCGCCCAATATCTCTTTTCCCTTATGCCTCAAAATTACTGGAACAACACGTCCATCTTGAACTGTCCTCCCACCTCTCCTCCTGCTCCTTCTATGACTGGTTACAGTCTGGCTTCCGACCCCATCACTCAACTAAAACTGCCCTAACTAAAGTCACCAATGACCTACTAACTGCCAAGAGCAAGCGACACTACTCTGTCCTCCTTCTCCTGGACCTGTCTTCTGCCTTTGACACTGTGGACCACTCCCTTCTACTACAGATCCTCTCATCTCTTGGCATCACAGACTTGGCCCTATCCTGGATCTCGTCATATCTGACAGGCCGAACACTCAGTGTCTCCCTCCCCCACACCACCTCCTCACTTCGCCCCTTGTCTGTCGGTGCTCCTCAAGGCTCTGTTCTAGGACTCCTGCCCTTCTCCATCTACAGCTCCGGCCTGGGACAGCTCATAGACTCCCATGGTATGCAGTATCATCTCTACGCCGATAACATGCAGATCTACCTATCAGGACCTGACCTGACCTCCTTACTTACCAAAATCCCAAACTGTCTATCTGCTATCTCGGCCTTCTTTTCTGCTTGCTTTCTAAAACTGAACATGCACAAAACAGAATTCACCATCTTTCCCCCATCTCACTCTACCCCTCCACCAGACCTATCCATCAATGTCAATGGCTGCTCACTTTCCCCAGTCCCACACGCCCAGTGCCTCGGGGTGATCCTCGACTCTGCCCTCTCTTTCAAGCCACATATCCAAGCCCTTGCCTCCTCCTGCAGTCTCAAACTCAAAAATATTTCCCGGATCCGCGCATCTCCTGCCTTGACTACTGCAACCTCCTACTCTCTGGCCTCGCCTCTAGCACTCTGGCACCACTCCAATCAATCCTACACTCTGCTGCCCAACTAATCTACCTGTCTCCCCGCTATTCCCCAGCCTCTCCCCTATGCCAAGCCCTTCACTGGCTTCCTATCGCCCAGAAACACCAGTTCAAAACCCTTACTATGACATATAAAGCCATCCACAACCTGTCTCCTCCATACATCTGTGACATGGTCTCCCGGTACTTACCTACACCCTACCTCCGATCTTCTGAAGATCTCCTTCTCTACTCCCCTCTCATCTCTTCTTCCCACAACCGCATCCAAGACTTCTCCCGTGCTTCCCTCATACTCTGGAACTCTCTACCCCAACACATCAGACTCTCACCTACCATAGAAACCTTCAAAAAGAACCTGAAGACTCACCTCTTCCGACAAGCCTACAGCCTGCTGTGATCCCCAACCTACTGAACCGCCACACAACCAGCTCTACCATCTCCTAGTGTATCCTCACCTATCCCCTGCAGACTGTGAGCCCTCGCGGGCAGGGTCCTCCCTCCTTATGTACCTGTGTGCCTTGTTTTTTGCTCATGTTTAATGTATTTGTCTATATTTGCCCCCTTTTTCACATGTAAAGTGCCATGGAATAAATGGCACTATAAAAATGTATAATAATAAAATAATAAATACTTTTAACCTTCTGGAGAAGAGTCATTTTGCATACTTTTCCACAAAGAATTGCCAGTACGACATCATGCGCTCTTGGACCTGGTGACAGATCCTCTTTAAAAAATTAACCCAACCCTGTGCTTTTGCGTATCTATCCTATACAACAAGGGGAAACAGTATTTTCCATATGGACTCACATCCAATTAGCTAGTGTCCTAATCTACTGATGAGAGCAAAAATTCTGAAATGGCTATCTGTGTATGGGTGTCACTCGTTTGGATAATAATCCTAGACATGTATCAGTAAATTGGTTTACTTTTCCTAGGGAGCATGGTCAGTAAGACTCATTACAAACAGTGGGTTTCTGCAAGAAGAACCAGTACTTTCAAAGAAGTGTACTTAATAAAATATTAGAATTTAAATCTCACCTGCGTTGTGAGATTTTAGTAGCAAGAATGATACTGAAGAGCTAGGTGTGCTGAGATTCAGCAGCAGAGAGGAGGGGCACTGAGGAACTGACAATCTGACTGGGTGGACTGAGATTTAGAAGCATCAGAGAGGAGGAACAATAAGGAGCAAGAGAGGTTTATGGATATTCAAAAGCAATCTAAAGAAGATACTGATGGACTGTCAATCCTACTAGGTGGGAGGAGATCCATCAGTAAAAGGGAGGAGGGACACTGAAGAGTTGCCAGACTAAATTGGCAGAGTTTCAGAAATTGGAAGGAGGGACACTGAGGACCTGTCAGCCAATCTAGCTTAGAGGAGATTCCAGGATCAGGGAGGAAGGATACTGAAGATCTGTTAATCAGACTAGGTGCCTGGAGATTCAGCAGCAAGGAGGAGGGGCACTGAGGAGTTATTAATTTGACAGCAACAGGGAGGAGGGACACTGAGGAGTGGTCAGATTAGGTAGGCTTGGTTTTTAGCAGCTGAAAGGAGGGACACTGATGAGCTGTCAGTCAGGCTAACTGGGTAATTTCAGCAGCAGGGAGGATGGATACTAAGGAACTGTCAATCAAATTTGGTGGCTGGAGGTTCAACATCTGGAAGGACACTGAGGAGCTGTCAGTAAATCGATATAGGTGGAGATTAAGTTTACACTTTAAAAAGAATTAGACAGCTACTCTGACATTGATTTTCAAAGTAAGTACACCAGTCTCATCAGGTATGATAGATCTATTTAATAATGTATGCAGCTGGTATTGTAAAATATGCTGACCGATCCCTTTTACAAAATAAGTAAAACCAGTCCTGTGTTTTTGCATAACAGTCCATCTTTTTTTGTAATAAAAAACATGTGCACCACCAGTACAATCTTGACAACCTGTCCACCTCTCATAAAACAGATCACTGTTGCCCGAAGAAAACCCCAGTGCTTGATTAATAAGCGTCCTAAAGTGGCAATACCCTTTGTTAATAACAATGTGATGGCTTCAATGCATTATAGGCATAAACCGCGATCTTTAGGAATGAGCTGATTAATGCCCATGAGTAATGCTGTGTGGTACGTGCCTCCGTGTTATAAGCCTATTAAGCTTTTTTGGAACATGGGTTATTATGTGTAGTACAGGAGTGATGTGCTCAAAAAAACAAAATTAAAACCATCGGCGAGGCTTCCAAGAAAAAATCAAGAGATGAGTGATATATTAGACCCGAGGTTACAGTGTGGATAAAAATATAAATTTCACACTTTCATATGCTTCATTTAATATGCTCAAATGATAAGATGAGGCATTATTGGTGGAGCGGCTGCAGCTGCCAAACCACAAACCATGTCTTTTTCTCAAGCAGAAGAGTAATAAATGTACAAGCCGTCATATTCTCAATGGATGTGACTGATCTACAATATCTGGGGGGTTCTGATCTCTCAAATGAAAGCCATGTGAAAAAGAGGTCACAGTCAAAGCCCACAAGACCTAGGACATCCTTATTGTTGTCCTGTACTAACACCAAGAATACTGGCAGAGATTGAGAATAACACTTAGATATCTAGCTTTATGTTGTGTTTTATACCGATTTATACGCCATTCCCTGCCATTATTGAAGGGGGCGCTACACTAATAGTGCACGTATCTGGTGCTTGGATGTTGAGGTTGAGCTTAGATCATTACACCGTCAGGGACTTCTGTCAAAACCCCTGAAAAATTGGAATCAGAAGTACCCCTGATGAAGCCATTGACTTTAATTAAGCAAGTGTAGTTCAAAACATGAAATTCTGTTTCACCTCCTTTACGGAGGTGTCCAACTTAAAAGAATTATCTAGGAAGAATTTTTTTATTTTTTTTACTATGGGCCTACTTCTTTTTCTAGGCTTCTTTGTCAATAGGAATTAACTGCCAATGTCATGCTGATTGACAGCTGGCTCCCCGCAATTAGGCAGCAGGGAGCTGACTGTCAATCAGCATGATGTTGACAGTCATGCCAAGTGAACATGAGTCGCCCGCCAGGGCCATGGGGTACTCTGTACCAGGTCCGGTACTTAAGGGGACGTGTCACAGTGGCGGCTACGCGGTCCATGGCCCTGGGCACCCATGTAGAGGAAATTGAATAAAGTTTGTGTTCATGACACCACCTGTGGTATTCGGTCAGAGGGGACCGAAGCTGCTTAAAGGGGCCCCCTGGGGTGATGTTATGGCAACTAGATGGTATAACTTCCCACAGGTGAAGTAGGTCCCCAGGGCTCCCGGGGTGTAGCTGGTGATGGTGGGTAGTGTATAAAGAAACGGAGGACACAGGTATGCAGTCTCTTTACCTGGTTTACTTGAGACTTCAGGTATCTACAGTCCAGGGCACCAGATCACAGGCAGGACCGGCCGGCTTGGAAGCAAGTTCAGAGTCCCCTTTACCAGGTGGAGTTAGAAGCCTTCCTATTAGTGCGGTGATGTTGTAGTCCCTTACTGCCTATGGCTTCTGGCAAGGTCCTCACAGTTCTCTCTGCTCTCCATAAAGGTGGGACACAAACCCATATGACAGGTGGCTCGAGCCTTTTTATAGGGTCTCTATCATGACCCGGGCTCTATGTGTCACTGTGTCTCATGGGTATTAGGGCGGACAGGTTACGTGTAGTTCAGCTGTCCTGACGGTTTCTGCTGTGCCTCCTAGAGTCTGACACAACCTCGGTCTTCCGGCTACCGGGAATCTGTGCTCCACAGGGAGATAGCCCACGCTGCTGTCTTTCCCTGGTGACACTCTCACATTACACTGTTCTTCCTTCTCTGTTTCCCTGTCCAGGAGCTGCAGCACCTCTGGCTGCATGGCCCCTCACAAGTCTCTCTTCTTTCCTCTTTCCGCCAGGAGCTCAGCTATTCTCCTATTGTACCAGCTCTGCCTCAGCTGAAGTTCAGTGACAAGCTCCTCTCTGGCTTTCTCCAACTCTCCTTCCGGCCTCAGACTGCTCCAGTCTGCTGTCTGGCCCTCTCACTCACTCTGCTCTGCTCCTCTTACAGACTTCCTTCTCTCTTGGTCTCCCTGGACCGACTGACTGCTTTCCCTCCAAGCCAGAATATTATCAATAGGGGAGTTCCACTGAAAACCAGGTTCAGAGCTCCCCCTTCTGGCCTGGAGTGTGACCATGTTGTGTGCTTTGTGATTACCTGATAGAAGAGCTCTTCCCTTGCTTCCAAGGGTGACATCACTCTCCCCGTGAGGAAAGCAATGCCCCTATAACAACCAGGACCCTGGGGTGTTACAAACAGAGTAGAGTGGAAGAGAAGCCACTGCACTGTCCATGTGTAATGCTGTGATGCCTCACTATTAGTGTTGAGCATTCCGATACTGCAAATATCGGGTATCGGCCGATATTCGCTGTATTGGAATTCCGATACCGAGTTCCGATATTTTTGTGATATCAGAAATCGGAATCGGAAGTTCCTATAACTTCCCAGGCTTGTGCGGTGCGTATGGTTCCCAGGGTCTGGAGGAGAGGAGACTCTCCTTCAGGCCCTGGGATCCATATTCATGTAAAAAATAAAGAATACAAATAAAAAATATGGATATACTCACCCCTCCGACGGACCCTGGACCTCAGCGGTGCAACCGGCAGCCTCCGTTCCTAAGAATGCAGTGAGTGTAAGACCTGCGATGACGTCGCGGTCTTGTGATTGGTCGCATGACCGCTCACGTGACCGCTCACGTGACCGCTCACGTGACCGCAACGTCATCGAAGGTCCTTCACTCTCTGCATTCTTAGGAACGGAGGCAGATGCTTGCAGCGGTGACAGCCAGGGCTCGTCCGAGGGTGAGTATATCCATATTTTTTATTTTTATTCTTTATTTTTTACATGAATATGGATCCCAGGGCCTGAAGGAGAATTTCCTCTCCTTCAGACCCTGGGAACCATCCAGGATCACTTCCGATATTTGTGTCCCATTGACTTGTATTGGTATCGGGTATCGGTATCGGCGATATCCGATATTTTTTGGATATTGGCCGATCCAATCCGATACCGATACTTTCAAATATCGGAAGGTATCGCTCAACACTACTAACTATGCCATAGATCATGCACCATGTGGTGTGAGGATGTTACCACTTCAGTACGGCAGGGACAAAAATAAAAGAAAACACAAACTTTGTGACACCAGGGTACACTTAATTAACCTCTGCTTCCTGATAGTGTGAGTAATGTGGTGCACTCCAAATAGTCCAGAAAACAGAGAGAAGCTATTTATAAACTTTACTTATTGCACGAATACACAGGTACATCCAGATAAATGATTTAACAGAGATTCAATTCCAATGCAGCAATCACAGTTACTTTCTGGTATAGTCATGCAGATATAACAATGGTGCAGCGATTCCTGATCCCAACTTCTGCCTATATGCACAGCCCTTATCTCAGCTGTCTGAGCTGAGGCTGTGGTTTCTCTTTTACAGGAGTTCTGCCTGTTTCCTACCTGTTCCTTCAGTTTTCCTGAGCAGCACACTTCTGCTTACAATGTCTCCTTTTCTCTCAGCGCTAAGCCCAGGACCCCATTCATTTTGTCTAACCATGTGACCTTATGGCTGCTTTATTAAGTCTTAACAACCTCCTGATAGCAGAACATAATAAGTACTGTTGGGACCACACTCAGTCGGAGCAGCCTTTGGAAGTGGGGAATCACCAGAAATAATACACAAGACACGTCTCGTATAGTATATCACTGGGAAGTCTCTGAAGCACGCCTGCCTTCAAGGTGCTATCCCCTCTTTATATAGTTGTACAGGTAGTTTCAGTGGTTATACAAGTTTTGCTTGTTTAAACAAAAAGAGAAAAAGAGAAGACAAAAAAACAGTTTCGGCTATGTGATAGTTTCACAACAAACAAAACAGTACAGTTTCGCCTAAGTGGCAGTTTCACAAACAAAAAATAGGATTTCACACTATAGCTAAAATGTCCTTGAATGGACAGGTCAATATTGATCACAAATTCTTTTTGGTTCATTGAGGTAACCATTTTTGTTCCGCTCTTCACAATCCCCCCTTTGACATATTCCATTCAAAACCTTGTCATATAGACAATTATTTTAGTCATTCTTTTTGTGATATTACAAAAAAAAAAACAAAAAAAAACAACTTTATATTCTCGCATCCATTACACAAAATTTATTTATGCATACCGAGATACCCTTGAGTACAACCTTGAATAATACATATATAATTACAATAACTATAACTGTATGTATTAGGCTTTGCATAATCCCGGTAACCCACCCACCGATCCCCCTGAACCAATTGGCCGGGTTAAGAAAAGAAAAGGTATCTGACCACCAGCTATCCTTATTTTGGTCATTGTCTTTGTCATACTGATCCCTGAGTCGTTGTACGTCTTCTAATTTAAATGTCATACTCATAGTACTATTCGGGTCTATATAATGACAGCAGGTGGGTCCGATGATTTGACACATACCCCCTTGTGAGGCAGTTAGGTAATCCAATACCAGGGTATGTTGGTTAGTGACTATTATAAGCTGATTCTGTACAGCTATACTAGTATTTAATATGTCCAATATATCCCAAATCTGGTCATCTAGATAATCCGTGGCTCTAACTAATTTATCCCACATCTGTGTTAACATAGGATAAATAAAAATGGTACTAGCAATTTTGTTGGGAATTCCCATTTGTACTATATGTGGCCTCCCCGAGGGACGTGGTGAGTTATCTGCAGCTCTTTTATACAGTGTGTGCTTGGGCACGGCTTGCATATTCACTTGTTTGTTCGAAATTATGAAAGTAGCCGGGGTTAGGCGTCCTAATGTACAAGTACCCTTTATACCTACGGGAAGCCATTTATATGCTCCTTCTCCACATATCCAAAATGTACCCTCAGGCAGATCCCACAAAGCTGAGTGCTGCAATACCAATCTGTGAGCCAAATCCACAAAACTAGATACATTCTGAAGCATACACCAAGAGGGTTTTTGTCCCAAGGGGCTACAGTACCCGGCTGCGGGATTCCCACATACATGCATTCCGTTGAGGTTAACATTATTAACATCAATATCATGAGTCTTATACTGCTTTTTTGCAATGGCTTGCATGTATCCATGATGCCTTTCCTTCAAGCTTGACTGCTGTTGGAGTTGTTAACAGGACTTGGAAAGGTCCGTCAAATCTCGGTTCCAGAGTCTTTCTGGTGTGTCTTTTCACGTAGATTTGATCACCAGGTTCCAACTTGTGGCCTCCTTCGAGATTTTCTGGATCTGGAAGGGAAGCAAAAACTTGCGAATGCACTTTAGTTAAACGTTTTTGTAATTCTTGTACATAAGCAGTTAAAGTCTCAGTATTCAACATCAGTTGTTGTGGAAAATAACAACCCAAATTTGCTGCTCTACCAAAAAGAATCTCATGTGGTGACAGCTTAGCCTTCCCCCTTGGGGCGTTTCGGATGGAATACAGGGCAAGTGGTAGACACTCGGTCCAAGGCTTTCCTGTTTCTGCCATGGCCTTCTGGATTTGTAATTTTATTGTTCCATTTAATCTTTCCACTTTACCTGAACTCTGTGGGTGATACGGAGTGTGAAACTGGTTTTCTACTCCCAACATTTTCATAACATTCTGGAATATTTCTCCAGTAAAATGGGTACCCCTATCTGACTCGATCACCTCAGGCATGCCGTAACGGGGTATCAGTTCATGTGCTATTTTAATGGCAGTAGTTTTTGCTGAGGCTTTACGAACTGGGTAAGCCTCTGGCCACCCTGAGAACATGTCCACACACACAAGCACATATTCGTATCCATTGTACCTAGGAAGCTGGATGTAGTCGATCTGGAGTCTTTGAAAGGGATACAGTGGTCTTACATGATGCTTGGTTGGGGTTTTAATGGTCTGACCTGGATTGTGTGCCAGGCATATAGCGCATGCAGCACACATGTTCCGAGCGAAATTACCAAAGCCTGGAGCCAACCACCTTTCTTTTACCTTGAGCGTCATACCGTTTGCCGATACATGCGTAGGTAGGTGGAGGTCACTCGCCACTGCGGGGTACCAGGCTCTGGGTAAACACAACAAAGTTCCTTTTTTCCATAATCCTTGCTGATCTTCTGCCCCTTTTTTCTGCCACTGCCCTCGTTCTTCGTCGTCTACCTGTTTCTGAGCTTCCTTCAATCTCTCCTCATCATCTTCAGAGCTATCTAGTGTGTGGGCATGATGTAAGGGTTTACGTGCTGCCTGTTTTGCTGCTTTGTCGGCTTTATCGTTACCCCTGGCTTCCTCGGTGTCGAGTCTCACATGTGCAGCTACCTAAATCACCGCTATTTCTTTAGTTTCTTGTGCTGCCTCCAGAATCTGTCTAATGAGGGAGGCATGTTTAACAGGTTGGCCTGAAGCAGTCATATAACCTCTGGCTCTCCATATTACGCCAAAATCGAAAATAATGCCATGTGCATATCTAGAATCAGTGTATATGTTTGCTGTCTGATCTTTGGCTATTTTTAGAGCTTCAACTAATGCCGTAAGTTCTGCTTCTTGTGCAGACTGATTAGCAGGGAGAGGTTCTGCTTTCAGCACTTCATGCTGAGTTACTACCGCATAACCTGTATGAAATTGTCCATTCATATCTGCATATCTACTGCCATCTATGAAAAGTTCAAATGTAGCATTACAGAGTGGCTTGTCACGTACATTACGTAAGCCCTGAGTCTCTTGTTCCATTAATTGTACACAATCATGCATTGACTCTGATGGGTCAAAGGAGTTGGAGAGTGCAGTTTCCTCAGGTATGGTACCCCCCTCAGGCTCTAAAGGGAGCAAAGACGCGAGATTAAGAGTCTGAACCCTGGCAAAGGAAATGTTGGGCGGCAGTAGTAGGGAACATTGGAGACGGAGGTGTCTGGCCATTGAAATATGTTTAGGTTGGACCTGGTTAAGAATGCCATGTACATCATGAGTGGTCTGAACTAGAAGTGGGTGATCAAGAACAATCTCAGAAGCTTTATCTAATAACAGTGAAATTGCGGCTACTACTCTTACACAAGAAGGTGCGGCTCTAGCTACAGGGTCCAGATGAGCTGATATGTATGCCACAGGTCTCTGTTTGTTTCCATGTTTTTGTGTGAGCACCCCTGTAGCATGTGAGGATATCTCAGCTGCCATCAATTGAAAAGGTTTAGTGTAGTCTGGGAGCCCCAAAGCCGGAGCTGATACCAGTGCTGTTTTCAAAGAGGAAAATGACTGTTTAGCCTCTTCACTGAGTGAATATGGCGTGTTGGCAATACAGTCATATAAAGACTGCATGAGTTGACTTGCATGTATGATCCACTGTCTACAGTGTGAAACAATACCCAGGAAAGCACGCAGCTGTTTGTGATTCCTGGGTTCAAGCATGTTACGTATGGCTTCCGTACGTTGAGGTGTCTGATGCCCTGTGATATGCAGTGACCTAAGAACACGACTGTTTGTTGACAAGCCTGGAGTTTCTGTCTATTTACTTTACAGCCTTCTTGCGCTAGGAAAATTAAGAAATTAACAGTTGAGGTAACTGCCGTCTGCTCATCAGGGCAACAAATAAGTAAATCATCTACATACTGTAGAATGACTACTCCTGGTTCTGGGGTGAAATTTTTCAGCACGGTCTGCATTGCTTCAGAGTACAAAGTTGGTGAGTGTACCATACCTTGTGGCAATCTTGTCCATGCTAATTGTTTACCCTTGAATGTAAAGGCAAACAAATGCCAACAGTTCTTATGTAGTGGCACAGAAAAAAATGCGTTTGATAAGTCAATTACCGTAAAATATGCAGCAGTGCTGGGAATTTGAGACAGTAAGGTATGAGGATTCGGTACCACAGGTGTGACCGGTGCCAAAACCTTATTGATTTCCCGTAGGTCGTGCACCATGCGATATTTCACCATAGTTTCTTTGGAGGAAACTTTCTTTTTAACAGGATATAAGGGTGTATTGGCGGGTGACCTGATTTCTACCAAAACACCTTGTAACACATAATCCTGAATTTGTTGAGAAATCGCCAGTTCTTGCTGGGCGCTGATGGGGTATTGCCTAAGCTGAGGTAAAATGGTTCGCGGGGCAGTTTCTAACAGTATAGGAGCTACTGATAAGAATCCTACATCAGTGTCTCCTTTTGCCCATAGGCTGTCAGGAACCCGAGACAAGTCAATTTTTGCTTGTTGAGTGTAAATTTCGGGAAAATCCTCCATTGCCTGTATTCTAACATATTGTTCCAGAGTTTCTGCATCTTCAGGGATGGTCAGCATAACTGTGCCATTTTCTCTAAAATGGATGTTTGCGTGCATTTTACTTAAGACATCAGTACCCAGCAAGCAGGTAGGTGCACCTTTAGCAAATAAAAATTTGGATACAAAGGTTTTAGGGCCAAAGCTCACATTTAAAGGTTTTGTAAAGGGCAACGCCTGAATTTTACCATCATACCCTTCTGCATATGTTACCTTTGAGGATATATTGTCAGGATATGGTAAAAAGTCTTGATTTAAAATGGAGGATGTTGCTCCCGTATCTATCAGAAAAGGTACATTTTTGCCCTCAACCTCAACTTGTATTATTGGTCTTCTAGAAGGAAGTGAGACCTGCATAACCTTCAGTCATTCTGAGCTGTCTGTTTGATCAGGCGCTGGGTTATTTATCCTATTTTTGGGTACAAAGGTTCCTGAATCTATATCTGCTTTTCTCTTCCTACATTCCCTTTGGAAATGTCCTGGCTTCTTATAGTAATGACAAGTAAACTTTTGATTAGCAGAGCCAGTATTAGCCTGTGCAATTCTTACTGGCTTAGAATTTTCTCTTAAGTCCATTTCTATCCCTACAGCTTTCTGTCTAGCCAGGTGTGGGTCTTCCAAGGTTCTCCAATCAGGGGTTGCGGCCTTAAGCTTTTCCTTCACTTTTGGAGACAATCCATCTATAAAGGTTTTTGTAACTAACCTCATCATTCCTGAAGCGGTTAGATCCATGCCTTCATCTCTGAAATTATTTTCTACACTTAGATAATATTCGTCTACTGATTGTCCAGATTTCTGAGCCACCACTCCCGTTGTTCCTCTCTGCCTCTGTTTTTCCCTCATGAAAACCATTAAGTGATCTACAAATTGCGTACCTGATTCTATCGTTTGTAAGGCACCATCTCCTGCCTGGGGCCTATGTACCTGTAGATTTGCTAATAGCTCCTGGAAGAGTCCAGGAGTCATTTTCATTCTACATAATTCTTCTCCATCTGCCCAAACTCCAGCGTGAGTCTGCATAATTTGCTGTATATATTGTGCAAATCTAACTGGACACTGGGTGGGATCTGGTGCGTTATGCAAGAGAGACATGCCTTCAGCGGGGGACCAAGGGAAATATTGTCGAGTTTGGTGATATCTAGTTCCCATTACTACGTCAGCACCAGGTTCCCTAAAGGGTCTTGGTACTACCCTAACAGGGGCAAGTACAGCGCCATGTCTAGGTGTACCACAGGCTAGGCAATCATTTCTCCAGTCTGGATTTTGTTGTCCACAGTGCGGACATACCCATCCTCCTGGTCCGGCTAAACTTTGAGGTGGTGTTTGGAGAAAAGATGGGGCATGTGGGTTAAGGTATGGGGGTGGGGTGTTCTTATATTCCACATTTTGTTTTTCTCCATAGCCTGCGGGTCTAATACACCACTTTTTATTCTGTTGATTATATGTCCATCCCTCTTTTTCTGCTACCCTAGAGACATCAATCAACGCTTGGATCTGATCTATCCATTTCTTGTCTCTGATTATGCCTTTTTTTTTTTTCCTGAATTCCTTCCCATTTTTTTCTACTAAAGGCTTCTGCCTTAGTAACTCCAAACTTACAAAAAATCTTTCTCAGCCCCTTAGTGGCATCTTCACCACTTCTCTCCTTTATGATAGTATAGATATCTAATTCTTCTGGTTCCGACTTTGTTTGCTTATTCCCCATTTTCTTATCCTGAGCTTTTTTTTCTTTTCTTGCCCTAGGTGGCGTTTGGGTATGAGAATACCTCGTTACCTTCTTCCTAAGGAGCTAGGATGTTTAACGGCTTCTGCGTACCGTGTTGATGTAAGAAAATCCTGATTCCTACACCTATAGCAAACAACACAAATGCAACCAGACAGAGGATCAAAATACAACGTATCTTGTCCCAGGCTAATTTATCTGTCCTGGGCTCATACTATCATACACTTATCCGTCACCAGGTTTTCGTCAAAGACAGGATCAGAGATTGAACATAGGCGCGGAGGTCTCCCCGAAAGGACGCAACCACGTTGCCCAGTGGGACAGTCACTTCTTCTGTTTCAACACCCTGGGCGGCTTATAGGGCTATTCCCAACTTCCACACACCTTCTATTCACATTCACTCTCATTCAATGCCGTACTCCGTGAGGTGGTCAATTCCTAAGTAGTTCAAGAACCCGAGCTATAGGTATCCTCCTCTACTAGAACTACCCTGTTATGGTTACCCCAATGACCAGGGGAATAAAAATACAAAACGGACTAGCTCTCGGGTGATGGAAACTAAGGTCGACCGTGACCTGAACCTGACCCAACACTTACAGTAGCCGGGGGATGTACCTACGATGCCCTAGACACCACGCGCCAGCCGGAGATCTAACTACCCCTATAAGAGGAATATACAGGCCTGCCTTACCTCCAGTGAGGAACCCCAAAAGATGATAGTAGGCCCCCACAGATATTGACGGTGAGTTCAGAGGAAATGACATACGTAGGATGAACAGCAGATTTAGCACAGTGAGGTCCGCTTACTAGATAGCAGAAGGACAGGAAAGTGTTACTTCACGGTCAACCTAAAAACACTATTCAAAAACACCATCCAGAAACTACTTTAAACTCCAGTGACAACTCATGCCACTGGAGTAGTAATTTTCTGTCCACAAGAGCTTCCAGCACTGAAAGGTCACATTGCAGATAGCTGGACAAAAATAGCAAAACAAGAAACAAAAATTCAACTTAGCTGAACTGGGACTTGAAGCAGGTGAATGCAACAGAATGCTACCAGCACATTGATGGCCGGCATATGACTAACAGCCAAGCAGCCTTAAATAGGAAACTCCCCTAGAGGGTGGCGACAGGTAATCAGAGATGGAGGAAGGCACATAAGAGACACTACCATAACAGACCACCGGGGGAGCCCACAAACCGAATTCACAACAGTACCCCCCCCTTAAGGAGGGGGCACCGAACCCTCACCAGAACCACCAGGGCGATCTGGATGAGCACTATGAAATGCACGAACCAAATCGGGAGCATGAACATCGGATGCTGTCACCCAAGAATTATCCTCCTGGCCATAACCTTTCCACTTAACCAGATACTGAAGTCTCCGTCTGGAAACACGGGAGTCCAAGATCTTTTCCACCACATACTCCAATTCACCCTCAACCAACACAGGAGCAGGTGGATCAGCAGAAGGAACAACCGGTACCTCATACCTCCGCAATAATGACCGATGGAAAACATTATGGATATTAAAAGATGCTGGGAGGTCCAAACGAAAGGACACAGGATTAAGAACCTCCAGGATCCTATAAGGGCCGATAAACCGAGGCTTAAACTTAGGAGACGAGACCTTCATAGGAACAAATCGAGAAGACAGCCACACCAGGTCCCCAACACAAAGACGAGGACCAATACGCCGATGACGATTAGTGAACTGTTGAGTCTTCTCCTGGGACAACTTCAGATTGTCCACAACCTGTCCCCAAATCCGATGCATCCTATCAACCAGAGCATCCACTCCAGGACAATCCGAAGACTCCAATTGACCGGACGAAAACCGAGGGTGAAACCCTGAATTACAAAAAAATGGAGAAACCAAAGTGGCAGAACTGGCCCGATTGTTAAGGGCAAACTCTGCCAACGGCAAAAAGTCAAGCCAATCATCCTGATCAGCGGACACAAAACACCTCAAGTAAGTCTCCAAGGTCTGATTAGTACGCTCAGTCTGGCCATTAGTCTGAGGATGGAATGCAGACGAAAAAGACAAATCGATACCCATCCTGGCACAGAACGTCCGCCAAAATCTAGACACAAACTGAGTACCCCTGTCAGACACTATATTCTCAGGAATACCATGCAAACGCACCACATTCTGAAAAAATAGAGGAACCAACTCAGAGGAGGAGGGCAATTTGGGTAAAGGTACCAAATGAACCATCTTAGAAAAACGGTCACAAATCACCCAGATGACAGACATCCTACGAGAAACCGGAAGGTCAGAAATAAAGTCCATAGAGATGTGCGTCCAAGGCCTCTTAGGAATAGGCAAGGGCAACAACAACCCACTGGCCCTAGAACAGCAGGGCTTGGCCCGAGCACAAACATCACAAGACTGCACAAACATGCGCACATCTCGAGACAAAGAAGGCCACCAGAAGGACCTAGACACCAAATCCCTGGTGCCAAAAATTCCAGGATGACCTGTCAACGCGGAAGAATGAACCTCCGAGATAACTCTACTGGTCCAATCATCAGGGACAAACAGTCTACCAGGCGGACAGCGATCAGGCCTATCCACCTGAAACTCCTGCAAAGAACTCCGCAGGTCTGGGGAGACAGCTGACAATATCACCCCATCCTTCAGGATGCCGGTAGGTTCGGAATCACCAGGCGAGTCAGGCTCAAAACTCCTAGAGAGGGCATCCGCCTTCACATTCTTGGACCCAGTCAGATATGACACCACAAAGTTAAATCGGGAGAAAAACAACGACCAGCGCGCCTGTCTAGGATTCAGACGCCTGGCCGACTCAAGATAAATTAGATTCTTGTGGTCAGTGAGGACCACCACCTGGTGTCTAGCACCCTCAAGCCAATGACGCCACTCCTCAAACGCCCACTTCATGGCCAGAAGTTCCCGATTTCCCACATCATAATTTCGCTCAGCGGGCGAAAACTTTCGGGAGAAAAACGCACATGGTCTCATTACTGAGCAGTCAGGATCTTTCTGCGACAAAACTGCACCTGCTCCGATCTCTGAAGCATCCACCTCAACCTGGAACGGAAGTAACACATCAGGTTGGCGCAACACAGGAGCGGAAGAAAAGCGGCGCTTAAGCTCTTGAAAGGCCTCCACAGCCGCAGAGGACCAATTAGCAACATCAGCACCCTTTTTGGTCAAATCAGTCAAAGGTTTAGCAATGGCAGAAAAACCCGCTATAAATCGGCGATAGAAATTAGCAAAACCCAAGAACTTTTGCAGACTCTTCAAAGAAGTAGGTTGCATCCAATCACAAATAGCTTGGACCTTGACAGGGTCCATCTCCATAGATGAAGGGGAAAAAATATATCCCAAAAAGGAAATTCTCTGAACTCCAAAACTACACTTTGAGCCCTTTACAAAAAGAGAATTAGCTCGCAAAACCTGAAAAACTCTCCTGACCTGTTGAACGTGAGATTCCCAGTCCTCCGAAAAAACAAGAATATCATCCAAATACACAATCATAAACTTATCCAGATATTCACGGAAAATATCGTGCATAAAGGACTGAAAAACGGAAGGGGCATTTGCGAGACCGAAAGGCATTACCAAATACTCAAAATGGCCTTCAGGCGTATTAAATGCGGTCTTCCACTCATCCCCCTGCTTAATCCGCACCAAATTATACGCACCACGTAGATCGATCTTAGTGAACCACTTAGCCCCCTTTATGCGAGCAAACAGATCAGTCAGTAAAGGTAACGGGTACTGGTATTTAACTGTAATCTTATTCAAAAGTCGATAGTCGATACAAGGTCTCAATGAACCATCCTTTTTACCTACAAAGAAAAATCCTGCCCCTAGTGGAGACAACGAGGGGCGAATATGACCCTTTTCCAAGGATTCTCTGATATACTCCCGCATAGCAGTATGTTCGGGCACAGACAAATTAAACAAGCGACCCTTAGGAAACTTACTACCGGGGATCAATTCAATAGCGCAGTCACACTCTCTGTGGGGAGGGAGAGAATCAACTTTAGGCTCTTGAAAGACATCATAAAAATCTGACAGAAATGCTGGGATCTCAGAGGGAGTAGATGAAGAAATAGGAACCAAAGGTGCATCCCCATGAATACCCCGACATCCCCAGCTCAACACAGACATAGATTTCCAGTCCAAGACGGGATTATGAATCTGTAACCATGGTAATCCAAGCACCAAGACATCATGTAGGTTATATAATACAAGGAAACGAATAATCTCCTGATGGTCTGGGGTAAGACGCATAGTCACTTGTGTCCAATATTGTGGTTTATTGCTAGCCAGAGGTGTAGAATCAATACCCTTCAGGGGAATAGAAACTTCCAACGGCTCCAAATCAAACCCACAACGCTTGGCAAAGGACCAATCCATGAGACTCAGAGCGGCGCCAGAATCCACATAAGCATTCACAGTAACAGATGATAAGGTACAAATCAATGTCACGGACAAAATAAATTTTGACTGCAAGGTACCTGTAGAAAAAGATTTATCAACCTTTTTATCAAGCTTATTTATACGTTTAGAGCATGCTGATATAACATGAGCTGGATCTCCACAGTAGAAGCACAATCCATTTTTGCGCCTGTAATTTTGACGTTCGCCTCTAGACAAAACACGATCGCATTGCATATGCTCTAATGCCTTTTCAGAGGTCACCGCCAAATGGTGCACAGGTCTTTGCTCAGAAGACACCGCCATATGGTGCACAGGTTTTTGCTCAGAAGATACCGCCATATGGTGCACAGATTTTTCCTCAGAAGACCCCGCCATATGGTGCACAGATTTGCGCTCCCGCAAACGCCGATCAATCTGGATAGCCAATTTCATGGCATCATTCAGACCTGTAGGCACAGGGAACCCCACCATGACATCCTTCACGGCATCAGAGAGACCTTCTCTGAAATTAGCTGCTAAAGCGCACTCATTCCATCTAGTAAGCACCGACCATTTACGGAATTTCTGGCAGTATATCTCAGCTTCATCTTGCCCTTGGGAAAGAGCTATCAAGGCTTTCTCAGCCAAAATCTCCAAATTAGGCTCTTCATAAAGCAACCCCAAAGCCTGAAAAAACGCATCTACATTTAACAACGCAGGATCCCCTGGCGATAATGCAAATGCCCAACTTTGTGGGTCGCCGCGCAGTAGAGAGATAACAATTTTAACTTGTTGAGTATGATCACCAGCAGAGTGAGATCTCAGAGACAAAAACAATTTGCAATTTTCCCTGAAACTCAAAAACCGGGATCTGTCTCCGGTAAAGTATTCAGGCAGAGGAATCTTAGGTTCAGACATTGGAGCACGTATAACAAAATCTTGTAGGTTCTGTACTTTTGTCGCAAGGTTATTCAAACCTGCAACTAAACTCTGTGAATCCATGATTCAAATGGGTGTAACCCAAGCATTCAGAGGTTAAGAGGAGAGGAGAAAAAAAAAGGCTGAAGACTGCAGTTTAAGCAAGGAATACAAATGAGCAAACTAAGGTGCACTTTCAAACACAGAAAAAAAAAACCTTTTCTCCTCCTTCCTGCTTTAGTGCATATTTTAACACATAGATTTTTTACCGGCCGGCCAAACTGTTATGGTTACCCCAATGACCAGGGGAATAAAAATACAAAACGGACTAGCTCTCGGGTGATGGAAACTAAGGTCGACCGTGACCTGAACCTGACCCAACACTTACAGTAGCCGGGGGATGTACCTACGATGCCCTAGACACCACGCGCCAGCCGGAGATCTAACTACCCCTATAAGAGGAATATACAGGCCTGCCTTACCTCCAGTGAGGAACCCCAAAAGATGATAGTAGGCCCCCACAGATATTGACGGTGAGTTCAGAGGAAATGACATACGTAGGATGAACAGCAGATTTAGCACAGTGAGGTCCGCTTACTAGATAGCAGAAGGACAGGAAAGTGTTACTTCACGGTCAACCTAAAAACACTATTCAAAAACACCATCCAGAAACTACTTTAAACTCCAGTGACAACTCATGCCACTGGAGTAGTAATTTTCTGTCCACAAGAGCTTCCAGCACTGAAAGGTCACATTGCAGATAGCTGGACAAAAATAGCAAAACAAGAAACAAAAATTCAACTTAGCTGAACTGGGACTTGAAGCAGGTGAATGCAACAGAATGCTACCAGCACATTGATGGCCGGCATATGACTAACAGCCAAGCAGCCTTAAATAGGAAACTCCCCTAGAGGGTGGCGACAGGTAATCAGAGATGGAGGAAGGCACATAAGAGACACTACCATAACAGACCACCGGGGGAGCCCACAAACCGAATTCACAACACTACCCGCTAAAGGACACGACACAGAAAATCTTACGGACAGTGCAGGGCAGATATAAGAGATCTAACAGTGTCTCTTACCTGGCCAGGTTTTTATTCATCTGCCGTCCATTATCCCAGATTCTCTTTTCGTTCGTATTCTGCCGGTGTTCTTGAAGGAGTACACAGACCTCGGGTCCCTGTTCAGGCGCCAGGAAATGTCGGGACCACACTCAGTCGGAGCAGCCTTTGGAAGTGGGGAATCACCAGAAATAATACACAAGACACGTTTTGTATAGTATATCACTGGGAAGTCTCTGAAGCACGCCTGCCTTCAAGGTGCTATCCCCTCTTTATATAGTTGTACAGGTAGTTTCAGTGGTTATACAAGTTTTGCTTGTTTAAACAAAAAGAGAAAAAGAGAAGACAAAAAAACAGTTTCGGCTATGTGATAGTTTCACAACAAACAAAACAGTACAGTTTCGCCTAAGTGGCAGTTTCACAAACAAAAAATAGGATTTCACACTATAGCTAAAATGTCCTTGAATGGACAGGTCAATATTGATCACAAATTCGTTTTGGTTCATTGAGGTAACCATTTTTGTTCCGCTCTTCACAGTACATAACTTTATGCATCTATAAACCACTTCTATGTACTGAATTACAAGGTACATTATCTGCAAAGGAAATGTGAATATTGTGCAAACCTAATGAGGTAGCTGATAACACTGCTACAACTTAAAGGCACATACACTGCAACTTTGGGGAATTACACATGTGACGTCAATGTAAGCTGCTGAATCGATGGCAGGAGTGGTCTGTGAAGGTAAGGTCCTGATGACTCTGCGATAGCTGGACTATCAGCCTGCGCATGTGCTGCACCCTCTGAGGAGGCACAACCAGGCAATGACAGCAGTTGTGCAAATTATACGGCAGAACAGGCTGGTTATTGAAACAAGAGCAACCTGTCAATCACAGACAGGAGGAGGACAGTGGGTGGGGAATATGGAGAAAGGCAGGAAAGTGCAGTGCCCACCCCACTGTACTTGCAGCTCATGAGCCTAAAGTATTAAAGCTTTATTTTTCTAAATGGAAAAACGGTTTTCTACAAGAAAGGTATGGATTTAATAAGCATTTAAAGGCCTTATATGCCTCTTGTTAGGGATATAAAAAGAAGTGCGGTACTAGTGACCATTTTGACCCCAAATCTGTCTTGACAAAATTTATGTTCAGCAGATGGCAAAAAGTTAAAATTGCAATTTTCTTTTCCTAATTATGATTTATTTTTTGTACATTGACTGTGTGGAATAAGTGACCCACATAAGTGACCCACTTAACAGGATGCTACAATTGAGGTATATTATTTTATGTAGCTTTGTGTGTTTTTGCACATTAAAAATACTTTGTAAAAAAACTATATATTTGTGTCACCAGGTTCTAGGAAAATTAAATTTTTTATTTTTCTGTTAAAGGGATTGTCCTGTCAATGCCAAGTCTGAAGTCACTCTTATGAATCCCCCAGCACATGCACTGTGCGCTGTAGGGATTCACCGATTTCAGACCCAGGAACAAAGGGTATACATTTACCTTGCCAGTGGGCATGGTCTCGCTTCATACACTTGTATTGAGCCAAAGCTGTGCCCTGACTATTAACGAGGTCGGCTAGTGGGCATGGCGGACTCGATGGCATGGTCTTGCTCCATGCAAGTGTTTTGAAAGCAAGGCCACTCCCACTGGCCAGGAGTATGTATAACTCATACATACCCTCCAGTTCTTGGGTCTGAAACCGACGAATCCCCACCGCACACATTGTGCACTTAGGGGTTTCATAAGTCTGCAGATTTACCGGTTTTGATCAGACAACCCCTTCAATGCAGTTTCTTTTTTGAAGAGCGAGTAGTAGTTTTTATTGGTACCATTTGGGGTATATGTCCTTTTTAAAACACTTTTTGACAAAATGACATAAAAACAGAGATTCGGCCTTTTTTTTTTTGTGATCACTGGGTGGGACACATATCATGCTGATTTTATTGCTTTGGAAGTGATGGATGTGATGATACCAAATATGTATAGTTTCTTTACACTTTATTACTTTTTCACAATAAAATCCCTGTTCTTAAAATATTTTACTGCTTTGCCATTTTCTCCGAGTCGCAACTTTAAAAAAAATTTTTTTTTGAACATGGGGGTGTATGAGGGCTTGTTTCGAGTGGGACAAACTATCATTTTAGTTGGTAGAATTGAGGCTTTTGCCTTTTTTATGGACGTTTATTCATTTTTTTATGCAAAGTGGCAAAAATGTAACTATTCCGGCAATACTTATTTTTTATATGGCGTTCACCAGGAAAGTTGAGTGACAAGCTAGTTTTATATTTCGGATTATTAGAGATGCAAGGATGCCAAATAATTTTCTTTTTTTTTTAATAATAAAGGACTTTTTAAAAAATGGTTTATTACATTTTTTGTCTTTTTTTATTTTTCTATTCTTTTTTTTAAAGTTTGATACATAAAATCCTGTGTTACACATGGACAAGTGGAGATCATATATCATCTCTCTTCTGTCCCTGCAGCCAGTCAGCTCTCCCTCAGCCTCTTCTCTCTTCCTTTACACTGGCTGGAGTAAAAGGAAGAATTTAACATCAATATACCTAATTTGGACATGTCCGTGTGTCTGTGCACAATGAGTTATCCACAGTTGGGTGTAACCATGGATACCTAAGGAGAGGAGCTCTCCCTGGTATCGAGTTAAGGCTTTTTTTTTAATGTTAGCCTGTGAGGCAACACTGAGGCAACATTGCAAAGATGGATCAAATTGAGCTCGCTGCTGCACGTAGAGAAGCAAATCGCATACGGATGCATAACCTGTGTCATAATGAAACAGAAGATGAACAAAATTGTCGAAGAACTGCTGATGCAGCCCAACAGAGGGCGGCCAGAGCAAGAGAAAAGAATGAAGTAACTGAATCACGTAGAGCATCTAATGCTGCATGACAATGATCAACACGTAGTGCACAAAGTGATACACATATTTCACAAAAAAGAGAACAAGATAGAATACGAGTCCAAAATGCAAAGCCACTCGACGACGGAAAGTTACATTTGCTGCTAGAGGACTTCTCAATCAAATTGATGAGACACGTATTGAAGAGCACTATGCTGGTGAACTGACATTTCGATGTCAGTTCTGCCAATCTAAAAATTTCAAAGACGAAATGGCGCAGGACAAAACATTCCCTTCCTGCTGCAAGAGAGGGTGCATCCAATTACGTCCCATTCGTTTGGATGATCCATTAGTCAAGTTGATGAAAGGAGAACATCAGCATTCCAATAACTGTATGGCTAATATAAGGCAATACAATAGCTTGCTTGCTTTGGCATCAATGGGAGCACAAGAAGCGCCACCTCCTGGGCATGGTCCATACTTTTTTCAAATTCATGGACAACTTTACCACAGAACAGCCCCATTGCATCCCGCTGTGGGTAGTACTCCCAAGTTTGCCCAGATTTATATCTTGAACAGTGAAGAAGCATTAAGTACAAGAAGTCAAGCAAATAAAACATGCCTCCCAGCACTGCTGTCATCTTTTGGAGAGAAAATGAAAGCAACTAACCCATTCCCAAGAACCTTCACAATGATGAGGGCATTTGAAATAGAGGAAAAGAGGATTGCTGAATTAGAAAATCGCGATCCACTCGAAATAACAATGTCAATTATAAATGACTACAATGGTGACCAGAGGCGCTACAATGCACCAAGGTGCAATGAAGTAGCTATAATTTATCAAAATGCAATGGGTGAACCCCAATTTAATAGGGATATCAGAGTTCACCTCAAACATGAGAACCAAACTGTTCAAATCAGCTTTCTTCACAGAAAGTGTGATGCAATGACATATCCACTTCTATTCCCATATGGGGACAGTGGATGGACAATAAATTTTACAACTCTAATTACCCTAAGTGTGCAACATCAAGGAGTTGGTGACATTCATCTACCATCCATACCAGTGGATCAAGATTGACAAGAAAAAAAATCACGCTGTTGCAGTACTATGCATACAGGCTTGCCCTTTTAAATGCTGGGAAGTTAACACAACAATTTATCTTTGACAGTTACGTCAAAATTGAATCCGACAGGATCGAATATATAAAACAAAATCAAAAGGCATTACGCGTCGACAGTTATACCAGCGTTATGGATCACATCCATAATGCTGCATTACACCAAGGGCTAATGTAGTAGATGTTTCAAAAGCATGGACTACCACACACTCACATGCTCTTAATCCTCGGAGAGGAAGATAAAGCAAGGGACAAAGAAATAATTGATGAATTGGTCTCTGCTGAAATCCCAAATGAGACAGCAAATCCAAAACTACATGAGGCAGTGATGAAGCACATGATTCATGGCCCATGTGGCGAAGATCAACCTGGTGCTATATGCATGACAGATGGTCAATGCGCAAAAAAAATTCCCAAAGGAATTTAATACAGAGACAAACCCCAATGTTGATGGTTATCCACAGTACCGTCAACGCAATACTGGCAAAACCAGACGAGGAACGGGAGAAATCGACTATAGATGGGTAGTTCCATACAACCCTTATTTATTACTCAAGTACAATTGCCATATCAATGTTGAGATATGTGCTTCAATAAAAAGTGTTAAATATATTTTCAAATATGTATACAAAGGACATGATTGTGCCAATATCAAGTTTGATACATTAAACTGGAATGAACCAGCCATGTACCTAGATTCTCGGTATATAAGCGCCCCTGAGGGCATGTGGAAAATCAGAAAAAATAAAATGCATGATGCCTCACATACCATTAAAAGGCTTGCTGTTCACCTTGAAAACATGCAGCAAGTGTTTTTCAAAGATGGTAATGTGGATATGGTTATTTCAGACTCAAAAGCCTCAACTCTGCAGGCTTATTTTGAGCTAAACGGAGTTGACACGGAATTCCGCCCATCAGTTTTTGTACAGTGAAATCCCTGAACACTATGTCTGGGATAGAAAAGCTGTACTAGAAGGATGGAAAAAATGACGGGCTCAATTTGGGAAAACAATTTCCCGAATGTATACAGTCTCTTCAGCAGATGGTGAGCTGTATTACCTAAGACTCCTTTTACTTTACATAAGAAGAGCAAAGTCTTATGCTGACTTAAGGACTGTCAATGGAGTCGTACATGACACGTATAAACATGCGTGCATTGATCTTCATCTTTTGGAAGACGATTCCCAATGGGAAGACGGTATAACGGATGCAATTGCTTTCCAAATGCCCTACCAACTTCGCAAATTATTTGCTATAATTTGTGTATATGGGGAACCAGCTAAACCATTGGCATTATGGCAAAAATATAAAACTGAATTTATGGAGGATTACACCAGGTGGTATATTCCAGAAATTGCTGAGCAACTGGCTCTTCGTGATATTAATGCCAACTCCAGTAAATGTTCCAGATGAAATACTGGACCAACTGAATTATGCTGTAATAAAGCAGGAGGCTGAGCAATTGAAAGCTATGTTTAATGAAGCTCAGAAATCAGCTTTCGATGCAATTATGCAAGCAGTCAATGATACATCACAGCCAGACGACACTATGTGGAAAAAAAAGGCAATTTGGTGGAAAAGTTTTCATAAACGGTGGTGACTTTTGTTAAACCCTACCAATAGTGGAAGGTGGAAAAAGAGCCCAAATTGTACAGTCCACCATTAAATACTCAAAATCCTGGAATCAGTATTCATGGTTCCAGTTATAACAGAATATGAGAATGTCTCAGAACGAGGTTGAGTACAACTCATGGTTACTGAAACTTGGCAATGGAGAATTGTCAAATGTATATGGTCTACCAGAAGACATAATTGAAATCCCGAATTCTTTTATTGAAGAGGGTGATTTAATTACAGCTATTTTTGATGACTCAATTGAGATTACCGATGCAACGGTAGAAGTAATTGCCAATAAAGCAATTCTTACGCCATTGAATGATGACGTTCACGCCTCGAACGACAAAATTCTTAGTCAAGTTCAAGGTGAACACTCAACATATCGCTCCGTCGACACAATTGCGGAATAGGAGGGTGTGATTCTCACAGATTACCCTGTAGAGTTCCTTAAATCTTTAAATCCCACTGGGATGCCTCCTCATGAACTAAAGCTGAAACCAGGAGCTGTAGCTATGCTCCTGCATAATCTTAACAGAAAGCGTGGCTTTTGTAATAGCACAAGGCTTTATGTGAAAAGCTTAAAAGCAAAAGTTATTCATGTCGTTGCTTTAAATCAGTGTTTCCCAAACTCCAGTCCTCACGGGCCCCACGGGTCATGTTTTCAGGATTTCCTTAGTATTGCGCAAGTAGTGAAAGTATCATCAAGGCATCAGGAATTGCCTCACCTGTGCAACACTATGGAAATCCTGAAAACATGACCCGTGGGGCCATGAGGACTGGAGTTTGTGAAACACTGCTTTAAATGGAAAAGTAAAGGGTCAGACAGTTCATATTCCAAGAGTTGACCTGATTTCCAAAGATAAAAACTTGCCAGTCCGGATGCGACGGCATTAATTTCCTGGCATGTTGGCTTTTGCAATGACCATCAATAAATCTCAGGGACAGTCCTTGGATATTGCAGGAATTTATTTGCCTCTCCCAGTGTTTTCACACCGGCAGTTATATGTGGTTTTCTCCAGGGGAAGGAAAAGCCAACAAATAAGGGTCAAAATATTTGAGACACAGAAGCAAGGTAAACTTATTCCTAACGTTGACAAATGGTTTACTGTCAACTGTGTGTACAAAGAAGTCTTTTATTAAGCTTTTTAACAATTGTAAAAGCCAAAAAAAAATTGTACACAAAAGCGGGACTAACTCCTAGCCGTGGTCTACGGACCAAACATTGGGCATGGACAGGGCCTTGGGGGCAGATCCCAAGTGCGCTCAACCATGTAAAATAGCTTACGCTCATGAACATTGAGGAATAGCGCTATCGGATAGCTCTACCCGTTCATTTCCTTTAGGAATAGGGCTATGGGATAGCTCTACCTGTTCAATTTCTTCATGGAAAGGGATATCAGATAGCTCTACCCAAACAGTATTAGCTTTTTCTTACACAAGGTAGGAGTGGCAGGAGAGGTACACCAGGTATTTATGCTTGCTATTAGTCTGCACATATGCCAGTCTGGTGCGTGGGTACACCCCACTGCATGGTCCGTCATCACCGCGTATGCCCAAAGGGCGCGCAATCACTAATATCTTATGAATGATAGCGCCAAAACTTTTTCTCCACTCATGGTTAGTGGTTGGTTGATCAGAGTGTGATTAGTATTATTGGACCAATTTTCCCACATGAGAGAAAATATGGTTGTGCGACCCTAACTTTAAAATGAGCCCTAAATTGCTGCTGTAGCTGCAACCCAAAATGGGGTATGGCCATTAGTAGCTAGGACTTACAGTATGTCATATGTCCTTAGCTGCTGAGGTCCCACCATGCAATGACGTATGAGATGTCCTTAGCTGGGAGAAGATTAATAGCTTACCTTCTATGCACTTCACTTTCTCACGCTTGAGTACATTCTCCTCTACTTTCCTAGTCTTCTAGTTGGACTAGTATTAGGATTTTTTTTAAAAGTCTGATCAAGGATTCATCTTGGTGCAACATCTATCTTTTCCAAGTCCAAGGGGTGTGAGTGTGTTCATAAGTTATTCCCTTTAGTGAGAGATCAGAACTCCATCGAGGATCGTGGTGGACACTGGGGTGGCAAGCCGGTGGAAGCCAGGGGGAAGACAAACTCTTCCTAAGACTCAATAAAAGGAGGCAATTGTTCTCTGACTCTTGTGGCTTTCCTTATTGGTGACTCAGGGAGTGATTTGTTGAAGATCCTCTATCTTTTTGGAGAAAACTTGTGCATAGTTTTTGTCCTTAAGTGAAGAATGTCTTATTGTCGATGATTGATTTTAAGTACATTTGTAGTAGAGCTGAATTTTCATGAAAAATGTCTTTAATGGTAGAGTGATGACTTACTAAGTAGAATGAACTCATTAAGATCATCTGTGGTCCAATGTAAAACCCACATACTCCATTGTAACAAATGATAAACTCAGCTAAGCTATATCTGAAAAATCATCTGTATTTGCTTGATCTTTTTATATGTGACAATATTACACAATTAACAAAAACCTCAGCATTTTGTTATTGCTGGAAGAGAAGCTCATTTTGTCCAAGGCTGGAGCTGATAAACATATGGCCGGTTCCCTGTAGACTCCGATACAAATAATGCTTGAAGCAATGTGTAGAGGAACCATCAGCAACCCTTCATGTTCTTCCTGAAAGTCAGCAATAATGAGAAATGGAAAGATTTCTCTAGGATAAGAAACGCCCACAGACCAGAGCCTTGAGTATATTTGAAGTGGAGCTCGGCCAGGGTGGATGAAACACTGACTTAGCAAATAGGATTAATTAGGGTTTCTTTCAAGTAAAGTTTAATACAGGCACTCAATATCCTACATTCTACATCCTAGTATGGAACATAAATCCAGGACAACTCATAAAGTCTAGACAACTTTGATATGGAAAAAGGGGATTTTTTTGTATACACATATTAGTGTTTTAATTTAAAGTTACAGGCTCTATTTTTTTATTAATTTCCCTACTCCTTGATAAACAGATTATACTTTGATACTAATTTCAGACTTGGTTGCTTTGAACATGCTGAATATGAGGTGTATGTGCCCAGGATGATTCCACCTTCGCTAGTTCTTTTGCAACAGCATAGCCTTGTTGAAATTGAGCTGCGTGATTTTTCCCTGTTCTTTCCTTTGAGTATCACCAGGCGTTCTCACATCTCTCTTCGCTGAAAAATAGTCAGTGCTGTTCATCCCCTTTCCATGCAAACTGCTGTGTGTGTCCTTTCCTACTTATTTACACTCCGAAACAGGACAACCGGTAGGATATGCATTCCTGGAAGACTTGGATGCTTTCCTACCTCCCAACACTTTGATCTGCCATGAATAACATCATCCCAATTACTTTTCTGCTGCTATCATCTACTGAGAGAAGAAAGGGAATGAACAAAGCTACTTTATACAGCCAGGAGCAGTGTGACAGCAGATCTTTATCAAAAGCAGCAGCACAGCTCACTATGTACAGGAGATGCACAGTCTCTAAGTCAGTAAAATTCACTGCCACAATTTCATACCAATCGGAGGAGGGTTTAAACTAGGGATGGGGGAGGGTATTCATTTTATAGGAGGGGAAGATAGGGCAGATAGAGACCTGGACACATAAGGAAGTTGGGGGTGGGTGGCGATGGCATGGGGGGTGGGGTTAGATCAGTTAATAATTTAAGAAAGAATAGAGGTACAGAGAGATACATAAAGTGCATGTATACTAATGCCAGAAGCCTCGCCAACAAAAGGGAGGAATTAGAACTAATGTTGTTGGAGCATAATTATGACATGGTGAGGATGTCTGAAACATGGATGGATGAGAGCCATGACTGGGCTGTTAACTTGCAGGGCTATAGCCTGTTCAGAAATGACCGTACAGATAAGCGAGGGGGTGGGGTGTGTCTGTATGTAAAATCGTCCTTAAAACCCATCCTGCGTGATAAGATAGGTGAATCTAATGAAAATGTAGAGTCCCTGTGGGTGGAGATAAGGGGAGGGGGAAAGAATAATAAATTACTGATAGGGGTTTGTTATAAATCTCCAAAAATAATGGAAGCAATGGAGAATATCCTCGTAAAGCCAATAGATGAAGCTGCGACTCAAGGAGAAGTCATTATTATGGGGGACTTCAACTACCCTGAAATAGATTGGGGAACAGAAACCTGCAGTTCCAGCAAAGGTAATCGGTTTTTGACAACTAAGAGAGACAATTACCTTTCACAACTGGTTCAGGACCCAACAAGAAGGGGGGCACTGCTAGACCTAATATTAACCAACAGGCCAGACCGCATACAAATATAAGGGTTGGGGGTCACATGGGGAATAGTGATCACAAAATAATAAGTTTTCATGTATCCTTTAATAAGATGTGTAGTAGAGGGGTTACAAGGACACTAAACTTCAGGAGGGCAAATTTCCAACGGATGAGAGGATCTTGGTGCAATTAACTGGGACAAAATCCTGAGACATAAAAATACACAAAGAAAATGGGAGACGTTTATTAGCATCCTGGATAGGACCTGTGCACAGTATATACCGTATGGAAATAAACATACTAGAAATAGGAGGAAACCAATATGGCTAAATAGAGCTGTAAGGGGCGCAATAAGTGACAAAAAGAAAGCATTTAGAGAATTAAAGGAAGTAGGTAGTGAGGAGGCATTAAATAAATACAAAAAATTAAATAAATTCTGTAAAAAGCAAATCAAGGCAGCAAAAATTGAGACAGAGAGACTCATTGCCAGAGAGAGTAATAATAATCCCAAAATATTCTTTAACTACGTAAATAGTAAGAAACTAAAAAATGATAGTGTTGGCCCCCTTAAAAATAGTCTGGGTGAAATGGTGGATGAGGATGAGGAAAAAGCCAATAAGAAAAAATTCTATCAGATAATTGGGATTAGTATCAACATGAAAACTAATGAAAAAACTAATGTCATACAAATACAAAGTTTATTAATCAAATTATTGAACAACATAGACAAAAAAGGCTTTAAAAGCATACACAACACCCAACAACTTAAATAGAATGTGAGTCTATCAAACCTAGCCAGACATTTAAATGTAGGATGGTGGGGGCATAAAGAGATACTATCACCCTACTTCTCCCTTCTTTTACCCTGCCTCTGTGGAGGTTGGCACCCTCGTGGACGCAAAAATGGCGCCCCTGCTCCATGACGGCTGGCCCTGCCAACCCTAGGAGTCCCTTGCTACAGAGTCTTATCCTTAATACTAAGAATATAGTCCAAAACATGCAATGGCTATATACCAAGACCCTAAGAAAACATAAACGTACCAAAACAGGTCAATGCTAGGTACAAATCACCAATGTGTTAACAATCTTTTATGGTCTGACAGTACTATCGTGCGATCCTACTCTAATGCTTTTTACACCCTAATTAGTCCCTAAGAGACATCCCTGCCTACCAGCGGAGGTTGGCACCCTCTTGAACACAATATGGCGCCC